>NC_079192.1:284252427-284859427 GCF_029499605.1 Hyla sarda | reverse complement strand
CTCGACCTCAATGCAGAATAATGTTTTATGCTGCTAAATGAGCTTTATAACCTTTATTTATGAAATGCTGGCATGCTTTTTAGCCTGGTAATATAAGGGCCCGTGCATGCATGAACCGTGGTACAAAGTACAAATTGCTTCAGTTTACAGCAGAGGGAGGTGAGCGACTAAGTAATGTAAGTTTACAAATGGAGCTCATTATAGTCCGGGGAGCTATTGTGACTGCGTCTGCATATTGGTTTGTTTTTTATGGAATAGTTTTTGTTTTATGCTGCACTTTCAGTGGCTCTTTAATGCTTATTTTAGTGTAAATTATAGCAATTCTTTGACGACCCTTTGGTATTTTACAAGTTGAAAAGCTTACCTTAGTTCAGCCGAGGAATGGCTATTGTATAAGTAATTAAATTTATTCTTTTACTGCATATCATTTCCTTCTTCAGGTAGATCATAGTTTTAAAACAGATGGGATCGGGGGTTTGGCAGAGATACATGCTCAATTGGTTGTCTGGGCAGTACCGTATGGAAGAAGACCAAGCCCTTTAGTGGCACTGCAGAGGAATTTTACACGTTTACCGTCGCTGTCAATCTTTTCTGCAGAAGGCAGGGTTGCTGGAGGCCTAATCGGTGAGGACAGCTTGTTATCAGGGGTCCATATAACAAAAAGGGATTTATAGAAGCCATTTTCATAGGTAATTATGAGTTAATAGATGGCAACCTCTGTTCACTTACTCTCTTGGCCAGAATGAAGAGTGGTAACAAAGAGCGTCTCTCTCGCTGGAGGACCCATTATGCAGACAGCCTATTGATTTAAATGGTCACTGTGGTTGCCCAGCAGGGAAATGCACATTTCTCAAAACCTGTGTAGAGAAAAAGTGGTGCAGCTGCCCATAGCAACCAATCACATTGCATCTTTAAAAAAAGGAAATAACTGATCTGATTGGTTGCTATGGGAAACTACACTACTTTTCCTATGCACAGGTTTTGATAAATCTCTCCCAGTCCTATTCATATGACACAGTATTAAAGGGGTACTCTGCCCCTAGACATCTTATCCCCTATCCTTTGGATGGGGGATAAAATGTTTTTTGCCCGGAATACCCCTTTTAATGTATGATACTTGGTTACAGCTGCTGCAGAACCACATTGAGCAGAGGAGATGAAGTTCAACCACTAATGGCAGTGGTGGGATAGGCCCAATCTGTGGTGCAGAGAGTGTTCCATACTGTATAATCCTCATACTCTGGTTGGTTATACCGTTGTCATTCTCATGCACCTTAATTACATTCTCCATTGAGGTGTATTGTAGTTTATTTCTGTGCTCCCTGCAATATTTTTGCACTCGACCTCAATGCAGAATAATGTTTTATGCTGCTAAATGATCTTTCTAACCTTTATTTATGAAATGCTGGCATGCTTTTTAGCCTGGTAATATAAGGGCCCGTGCATGCATGAACCGTGGTACAAAGTACAAATTGCTTCAGTTTACAGCAGAGGGAGGTGAGCGACTAAGTAATGTAAGTTTACAAATGGAGCTCATTATAGTCCGGGGAGCTATTGTGACTGCGTCTGCATATTGGTTTTTTTTATGGAATAGTTTTTGTTTTATGCTGCACTTTCAGTGGCTCTTTAATGCTTATTTTAGTGTAAATTATAGCAATTCTTTGACGACCCTTTGGTATTTTACAAGTTGAAAAGCTTACCTTAGTTCAGCCGAGGAATGGCTATTGTATAAGTAATAAATTTTATTCTTTTACTGCATATCATTTCCTTCTTCAGGTAGATCATAGTTTTAAAACAGATTGGATCGGGGGTTTGGCAGAGATACATGCTCAATTGGTTGTCTGGGCAGTACCGTATGGAAGAAGACCAAGCCCTTTAGTGGCACTGCAGAGGAATTTTACACGTTTACCGTCGCTGTCAATCTTTTCTGCAGAAGGCAGGGTTGCTGGAGGCCTAATCGGTGAGGACAGCTTGTTATCAGGAGTCCATATAACAAAAAGGGATTTATAGAAGCCATTTTCATAGGTAATTATGAGTTAATAGATGGCAACCTCTGTTCACTTACTCTCTTGGCCAGAATGAAGAGTGGTAACAAAGAGCGTCTCCTATGCACAGGTTTTGATAAATCTCCCCCAGTCCTATTCATATGACACAGTATTAAAGGGGTACTCTGCCCCTAGACATCTTATCCCCTATCTAAAGCATAAGTGATAAGATGTCTGATCATGGGGGTACCGCTGCTAGGGACCCCCGGGATCTCCCTGCTGCACCCGGCATTCGTTCAGAGCGTTGGGTGCATCGCTGGAGGCTTGTGACCTCACGGCCGCGCCTTGCTCGTGATGTCATGGCAACGCCCCCTCAATGCAACTCTTTGAGGGGGCATGGCCGTGATGTCACAAACTGGGCGTAACGTGACATTACGAGCCTCTGCCCCGCATCGCCAGTCATCCGGCACAGAGCACTGTTCGCTCCGTGCATCGGATTTCTGGGGTGCCGCAGTCACGATTGCAGGGGTCACCAGCGGCGGGACCCCCGCAATCAGACATCTTATCTCCTATTCTTTGGAGAAGGGATAAGATGTCTAGAGGCAGAGTACCCCTTTAATAGAACGGGCACAAACATCATGTATTTTAAAAAGACAGACAAGTGTTGGTGCAGACTCTATAAGCATGCAGAAGCGTCCGATCTAATAAATGTTTATGATCCTTCTTGGTTGACTGCATAACCCTTTAAAAAAGAAAAAATTGAGAATTACTGATTTTTGGTCACATCATAAATCAGAATAACTGGTCAAAAAGCCTCATCAAAACAATAAATGGTACTGCTATGAACTACAGATCATTCTGCAAAAAAAAAAAAAAAAAAATGAGGCCTCCTACAGCCCCATATAGGGAAAAATAATAATAATAATAATTAAAAAAAAGTGAAATTTTCAGCAGACTTATTTTATTAAAGGTTACCATTAAAAAAAAAAAAAAAAAAAAAAGTGGCACAGCAATAGAAAAATGCAAATATGGGCATCACGTTACTTAGTTTGACTCACAGAATAGAAATACTAAAGGGTACCTTTCATCAAAAAAACTTTTGATATATTATAGATTAATGTATGCAGAATAACTTTCCAATAGCATGTTATTAAAAAATATGCTTCTTTCTTTTTAATTTTCCACTTTGAAAAAATGACCACTAGGGATCTCCCTACCAGTCCTTTTTTATAGATTTCAGACTCATGAAGGAGTCCTAAATCTCAGACTGCCGGAACACAGACAAACTCAGCACTGCTCCCTGCCAGGGAGTCTGTCTGTGTCCCGGATGCAGTCTGAGATTTAGGACTCCTGCATGAGTCTGAAATCTATAAAAAAGGACTGGTAGGGAGACCCCTAGTGGTCATTTTTTCATAACATGCTATTGGAAAGTTATTTTGCATACATTAATCTATAAAATATCAAAAGTTTTTTTGATGAAAGGTACCCTTTAAACAAATGGCAAGGTTTTTATTTTCCCCACAGATATGTTTTTTTTTTTTTTTGCTTCTCCTTATATTTTATGTTAAAATGAAAGGTGTAATTACAAAGTACAATCGATCAGGCAAAAAACAATCCCCATATGGGTCTGTGGATGGAAAAATAAGAGTCAGGGCTCTAAAAAGGTGAGAAGGAAAAAATACAATGCAAAAATTTAAAATCCATAAAGGGTTAAAAGACCCACAGATTGTGTTGTGGCCCTGAGGAAGGTCTTAAGACTTTAACCTTTATTGGTGCTGGTAGCTAGTCCTTTCACATCAAAGGAACCATCACTCTCTTGTTGAAAGGGTTGTTCTCTTGTGAGAAATTCCCTACAATTATAGCACATTACCATTTTTCCTTTTTGTGCTGACATTGCAAGTTCATTGCTTGTATTGACCTAGATTTTAATAATTTTGCAGTACCTTGACTGTATAACCTCTATAGAAAATACATTCTCAGTGCAGTAACCTCTGTAGTGTGCCCATTACTATGGTATTACTTTGGGACACTTTCTTGATTCTCTTGGACAGAAATGACAATGATTTTTAGATTTTTGCAAATATATGCGCTGGTGTGCTGCAGTCAACCTCCTTGTATCTACTTAGGTGGACCCAGGACCGGGGTCCCTGCGGCCGCCGGCACCCACTACCTGTGTTTGACTACTCCGGTGTGCTGCTCTCCCTCTTCGTTTGCGATATATATATATATATATATATATATATATATATATATATATACATAAAATCATAAAATGTTGCAGTATCTTGTAATACATTTTTTATTGGACTAACAGAATTTTGTAGAGACAAGCTTTCGGGATTCCTCCCTTTATCAAGTCCAAAGCAAATCTAAGCTCACAAGTAGAAGACACAGTGGAAGTAACATGATACAATGCACCAAGTGTGACATGGGATGCTACATTGGTGAAAACAGCCGGAAACTCAACGAAAGGATGAATCTACATAGACATTCCATCAACCGCCATAAAGAAAATGACTACTGCACCCCAGTTGGACACCATTTTACCCAAACAGGCCACTCCATACATGACCTTACAATCAGGATACTGAGAGGGAACTTCAAATACACACAAGAGAGAAAGACATTTGAAGCCAAAATGATACAGTTTTGACTCGAAAAACAGGGGACTTAATGTGGATTTGAGGTTCTTATCTCATTATCAAAATTTCTTATAACCTGTACTGTACTATATTCTCTTATAACCTGTACTGTCCTCTCTTATAACCTGTGCTGTACTGTATTCTCTTATAACCTGTGCTGTACTGTATTATCTTATAACCTGTACTGTACTGTCCTCTCTTATAACCTGTACTGTACTGTCCTCTCTTATAACCTGTGCTGTACTGTATTCTCTTATAACCTGTGCTGTACTGTATTCTCTTATAACCTGTGCTGTACTGTATTCTCTTATAACCTGTGCTGTACTGTATTCTCTTATAACCTGTGCTGTACTGTATTCTCTTATAACCTGTGCTGTACTGTCCTCTCTTATAACCTGTGCTGTACTGTATTCTCTTATAACCTGTGCTGTACTGTATTATCTTATAACCTGTACTGTACTGTCCTCTCTTATAACCTGTACTGTACTGTCCTCTCTTATAACCTGTGCTGTACTGTATTATCTTATAACCTGTGCTGTACTGTCCTCTCTTATAACCTGTACTGTACTGTCCTCTCTTATAACCTGTGCTGTACTGTATTATCTTATAACCTGTGCTGTACTGTATTCTCTTATAACCTGTGCTGTACTGTATTATCTTATAACCTGTGCTGTACTGTATTCTCTTATAACCTGTGCTGTACTGTCCTCTCTTATAACCTGTGCTGTACTGTATTCTCTTATAACCTGTGCTGTACTGTATTCTCTTATAACCTGTGCTGTACTGTATTCTCTTATAACCTGTACTGTACTGTCCTCTCTTATAACCTGTACTGTACTGTCCTCTCTTATAACCTGTGCTGTACTGGATTATCTTTTAACCTGTACTGTACTGTCCTCTCTTATAACCTGTGCTGTACTGTATTCTCTTATAACCTGTGCTGTACTGTATTATCTTATAACCTGTGCTGTACTGTATTCTCTTATAACCTGTGCTGTACTGTCCTCTCTTATAACCTGTGCTGTACTGTATTCTCTTATAACCTGTGCTGTACTGTATTCTCTTATAACCTGTGCTGTACTGTATTCTCTTATAACCTGTACTGTACTGTCCTCTCTTATAACCTGTGCTGTACTGTCCTCTCTTATAACCTGTGCTGTACTGGATTATCTTTTAACCTGTACTGTACTGTCCTCTCTTATAACCTGTGCTGTACTGTATTCTCTTATAACCTGTGCTGTACTGTATTATCTTATAACCTGTGCTGTACTGTATTCTCTTATAACCTGTGCTGTACTGTCCTCTCTTATAACCTGTGCTGTACTGTATTCTCTTATAACCTGTGCTGTGTTCTCTTTTACATCTCACTATGTCCTGCTAATTATCAGTCTCTCCCCTGCCCCCCCCCTCCCTCCCCCTTTTTCTCATCCTTATCTATTTAGTCTATGTTCCTATAGCAGGACAATTTATGGCCCATCTTAGTGTGAATTCTCCACATCTATTGTCTTAACCCCTGCATATTTGTGAGATGTAACCTGTGTCTTCTGCTTGTGAGCTTAGATTTGCTTTGGACTTGATAAAGGGAGGAATCCCGAAAGCTTGTCTCTACAAAATTCTGTTAGTCCAATAAAAAAGGTATTACAAGATACTGCAACATTTTATGATTTGCATCTGTATATATATATATATATATATATATATATATATATATATATATATATATAATTTTTTCATAAAAGATTTAAAGATAAACTGGTTTTGTGGATGGTAAAATATCGAGACCTCTATAATCAGACTTGAGTAATCAATAGTATTGGATATATATATATTTTTTATCTCATGTCGACATGGTGTCAAAAGGCAATCCTGTTTTTGCAGATCCTACCAATCAGGAAGTAGCAGCCAGAAAATATCTAATCTAATAGGGAATCTTAAAGGAGAACTCCAGAATATAAAAATTGTCCTCCATACTGCCTGCAGTAAGAAAATAGAGGTACATACCTTCCTTCGCTCCACCGGTGCCTCCGGTAACCCGCTCCGGTAACCCCCGGTGCCTCCGGTAACCCACTCCGCGATCCTCTTCCTGGTTGCCCATGGATGGCGAGTCATACTGCACCAGGTGCTGCACCAGGAAGAGGATCGTGGCGGAGACCGGAGTGGTTTACCGGAGGCACTGGGGGGAGCGAAGGAAGGTATGTACCGCTTTATTTTTTTGCTACAGGCAGTATGGAGGACAATTTTTCTATTCTGGAGTTCTCCTTTAAATAGGCTGTATGTTTTTGAATGTATCTACAGGTTCTCTTTAAAACATGCTACTCTCTCTATTGGATGCGTTACCAGTAACAATATATATATATATATATATATATATATATATATATATATATATATATATATATATATAAATATAAATATAAATATAAATATAAATATAAATATAAATATAAATATATATAAATATAAATAAATAAATATATATAAATATATATATATATAAATAAATATATATATATATAAATAAATATATATATATATAAATAAATATATATATATATATATATATATATATATATATATATATATATATATATATAAATAAATATATATATATATATATATATATATATATATATATATATATATATATATATATATATATACATATATATATATATATATATATATATATATATAAATATTGTAATAGAATTAGAAGGCAAGCCTTTTTAGAAACAAATGTTTTTGGTAATTGAGCAGTGAAAATGTTACTATAGTGCGGAGAATCATTGCCTTAGGTTATCTGAGCTTTTCTTATGACAATAATTTAGAATTCTAGTTAATAATCCCTTAATTCTAAAGACTTGTCTTGATTCTCCATTTGTGTCTTCTGTTTAGCACAGTGCAACATAACTAGACTTTGATTTTACAGTTGTCTCTGTTTCCAAACAATTTACAAGAACACTCCATCTGTTTCATTTGATCTTTAATGTTTGCTTTGTTGCGGTTTTTATATAGCAATCTGTTCTTACAAATGCTCGGTGTTTGTGAATAATAAACAATTTTAGTTATACTTATATGAGAAAATGTAGTCTGGGAGATCTTCAGATGCTTACTAATTTCATAACAGTTGTTGTTTTATATGTATTCTCTTATATAGAGCCTTTTGAAAAAAAATTAAAGGGGTATTCCAGTTTCACCTCAGTATTCTTTTTTTGGGGGGTATTGTAAATGTAAACACATTTCTAATAAGATTTTTATATCTATTTTTCATGGGTTTCAAGATCTCTGCTTGCTGTCAGTTAAAACCTTTAAAAAAAATCTGTCCTAGCCATGTGAGTCATCTGTGTCATAATCACAGGACCAGGGCATATTTTTATCTACTGGAAATAAACTATGGTTCCTATTAAATGTCGACAAGCAGAGGTCTTAAAATTTGTAGTTGACAATGTTAAAACTGTATAACTTTTCATAATACAAATTATGCGCTAAATTTGCTAAATGCAGAAAAGCTGTTTTTTTCTCTCCAGTGCTTATACTTTGATTACTTTGTTATAAGCATTTCCACCTAAAATCACAGCCTATGAGTCTACAAGCTGTCCTCTGCTACTTGAGCGTACAATGGCCTGGTGACTATGGCATGCTTCACTTTTCAAATTGTGCTGTAAAATAATAGCTGTACTTTGGTTGCTGTTGGCAAAAATCCATTTTTTTTAAATTACTTTCTGATGCCCAAAGTCCAGAATCACATTAAGGAGAACTTACAGTTAAATAAGCAATCTTATCCGTAGTTATACAATGTAAATTATCCCACACAGTGAACGCCGTAAAAAAAAAACAAAAAACTGCAAAACAGTGCAAAATTCTACAATTCTGGTACAAATAGCGGAATAAAAAAAGGTAGTGCGTATTGCAAAAATGATTACAATAAAAAGTACAGCTCATCCCGCAAAAAAAAAAAAGCTCTTAATCAACGGCGTCGGACGGAAAATAAAAAAGTTACGGCTGTTGGAAAATGAATGGCAGAAAAAGAATTTTGCTCAGAAAAGGAAAACGACCATAGAAAGCCATATAAAATGGGTATCGCCATAATCGTACTGACCCACAGAATAAATATAACATCACTTTTACCGCACTGTGTACACCATAAATAATAATAATTATAATAAAAAAACTCCAGAAATGTTACCAGTTTCTCACAATATTGACATTTTTCACAACAAATGCTGCATGTGTCAACAAAAATGCACTTATATAACGTACAATATGTCACAAAAAAACTCTCAGAATCGCTCCTGATGCCAGAAAGTTAAACAGATATGTAAATTACTTCTATACTCTGAACAGTTCCTACAATGGACAGAGGTGTCAGCAGAGAGCACTGTGGTAGTGACAGAAAATAAATCCCAAAAGAAACCTGGTCATTAAGGTAAAAAATGGGTCCATCCTGGGGTTAAAGGAGTAGTGCAGTTAAAAATAACTTAAGTTATAATAAGTTATAGAGCGCAGGGGGTCCGACCACTGCGACCCTCACCAGTCTGCAGGGAGCTGCGACAGACTCGTACCTTCAGTGTATATCTATGGGATACATGGAGAGGGCGTGTTGGCCACCACTCCGTACGGTAGTTGGCACGTTCCCTTCCAGCAGACTGCCGGGGCCCCATTCAGGAGATCGCAGGAGGTCCCACTGGTTGGGCCCCCTCCTATCTATAACTTATCCCCTATCCTTTGGATAGGGGACAAGTTATCTTTCACTGCACTACTTCTTTTATGCCGTTGAAAGATTGCATGTAATAGTCCCCTATGGACACTAAAAAATATTGAATGTAAAGTAAAATATATTAAAGTCCAAAATTGCCGTTTTTTTTGGTTACATCATATACTAGGAAAAAAATTACAAAAAGTTCCATCAAAGCAAAAATCCCATACATCCCTGTATAAGGAAAAAATAGTTTGTGTTAGAGGTCAGAAGAGGACAATGTTTGACATACTCATTTTCGTATAAAGTTATTTTAAAAGTAGTAAAATAAAACAAACAATATAAATTGAGTATCATTGTAATCAAATGGACCTACAGAATAAAGATGTCATTTTTACTGTGTAGAAATGGACCCCCACGAAAAAAATGTTGGCAAATGTTTTTGTATTTTTTTATTTCGCCTCTCAATTTATTTGGTTACTGAAGATTTGCTGGTAAAATAAGTTGTGTGGTTACAAAGTACAGTTGGTGGCAAAACAAGCCCTCATGTGGGTCTGTAGGGGGGAAATTGGTTTCTTTTTTCCTTCTCAACGTCTAATAATCATAACGCTCTCAAAGTGCAAAAATGAGAAACCTATTCGTACTTAAGGGGTTAAAATTTGGTCATGTGATCTCGATATGCAGGTGCAGGGTTCTTTATTGTACAGTAATCAGAGCGGTGTGTTTTTTTTTTTTTGTCTTTTAACGAGCCGTATCACATGACCAGGACAGATTGTTTTTTCCCCAAGATGTTAATCATGAAGGTTCTGATTGAATGACTGCAAGCAGATGTATTGAAATTTACAAGGAATTAATACAGAACGTGTCATGGATAAAAGGTTTAACTTTTTAGTATATAAAGAATACTATTTATTTGTTGAAATCAGAATACTCCATGAACAGGTTTCCTAGAAATGAAGTTACTTGTATTATGTGTAATCCGGTTTAGGGTGGACACGTGTCCTATTTACAATACATGGTATCAGTAGCACGATTTGCAGGAATCCTTCATCTGTAACTTGTTTCAGGGCATTGAGTACGTTGATGTGTACAGATTACAGATCCGCTTTCTCTACATTGTCTGGATTCTGCACCATTATTTCACCTGACATTGAAGTTCTTTATTCTGTATTGTGCAAAGTATTTGGTTTGTTTATTACTTTTATTTTTCCTATAAATTGTAAACTTGTCTTTATGAGATCTTGGAGATGGCACCTTCTGTTCGTAATAATGATTATCCTGGATTGTTAGCAGGGTGTTCCAATAGCATATTTTCAATGTGTTACTTCTTTAGGCTGCTTTCACACTATGAGGTTTTCCCGTTAATACACGTACGTTTGAAACATAATTATTAACGCACGTTAAACAACCCCATTCAAGTCAATGGGTTTTTTCGTTTACCCTTTGTCACACGTTATAGCCCGTTATGACTAACGCACGTTATTTGTGACCGGAGAAATAACGTTACCTGCACAAATTTTTCGCACGTCACATGAAACCGGTATATTAACGTATGTTATTTTTAACATTGAAGTCTATGGCCGACATACGTTAGAAAATACACCCGTTAATGCCCATTATTATAACTGACATTAGTTTTACTGAGCATGCTCAGAAGAGGTGACATCAGCAGACTCCTGCAGTGCTGAGGGACTACTACTACTCCCATCATGGAACAGACTTGTTTCCATGCTGGGAGTAGTAGTTCCCCACTGCGGGAGTCTGCCGGTGGCTGGGGAGGTTACATTAGTGTTTGTACTACTACCCCCATCATGGACCAGACTCTGTTCCATGATTGGGGTTGTAGTACAGGGGCTGAGGGATTGATCGCACCGGGTCTCACTTCTGACACCCGATGCGATCAGAAGTTATTAAGCAGGGGAGCGGGCGGCATGGTCCGCAACCCTGCGATCACGATGTATTTTTTACTTTCATTTTTAAATTCCCTGTGGGGATCCCTGAATGGCCAATACTGAGGAGCCAATCAGGGATCCCCCTGGGGTTTTAAAAATGGACAATGTGAGGGAACATATGTATAATAAAAGTGTTTATTGGGGGGGGGGGGGGGGCATAGAGCACTATATATCTAGCCAGCGCATTAATAAAAATATAATCCCCGCCAGCGCATACTGTGACCCCGCCAGCGCTTTTGTCCTAATTTTCTATTGCAGCGCAATATGTGACAACCATACTTATCAGAACGTATTCAGCAGCCACCCCGCCAGATGATCCTGACAGATATACTATTCATTCATAGCGCCGGCAGCTGTATATGTATATAGATGTGCTGGGGGGGCAGACATATAGCGTTATCTGCCACTCTACAGCGCTTCTACATACATATACAGCTGCCGGCGATATGAATGTATAGTATATCTGTCAGGATCATCGACCGGGCGGCTGCTGGATGCGCTCCTGACATATATACTTGTCATATATAACGCTGTACAAATGCGCTATATATGACAAGTATATATGTCAGCAGCGCATCCAGCAGCCGCCCGGCCGATGATCCTGACAGATATACTATACATTCATAGCGCCGGCAGCTGTATATGTATATAGAAGCGCTGTGGGGGGGGGGGCAGATAACGCTATATGTCTGCCCCCCCCAGCACATCTATATACATATACAGCTGCCGGCGCTATGAATGAATAGTATATCTGTCAGGATCATCTGGCGGGGTGGCTGCTGAATACGTTCTGATAAGTATGGTTGTCACATATAGCGCTGCAATAGAAAATTAGGACAAATGGGCTGGCGGGGTCACAGTATGCACTGGCGGGGGCTAGATTTATACTTATAAATGGGCTGGCAGGGTCACAGTATGCGCTGGCGGGGGCTAGATATATATACTTATAAATGCGCTGGCGGGGTCACAGTGTGCGTTGGCGGGGGCTAGATATATACCGTATTTATCGGGGTATACCACGCACCGGCCTTTAACACGCACCCTCATTTTACCAAGGATATTTGGGTAAAAAAAGTTTTTTACCCAAATATCCATGGTAAAATGAGGGTGCGTGTGTGCGCGTGTATACCCCGATATACCCCCAGGAAAGGCAGGGGGAGAGAGGCCGTCGCTGCCCGCTTCTCTCCCCCTGCCTTTCCTGGGGTCTAGAGCGCTGCTGTCGGCCCTTTTCACCCCCTGGTTATCGGCGCCGCTGCCCGTTCTGTCCCCCTGACTATCGGTGCCGGCGCCGATAGCCAGGGAGAGAGAAGCGGCGCCAACAGCCAGGGGGAGAGAAGGGGCAGCGGCACCCATTGCCGGCGCCGCTGCCCCGTTGCCTCCCCCCCCATCCCCGGTGGCATAATTACCTGAGTCGGGTCCGCGCTGCTCCAGGCCTCCGTCGTGCGTCCCCAGCGTCATTGCTATGCACGACGCTGCGCTCTGACGTCATGCGCCGCGCCGTTCAGCGCATAGCAACGACGCCGGGGATGCACGACGGAGGCCTGGAGCAGCGCGGACCCGACTCAGGTAATTATGCCACCGGGGATGGGGGGAGGCAACGGGGCAGCAGCGCCGGCAATGGGTGCCGCTGCCCCTTCTCTCCCCCTGGCTGTTGGCGCCGCTTCTCTCTCCCTGGCTATCGGCGCCGGCACCGATAGTCAGGGGGACAGAACGGGCAGCGGCGCCGATAACCAGGGGGTGAAAAGGGCCGACAGCAGCGCTCTAGACCCCAGGAAAGGCAGGGGGAGAGAAGCGGGCAGCGACGGCCTCTCTCCCCCTGCCTTTCCTGGGGGTGTATCGGCGTATAACACGCACACAGACTTTAGGCTAAAAATTTTAGCCTAAAAAGTGCGTGTTATACGCCGATAAATATGGTACTTATAAATGGGCTGGCGGGGGTTATATTTTAATGTGCTGGCGGGGGTTAGAGATATAGCGCTCTATGCCCCCCCCCCCCAATAAACACTTTTATTATACATATGTCTCCTCACATTGTCCATTTTTAAAACCCCAGGGGGATCCCTGATTGGCTCCTCAGTACCGGCCATTCAGGGATCCCCACAGGGAATTTAAAAATCAAAGTAAAAAATACATCGTGATCGCAGGGTTGCGGAGCATGCCGCCCGCTCCCCTGCTTAATAACTTCTGATCCATCGGGTGTCAGAAGTGAGGCCTAGTGCGATCAATCCCTCAGCCCCTGTACTACAACTCCCATCATGGAACAGACACTGCCCCATGATGGGGGTAGTAGTACAAACAATAATGTAACCTCCCCAGCTGTCTGCAGACTCCCGCTACTAGGGATTTACTACTCCCATCATGGAAACAAGTCTGTTCCATGATGGGAGTAGTAGTAGTCCTGGCTGTGGGAGTCTGTAGGCAGAGGTGTAAAAATGTCCGGTACATGACGGATGTTTTGTAGCATCCCTTAATTCACCCGTTATTAAACGTCTGTTAATAATACATAATAACATACGTTTATTAACGCGTGAACTTCATAGTGTGAAAGCAGCCTTAGTGCTTGTGTTTTCTAGGCACAGCTGTGCTGATGCTGGTTTAAAATGTAAATGGATACAATCTCTCAATCTCTTTGTAGTATTATCTCGGGCCCATGTTCTCAGTGTGAGAAGACCTAATATGTGAACAGCAACATAGTAATATTAAGATAAGCCATAAACCACTGTCTATATATAAAATCAGTGTTCAATTTAATGAAATTACCATTTTCCTTTTAAAGGGGTACTCCACCCCTAGACATCTTATCCCCTATCCAAGGGGATAAGATGTCTGACCCCCGCAATATAGCATGCGGCACCCACCTGTTTCTGCTCCGGAAGCGGTGGAGGGTCTGGGTCTCGACCATGGGAACTGAATATCGTGACGTCACGACTCCGCCCCGTGTGACGTCACGCACCGGCCGCTCAATGCAAGTCTATGGGAGGGGGCGTGACGGCACACTTGTTAAAAGCACTGCATACACTCAGCCATTGAGTGCTTAATACATAACAGGGCAAACTAGCTCCTATAGTGTTATTTTGATTATAGGGGACATTACTGCAGATAATGTCCCTCTCTATTAGTACTGCCTGAAGTATGCAGCTAGTTAAACCAAGAACAACTGCCCCCCTCAACGTTTCACCACCTCAGTGGCTTTGTAAAGAGGCATGCCCACATGCCTCTTGACAAAGCCACTGACGTGGTGAAACGTGCAGTGTGTATATTAGGGCTGGGCAGTATACCGGTTCATACCGAATACCAACATTTTTGTCCTGCACAATATAAATTTTTCCTCCTACTGCAGTATCGGTTTGGCCCCTCCCCCTCAGGAATGAATGAATTATCAGCCCAGCGCTGCGCTGTCCCCATTGGGGTAAATACTCACACATCACCCACAAGCGCTGCCCTCCTCGTCCTCTTGTTTGTTGCGAGCACTTATACTCTATACTGTACGCTGTATCCCTATGCCTAGGCTGCAAAAGGTAAACAAAATAAACTTTAACTCCACTTTCCCTGTCGGTCCGGACCAGCTTCCTGAGAACGGGAACGTCGGGACAGCCATCAGCCTATCACCTTGGCCGGTGATAGGTGACAGTGGGCTCAGCCTATCACCGGCCAAGGCGGATCATCACTGTTGCCGGTGTTAGGCTGACAGCTCACCGATGTTCCCGTTCCCAGGAGAGCGTGAGGCCGACGTAGGTGCGACGTAGGTGTGTTAAAGTTTATATTATTTACCTTTTGCAGCCTGGGCATAGGGATACAGCGTACAGTATAGAGTGTCAGCGACTGCAGCCCGCAACAAACAGGAGAACGAGGAGGGCAGCGCTTGCGGGTGATATGTGAGTATTTACCCCAATGGGGACAGCGCAGCGCTGGGCTGATAATTTTGTGGGGTGGGGGGGAAATACCGTTATATACTGTGGAACCACCATAAGTTACAAAATTACCGTGATACTCCTATTTGGTCATACCGCCCAGCCCTAGTGTATATATGACCCTGTAGGCTGCTGTATTCACACTATACATACATTGATGTTTAGGTACATATCACTTCTTCCTTTTGTGACTGTGAGAAGCACATTGCTGACTCTAATTTGGTACATAGCAGTATCTTAATGACAAGGTCCGGTTAATAGTATAGCTTCTCAGCACACGCCGCCTCGCTTGCTGACTTGCTCATTACCTTGCTCAATAATTACCGAGCCGCCTGATGTGCTGCAGCCAGCTCCAGCTTATTTATCAAGCATCATCACTTTAGTGCCATCAAAACTTTTAGAGATCAGGAGTAAAGCAGAGACATGACGTTCTGCTGAATCAGAATCTGGCATTGAACACGTGAAATTTTGGCCACTGCAGCATTTATTTCAATTCAGTCATCTATTTCATTAAGAAGTTGGAAATGTTGTGTTTCACTCAATCTAATCAACATGGACATCCAATCCGTCTTATTGATCTATAGTAAGGTAGACATGTTGCTGCTCTTTTGGATTAAGCGGTTATGTTCAGTATATTGAGTAATGATAAGAACCTGCTTCCTTTTATAAATATTTATTGGCAAGATAATTTTTAAATGTTAAAGGAGTATTCCAGGCAAAACCTTTATATTTATATATTTATATATAATATATATATATGATCTATCTCTATATATCAACTGGCTCCGGAAAATTAAACATATTTGTAAATTACTTCTATTAAAAAATCTTAATCCTTCCAATAGTTATTAGCTTCTGAAGTTTTCTGTATAACTGCTCAATGATGATGTCACATCCCAGGAGCTCTGCATGATGGGAGAATATCCCCATAGGAACTGCACAGCTCCCGGAACGTGAGTGATCAGAGAGCAGTTAGACAGAAAACAACAACTCAACTTCAGAAGCTAATAACTATTGGAAGGATTAAAATTTTTTAATACAAGTAATTTACAAATCTGTTTAACTTTCCGGAGCCAGTTGAAATATAAAAAAAAGTTTTGGCCTGGAATACCCCTTTAAAATGTATATACAGTCATGGCAGTGAATGTTGACACCCCTGAAATTTTTCTAGAAAATTAAAGGACATCTGCAGCATTACAAACACTTATCCCCTATCCTTAAGATAGGGGATAAGTGTTTGATCGCGTGGGGTCCGAACGCTGGGACCTCCTGTGATCTCCTGTACTGGGCCGCGGCTGTCCCCAGCGGTCTGACCCCCCCGCGATCAAACACTTATCCCCTATTGTGGATAGGGGATAAGTGTAATGCCGCTGCAGTTGTCCTTTAAGTATTTCTCACAGAAAAGGATTGCAGCAACACGTGTTTGCCAAACACATGTTTCTCTTTGTGGGTATTGAAACTCAACCAAAAAAGGAGGAAAAAAAGCTAATTGGACACAATGTCCCACCAAACTCCAAAAATGGGCTGGACAAAATTATTGGCACCCATAACTTAATATTTGGTTGCACACCCTTTGGAAATAAAATAACTGAAATCAGTCGCTTCCTATAACCATCAATAAGCTTCTTACACCTCTCAGCCGGAATGTTGGACCACTCTTCCTTTGCAAACTGCTCCAGGTCTCTCTTATTGGAAGGGGACCTTTTCCCAATAGCAATTTTAAGATCTCTCCACAGGTGTTCAATGGGATTTAGATCTGGACTCATTGCTTCCACTTCAGAACTCTCCAGTGCTTTGTTGCCATCCATTTCTGGGTGCTTTTTACATATGTTTGGCATCATTATCCTGCTGGAAGACCCAAGATCTCGGACACAAACCCAGCTTTCTGACACTGGGCTGTACAGTGCGACCCAAAATCTGTTGGTAATCCTCAGATTTCATGATGCCTTGCACACATTCAAGGCACCCAGTGCCAGAGGAAGCAAAACAACCCCACCATATTTCACTGTAGGTACTGTGTTCTTTTCTTTGTAGGCCTCATTCTGTTTTTTGTAAACAGTAGAATGATGTGCTTTACCAAAAAGCTCTATCTTGGTCGTATCTGTCCACAAGACGTTTTCCCAGAAGGATTTTGGCTTACTCACGTTCATTTTGGCAAAATGTAGTATTGCTTTTTTATGTCTATGTGTCAGCAGTGGGGTCCTCCTGGGTCTCCTGCCATAGCGTTTCATTTCATTTAAATGTGAACAGATAGCTCATGCTGACACTGATGCTCCCTGAGCCTGCAGGACAGCTTGAATATCTTTGGAACTTGTTTGGGGCTGCTTATCCACCATCCGGACTATCCTGCGTTGACACCATTCATCAAATTTTCTCTTCCGTCCACGCCCAGGGAGATTAGCTACAGTGTCATGGGTTGCAAACTTCTTGATAATGTTGCACATTGTGGACAAAGGCAAATCTATCAAGTCCTCAGACAGTTCTCTTCTCCTCTTTCTGTTGTCCATGCTTACTGTGGCACACACAGACACACAATGCAAAGACTAAGTGAACTTCTCTCCTTTTTATCTGCTTTCAGGTGTGATTTTTATATTGCCCACACCTGTTACTTGCCCAGGTGAGTTTAAAGGAGCATCACATGCTTGAAACTTATTTTTCCACAATATTGAATCTGTGCCAATAATTTTGTCCAGACCATTTTTGGAGTTTGGTGACATTATGTCCAATTTTCTTTTTTCCTTCCTTTTTTGGTTTAGTTCCAATACACACAAAGGGAATAAACATGTGTATAGAAAAACATGTGTTACTGCAATCCTTTTCTGTGAGAAATGCTTCATTTTCTAGAAATATTTCAGGGGTGCTAACATTTACGGCCATGACTGTACAAGTATACTTGCATTGTCACTGCTACTCCTTCATATGCACTTCTAGCCCCCCATTTATTCTGGGGACATACTTTTTTAAAATTTGACTGGGGTTGAGTTAAAATGGAAATTACCGATACTTTCGTAGCCCAGTCACCCCAGCTGCTGCTCCAACACCTGTTTCCATCAGTTCCTGTGATAAAAGTTGTTTTTGCCCATAATTGGTGCAATAAGAGTGGTCTTTAGCTAGATGTGTGCTCTGATAAGTGACACTTGTGATGGGCGCATAATCTATAGCCCTGCAGGTGGGGGGGCTGAATGATAATTCATCTGCTTGCAGCTAGAGCCATAGAAGAGAGGAAATAGACCGCTGGCTAAGGCCTTCCCTGGGCAGACACAGCTCTGACCTAGACCTGGTTCCTGGGAATAGCAGGTAACGAGCACCTTGTAAATGGAGGTGCAGGTTCTGCAGACAGAGCCTTTGGGAATAACATTGTTCTGATTGTATGTGGGCCTGTAGACTAATGCTAACCCTATATGTAGATATCTATGTATTGTATGCACTGATGATGATAATTCCGACACCAATTGTGTTGGTGCATGTCATACATTCACCATGGCCTTACTGCTTGTTTGCATGGGAATTGTCCTTTTGTTCATCTCCAGTAAAAATCAAGCCCTTTATCTTGCTGCATCTGGATCTCTTTTTGCTTGGCTATATATTATCTGTGGCTATTGCACAGCTCAAAATTGTCCCCAAAACAATTTCAATAGGAACCCATACCATCCAGAACATAATCATTTCCGGCTGTTGCATTATCTTTGTCCCAGGCTTGGACAAAGTACACAAAGTGAGGGCAGGGCTAGCACTCCTCTGTGCTCACTCCTGTCCTATCTATCAGACTGTAGCATGAAAACAGAGAGGAGGTGGCAGCCTTCCTGAGCAGTGGATGTCAGAATGAGTGAGCCGCTAGAGTTTTGTAAGCTAAATACAGAAGCTAGACACATACATGTACAGCATCTGCATGACCTAGTGAGTCACATATATAAGCATAGTTTTTTTTGGGACATTAGGGCTATAACATTGCAAACAAAAAAGTAAAGAAAAAAGTTAATAAACAGGATTTAACCCCTCCCCTAATAAGTTTGAATCACACATATGTGTAAATAAAAATAAACATATGTGGTATCACAGTGTGTGTAAAATGTCCGAACTATAAAAAATATATTGTTAATTAAACTGCATGGTCAATGGCGTAAGCCATTAAAATGTTTATAAAAAGCTATCAAAAAGTCTGATGAAAACAAAAATGGTACCAATAAAAACGTCAGATCACGATGCAAAAAATTAGCTCTCATACCGCCCCGCGGAAAAATGAAAAAGTTATAGGGGTCAGAATGACAATTTTAACGTATTCATTTTCCTGCATGTAGTTATGATTATGAAGTACGACAAAATCAAACCTATATAAGTAGGGGATCATTTTAATTGTATGGACCTACAGAATAAATATAATGTATCATTTTTACCAAAAAATGTACTGCGTAGAAACGGAAGCCCCCAAAATTTACAAAATGGTGTTTTTTTTCTTTAGTTTTGTCGCACAATAATTTATCGGGGGTTTCGCCATCGATTTTGGGGTAAAATTACTGTCACTGCAAAGTAGAATTGGTGGCGCAAAAAAAAAAGACATAATATGGATTTTCAGGTGCAAAATTTAAAGGGTTATGATTTGGGATTATAACTAGAAGGTATCGGGGGAATCAATCTCTGCAGCCAAGGTGGTAAACAAAAACTGCAAATAGGGAGAATGGGTAAAAAAAAACTGCATTGTTACAGTAAGGGTTAAAGGGGTACTCCGGTGCTTACACATCTTATCCCCTATCCAAAGGATAGGGGATAAGATGCCTGATCGCGGGAGTCCCGCAGCTGGGGATACCCGTGACCTTGCACGCGGCACCCCGTTTGTAATCAGTCCCGGAGCGTGTTCGCTCCGGGACTGATTATGGTTGATCGCAGGGTCGGCGGCGTGTGACGTCACACCCCCGCCCCCATGTGACGTCACGCTCTGCCCCTCAATGCAAGCCTATGGGAGGGGGCGTGATAGCTATCACGCCCCCTCCCGTAGGCTTGCATTGAAGGGTGGAGCGTGACGTCGGGCGGGGGCTGAGGGGTGACGTCACACGCCGCTGGCCCTGCGGTCGACTGTAATCAGTCCCGGAGCGAACACGCTCCGGGGACTGATTACAAACTGGGTGCCGCGTGCAAGGTCACGGGTATCCCCAGCTGCGGGACTCCCGCGATCAGGCATCTTATCCCCTATCCTTTGGATAGGGGATAAGATGTGTAAGCACCGGAGTACCCCTTTAAGTGTCCACGATGAGTTCTTGTGTCTGCTGGATTTTAACAAGTAAAAAATAGGCTTCACTCTCCCATCTTCTGAGTGATATAAGAGACCCCTCCCATATTTCCTTTCCGTGGGGAGTTTATTGGATTGTTACCATAACACACTTTTAAATAGTGCTGCTTTGCCCAAAGGGAGAAAGACGGTCTGCTGGGTAAATGAAGGAAATTGGAAATGAGTCTGTAAAACTTAATTTAAAATGTACTGAGAAAACATGTAGTATGTGCTTTGCTGAGATGACTACAGATACCAGCCCCTCTAATATACCCAGACTTCTTGATTATTGCAAATAAGATAATACATGTTACATGGCATCATTTATTGATTGCCTCACTCTTTTATATACTTAAATGGACACAGATACAAAAAAACTTTTATATATGTTGTACATCTTGGCAAAACATTACAGGGGTGTGGAAATTTATTAAAAAACTACTTGTCCACAGGACTAAAATGGAGCAAAATCTACTTGTCGATTTTTTTTTTTTTTTTTTTTTTTTATCATTAGCTTTTATTTGACCCCTGTGGCTTTTTAGTATTTTTTTTTTCCGCATACAAGGCTGTATGTGGGCTAATTTTTTGCACCATAATCAGCTTTTTTTGTATCGGTACCATTTTGGTATAGAACTGACTGTTTAGGGTCTATTCACACGTACAGTATTATGCGCAGATTTGATCAAATCTGCGCAGAATACAGTACGTGTGAATAGACCCTTAATCGCTTTTTTCTGTGATATTATAAAAATTGCAATTCTGTGTTTTTTAATTTCACATTTACGTTATTTACCGTAAGGAATACATAATGTTATATTTTTAGTTCGTACAGTTACGCACTCAGCGATACCAAATGTTTAATTTTTACATGTTTTTAAATAGGAAATTCATATTGAAGGTTAATGTGTGTCTTTTTTATACTTATATTAAAACATTTATTTTTATTTTTTTTAACACTTTATTAGTCCCTTAGGGGACTTTCAGGGGGAATCATTAGATTTCTCATGCAGATCAATAGAGTTCTATTGAACTCCATTGATCTGTGTGCTCTGCGATCCATTGATAGAGTCTAGTCCAGCAAGGCTTTATCAATGACAGAGCCATGGACACCAGGGAACAGAGGTAAGCACTCCGGATTCCTCTATAGTGGTTTGCACCCCACCCCACTAGCCCACCAAGGAGCATTCACATGTCCCTTTAGACGCAGCCGTCCGCTTTGACAGCAGTGATCTAAAGGGTTAATAGCCAGCTGCATGCTGGTGAAGACAGTCGAGGGCTACAGAGTATGGGGCAGGCACGAGTCCGGAGCCCACTCCTTATACTCCTCTGAGCACCACTGCAGTTGTCGGGGGCTTTCAGGTTCGGCCCTGCTTGCAAGAAGCAGGTCTAAGGGCCTGAAAAATTCACCTGCCCGGCACCCGGAACTGCATGTCCCGGGCATCAGGCGATAGGAATTCCACATCCCTGCATTAACCTTTCTAATACAGTGACCCCCCGACCTACTATGGCCCCGACATAGGATAATTTCAACATGTGATGGCCTCTCAGAAGCCATCGCATGTTGAAGGCAGCATCAACATACAATGCTTTTGTATGTCGGGGTCATCGCATAAAGGGCTATCCGACAGCGCCGACTGCTTCAGCTGCCGCCAGATAGCAGTTTACGGTGCCCCGTGTGCTCCGGTGATGGTCTCCTACCTGTTCTCGGGGGCTCTGGAGTGTCCTCTTCGGGATTCCCTGCATCGCCGGCGCTCTCCATCGTCATCCTCATGATGTGAGAGCGATGATCCCGGAGAAGCAGAGACGTCCGGTGCCTCATGGATACCACGGGGACGTGGCACCAGCGATGGAGGGCGACATCCAGAGCAGCGGTGACGAGTGGTGTCGGTCTGGAGCGGCGTGGACAGGTGAGTACAACTTCCTATACTTTACATTGCACGGATCCCTCAACATACTATGGTTTCAACAAACGATGGTTCATTTGGAATGGATTACCATCGTATGTTGAGGGACCGCTGTATACAGAATCATGGCTTTGTCCGAGCTGAAGCACAGGCATGGACAATGTCCAGTAAGTGAGGGTGGGCTCTCGCCTGTCTGATAGCTCTCCTCTGTGCTCTCTCCTGTCTGATAGTACTCCTCTGTGCTCTCTCCTGTCTTTGCACTCCTTTGTGCTCTCTCCTGTCCTATTAGACAGGGAAGAGCACAGAGGAGTACTAGCCCACCCTCATTTACTGGACTTTGTCCATGCCTGTGCTTCAACTTGGACAAAGCCATAATTTCTATTTAAAAGGAAATATTTTCTTATAAAGTATATTAGAAAGGTTAATGTTTTGCCAAGATGTACAACATGTAAAAAGTTTTTGAATCTGAAAGTGCCCATTTAAGCTATTGGTCTTAATATTATTCATTCTTGAATGGAGGGCTATACAGCAAATATAGCTGCCTTTACTTTTATTACACAAACAGTGCCACAAGTTTCCATTGGTTGTGTGTAGTATTGCAATCCTAGACTAAACCTCTGGACATTTTTGGTATTGTTTTTGAAAAAATGAAGGTGTGTTTTTCTAGACCTGTTCAATCGTTTATATGAAGCCATTACTCAGTTAAAAGAGATTCATAGCGTTGATCATTTGATATCAGGATCATGAATATCATGTGATATTCCAATATATAATCTTTATCAATTCTCATTTTCTAAATGTTGTTCTGGGCCTGGCCACCAGCTGAGATCACAAGGAAGGTATAGCTGACCATGGATTTCTTAGGGCACTCTACCTAGCGGCCGCAGCTAGCAAGGGCAGTTGTGAGCTCCAGGCAGGACCTGGACTTGCCACTTTATATGGTGGGGAGTGCAGCTAAAGTTGGACATAGTTTTAGTAGCACTAATCCTTGTCCAGGATACCTGATATAGCTCGGCTAGGTTAACTCTCGGTTTACACTCTGTGGCCAGCACAGGCTAATTCGTTGGTGCTGGGACTACACAGACATTGCTCTTCCCATAAACGTGTCTATGGCACACCTTATTTTTTTGTCGGCAGAATTTCATTGGCGGAGTATCTGCCACTGACATTCTGTGTAATGCACTGTTCAGCAGTATCCAATTGCCAGCAATGGGATTCTGCTGCTTTCGAATTCCTCAGTGGAATTCCGCTTTAAAAATTCCACTAGGAAATTCCGTAGTGTAAACCAAGCCATACCACATGGAATCTACTCAGACTCCACATGAATAGGAGACAATAGTGCAGTTTTCTTTGTGGGTTTTGATTCCCAAGTATTTTTCCGTGGTATTATCTATTGTTTCCCTACATTTTGCTCTTTTTACACCTGCTCTGAGTTGTGGGGTTTTCCAGAGCTTAAATCCACCACATTTTCTTTGGAAACATTAGTAAATATGTTGGGTTTCTTTGAAAGTGTCAGGGATACGCCCCGACAGTCACGCACCTTTTCTGGCTTTAAGTAAAACGGAAAGTTGGCGAGGCTTTTAAAAATTTTTGGTCACAAATTCTGGCGCAGGCGCAATGTGCCACATTTTGGCGCACAGTAGTAAATCAGGGCCAGTGTGTTACTTGGTTTTCAAACAAATTCATATTTGTAACCCACCTGCATGTACCCTTGTTGCGTATATCATATTTATTCCTTACAGGTGTGGAAATATTATTCACAGTTACACTAAAATTCTACACAAGATGTATAAATAAGTGTTATATTTTTGCCTTTTTTATTTGTATTTTTTTACTTTTGTTCTGAGGCTAGTGAATGTGTTTTTTTTTTTTTATGTTAGTACTGGCAGACCATATGGCAACAATTTTTTCACCCACACTGCCCGTTTCATTGTTTTATTAGATGCTTTATTCCGATAAAAGAAAATCAGTATAAATGGTAATAACATCTGTATGGACATATGGAAGGTTATTGGTTTAGATGAAAATACAGCACGTAGACGATCTAAAGATTTCTGGATCTTTATGAACCCAATTTTTCATCTAGACACCACCGTGCTGCACGTGTTCTGTATGGGACTATGACTACAATGGCTTTCCTAAAGGCTCCGTGCTGCATGCAGAATAGCCCCACAGGCATTGCCACCTACCAGTTTTATTTTTTATTTTACAACCATCATTAACTGACAAGTGCTTGGTGGTTTAGCATTTTTTTCCCCAGTTTCTTAAAATGTGGAACAGATGCTCAGGGTCCTCCTTAGAGTGCGTGTGTCTTTGAAGGATGGGGATTGGATAGGAAAGAGTCAGACATTCTCAGATTTTCACTGCATTCATCCCGTTGTATGCCTAATCTCTCATTGACTGCTTTGACAGCTGAAGCAGCGGTATTCACCATTACAGACACCTTGTATAGTGCAAGCCGCCTGTGTTCCCTACGACAGTCTTCTAACCTATAATTAACTTTGTTCCCGATACCATTAAGAGCTCCTGATCTTTCATTACATTGATTTACTCTGCTTGCAGCTGTTTGTATTTTCTAAAAGATATTGCCTGAAGGTGGGAAAACGATTTACCAACATTATAAAGGAGACAGTATTTGTTTTTCATTTTTTACAGTTTTATTTCCTTTTCCAAAGTTACTGCAAAGATGTAGCCATAGTGAGCACAGGTGTTTTAGTGATACCCATGCCCTAGAGCCATATGGGGGCCCCGTAGATCCTTTTATCTTATATGAAGAGTCCATTACTACTCATAAAGTATCACAGTTGGTGGCTTTATTACAGATTTTGTACTTGTGCCAATGAGCATCAATTTACACCTCCCGTCACCTATTTTTTTTATTTTATTATTTTTTTTGTTACGTTTTTGTAGAACATTCCTTGTCTTCTAATTGTCCTCAGCCGCTGCTGTAGGATGCATCCTTGTCTCATCCAGTAAAGGGCTTCTGCAGAACTCAAGAGGTGTCAGATAATACTTTGGGACTAGCAATTGTTTATTTGTCCATATGTAATGACTTTCTGCCTCATTAGTCCCTTAATGGACTCCAATTAGAAACCACTTTATTGTCCTCTTTTGCCCTATAATTTAGGCAAGAAACAGTTAATCAATGACAAATGTCGCTGTTACATTGTTTAAAGTTCTAGATCATTCTCTGACTGGTTGGCCAACTGGACTTGTATTTCTTCACCCATGCAGTACAATTGTCTTTAATTTGTAGTATTTTTGAATCTCAAGGTGCTAGAGATCTTTCTGCATGTGTACGATCTCGCAGCACTTGGCATCCCCCTGATGAAGGGTATGCATATTTATTAGGAGGCCTTATTACTGGACCAGCAGGGTTGGGCGTAGCCTCCAGTGCACCAAACAGGCTCATTTACATATTACCGGGTTATCAGGTTAGTTTGGGTGACTCCGCTGTCAGTTTTTATTCATGCTTGTCTAACTGGTGTTTTAAACATTTTTGCCCTGCAGACATTTGAATGCCTGCTGTCAGTTTTCCTTTAATCCTAGTTGCTTTTTAGCATAACTCCTTTAGGGTAGGGTCACGCGTAGCACAACTGCAGCGGGTATTCTGCGGCTGAAAATCCGTAAACAGATTATGTTACTACCCATTTAAGTCAATGGGTTTCACTTACAGATTTTCCACTGCTGAGTTTCAGCTGCCGGGAACCCGCTGCAGGTGCGCTACGTGTGACCCTACCCTTGGTGTGGATGATGACCTTCATATTATATAAGGAATAAAACCACATTTGTGACCCTCTCATGGTCATAATTTAGAAGAAATCTAAAACTTCAGTACATGCTCGTGCTATCTGTAGAATTTCTCCACTTGACATTACCTAGGAAATATCTCTTGAAAATGTTCTCTTTAATTCTGAGTAACCCCTACAGTTCTCTCACTCTTATGTATTGTAAACTGTATCAGTGATTGATCATGCCAGCCGCACGCTGCTTCTCTGTACCAGGCCTGCCAAGCTTCCAAGTCTACATTAAGATAAGGAGAAAGACATTTGAAAATCCATAGACTCTTTAAGCTGAAATCAATGAAATTTCACATAGACTTAGAGAAATTCAATAAGAAACGTGTGGATCTTTTTTGTATATGAACTGACTTGTCTTATGTTTTGTTTATCAATGGGAACTGGCAAATTTTTTACCAGTGTTCAATTACTAGGGGTTTTAAGTATCCCTTTTGACAGATGGTTTAAGCTAATATTTAGTTTTACAGATTATTGTAGGTTATTCTGTCAGCACAGGGATTATTATGCCTGTCAGATGTATTGTACATGCGAGAATGTTGACCTGTTATTACAATCCTGGCCTGATTCAGAGCTGGTCTCACTTCTTGCTGTGTCTGAATTAGAGAAAGTTAAGCAGAAAGCTGCCGCCTCATATTAATTCTAACTGAGCTGTCCCTGTTACTCTCCCTCTAAACCACTCACTATAGTGCTTGTTCCCTCTAGCATTGCAACACGATGTAAAAAGAGCTTACTTGGAAATGTCAGCATTTAGGTCGTACTTAACCAGTGTTTATACTAATGGCTGCTGCGTTTTAATCATAGTTCTTAAGGTCTCCTGAAACGCGTCTGTCATCACAATTCTGTTTATGTATGCCCTCGCGCAAGTCAGTGTAGAATAAACTAATAGCACTATGTGAAGACAATTTCCTTCAAATCATTTACATTGATATACAAAAACAGTTTCATCTGTTTTTGTAAATCAACTTAAAGCCTTCACGGACCTCCATTTGGGTTCTGTACCATCTAGCCCTTCTAAGGTTGCATTCACGTGTGATTACACTGTTATGGTAGAAATATGATCTCTAACCTAGTACCCACTGAAATTTACATGGAGCTGTGTTAGAGCTGGGCGGTATGACCAAAAATGTGTATCACGGTATTTTTTTAAATTATCGTGGTATCACGGTATTTAACGGTATTTTGGGGGGGGGGGGGCTTGTTAAAGTGTCAGAACATCAGGGTTTCCCCAACCAGTGTGCCTCCAGCTGTAGCAAAACTAGAGCTCCCAGCATGCCTGGACAGCCTGCGGATGTCTGGGCATGCTGGGAGTTGTAGTTTTGCAACAGCTGGAGGCACACTGGTTGGGTAAACAGCGTTGTACTGTATACTCCCCCGCTGCTGTCTATCACAGCTCTGCACTACAGGGGATGAGGAGTCAGGGCAGCGAAAATCTCTCCATTCACCCCATCCTGCCCCTCTTTCCATTCACCCCCCTGCACCCATTAACTCCCCTACACCCATTAACCTCATTCCATTAATCCCCCCTGCTTCCATTACCCCCCTGCACCCATTAACCCCCCTGATCCTTTCATTTATCCTATCCTGCCCCTTATTCCATTACCCCCTCTGCTTCCATTAACCCTCCCCCCCTCCTCCTTACCTGTGCGCTGATGCGGCTGCTGGGAAGTGCCCCTGTCATCAGTGCAGTAACGTGGGCGCTTCCCGCCCAGACACAGGATCCTCTCTGGCGGAAGCGTTCAGCACAGGATACTGACTCTTCCGCCAGGAGGGAATTTGAAATTTTGATCTAAAGTGCCCAATGCGCTATTATGCGCCACAGCCACTTTAGAACAGTGAGCAGCAGCGGCGCAGCTCACGTGCGTTGTGTGAGGGGGCCCGCCGCTCTTTAAAAGATCTGCGGGCCCCCTCACAGGCGGTCTGTCCGCCCCTGAAGCGCTCGCTCCCCTCGGTCCTGCGGCGTGCACTAGGGGCCTCAGGAGCGGGCGCCGGAACTAGAAGAAATGCGGTGCAATGCTCTGCCTTACGCCGCAGGACCGAGGGGAGCGGACGCTTGTTATGAACACTGGCGAAGAGAGGGGAGAGGTGGACTGGAGCAGGGACCTGGCTCGGGGCTCTAGGAAACATCAGAGCCAGGGGATGCAGTTTCTCCGCTTTCCCCTGGCTCTGATTGCAGAGAGGAGCCGGCCTGAAACTGCAGGGGGAGCGGGGATGAGGAGTCTCATCCTGCTCTCCCCTGACAGAGCGGAGCCGTGGGCTCTGTAACTCATTCATGGGTGGGGGGAGGGCCCCCACCAGTATAGCGGTATGGGGCAAAATTCAGACCGTCGGAGAAAAAAAAAACGGTATCCGGTATGAACCAGTATACCGCCCAGCTCTAAGCTGTGTGTGTTTTTTACTTTTTCAGCACACCATTAAGCCTTTGGGGCATGGAGTCCACCAGATCTTCACAGGTTGCCACTGGAGTCCTCTTCCATTCCTCTATGATGACATCACAGAGCTGGTGGATGTTATAGACTTTGCGCTCCCTCATTTTCCGTTTAAGGATGCCCCACAGATGCTCAATAGGGTTTAGGTCTGGTGACATGCTTGGTCAATCCATCACCTTTACCCTCAGCTTCTTTAGCAAGGCAGAGGCCATCTTGGAGGTGTGTTTGGGATTGTCATCATGTTGAAATACTGTCCTGTAATCTAGTTTCGGAAGGAAGGGGATCTTGCACTGCTTCAATATGTCAGTATTCATGGTTCTCTCAATGAACTCTAGCTCCCCCTACCAACAGAACTCTTTCAGCGGTATACTGTGTTCTGCCCATTGCAAAAATTGATTATGCCAAGGAGTTCATGGTGTTGCCATAATGTGATCATCTTTAATAAGTGCAGAAAAAACTGATCCATGCAGGCCCCACCTTGCAATTTACAGGACTGCATTACAAGTCAATGGGTCTGTTGGGCAACAGTTGTGTTGTAACGATGTTATTAGGTCTGGATTTTTATGGGCTGAAAGGCAAGTTTAGTAGTGGGACACTTCCTAGGCCAGTCTATGATTTCTGGTTGGCTCCAAGTCAGCAGAGGTGCTGAGAGCAATTAATACTGGGTGTAACCAAGTCTGCACCGTAAGGCTATGTGGAACCCCTGATGAGAGTTGGGGTCCTGAGGTCGGCAGGAGGGGACATTTACCTTGTGTGAGTAACACATTTTTAGTGACTGTTTTGTTGGGAAGCTGGTAGTAAGCATCTTGTATAGAAATGGAATATTTTGTGTAGTTAGCACTGGACAACCAGGATTTATTGTATTTGTGCCTAAAGTAAAAGGCTTTTTGTTTTTTAAAGAAAAAGTAAAACAAGAGAAGCCTGTTTGAAACGTATCTGACTCAAACTGCTATTTGCTGCTAGTCGACTGGTTCAACAGAGCTAATCTCACACAGTACACATTTGTTTTTATTTTCGTTCTCTTGTTTTTTTTTTTTTCTTATGTGTATATCTTAGGGATGTTTTTGTGTTTTTTTATTTTTAAGGTACACCAAGTCAGTTTCAGACATAGACAAATCACTTTAAAGCTGTATGATTTCTTATCAGCACTTTAAAGGAGCCACTTTTAAGCATGGTAAGGAACTGTGAAGGGAATTGAGGTTTCCTATCTGATTTCACAGGAAGTCTGTTTGCTTAGTCTATAATATTTGCTTCCATTCAGCTACCAGGAATGGCAGTGAATAACTGAGAAAGCTTTAGCAGACTTGTTAGCCTAGATACGCTTAAAGGGGTATTCCAGGAAAACTTTTTTTTTATATATCAACTGGCTCCAGAAAGTTAAACAGATTTGTAAATTACTTCTATTAAAAAATCTTAATCCTTTCAGTACTTATGAGCTTCTGAAGTTCAGGTTGTTCTTTTCTGTCAAATTAATCTCTGATGACACGTGTCTCGGGGAAACGCCCAGTTTAGAAGCAAATTCCGATAGCAAACCTCTTCTAAACTCTGTGGTTCCCGAGACACGTTTAGAATGAGCCGACCGGACCGAACGTTTCACTCCGGCCGGCTCATAGAAATGAATGACATACGGGAGCGCATACAAAGGCATACGGGAGCGCATACGAAGGCATACGGGAGCGCGAGGTTTTAGCTCCCCCCTGCCGTATGCGCTCCCGTATGGGAGAAAACGTAGTGTGAACCCACCCTAACCCCTTTAACCTTAAGGGAATTTTTTTTTTTAATAAGTGTTTCTATATTTTGACAGACTCAGAACAGACATCCATCCATCAATAGCTTATTAGTATTGTCATTAGGTTCTGAACATACCTGAGATAACCAATCTTCATCATTTGTGTATTGATTTTGTTTTCAGATCCTACGACAATGCATCCATAATATTTATTTCTTTTCGTGATGGTGTCATTTCATGAATTTATCTATTACTCATTGTGCTGCGTTGAGATCCTCACAGCAGAGCCGTCAATATGTTCGCTGCAGAGGAGCCAATAGAAATTGTTTTCAGAAGGGAAAATGTTTTTTGTCTGTTCTACGGGGCTGCGAGGAGGTGGCTTAGCATGATTTTCCACCAACACTTAGGTCAGTAGGTGGACATACCAAAAATAGAAAAAACTGTAGCAGACTGACGTAGCAAAGCATGATTAACAACTTTATTGTTAAACCTAAAATTTTAAATGCATAAATGACACAGAGGAATGGCAACTGGAAAAAGGATATCTCTTGGATGAAATGCATAAGAATGCTGAAGTGGCAAAGTGCCACACGCTATGTAATTAATTGGTGGAGTAGGTATATAGCGTGTGGCACTATGCTACATTAGTCTGCTACAGTTTTTTCTATTTTTGGTATTTGCATTTCTTCTCTGTATTAGCAGACAATATATGGTCCACCCACATAGACCCTGGGAGCACATAGGGGTGTCATCTATTTACCGTATTTTTCGCCATAGATCACGCTCCGGCATATAAGACACACCCAATTTTAAAGGAGGAAAATCTAGAAAAAAAAAAGATTCTGAACCAAATACAATGTAAAGTATAGGACAGTGATCTTCAACCTGCGGACCTCCAGATGTTGCAAAACTAAAACTCCCAGCATGCCCGGACAGCCGTTGGCCTGGGCCCCGTCGCCGCCATCACGTCTCTACGCACGCTGCTCCTATTGTATGATGGGACGGTGTGCGCGACGACGTGATGATGACGAAGGACAGCCATGCAGGGGATCCCAGCACAGAGCAGTCATTCGCCGATAGGACACAGAGGAGGCAGGTAAGGTCCCTTCGGTGTCCTGTAAGCTGTTTGGGACGCTGCGATTTCACCGCGGCGGTCCCCAACAGCCCGACTGAGCAGCACGGTTATTTTCACTTTAGCTTCAGACGCGGCGGTCAGCTTTGATCGCCGCGTCTTAAGGGTTAATACAGGGCATCACCGCGATTGCTGATGTCCTGTATTAGCCGCGGGTCCCGGCCATTGATGGCCGCAGGGACCGCCTTGATATGAGAGGGTTTTAATGTGTATTTGCCGTATAAGACACACCAACTTTTCCCACCCCAGTTTTGGGGAAGAAAAAGTGCGTCTTATAAGGCAAAAAATACGGTAGACTTTCCCCCTCCCTACAGATTTTGCTTGTGTCATTGGTATTTATTCAATAGGTGGACATGAACATACTATAAACTTTGAACACCAGGTATCACCATACTGTGAAATAAATATAACTCTTAGTGCATTAGTTTTTATTTTATTTTTTTAATATCATTTAAATGGTAAACTATCAATTAATTATTTATTATTAATAATAATACTTCTTCCTATTATTTATTATTATTAATAATAATTTTTATTTATTTTTAACCTAGCATTTTCTCCTATGGTTCCTTATTTTGCCAACATGAGCAAGACACATCCTTTTGGTTTTTATTGCAGCTTTTTTTCCTTTTCTTTTTTTACAATTTATACAATGCAAACAATTCTAGGGAAAGATGGCTGAACAAAATTTGTCTGATAAGAGTATAAATGTTTATTACAGTTACTACTTTAGAGTGGGCTCGCTCAGTTTGTATTTCTGTTTAGAAATGTCTTGGTTTAGTGATATATTCTGATTATTTATGGCTATGTTTAGTGTCTGGCAGTGTCTAGCTTAAAGAGGTATTCCGCTCCCAGGTTTTCCTTTTGTCTTTTGCTTTGTTGATGCAATTTAAGTTAGTTTGTAATTTACATGTATTACAATTTTCTCTAGCATGTGTGTTTTTTACTCTCCTCTTTGATGATCTGAAAGTTCTTTGGTTTTTAACCCTTCCTGTGACTATTGTCCACTTAGCCCACCCTGTGTTTTGCCCCTTGTGGACAAGACCTCTGTTTGGCGGGCATTACTGGCATCTGTCTCCCTCCTCTTGCGCTTGCTGGTTTCCCCACCCTGGTAATGAATATTAATTTTCTTTTTTGTGTGCCCTGCTTTGATTCATCTGCCCGCCAGCCAGCTCTGTACCCCTCATTTGGCCACTTGTCGTCATAGCTGCACGCATGCGTGTTTGTTTACTTTTCGGCTGTGTGACGCGGTTGCTGCATCTCCAATTGTCATCGTAGCTGCACGCATGCGTGTTTGTTTGCTTTTCAGCTGTGTGACGCGGTTGCTGTGTCTCCAAATGTAATAAGCTCTGTGCGCCTGTGTACTTGATTCTCTGGCCGGCAGTAGTGTGTATGAAATACTTCTTGCACTGCACATGTGTGGTGTCTGTGGGAGATCTCCTAGGGAGTGACATACGTTTCCACACAAATAAACACTTTACGTTCGCTAACAGGGCGGGAATGCAAAGCACAGGGGGTGTTGACTAAGCAAAATAGCAGGGCGTGAGACGGGCGGAGCATCGCATAAAAGGAGGCAGAAGCTGGGCGGACACTAGAGACAAAGGGCGGCATATGACCACACCCAAAATAAAAAAATAAAACACAGCCGCAAATACACTTTGGAAACGTAGTTTACAGCCTCAGCGAAAACGGAAGAGGACATGAACGCAACATGCACTCCACAAGAAAAAGAATGAAAGTAAAATGTGCCCGACACAGACAGACACCACAGGGAGGAGAAGGATACACCACAGAACAAGGCAAAATAAAAAAAAATATAAAATAAAAAAAGCAATGAGCAGCGGAGTACCCTTTAATGTCTTCTACAAAGTCCAGTGTACTTTGGTTGTACCGTGTCTTTGCTATGACATGCCCATAGAGGCATGAGAAGTAAGCATGGCCAGGTACGCATTATAGGGAAAGATTCATCTAGTTGTTCTTTGACATTCTGTTTCATGGTTTTCAGTGCTTTCAGAGGATCGCTATTAAGTAAGAAAGGTCATTACTTTGTACCCACTCACAGCATGCACTTTACTGCTAATGCGTTTTGTATTGGTAACTGAAGAGCAATTTTCCACATTGCTTTTTGTCTGTGCCAAAGTGTTCCACCTACTAAACAATGTGATTATCCGAAAAAGAACAAAAAAATCGTATTGAACGAACATGCATTATTCTAGTATTCTACCAAACTCCTAAGCGGTTCAGTCACATAGCAGGATAACATACTTTTACATAATCTATTTGTGGCTTGCAATTCTGATGGTGGAGGCTGGATTAGGAGAGGGTCTTCTCAAAGAGGTGGTCTTGGAGAGTTTTCACTGTATTAATAATATTTTACCTACTCATCTGCTTTATTTGTTTTTATGCCATATTGGTGGTACCCTGCCCCCTCAATCACCTGCCCTTCTGTAATGCCTGGAGAGAGGTCCTATCTGTAAGGTGGTCACCATACTGTCTCTCAGCCTCCCCAATGGTGTACAAGAAACTAGACCGTGTGCAGTGGTGGAGGCTGAGTGACGTAGTATGGTCACATGTGTCTTCATATGCAGCCATATTGTGGATGAGATCTTTTCCCAGGCGACAAAGCGGTACGGGTGATCCTGTAAGCTTAACGAGGCCTATATTATCATTATTCATATGTGTTTGATTAAGACTGTAAGTGGCCAGAATAAAATGTATTCAACCCCTCAATGTGACAGGTGTAGATCACCAGAAAAGGCAGTTGTGTATATCTACCAAATACTGACTGATGGGGGTTGAATATTGAATCCATACCATTGTTTTTCTGTAATAATTGTCCTGACGAGTCACCCTAGCTCTCTTCCACCCTCTCTGGTCACTGTCCACCACAGTTTCCACCTATGGCTGAGGCCCATCTCACAGTTACACAATTGCTGGACATAAATTTTTTACTTTATAAAATGATGGTTCATTTTGGGGAGGGGGCCTCTCCATATAAATGACGATTGAACATTCAATCAAAGGAAGCAGTCTCGGCACATGGTAAATTCTCTTGCAAAGGGTTTATTCAGCTTAGCATAGCTGGGCATTACTGCATGTGTATCGGCTCACACCCAGTTCAACAGTGGAAATGGCATAATTTAACATCGCAGAAAAGGGGCGTAACATAACATAATAATCTACATAGAGGAATAGACCTCATAGTATAAATCAAAATGATATAGATAAATAAAAATTCACGTTAGCTGTGTAATCAATTGTATGTAACATATATCATAACGTAAGATAAATCTCACAATCAGGATTTTCATATGTTGAACTTTCAAGTGGGTCTCTTCTGGGTCTGTAAGGAAAGTAGAAAAATGATGAATAATCAAGCATGCCTTATATTAGATACTTTGTGGAATCTCATAATCTCGGTTAAGACCTTCTGGAAACAATGTATTAAGTGTGTGAATCCAATATTAGAGATGAGCGAACTTACAGTAAATTCGATTCGTCACAAACTTCTCGGCTCGGCAGTTGATGACTTTTCCTGCATAAATTAGTTCAGCTTTCAGGTGCTCCGGTGGGCTGGAAAACGTGGATACAGTCCTAGGAGACTCTTTCCTAGGAAACTCTTTCCTAGGAATGTATCCACCTTTTCCAGCCCACCGGAGCACCTGAAGGCTGAACTAATTTATGCAGGAAAAGTTATCAACTGCCGAGCCGAGAAGTTCGTGACAAATCGAATTTACTGTAAGTTCGCTTATCGCTATCCAATATGCTTCAGACTAGCGGAGAAGTTTTTAAATGTCACCACCACGCCTCGGGTATCTGACCTGTTCCAAGATTTGGAACCGTAATTGGGCTATACTATGTCCCTTTTCATGAAAATGGTAAGGTACTGGTAGTAGTACATTTTTACAGCGAAGAGTCGACTTGTGTTTACTCAAACGGTCTTTCATATGTTGGGAAATCTCACCTATGTGGAGTAATCCACATGGGCATTTTAAAGCATATACTACATTAGATGTGTCACATGTATAGTAGCCTTTGATTTTATAAGGTGTACCTCGGTGTGGTTGGAAAATCTGATCGCCTTTAAAGGGGTACTCCGCTACTCAGCTGTCATGAGGGGGCGGGGCTATGACGTCAAGAGCTCCCGGCTCCAGCGTTCGGAACTGTTTGTTCCAAACGCTGAGCAGCGGAGTACCCCTTTAAGTACATTAGAGCAATGTGTACAATTTAGGCATGGGAATGTCCCATTTTTACAGTTAGATATGAATTCTTGGTGCAATCTTTTTATCTGACTCCCAATATCTGCTTTTACTAATGTTAGGTGCTTTCTTATTGCAACATATGGGTATGTAACTGAATTCCCTGATGTCAGGATGAGCCTCTTTTAAAATATGCCAGTGTTTTCGTACCACTGCATCAATCTTTTGATTCAAAGGGTGACATTTGTTGGCAAAGTACATGTGTGGTTGTTCTTCTATAGGTATCCTATCTGATATGCTTTTTGTAATAATTTGAGGGGATAGCTTCTATTAATGAAATTCCTAAATATTGAACCTCGTCAAGTGAAATCATGACACAATATACATTTTAGAATTTACTGTAAAAACAACTGTGTTCAGAAAGTAACTCGCATGGGACTGGGAGTAAGCATATGGTCATACTGGGCAACCTATCTCAGTCCACTTTAAAGCCAAATATATTTCGGGTGAGCATGCCTATAATAAGTGATCAGCCAAGCATGACCTGGTGCGGGAAGTCTTCCTCTATAGATTCCTCATATTATTACTATTACAACTCATACTAGTCATCATATCTTCATGAGACCACTTCTCATGCATATCCATTTCCTAGATACTTTTATGCAATGTATACAGTATATATATTTTTTTAAGAAAAAATGAATCTAGTAAAATCTGTACTACACAATGATTTCTTTGTATGAAGCTCATGCAGTTTTGTGTTGTGTAAGACTAGCAATGTGTTATCACTAGGATTAACTTTGGGCTGGGCACATTCTTTATGGATGGTTTCGGTTTATGGAAGAAGTTTAAAGAATGTTTGTTTATTTTTCGTATCGGGGAAAGTAGCACGTAGTTTAATGTAGGATATGTATGTGTACAACAGATTGGATTTATGTAAAGGTTCCCTTCATAAAATTCCTTTGCAAATTCCTGCATCCCTGGAATGACTTGCAAGTCCTTGAGCAGCTGTAGACTGTTTTCTACCCTGCCCCACTTTGTTTTGTTAAAGCTGCTTACAAGGATAGGACACTTTACATCGAAAGAGCCGCGTGTTTCTTTTGCGGTTTTAATATGGTCAAAAACATCATGTCTTTCTGTAACCTTCATGCCATTACAATTTGGTTCTTGACCATGTATTAGATCGGTGGTCTCCAAACTGTGGCCCTCAAGATGTTGCAAAACTTCAACTCCCAGTATGCCCGGACAGCCAACGGCTGTCCGGGCATACTGGGAGTTGTAGTTTTGAAACATCTGAAGGGCCACAGTTTGAAGACCACTATGTTAGATAAATTCCTTGTTCTGGTTTCTTGTGCTGCCCTCATGTTTTGTATGGATAAAAAAGGAAACGGCAGTGGCACAACACAAATGACATGCTACCAACCACTGAAGGAAAACCTGAAGGATATCATTACATTAGCTATTAAGGGTAGAGTCACACAGAGCTCATCCACAGCGTATTTCACGCTGCGGATGCGCCAACTGCAATCACAAGAGCGAGGTTCCTTCTGCGGGCCTGGTAGCAGTGGATTACCCTCTGTAGACACAGTGCCTGCTCAGAGCTACTTGGCCCCCTGACTAAGCACAACACGAAACGTACATTGGGGTTGGAGTTGGTAGGTGGTAACATGCATGGCGGGTAGTCTCTCTTGGCTGTTGCTTCTGTTTCTATACATCTTTTGAGCATATATGATGTCTTCTATGTTATGGTCATTTCTGTTTTCTGTGCGGAGCTTCCGCACATTTTTGTCTGTGTAAACCCAACCTCTAATTGATCATGCTGGCCTAAGCATAAGGAGAGAGAGGTTCTGGTGTATGTTGTTAGACAGTTTGGTTGCATGAATTTCTGCAACTGTAGAATTCAATAGAATGATTAATGAAGAAGCAATGCACATGCTGAGGAAACATTCCCAGTCAGATATATGGAAGGGAAGAGATTCTAAGTTGCATTTCTTCGACATTAAAGGGGTAATCCGCTGCTCGGCGTTTGGAACAAAATGTTACAAACGCTGAAGCCGGCACCGGGAGCTCGTGACTTTATGGCCCCGCCCCCTCATGACATCAACCTGCCCCCTCAATGCAAGTCTATGGGAGGGGGCATGACAGCCATCATGCCCCCTCCCATAGGCTTGCATTGAGGGGGTGGGGTGTGACGTCATGAGGGGGCGAGGCTATGATGTCATGAGCTCTCGGCGTCTGCTCCAGTGTTCGGAACAGTTTGTTCCAAACGCTGAGCAGCAGAGTACCCCTTTAAGCGAGTAGCAGGGTGTGTGTGAGATGTGGATAAATAAAAACTCGGAGGAGCTCATATGTCACAGTCTACGCTAAACACCCTTTCAACTGTAAGGTTTTATTAAACATTAAACAATGTTTTATTAACTTTACTACTCTTTCTTAACTGCTGCTCTGTAACTTGGTATTGCAATAACTGAGAAAATGCTTTCTTGCACAATAAAATAGAGCATCATTTCCCAATAAATCAGACTTTACATACTGCTTAGGCAGTTACCAAGGACATAACTGGTTTAGTGTTGTCCCCAGTTGGTCTCTAAATGAAATTGGTTGCTAAATGAAACAATATGCATAGGTTTTTCTGATAAGTGACATGTAATCATTTAATTAACATCACTGCGTAAACAAGTGCGACGCATCATATATCACAGTCTTGTAGGTTAAGACTTATAGGGGAAGACCTATTGTTGGTTAGGCTTATAAGCTGGAAAATCCTCTATTTAATGCTTCCACCCGAATAGAAAATGGGAAGAAAAATCTTGTAAGTACATGGGCAACAAATTGTCCTTTTGGTTGTGTTGCTCTGGCGGGTCTTGTTTGTAGAAGTGCACTCATTAATTAGAATGTAGGAAATGACTGGCTGTATGTGCACACAGGGATGTCCTTGTAAACCAGCCTGTTAGTATGCACTGGCGATTGTTGTTGGAGAAACACTGCTTGTGGCTGTTATGTGGCTGGAATGTAAACTAACCATAGTTGTCAAAGACCACTAAATGTCTGCGATTTATGGATATTCTTTTTTTTTTACACAAATGGGAGTTATTCCAAAGCCCCAGTACTCAAAGACTCCTTTACAGAATACTAGCCTAGAATACCAACCAGAGCCTACGATCCAGCTTCTTAATGTTCAGCTCAGCTTGGGTATTTCTGGATCATGAAACTTTATGGTTATACAGGAGAACACTGACAGTAAATGCGTTGTATATCTACAGCAAATTCTACTTAAGGTGATGGAAAAGCGTAAAGGCTTTCCTAGTTTCTCCATGATGATAAATAAAGGATCACTGTTTGTAGAAGGATTGCACACTCTTATCCATCCATTTCCGACAGTCAGATTTTATTTTTCTATTAGATTGTTTTGTCACTGAATGGTCTTAAAAATGTAGAATTTTTTAAAATCCTGTTTTTAATTGTTTATGCTCTGTACTGTCACGTAAAAGGACTTTGTTTATTCTTCGCTATACATTTTAAATTTTTATAATTTCAAACTTCATAGGGAGCAACTGGTTATAGCCGTTTGCCTGATTTCTTTTTGTTACTCAATTATGTAATCTAAGCATTGAAAAGTTATGTCCTATAGAGAATGTGTTGACTACAATGTTTTCTTCTATTCTGTTTTTGCTTTCTAATTGTAGATATTTCTGTATATAAGTGATTATGGGGTGGCCATCTTACTTACCTGAGCCACCTCACTGCTCCGTCATACACATGATTGTGTTACAGATTCATGCCAGGATGGAAAAATGTCCAAATAAATCCGTACATCTTATACATTAAAGACCAATGTCCAATTCACTTATTAGTTAAAGTGTCAAAGAGCCAGTATTGAACTGCAACCAGCACCATTCTTCTTTACTCCACTCCTCCCTTCTTTTTCTGATTGATTTGTACAGATCAAGAAGACAAAGGGGTGGGGGAGGGAGAAGATGTGCACCCAACAAACGCACATACAACACATAAGTGGATCTACAAATCATAACGTGTGGACGTAAATAAATAAATAAGGTCATTTAGTGGACCTTGCATCCAATTGTTCAGATATGACTAGACAGAAATTAAATCAAAACAGAGTATTAAAGGGGTACTCCTGTGGAAAACTTTTTTTTTTTTTTTTTTAATAAAGTTAAACAGATTTTTAAATGACTTCTATTAAAAAACCTTAATCCTTCCAGTACTTATTAGCTGCTGAATACTACAGAGGAAATTACTTTCTGTTTGGAACACAGTGTTCTCTGCTGACATCATGACCACAGTGCTTTCTGCTGACATCTCTGTCCATTTTAGGAACTGTCCAGAGCCGCTTGTATTTGCTATGGGGATTTTCTCCTACTTTGGAGAGTTCTTAAAATGGACAAAGATGTCAGCAGAGAGCACTGTGCTCGTGATTCAGCAGAGAGCTCTGTGTTCCAAAAAGAAAATCATTTCCTCTGTAGCATTCAGCAGCAAATAAGTAAGATTTTTTAATAGAAGTCATTTACAAATCTGTTTAACTTCCTGGCACCAGTGGATTTAAAAAAATAAAAAAAATTAAAAAAAAGTACCCCTTTAAAATAAAAAAAAATATTGAAAGGGATCACCATCCTTTATCATCATACTTAGATACAATAGCAGTAAAAATCAGGTTTGGCGTCTTGTTTGCAAATAACAATGGCAGAGACAGATGTAGATTTAATCCTGGCTTTTAAAGGACAGATTTAAGGTGAACATGGCCCTGGCACTAATCTTACCAACTGTTCTGGGATAAGTGATGATCTGAGGTTGTACAGGGTCTCACTTTCAGTATAATAAGTAGAAGAGGACGTGTAAACCAAGTCATTGACTCCTAGGAAATACATCAATGACCTAAAGTGGCCTCTAATGCAGTCAGACCCTCAGAATATGAGTGGTTTCATTTCATACCATTGTTTATAGTGCAAAGGTGTCCTAGTCTATTATTTTTTGTCTGGACAGGTGAGCTTTTAATAATTCGTTCCATTCCTAGAAGAATTTGTGTTTGCGAATAAGATGGCCCATCCGTATCACATGTATGGTGTAGGTCAATCTCGCAGCTCCCTGTATGTCTGTGTCTGGTGACACGTGTAGCTCGGCCTTTTGCTTGAAAGAGAGTGATCTGTTTTTGCCTTTCAAGCGGCAGATTGAAACACAAATATCTTTGGGAAATTTCCTCCGTCTGGTAGATAGATAGGTGACATTTTTTTCTCTCATATATTTAAGATAGACACTCAAGAGATTTCACATTTTTTCTACTTTTCTGATAAACTCAGATTGTTTTAGCTCATTGTCTTCTCATCTCCACAGTAGGAATATAATCGATCAGTCTTTCTATACATGTCCTGTAAAATGGCAAAAATAATGAATTGTCATCTATATTCCACAAACATTTGCTTATCCTCATGCTTTTACATTGTTCTTTTTATTTTGTTTTATTACATTTTTTTAATTTTCCTTTTTTTAAAAACATATATATATATATATATATATATATATATATATATATACATATATATATATACACACACACACACACACACACACAGTGGTCCCTCAACATATGATATTAATTGGTTCCAGGAGAACCATCATATGTTGAAACCATCATATGTCGAGTACATATGTCTGTAAAAATGGTAATTGGCTCTGGGGCCTTGGAACCATTGTATGTTGAATACATATCTCTATGGGAAACTGCTAATTGGTTCTGGGATGACCATTGTATGTGGAGTGTATGGGGAGTGTTTAACAAACCAAGGTGCCTCCAGCTGTTGCACAACTACAACTCCCAGCATGCATGTACAGCCATTGACTGTCTGGGCATGCTGAGAGTTATAGTTTTGCAACAGCTGGAGGCACACTGATAGGGAAACATTGATGTATGGGGTGTATAGTGTGTATATGTATTGTATGTGATGTGTGACATCGCATACAGTACTGTACAGTTCTTTAAATACCTTCAGGGAGGACAGAATGTCCTTCATTACGATCCTGCCGACTACAGCTCTATAGGAAAGGAAGGGGAGGGCAGCCAGCAGCTCATTGGATGCCTGCAGCAAGATGCTGCAGGCTATTGGCCATGGCTGCACTGGGGGGGCGGGGCTTACACGGAGCTCACAGTGGAAGCCTCCGTGAGTTAGCAGGACAGCATGTGAGTAACAGGAGGCAGAACGGAGCACACGGGGCACATTAAACAACTATCTGTCAGTTGCTGAAGTTGTCAGCGCTGTCAGATAGCTGTTTGTATGATGGCCCCGACACACAGCAGCATCATATGTCGATGCTGCCTTCAACATACGATGGGCTCTGAGAGGCCATCATATGTTGAAATGATCATATGTCGGGGCCATCATAAGTCGGGGGGTCACACTGTGTGTGTGTGTGTGTATATATATATAAATATATATATATATATATATATATATATATATATATTTACATTTATTGTTCAACTTATTTCTTTTCATTTTGGTAATTTACTGTCTATTGTAATACATCATTTTTCTCTGACTGTGAAAACTGTACATTTAAATTATAATGTTTATAAATATGTTAATTGATAAAAAAATAAATAAAAAAAAACTGATCTGTGGTAAGCTGCAGCACCAGGCAAAGCCTCTAAAAAATATAAAGGCTGCTTGGTAAATGATGCAAAGGATACCGCACTCTCCCAAGCACTGTGGCCCCTTTAAAGGGGTACTCCAGTAGAAAACTTATTTTATTTATTTTTTTATTTTTTTTTAATTTTTTTTATGAACTGGTGCTAGAACATTAAAAAGATTTGTAAATTACTTCTATTAAAAATTCTTAATCCTTCCTTGACTTATTAGTGGCTGTATACAACAGAGGAAATTCATTTATTTTGGGATTTCTTTTCTGTCATGACCACAGTGCTCTCTGCTGATACCTCTGTCCATTTTAGGAATTGTCCAGAGCAGGAGATGTTTGCTATGGGGATTTTCTCCTGCTCTGGACAGTTCCTGACATGGACAGAGGTGTCAACAGAGAGCACTGTTGTCATGACAGAAAATAAATCCCAAAAGAAAAGAATTTCCTCTGTAGTATGCAGCTGCTAATAAGTACTGGAAGGATTAAGATTTTTTTTTTTATAGAAGTAATTTACGAATCTGTTTAACTTTCTGGCATCAGCTGATTTAAAAAAAAAAAATTCCACCAGAGTACCCCTTTAACCCCTTAACAACGCAGGACGTAAATGTACGTCCTGGTGAGGTGGTACTTAACGCACCAGGACGTACATTTATGTCCGATACATAACCGCGAGCATCGGAGCGATGCTCGGGTCATGAACGGCAGGTCTCGGCTGCTGATAGCAGCCAGGGACCCGCCGGTATTGGCCGAAATCTGCTATCGCGCGGATATCTGCCATTAACCCCTCAGATGCTGTGGCGATCCGATCATCCAGAACAGCAGATGGAGGTCCCCTCACCTGCCTCTGCTGCCTTCTACGGATCTTCTGCTCTTGTCTGAGATCGAGCAGACCAGAGCAGAAGATGAACGATAATACTTATCAGTGCTGTGTCCTATGCATAGCACTGAACAGTATTAGCAATTGAATGATTGCTATAAATAGTCCCCTATGGAATATTAAAGTGTAAAAATTTAAAAAAAAAAAAAAATTTAAATCCCCTCCCAGAATAAAAATGTAAATTCTCACATTTTCCTAATTTCACCCCCAAAAAGTGTAAAACATTTTTTTATAAACCTATTTGGCATCGCCACATGCGTAAATCTGAACTATTAAAATATAATGTTAATGATACCGTACCGTGAACGTAAAAAAAAGGCCCAAATTGCTGCTTTACATTTAATTCCCCCAAAAAAGTTAAGTTTTATATATGCAACTACAGTATCAATAAAAATTACAGATAATGGCACAAAAAAATAGCCCTCATACCGCCTCTTATACGGAAAAATGAAAAAGTGTTAGATCTTCAAAGTAGGGGGATTTTAAATGTACTAATTTGGTTAAAAAGTTTGCGTTTTTTTTTAAAGCGCAACAGTAATAAAAAAGTATGTAATCATGGGTATCATTTTAATCGTATTGACCCAAAGAATAAAGAACATATGTCATTTTTACCGTAAATTGTACGGTGTGAAAAAGAAACCTACCAAAATTAGCAAAATTGTGTTTTATTTTTTAACATTTTCCCACACAAATAGGATTCTTTTTGTTGCATTATACATTTTATGATAAAGTGAGTGATGGCATTACAATGGACAACTGGTTGTGCAAAAAACAAGCCCTCATAATAGTCTATGGATGAAAATATAAAAGAGTTTTTTTATTTTTATTTTGAAGGCGAAGAGGAAAAAACAAAACTGTAAGTCCTTAAAGGGGTACTCCGGTGAAAACCTTTTTTCTTTTAAATCAACTGGTGGCAGAAAGTTAAACATATTTGTAAATTACTTCTATTAAAAATCTTAATCCTTCCTGTATTTATTAGCTGCTGAATACTACAGAGGAAATTCTTTTCTTTTTGGAATGCTCTGATGACATCACGAGCACAGTTGTCTCTGCTGACATTATTATAATAATAATAATACTTTTTTAATTGTTGTCCTTAGTGGGATTTGAACCCCAGTCCCCAGCACTGCAAGGCAGCAGTGCTAACCACTGAGCCACCATGCTGCCCTTAGCATACATCTGCTATGCATGGTTGCTAAAATGGACAGAGATGTCAGCAGAGAGCACTGTGCTTGTGATGTCATCAGTGTTCCAAAAAGAAAGGAATTTCCTCTGTAGCATTCAGCAGCTAATAAGTACTGGAAGGTTTAAGATTTTTTAATAGAAGTAATTTACAAATATGTTTAACTTTCTGCCACCAGTTGATTTAAAAGAAAAAAGGTTTTCACCGGAGTATCCTTTTAAGGCCAAAATGGGCTGAGTCCTTAAGGGGTTAATTACATGACCATCAGTATTAAAGTCCTACTGTTTTGACATGTAATAGAGACTTGCTGAAAGTTTTGATTGGTGGGGTCCAGGCACGAAGATCGATCTTTCATCTATCCCTAAAATGAAGAGGGAGAAACAGTTAGCTAAGCGCTCTCGCTCTTCTCTTGCTGGACATGGGCTCTATAGAAAGTATTTGAGCCAGTTTTCAGTGAATTCAGTGAAGGAGATCAGATCATTTACCTTACATTTAACTGAATATCATAAATGAGTGGGGAAATCATAATAGAATTTCATTAGAACACCAGACAAAAGGTTAAGCGTCATTTCCTTGGACTGTATAGACTGATGATCCATTCCTGAATATCACTTTCATCCAATTCTCCACACTCCATGATAACTTTTTTTTTTATTTTTTTTAAGACACTAACCTTGTTTTCTTCTGTTTAGGTGTAAGTGCTGTTAGTTTAATTTGGCTTTTTTTCTATTTAAATCTAACTTCTTTCAGCTGCTTTCTTAGATTTCAGTCAAACACTGACTCTTTCTGTCCATTTCTTTTTTTATGTGTACATTTTTATATTTTCTGTTAGCAGAAATGCTAATTACAAGGGGATTCCATATTTTTTTTTCTCTTTAACGTTCATGCGAAGTACACACAGAGTTTATGACTTTCTTTTTTTTTTTTTTTTGCCATAAACTGTTTGTAAAATGCTAGTTTTACAACTAAAATGGCCTGATTTTTGTGGTAGTAGTTAAAGATGAGCGAACTTACAGTAAATTTGATTCGTCACTCGGCTCGGCAGTTGATGACTTTTCCTGCATAAATTAGTTCAGCTTTCCGGTGGGCTGGAAAAGGTGGATACAGTCCTAGGAGACTCTTTCCTAGGACTGTATCCACCTTTTCCAGCCCACGGGAGCACCTGAAAGCTGAACTAATTTACGCAGGAAAAGTCATCAACTGCCGAGCCGAGAAGTTCGTGACGAATCGAATTTACTGTAAGTTCGCTCATCTCTAGTAGTAGTAAAATGTGCCCATACTTTATTTTTATGGTTAAGACTACATTTCTTAAAATTCCAAATGAACAAATCAATACCTTGACTATCAATATATTACTACCAAGCCAGATAGAAGATAAATTATTCGTTACAGTATAAACTTTTAAAAAAGACATAAAGTTTTGTGGAAACTTGTTAAAAGTCCCCAAAATTGGTATAAATAGAATAATCCCCTCCGTTGTTTTTGTATTTGAATCTGTTTCTGTGTATGGCCTCCTTTGCAGAGTTACTTATATTGCATTCATTACGTGTTCTATATCTGCCATTATCTCTTCTTCATTGTTAGAATTTGTATCCAAGACATTAGCTTATAGCACAAAGAACGGCATACCTTGTCCTAGTGATATAAATTCTCTTCTCCTCCTTGTAGAGAGGGGCTGAGCACTCTGCATTGTGTTTACCACAAATAACCACTTTTCCTTATTCTTCATAGATGGTTTAGAAATAGAGAGGAAAGGCTACTGTCAGCATTGTATAAAGGGATGAGAACGCTTGAACTGCTCTTCACTATGCCAACCCTTGATGGCTTCCCTTTGTTACAGTGACTTGTCTTATGCTAATTCGCCCAACAAACCACATGTTGTTTACATGTGCGCGCTTGGGAAATAACAATTGTGGTCAACATTGGTGGTCCTGAAATATTCCAAGCATTTCATATTGAGCTACTTTAACCTTTTATATTTGCCTTCATTCACTTTTTAGTATTTAAAATGTGTCACTTTTTAGCAGGTGGCTATTCCCGCCCTATGCAGAGTGCAGGTTGATACTCTTGATTTCATAACGTTTTTTTGTAAACTTTTGTAAAAGTTGCGATTTACATGGGGTTCATATAAAACATATGGAAATGGAAAGGGGAGGAGTGTAAGCAAAGTTAATTGAGGTGATTATATTGGATCGATCCAGACCTGACATTCACTGGCATAAAAGAGTAACATGACCAACAAATAGGCTTCATACAGCTTCTGACATGGAAGAAATGTAAAATATTAGCTGGAACTTACACGAATGGTGTATATATACATTTTTTCCTTTTTTTGTATTCCTGCCACTTAGTCTCCTTTCACACTATGAAAAGGACCCGTCATATAACACCCGTTATGAAATCGCGGGCGATTGCGGGGTAAAATGGGCATTAGAAAAGCCCTAACATAAGTTAGTAAATCCCATTATAGTCTATGGATTTGTTCTAATACACTTTTTAACCCGTTCTCGCCCGTCATTCATAACGCACGTTATTTTGGGACGGGAGATAGTAGCGGGAGTAATAGTGCATGCATGCAAATTATTATTTTTTTTTTTTAAATAAGTTGCAATTTTGTGTCAACAAAACCTTTCCAGGCATTGTATGCTGTAAAAACAAACTGATGAGAAAGTTTTACTTTTTATATCACAAGGTTGTACTGTGTCTTTACTTGAGGTTTATTTACAGGATAACATTTTCAGCACTGGAAATGGACTTCCTTTTTGCTGTTCATGTAATAAACAGACACTCAGTGTGTTTCCGAGTTCTCTTTCTATTTCCGCTGTTTTATTTAATGCATTTTAGGGACCTACTAATGTTAATATATCCTTGTAGTATTTATCCAAATGCTTGTGTGTGTGTGTGTGTGTGTGTGTGTGTGTGTGTGTAAGTAAGTATCTGTTTTCATTTCAAGTAAGTTTATTTTATGGGACATACAAAAAATATTCAGCAATGGCCCTTGCTTTGTTCCAGAATATTAAACTACCTAGCAGCTCACTGACTGCAATCTGACTGAGAGTCCTGTGTTAGATTATTGTACAAAGCTATTAGTATTTGGGAACAAAAAAAAATACATTTAGATTAAATACATAGCAGTTATGCTGGCTCTTTATAATGCTCAAAGCTTTAAACATGGGTTGATAGCTGATGACTGTCTTTTAGCTGATGGCTGTTTGCAAGGTTTTTCATATAAACTTAAGAGTCAGAGGCTGGGCTTAACTGCAAAATGCACACCTCCTCTCTCTCCCACCCTCCCTGCTCTGCATCATTGTTGTACATAGCTTAGTATTGGTAGCCAAACTATGTTCATCAATCAAGCAGTGCAGAGAGGAGTGGGGGAGGGAGCACGCATGCATGCATGCAGCAGTTCAGCCCTGCCTCTCTGACTTTGAGCTTATGAAAACCATGATTTTATAACTTTGCAAACAATCACCAGCTAAGAGACAGGTATCATTACTTTTATCTCCCTATCAAATATCTGCCCATGTCAGCATCTCTGAGCATCATTTAGAGTTGACAGATTCCCTTTATTCTTTCAATTACTTAACAATTAGGATATGGGCATGTTCACACACCTGAAATATATATTAATTTCTGTATTGAAGCTACACCTATTCTGCTCCAAAAATATGTTAAGTATCGCATTGCCCTTTTCTGAACTCCAAACTGTCTCCATGGTGAAGATTTAAAAATGGAAAAAATATTGATGAGCAACTTAAAGGAAAACTGTCAGCCAGTTCACCCACACAAAACCCAATATACTGGGTGATAGTGGATAACTGGAGTCCAACGAGGGGTCACTTACTTTAGTGTATCCCCTGGCCGCTGAGTTTTCCTTGATAAAGTTCAGTTTGTCCTCTCTGTAGTATCGCTTTGATGACAGTCCCCGGCGTCCAAATTTATTTGGGTTCTGGAGGAAGGGCCCTAAGCCCGCCCTCGTGGTTTGCATATTCATTTTCTTTACATGCCCCCGGAGCGTAGCGCTTGAAAATTTTACGCAGCTTTCACGTCCTGTGTAACTGCGCATATGCCAGGCCCTTGCTACAGAAGTCGGGAGTAGCGAGGGCCTGGCACATTCGCAGTTACACTGTGCAGAGCTCTCTCCATGGGAGCTGCGTAAAATCTTCAAACTCTTGCGCTCTGCAGAAAAAGCGATGTGCTCCGGGAAAATGAATATGCAAACCACAGGGGCGGGCTTAGGCCCCTTCCTCCAGGACCCAAAGAAAGAGTTTGGGGGGACCGCCTTCAAAGCGCTACTACATACAGGAAAAACATAACTTTATGGAGAACTCAGCGGCCAGGTTACACACTAAAGTAGGACTCCAGTTCACCTGCACTATCGCCCATGATATTGGGTTTAGTTTGGGTGAACTGGCTGACAGTTTTTCTTCAATTTGTTGCTGGCCGTATGTGTATATATATATATATATATATATATATATATATATATATATATATATACGCAGAAACAGCATCAAATAGCCAGGATATGCAGATTAGTCCTATTGTATGGGGCTAATTCATGTTCATAACCATGGAGAAACTATGGCATGCATTTGAGAAAAAATGCATTCAGAAATCTGAGGGTCTGCCTTTGCCGTCTATGGTGGATTCCACTCCCTGATTGACTAATTCACAGTGTGAACATGGCCAAATTTTATCAGCACATTGTACTGAGTGACAAACTTGGCTTTGCTACATTTCTTTCTTATGTATAATCTGCCCTATCTAGGTACAACAGTGCTTTTATATACATTTGCCTTCTAAATACACTTTGAATACAGAAATTCCATTGAATGTTTTAGGCCTGCGGTGTGATCAACATATCCACTACATAATCCACATTCTAGTAAAATTGAATGGAATAAATGTCTATAGAAATGGGAAAGAATTGTTCCTCTCAAAAAGGGTAGTTACACCTCATACACCAGTGTTGGGGACAACAAAGAAGCGAGCAGGATGAATGGAAGCAATATCAAACTAAAGCCCATACAATGCTGCTCTGAAGCGGAGCATCTTCCTGAATTCTTCTACAAGCTGTGAGAATTCCCTTTTTGAGAATAGGTTGTAAGTAGAGATGAGCGAACTTACAGTAAATTCAATTCGTCACGAACTTCTCGGCTCGGCAGTTGATGACTTATCCTGCATAAATTAGTTCAGCTTCCAGGTGCTCCCGTGGGCTGGAAAAGGTGGATATAGTCCTAGGAGACTCTTTCCTAGGACTGTATCCACCTTTTCCAGCCCACCGGAGCACAGGAAAGCTGAACTAATTTATGAAGGATAAGTTCGCTCATCTCTAGTTGTAAGCTTGGTCTCCTGTGACTTTCTTTTTGCTAGTTAGTTGGTTGTTATTGGAACATCATAGATTTCTAATAAGCTTGTAAAGACTACTCGACATTAGTGATAAAGTGTTACTTCCCTGCATACGCAAAATGTTAGAAGTAAACTAGTCTGATACATTATACAGATTTTCCGAAATTCCGGCACACATTGGGGGGTATTTATCAATTTTGCCTGTTGACAGTTTCTTTTTACCCTTTTTTTTTTCACTTTGGTTTTCGTGGACATGCACCAAATTTATAATTTGGTGCAAGTTGTTAGTAATTTTGGCTGAAATGTTGAAATCAGCTGTTCACAGCGCCTTTTACACAGAACTTACCACCACAGAGGATGCGTATTTTACCTTGTAGAGCAGCCATTTCGGAGTCCCTCCTGCAGTATATCAGCAAGCGACATGAGTTATTTTCTTTTGTGGGGTTTATAGCCACCATGTGAAATGGATTTTATTTTCAACTTGGGAATTTTTTTTTTTTTAGTTTTTTTTTTACTTGGTCTTCAACCTGCGGACCTCCAGATGTTTCAAAACTACAATTCCCAGCATGCTGGGAGTTGAAGTTTTGCAACATCCGGAGGTCCGCAGGTTGGAGACCACTGCTTTAGTGCTTACCTTTCCTGAACCTGTGTGGCCATGTCCAATGCTGGCTCAACGGAGGGTGAAGGTCCCTCAGAGACAACTATGTCGCAGGATAGTATTGAGCAGCCCCGGAGGCGTCGCTGCTTTAACAAAAAAAAATTTTTTAATGTATTTTGACGCCTTTACATTTTCTGACATTGGTAAGTGTGTTTTCCATGTGCAAAATTTCTTGGAGGTGATTTGCGCCAAAAAAAGTGATTTGTGCCAAAGATCGATTGGCGCAAATGATGAATTACTGCCTAAAGTTGAAATCACACACAGGACCGTGTGATTTTGAGAAAGTTGAAAAAAAGACAGTGGAGAAGATGCGCAAAAACTTTGTCGCAAAAAGACACTGCGCCAAAGTAGTGCGCCAAAGTTAAGTGAAAAAACCCACAAATCCTTTGATAAATACCCCCCATTGTGTATTGTTGTACAACTTTGGTTGCTAAAACCGTTGTAAGATTCTGCAACAAATGATAGTACAATCTAAGTCAGGGCTAGAAGCCATTGTTGTCCCCTCATCTTTCCCTGTGTCACTGTCATTAGAGTCCCCTGTGTGTCAGTTATTGCGGTCCCCTCATCTCTCCACTTTGTGCCCGTTATTTCTGTCTCCTTATCTCCCTCTGCATCACAGTGTTGCCTTTTAATCTTTTGTGTGCGGGATATGAACATGACTTCAAGTATACATATAATGGAGATAATCAGAATTGGTTGTCTGGAATAAAGGTCCTTTTCATGAATAGAAGACTTGGGAGCGTTTGCTACTTTCTGTTTCCTTCCCGTCTTGTCAGAAGTGATGGGTGCTCTTTGCGGGGTCTTTCTTCTACTATGTGGGAGCAGTGTGCAAATTGCTGAGTGATAATTAGGCTCTCGTGGCTTGTTCTTGGTGGTTTCCCATCAGAATAGGATGTTGAGTGTTGGACGGGGCTCAGTTTCCCTTGTTTGAACAGCCATTACCAGTTCTTGGTGCCACTAAACTCAGGCTTTTTGTTCTTCCCTTTTCTTGCACTGTCACTTTGAAATTCAGTGTGTCTTTTGTTAGTGTGTTGGGTTACGAATGAGTCTTGTATTTTTTCTCTCCAACTTGCTATGCAATGAATTCTGCCCATTCAGCAAGGAAATGACAAGTATTCACGAGCTATCTGTGAGAAAGCGGTGACATCCCAAACAAGGAGTTATTACCTCCCTTCAGCAGTTATGGAAAAAGAATTTGTCCTGTGCTGTCTGGTCTTCCTGTTCTCCGATTGTCCCTATAGAAACTGGTCTCTGTATAAGCATGAACAATGGAATGTTTCTATGGAGACTACGTACTAGAAGTATTAAGGGACACTGCGGAATTAAGAAGAAGTTTCTGTTTTGTCATGAGAAAGCAAACATTCTTCCCCGACTCTAATTTTAGATCTTAGAAGTCACCAACTTTTGTTCGCATCTGTTAGAAACCACATTAAACTTAGCAGTTGTGCAGCTACTAAATGTATACATTGGGGGACATGTATCAAAGATTTTACCCCTGTTTTGTGTGTATTTTTTTTTTATCAAAAATTTTGCGCAAGCCCTTTTTTTGTACACGTTTTGGTAGAGCATGTCCTCCAGATGTGGCTGTATCAGGGTACCTTGGAGTGCCATATATAGTACACATGGATTTATGAACTGCGTACTTTTCTTTTACACCAAACATTTTGCCGCAAGAGCTGCTTTTTTTGCGCAAATATAAGCCATCTTGGTCTTAACGTAGCAAGATGCTCTAAATCATTGATTCTATTTTCCAAAGAGTGGATTGAGATTACTACATTTACCCACAATTTATGAAGCTCATTGCACTTGATTGATAAATTTAGCACTTCTGCTCATAATTTAGAATTAGGGAAAAGGGGTAAAATGCTTCTACCATACACAAATAATGATACATGTCCCCCATTGTGTATATACATAGTAAGACTATACATCTAGAGTCATGAATCTGTAACAAATATTTATGGATATTTGTATATTTTGTAAATATGTATATTTTCCACTAGTCGACACTACATGCTCTGTTTTGTTAGTTATTTCTAGCTACAGCTCATATTTTTGTCCTGCACATCTAGATATATGAACAATAATCTCTTATGCATTACATTGAACTATGACAGTTGTCTGGGACTCCTTTTTATTTTTATATACTTCCCATGTCCCCCCCCCCCCCCTGGATAAGGGGGCACATAGGTTTGGTTGTGTTCCTGGGTACATCAGTCATGTCAGCTCTTTTAGTGAATGCCCTTTTGTTACTTAAAAGGGTACTCAGGCAGAATTTTTTTGGCAGAATTTTTTTAAAACCATTTTTTAATTCTATTTAAAAAATCTTAAAGGGGTACTCCGCCCCTAGACATCTTATCCCCTAGCCAAAGGATAGGGGATAAGATGTCAGATCGCCGGGGACCCGCTGCTTGGGACCCCGGGGATCGCTGCTGCAGCACCGTGCTATCATTACTGCGCAGAGCGAGATCGCTCTGCACGTAATGACGGACAATACAGGGGCCGGAGCATCGTTACGTCACGGCTCCGCCCCTCGTGACGTCATGGCCCGCCCCCGTCAATACAAGTCTATGCCATAGATTTGCATTAAGGGGACGGGCCGTGATGTCATGAGGGGCGGAGCCGTGACATCACGCTGCTCTATATCGCCCGTCATTACGCACAGAGCGAACTCGCTCTGTGCAGTAAAGATGGCGGGGTGCCGCAGCGGAGATCCCCGGGATCCCCAGCAGCGGGACTGCGGCGATCTAACATCTTATCCCCTATCCTTTGGATAGGGGACAAGATGCCAGGGGCGGAGTACCCCTTTAATCCTTCGAGTACTTATTAGCTGCTGAATACTACAGAGGAAATTCTTTACTTTTTGGAACACAGTGCTCTCTGCAGACATCTCTGTCCATTTTAGCATATGTTTGATATGGGGATTTTCTCCTACTTTGGACAGTTCTTAAAATGGACAGAGATGTCAGCAGAGAGCTCTGTGTTCCAAAACGAAAATAATTTCCTCTGTAGTATTCAGCAGCTAATAAGTACTGGAAGGATTAAGATTTATTAATAGAAGTAATTTACAAATCTGTTAAACTTTCTGGCACCAGTTGGTTTAAAAAAAAATATATATTTTTCACCAGAGTACCCCTTTAAATAATCAACTCGCATGTTTGACTGGGACAGGTTTATCAAAACTCATTCTTAGTATTTTTATGAGCTCTGGTAACATGAAAGCTGAACTGTGATTGGTTGTTATAGGAAAATCTGAATATGTTTAGGGTAATGGGTAAGTTATGTCTGATACTTTGCTGTAATATTTGGAAATTAAACTCCTTTGGCTGAATATCGTAAAGTAATTTATCATCATTGGTTTAATTATTTATAAAATATGTTATGTCAGGAGTATCTGGCATGATATCGCCTTTTTTATTTTTTTTTTATATGATTTTCCTTTTTAATATATATATATTTTTTTTAACATGTATGAAATTTTTTGTGACAATGATATACATCTAAAAGGTGTAGTAGTTTGGCAGTTAGACATCCTATGATGGGGGACGTAGTTCATTGTAAGCTGGGGCGTGAAGTGCCCTACCATATGCTTCCCGTTTGTTCTTATTACTGGTGGGATCACGGGCAACCCTGACCGATTAAAAAAAACAAAAACTAATAATTAGGAAATAGTTTAAATTTATTTTCTTTACCTCTCTCTCTCTATATCTATCTATATATATATATATATATATATATATATATATATATATATATATATTGTGTAAAAAATATGCAAATTAGCTCACCACACCACCTACACAGGTAGTGTGTCCTGCAAAACAGCTCAGGCTCCAGTTAAGAAGTCTCAGAACTGATTGGGATTTATGCCAAGCCAGAACTCTCTCCAGAAGGAAAGAGGACCCATCTGCAGACAGCTGTTTCGGGGTGCTTGCCCTTCCTCAGTACACAGCAGGGTTATCTGGCTTGGCTGAGGTGAGAGGCCTGTGACTAGTTAAACAGGGTCAGTATTTTCCTCAGGAATTTTTTTTTTTTACCCAGGAGTCCGCGGAGTGCTATATGGCCTACTTAAATCTCTGTCCTACACCAGAAGTGGTGTCCTCTCCCTGAAGAAAGTACTGACCTCATTTAACTAGTCACAGGCCTCTCACCTCAGCCAAGCCAGATAACCCTGCTCTGTACTGAGGAAGGGCAAGCACCCCGAAACAGCTGTCTGCAGATGGGTCCTCTTTCCTTCTGGAGAGAGTTCTGGCTTGGCATAAATCCCAATCAGTTCTGAGTCTTCTTAACTGGAGCCTGAGCTGTTTTGCAGGACACATATTTTTGCATATTGCATATTTTTTTTACCCAGGAGCCCGCAGAGTGCTATATGGCCTACTTAAATCTCTGTCCTACACTAGAAGTGGTGTCCTCTCCCTGAGGAAAATACTGACCCAGTTTATATATAATGTGTATATGTATGTTTTTAAGACAGAGGCACTTTATCATACCTTATCATTCTTCTATATAATTTAGCTATTTCTGGATTTTGTCTAAAGGGTTTACTAGTTTGCATGTTGTTTTAGTATTGGAAACTATCCATTTCTGTCTCTTTGCTGGTAGACTGGTAGACTGTCTGCAGGCATATGTTTGTTTTAAGGTATTCATACCCAGCTTTGCCTTGCAGATCAGCGATAGAATAAGAGCTGTTACATTATCTTTCCTAACCCAAGGAACAGTGGGCTCCAGCCAGCTCCCAGACAGGATGATTTGCTTCTCATTCGTCATTGCAGTGACAGGCACGGAAGGCTTAATTCTAGGCAGACTCACAAATGCTGGTGTTGTTTTTTCTTCCATAATAAAGCATGACCTTTGTAATGAAGCCCAGTCATTGTGACACCTTGCATATATTTTGCACCAACACAAAAGCTGTGCACTCTAACCGGTAGATCTATTGGGATCAGCACATGATTAAAATACTAATTGTGTAAATGTCTCTTGTTTGTGTAATCCAAAATAGTACTTGGCATACAAACCTCACCGAAGATGGTGGCGTACTCAAAAAAAAGTTTGAAATATATTGCAATCACGCCAGGTTTTCAAATTACTGATGAAATGTTCTCATTAAAATTGTGGATACAAATAAAGGAAACCTAGCTAGATAGTGAGTGCCAGTAATATTTCCATAAATTACTTGGAACCTGCGGTGGCTAAATTGGATTAAAAAATTAGAAAGGGTAAGTCAAATGACAGGAACTTCCAGCTAACAAAATGCTAAACTGTATTCAAGATGATAGAAAGGCATAGTAAAGGGCCCTTTTCATGTGAAGACAACTGCCCTATATGAGCACTTATCAACTACGGTATGTACATGTTAATCTTTCCATTAAAGGGGTACACCGGTGGAAAAATCAACGGGTGCCAAAAAGTCTGTCTCTCAGTGTCCACAGTGCTCTCTGCTGACACCTCTGTCCATGTCAGGAACTGTCCAGAGCTGGAGAAGATCCCCATAGCAAACATATGCTGCTCTGGACATTTCCTAAAATGGACAGAGGTGTCAGCAGAGAGCACTGTGGTCAGACAGAAAAGAAAAAAAAATTCCTCTGTAGTATACAGCAGCTAATAAGTACTGGAAGTAATTTATAAATCTGTTTAACTTTTTGGCACCGATTAAAAAAAAAAAAAAAAATTGTTTTCCACTGGAGTACCCCTTTAAAGAGCCTTTACATGGCCCAGTTATTGGGAACTGATGGCCATTTGAATAATTGCTGGATCATTTGTTTACTCAGGGAGTTAATGGGGTTGGATAGGGGATAAGATGTCTGAACGCAGGGGGCCCGCCGCTGGGACCTCCCGTGATCTCCGTGCAGCACCTGCATTCTATGTAGGGCTGCATCTCCAGTCTCGGAAAGCTCTTTCTTTTACGGGACTGGAGACGTGACGTAACACCACGCCCCCTCGTGACGTCATGTCACGCCCCCACATTCATGTCTAGGGGATAATATGCCTTTGGCTGGATAACCCCTTTAATGCTGATTTTTTTTTAAGGTTTGCAGGATCCCAGCGATCAGCCGACGGGTGGGTGGTTGCTTGTTTGGCTGGTAGTTGCTTTGCCTTATACACAGGGACAATATTTGGCCAATTCAGGCAATAATCCTCCATGTAACAGATCCTTAACATAAAAGATGCATTTATTGGTTTCCTACATAATAAAAATAAAATCAGACATTGATATGTATTCAAATTCTATGGCTTATGGGCTTTGTAATAGGTTTAGCATTGATAGGACAAATTGGTACTGTTATGTCTTAGCACTGACGTCCTGACCTGGAATCTGAGCAAGGACCGTGTATTTATGAAATTTGTATTTTTGTCACATGTCTGCTTGAGTTCTCCAGTTGCCAGCTACATTCCAAAAATAAAGGGATTGGACTGAAGGGTTTTCCAGGTATTTAAAAAATCCCATTGTCGCCACTGTGGTGATCCCAAAGTTGCTGACATAGGCTGCAGTGTCATGTGCACAATCACGGACATCAGCGGTCAAGTGCCATGCATGCAAAAAAGACTGCTGAGGCCAGGAATTGGCTGCAACATTGCATACACATTATATGCAGGGTGATGGAGGAGAACTGAAGGGTGACCCCCAAAAAAACACCTTTTTAAATGGTTTCCTGTGAAATTTCCACAAATGTTAATTTATGCTTCACGTAAGCATATTACTTTGTGAGCCCAATTCAAGACAGTGGCCAATGGTACTGTGTAAGCTAGTGATTCCCAACTGGGTCCCATCAGGCCCTGCCTTGGGTACCTCAACACCCGGCCTGCATGCCTGTGAATCACGGCGGTGCAGGGGGGGAAGGGAAGCCTGCGTGCGCATTGTGTACATGCACATTGTGGACACAACGTCCCCCTCCCCCTGCCGCACCACGAGTGACTCACAAGTGCGCAGGCTGAGAAGGGGCTATATGCAATAGGGATGGTGTGCTGGACCATCTTCCCGGCCCCCTGCAGAAGGACATTGAAAAACAGCCTCTTCCCTCGGTCACCCCTGTCCAACCCCCTTTGTCACCCCTCTGTTACCCCCTTTCACCCTTGTCCACTCTCCTGTCATCCATGTCCACCTTGTCCGCCCCTGTCACCCATGTTCACCACCCCTCTGACCACCAATGTCCAACCCCCACAATTCACCCCTCTGTCCCTTTGTCACCCCTCTGTTACCACCTTGTCACTCCGTTCTTCCCCTCTTTCACCCCCTATGGCCCCCCTGTCACTCTTCTACACCTCCAACACCCCTGTTACCCATATACACCCCTCTTTCACCCCCTATGCCCCCCTGTCACCCATGTACACTCTTCTACACCCATGTACACCCCTCTGTCACCCATGTACACTATTCTACACCCCTATGTTACCCCTTTACACCTATACGCCCATGTATTCCTCTTCACTTGTAAAAGGGGAATCTGGAGGCTGATGGAGGAAAAGTGCAGAGCGCAATAGGTTTGTTTTGCAGGTTTAATAGTGAAGAATTGTGGCTGGAAGAAATCGTTATGATAACCTGGAGAAGAGAAGGGAAGAACGCTAATTATAGAAGACATCACTTGTAAGTTGCTGTATAAAGCAGCACTGTAATCTACATAGCCAACAGATAAATTGATGTCGTGCATTGGGGCTGCCCCCCCTCCTTTTTTTGCTCGTCAAATTCGGTAGGGGTACCCCACGGAAAAAATAAATTCCTAGGGGTTCCCTGAGCCGAAAAAGGTTGGGAGACACTGGTATAAGCAATAGATAATGGTTGAGTTTATACCTATGGGTAGTATGTCCATTAATCTGAAGGTCCCTTTAAAACCTCACTTAAGGTAAATTTACTGTACACATTGCAGTTTTAAAACCAGCAACACCTAAGAATACACTACATGTAGATGAGGTTTTACAATTGATGGGTTTTTTTTGGGTGTGCTTTTTATTTTATTTTTTTTATTTTTTTTATTCGGGTTTGAATGCAACATGGCTAATAATAATAATAATAATAAAATAAAAAATAACTAATATAATTGACCAAATATAATAATAATAAAAATATTTAAAAAAGACCAAAGGGGACTGTAAGAGTTTAAATACAAAAATTTCCAGCGTTTTGGAATTAATTTAGTGTTTGGTTCAATAAAGAATGGTTAATAACGACACATATGAGTCCCATTGCTGCCATTGGGACTCTGCTACACAGTGCACATGATGCACCTGCTGAAATTCCTTCACCTTCAACTTTTTCATTCTTTTGGCTGTGTACATTGCCATCTATGGGGGCGGCAATGTCTGTGCTTTCCTAACGCTTACTGAATCAGTCGTCACTGGTTGATACTATAGTCTGAGCATAGCCTTAAAGGGGTATTCCAGGAAAAAAAAATTTTTTATATCTCAACTGGCTCCAGAAAGTTAAACAGATTTGTAAATTACTTCTATTAAAAAATCTTAATCCTTTCAGTACTTATGAGCTTCTGAAGTTAAGGTTGTCCTCTCTGATGACACCTGTCTCGGGAACCAGTTTAGAAGCAAATCCCCAACGCAAACCTCTTCTAAACTGGGCGGTTCCCGAGACAGGTGTCATCAGAGAGGATTTAGACAGAAAAGAACAACCTTAACTTCAGAAGCTCATAAGTACTGAAAGGATTAAGATTTTTTAATAGAAGTAATTTACAAATCTGTTTAACTTTCTGGAGCCAGTCGAGATATATAAAAAAAGTTTTTTCCTGGAATACCCCTTTAAGCAGGCTGTGGATTTTTAGGTTCACAGCATGTGTGGTATAATGTCGATGGGTTGTGGTTTTTCACCACAGACTGCACACTTTTTCAAGGGGGTAGCAGGAGTCAAAACTGTGTTTCAGTGGTCAGACCTCCTTTGCCCTCTATGGATACAGACCGTATAACACCACAATATATAGATGGCTATTACCAGTTGACATATTTCTGTGGTTTTTGAGCAGATGGATTATCTAATTTCTAATAAAGTGTTGATTGAAGACCGGTTCATTTACCAGACAAACACCTGTTCCAGATCATTCCGTCCTCAGCTTTTTCCATTGTAATGTTGTGTTTGCTTATTATTGAGATTAGCTTGTCAACACTTACCGCTACAGTCATTCATCACCGCTACAGTCATTGGTCTTGCAGGTGCGCTCAGTGTTATGTCAAGGGAAGTCTTTTTTATTTACTTTGTGCCTTACCCTTGCAAATCTGGCATTTAGGGTGTATTGTACCATTTCAGAAATGTTGTCTTATGTTATGCTTTGCACTGGGTTTTTCTGCTTTCTCAGTATACAGCATTTACTTTCTGTGGATAGATGTTCATATTGCAGAGCTCTTGGTATTTTAATAATCCTACTGTTGAGTTCACCTAAGGCATATACAGTGACCCCCCAACCTACGATGGCCCCGACATACGATCATTTCAACATACGATGGCCTCTCGGAGGCCATCGCATGTTGAAGGCAGCATCAACATACGATGCTTTTTTATGTCGGGGCCATCGCATAAACGGTTATCCGGCAGCACAGACTGCTTCAGCTCCCGCCGGATAGCAGTTTACGGTGCCCCGTGTGGTCCGCTGATGATCACTTACATGTCCTCGGGGCTCCGGAGCGTCCTCTTCGGGATCCCCTCCATCGTCGGCGCTCTCCATCGTCGTCATCACGTCTCTGCGCATGCCGTCCCGTCATTCAATAGGAGCGGCGTGCGTAGCGACGTGATGGCGGCCACGGAGAGCGAGGATGACGGGAAGCAGAGGCCTTCCCGGAGCATCGGGGACACCCCGGGGACGCAGTGACAGCGATGGAAGGCGACATCCAGGGCAGCGGTGACGAGCAGTGACGGTCCGGAGCGGCGGGGACACGTGAGTATAACCTCCAATACCAGTGGTCTTCAACCTCCGGACCTGCCGTTGGCTGTCCGGGCATGCTGGGTGTTGTAGTTTTGCAACATCTGGAGGTCCGCAGGTTGTAGACCACTGTCCTATACTTTACATTTCACGGATCCCTCAACATATGATGGTTTCAACAAACGATGGTCCATTTGGAACGGATTACCATCGTATGTTGAGGGACCACTGTATTAGCATCGCGGCCTATCTCCAATGGCACGTCCAATATATAGAAATGTAGTATATTTAGCATTTATTTGAACCCAGTAACATTACAGACATTTAGATACTAAAGAGGTAAAGATTATCCTGAGTGCTGAAAGGTATGTGGACACTTTATGCTCCACTGAAAATTTTGGGGAGAAGGATATACAGAAGTAGTTTTTTCTCAGAAGGAAAAAAGCTTGCCCTTTGGTGTTACATTAGTCTGCCCATACCTCTTGGCACTTTACCTCTTTAGTCCCCATTATAAAAGCCTCTCTGAAAGGCAGCCAGCACTCTGCTCTGGACTGATAAAGGGCAAAACCCTGAAACAACTGTCCACAGCACTCTTATGCTGCGGATCCCCTGGTTACCCAACCCATGGTGTGCCTCCAGCTGTTGCCACTATAAGCTTCAGCCACAATGTCTGAGTACACTGCACATGCGCATGGCGACTCACAGGCCCCTGTATGGCTGCTTGGGGCAGCGGATTGCCACTGCAAGCAGGCCAGGGGGCAGGGCAGGGCGAAATGGAGGAACAGCTGCAGGCACACTATGGGTTGGGTCACCGACAGATCCGCAACTTAAAATACGCTGCAGATCAGTTATGTGTGACACTACCCTTAGGCTAGGTTCACACTGTGGAATTTCTGGGCAGAATTTCTGCCGGAGATCAAGCCGGCGGCACTAGGACCGCACGGACTGTATTGCCGTCCCCACAGATGTCAATGCATTTCTGAGCAGATCTCCCAAAAGATCCACCCAGAAATGCATTGCAGTCTATGGGAACGGCAATGCAGTCTGCTCGGTCCTAGCGCCGCCGGCTCGATCTCTGGCAGAAATTCTGCCCAGAAATTCTGCAGTGTGAACCCAGCCTTAGGGTTCGTTCACACGTGCATATTTTCTGCTGCAGGTTTGCTGTAGCAAATTTTGCTACCCATTGAAGTCAATAGGCAGCAAAATCTGCAGCAGAAAATCTAAAGCAAAAATATGCATGTGTAAATGGACCCTGAGGGTAGGAACACAAGTTGCAGGTATGCAATATTTTATTTTCTGCAGCAGAAAATGTGCCAAAGGCAGAAGTGGAATAAACTGGAAGGGGAAATATCAAGGCAGGAGTTATACTTTTACCTTCCAGCTGGGTCCACTTCTGCCTTTGGCAACATTTCTGCTGCAGAAAATCGGCAGCTTATCTGCAACATATGCTCCTACCTCAAGAAGAGATCCTGGCTTGGCTGTGAAATCCCCAGTCATGTTGTAAGGCTGTACTACCAGCAGTAGTTGGTACCAGAGAGTAAAGTTATTTGGGACGAGAGCTCTTTTGCATAGCCATTTTCCCAGACGTCCCCCCCCCCCCCAAATATTCAAAGTTTTTAATAACACAAACATAGTCATGATGTGCTAGTATGAGTTTGTCACGCAGGATACATAAGCAGTAGAAGTCAATGAACAGTTGTAAGCGTCCAAAACAGTCAGCACAAGATATTTCAGGAGGGAATGGCATACTGAGCCTTCTGGCTCCAAACAGACCTTTTTGATGCAATGTTTAAATATTAGATCAGCTATGTAGACTGGGATTTATACAATTAAATGAAGGATTTTAATGCCTAATCTGCTTAAAAATCTCCATCCATTCTCTCTCTATTATGGGCCCTGTTCCTTCTTGCCACTTAACCATATATATATATATATTTTTTTTTTTTGACACACAGATGTTGGCCTGCTTACACCAATAATAAATAAATAAATAAAATAGCATGCGACACTACATGCTGTATTCCATTTTATAGGCACCATGTAGCAGCACATGGAGTGCCTATGGGCTTTGGTAGTCATTACGTATTACTCTCTGCATGCAGCCAAAGGTGCATGCTGGGAATTGTAACTGTCAACAGCTGGAGACACAGCGTTCGAAAAACACTGTTATAGGGTATGTTCACACATACAGGATCTGCTGCATATTTTGTGCAGCTGATTTTGCTACCCATTAAAGGGGTACTCCACCCCTAGACATCTTATCCCCTATCCAAAGGTTAGGGGATAAAATGTTTGATCGTCACGCCCCATCCCCTCAATGCAAGTCTATGGGAGGGGACATGATGGCCGTCACGCCCCTCCCATAGACTTGCATTGAGGGGACGGGGCGTGACGTCACACGGGGGAGGAGTTGTGATGTCACAGACTTCCATTCCGGTGGTCGGGACCCAGACACTCCAGCGCTTCCGGAGCAGAAACAGGTGGGTGCCGCATGCTATATGGCGGGGGTCCCCAGTGGCGGGACCCCCGCTATCAGACATCTTATCCCCTATCCTTTGGATAGGAGATAAGATCTCTAGGGGTGGAGTACCCCTTTAACTTTAATGGGGAGCAAAATCAGCTGCAGAAAATATGCAGCAGATCCTGTACGTGTGAATGTACATATAATGGGAGATTTATCAAAACCTGTCCAGAGGAAAAGTTGCTGAGTTGCCCATAGCAACCAATCAGATCACTTCTTTCACTTCTCAGAGGCCTTTTAAAAAATAAAAGAAGCAATCTCATTGGTTGCTATGGGAAACAGTTTTTTGATAAATCTCCCCCCATAGAGAATAAACTAGTGTTCTATTGAGTTGTAGGGTTCACAGAGCAGGGACCTGGCTAATAGACTCTTGTAACGTAACAGATCTCAGAAGTTTACAGTCCCTTTAACTCCAATTGGCAACATTTTGCATTTGTAATATCAGAAAAAAAAATATTGAAATAAACTTAAAGAACTAAACTTGGAAAGATAGAAATTACCAATCCTTTAAACCATAACAATTTGTATCCACGCAGTGTAGTTTAATAAACATGATTTGTTGGCAGAGCAGTGGGTTACATTAGTGACTTGTATGTAATTCGGGAGTGTTTTCTGTTCTTCTGACATCATGTAAATATCACTGTACTCATTGAAATGCAATACTCTTTTATGCTGGCTACTTTCCAAACCAGAACACCCTCAAGGTTCAGTATAGCCACCCACCGCAGCTTGATAGACTTGAACTGATTTGTACTTTCGTACCTTCCAAAATTACAAATTACCAGGCAGGAACAATTGAGGTTAGTGTAAACAGATGCATTTCCTTTCTTCCAGCTGACTTAAGGGTAAAATGAACATGAAACGGGAAATATAAGTCAATTCAATGAGACTGTTACGATTTACCCGAAATTCTATCTAGTCTTTTGGGACTCTGACCCCGTGAAGTGGTTAGATGAATTTACATAAAAATTAGAATTAAAGTAGATGTCCCCCTTATTGATGATCATTTGCTCCAGAACATGCTTGGCTTGGATAGGATTTTTGCTGATAGCCATCTTCTCTGTAATGGAAATAAACAATGATGGATATCCAAATGTTCATTCTTTTAGCGTAACCCACTTGGGTGTGCATTGCCGTCAGTGGAGACAACATATCCAAGAGGTCCTTTCGCTGACTTATTGAGTCTGCACCTACCGTGCACAAAATGTCTGCTGTCTGAATGGGCCCTTAGGGTACTTTTCATTGGGGCGTGATGTCCATTGCATGTTAATTTATGTTACGGATACACTGAGAATTTGTTGCAGATGTTCCACATTGACATGAGGAAGTCAACAAATCCTAAATAAAATTTTATTTTGGAACACAAATTTTTTTTCCTCACTCGCTCGCCCATCTCCCGCGCCGCACGACTACAAGGACATGCTGTCACTCGGCCACACCACACAACTACAGCTCCCAGTATACCCTTACTGTAAGGACATGCTGGGAGTTGTAAGTTGTAAGGACAAGCCTGTCACCTGCCCCCTCTGCAGGACTACAACTCCCATCATGCCCTTACAGTAAGGGCATGCTGGGAGTTGTAGTCCTGCATCACGGCGGGTGCCACGCAAGCCAGGGAAGCAGGCGCTAATGCACTCCTCTCCCCGGCCGGGGGTGATAAGAAGATCACTGTAATTTCATATTTCCCGCGGGGTCCTGTGACACGGAACCCTGCGGGAAATTTAAAATTATAGTGAACTCCGCGGCGCGGTAGCAAATGGAGCCTGGGCTGACCTAACACTGCAGCCACCCGGTACTCCCGCAGCCGGGTTGGGAGATGTGCAGGAGCCGTCCCTGCCATCCCTCAGTGTGTACTGCAGTGCCGAGGGATGGCAGGGACAGCTCCTGAACATCTCCTGGCCCGGCTGCTGGAGTCCTGGGCGGCTGCAGAGTTATGCCAGCTCGGGCTCCTTACCACGGCACCGCAGAGTTAACCCCCCTCCTCAGCTTTTTTGTTTTTATTTTATTTTACCTCACCTGGCCACGCTCCAGCAGGCCCAGGTTCAGGCTGTGGGTCTTCCTGGTCTGCCGTGCCTGTAAAGCATTGAAAGCATGCCGAGTGATGATCCCTGCCGGCTCCTCTTCTGTGCGGCGTAAGGGACGTCACCGGCGCTATGGCCAGTTTCACCCACTGCGGCTGCAGGGAATGATGTCCCTTACGCCGCACAGAAGAGGAGCCAGCAGGGATCATCATTTGGCATGCTTTCAATGCTTAACAGGCACCGCAGTCCCAGAAGACCCGCAGCCTGAACCTGATCCTGCTGGAGCACTGCCAGGTGAGATAAAAAATTTTTTTTAAAAAGCCGGAGAGAAAAGGGGAGAGCTATGATAGGTGTCATCCCACACTGCCGCATTGTTTTTTAATCCCCTACTGTAATATCAAAGATCCCGCCGGGTCCCGTGATTATCTACTCGGTCCCGGCCAATCATGGGACCCAGCAGGAAATGTGAAATTACAGTAGGGGATAGAAAAACTCTGTAGTGCTTTGGTATGTTAAAAGGAGCCCGGGCTGGCATCACTCTGCATCCGCCCGGGCTCCGTCATATTTTCTCCCCGCTACCCTCGCTTCTAATGATGGGGACACTGCTTTACCCCCCCCCCCCTCCCGCTTGTCTCCTACCCGCCCACGCCGCACATCTCTCGCCTGCTTCAAGACTACAACTCCCAGCATGCCCTTACTGTATGGACATGCTGGGAGTTGTAGTCTTCCAACAGGTAGCAGGCAGATGGGAGATGTGCAGCGTGGGTGGGAGACAAGGGGGGGATGTAAAGCAGTGTCCCCGTCTTTGTAAGGTAGCGTGGAGAAAATATGACGGAGCCCAGGCGGCTGCAGAGTGATGCCAGCCCGGGCTCCGTTATAGGGTTGTCATATCATATTTGTGATCACGGCTGCCAGCGGGAAATATAAAGTCTGCTCTCCAAAGCCAGGTCCGGGCTGGATTACATGGGTAGGGACTTTTTGTGTGACTTTCGCACTTGATAAATCCCTGACCACTGCAAAGTTAAAAATGAAATTCACTTTCGTAAGCTCTTTTGTACTTGTAGAGTATTAGCTTACGTGCTTATGCGACTTTTGTAAGCAAAAAAGAGCTTGAAATCCCTTGATTAATGTCCCCCTTAATCTTTAGAAGTCTATCATGTTACCTATACCACCACTTTAGGTGCTTCATACAGTTTTCTTTCGCTGAGCCTTTATTTAAGAGTAGCAGGGTTGTTAAAAAAGGGTAATCCAGTGGAAAACTTTTAGGAACTGTCCAGAGCAATATATTTTTGCTATGGGGATTTTCCTACTCTGGACAGTTCTTAAAATGGACAGAGATGTCAGCAGAGAGCACTGTGCTCGTGATGTCAGCGGAGAGCACTGTGTTTCAAAAAGAAAATAATTTCCTCTCTAGTATTCAGCAGCTAATAAGTACTGGAAGGATTAAGATTTTTTTATACAAGTAATTTACAAATCTGTTTAACTTTCTGGCACCAGTTGATTTAAAAGAAAAAAAATAAGTTTTCCACCGGAGTACCCCTTTAACTTTGTTGGAGCCTATAAATATTGAGTAGGTTCACTTCTTTTTTAACCAGTGAATCCATAATAGTATGCCAACATTGTGGCTTTATCAACGCTCTCTTGTTAATAGTTCTGGAAGCTAAAGACAAAACCACATCTGTTGTTTTAAGCGGAGTAAATACATGGCAGCCTGGATACAATGAGTCCTTGTTGCTAAGATTAGAATTGTAATTTAAGTTCAAAGCTCTAGGTTATAAATGTATTTAACAAGAAATGGCCCTCTTGTGTTGACCACACAATGTATTTAAAGAATTCTTCCCGATTGCTTAGAATATTTTCTAGCTTTATATGGATGATCAGAAGAGGTTGTCCTTTCGGCAGCTGCCGGTATAAGTGCATTGTCTTCTTTCTATTATCATGAGTCGTCACTAGCTGAGCAGGGAAATGAACTATCTCCTTTCTATACCTCCATAATGCATACAGGCAAACCTTATACCATCATTGTATAAGAAATATTTGTTACATATACGGTATATACAATCATTTGTACTTAATCTTAACTTGTAATTCTAGTTACTTACAAGCTAATTTTCTCTCCCAATTTCTGTTTAGAATTTTAGTAGCACTGATATAAGTTTCTGTATTTTTACATTATTTAAGATCTACTTTTCATTTGTTTGTATGATGCCTATTTCTCATAGGCTTTATTTTTGCACTTGCTTAGTGAAAAGCACAACTTGTGAACAAACCCTCACAAAGGGTTATCTACTTTATAAAAACATATCCCCTATAGGTCCGGCCCCCACCTTCAGGGACGCATCAGTGCTAAACAGAAGTGACGGCCCACTCCAATCACCGGCCGAGGCAAGACAAAAATTGCACCACACCTTTTCTCAGGTAATGTGTGATATTAAAACATTATCCACTGGAACTGAGCTGCAATGCTCAAACAGAGTACAAAAGTGGCTCTGTCCCTGAAAGAAAGTAGCTATGTTTTTTTTTATCCTAGTTAAAGGACATCTGCAGCTGGGATGAGGTCTACAGTACGCCCCCTCCCTATACAGTTCTATGGGAGTGGCGCGGAGGCACGAATGCTGCCTCCCCACCTCTCCCATAGAACTACATGGAGGAGGCGAGTCGGCCACAACGTCACGCTGCGGCCTGCTTGCCTCCTGCACGGGAGAGCCGTGGTCACGTGCAAGAGATCGTGGGGGTTCCCAGTGTTTGGACCCCCCGCGATCAAACACTTATCCCCTATCCTGTGGATAGGGGATAAGTTGTATCTTGCTGCAGATGTCCTTTAATCCCTTCAAAACGTGACATCAATGTTGTTCATCCTTGCTTTTTTGGCTAGTGGTTTTTATTTCTATTAAGTAGAATCTTTATTACAATTTAAAATTTTACACTGTGTCAATAGATTTTATATTTAGTTATATTTTACGCAGCAATTGGCACATGTGATCCTACCCTCAAAATACTGAATGTAGCTTAAAGGAGTATTCCAGCGCAAAATAACATAAGTTATAGATCGCGGGGGGTCCAAGCGCTGGGGCCCCAGGGATCTCCTGGACGGGGGCCGCAGCAGTCTGGTCTGCAGGAAGGGAAGTTTTGTCTCCAGCAGAAAGCCGCGGTAGACACGCCCCCTCCATGTATCTCCATTGGGTACATGGAGGGGGCGTGTCGGCCACCGCGTCATGCGGGGAAGGAACGCCCCCCTTTCCAGCATACTGCTGCTGCCCCGTCCAGGAGATCCGGGGGGCCCCAGCGCACGGACCCCCCACGATCTATAACTTATTGCACTACAGATATCCTTTAAGTCCTTCAACCATAGTGTCAGTCAGTATTGAGAATAAAACACTTTCCAAATGATTTCCTAAAGAAAGTTACCCACAGCTTTGCCTATTAATATCTAATATTATGTATTACATTGCCTTACACATTCACCAGTAGATTATTGTTTTTTATGGTTTCAGGGTTTTCGATTTAGTTTACTTTAAGCTAAGCCCTAGTTCTGAGAAATGTACAAGGTCTGAGAGAGATTCATTTAGACATCGGTGACTGAGCATGGCATGTTGGTGATAACCTAAAATAGAGGATAAGAGAGAGATTTGTTAAAGAATATGTGATACCATTATTTCTCTTGGCATTCAAGATATCATGCGATCATTATTTATACTTTGACTTATTTAATGTCTTCTGTATGTGACTTCAGGAAAAAGAGTGAATATTGGGATTATTTCTCTAGTGATTATATTAGAAAATCTAATATATGTTATGTGCCGGTGCCAGTGTAACCAGATGGGCCATCTTAAAGTCTTACATTAGCTTAGAGCAGCACGCAGAGTTTAAAAACACAATAATACACTTAAAGATCATGTATAAAGCATGCTGTTAAACCTGATCTGCTATCATAAAGTTAACATTATTTTAATCACTTTTACATGTTTTATTATGAACCACAAAAATTTTGTTAACTGAACCACAAGCTCCGAACATCTGACCCAAAACATCAGAATTTTTTTTTCATGTTGGTTTGTAAAGATTACTATGTTTTTGTATTCTTTCTTTTTTTTTACCATACCTAGTTTTAAGTGTCACTGCAATTGGAAACAACTTTTGACTTGTCGCCCAGACAAGTCAAAAATTTAGATTGCAGTCCTGAGACCTGCTGCAAGCTGCCTTGCCTCACCATCCGCCAAATCGGACTCATTTACTTACTTATAGTTTATGGGGAATGAGTCGGGTTTGAGTGACAGCCTTACTTAGCTGTAACTCGCGATCACAGAAAATCTGGACAACATGTCAAAAGTTGGTACAAATGACTCTTTAAATCTGTTTTCTTAAAGTATGTTTACAAGATCAGTGATCTTTTAAGATACAACTTTACAAAGTCATGGGGGGGGGGGGGGGAAATCAAGGTTTGCGTACCAGTTTTCTGATGTAAAAAAAAAGTTGAAGATTTTTGCACAAGCCTCATTGTGCTCAAAATTGTTTGACCTTTTATGTGTTTGTGGCAAAAAGGGAGTGTTTCACTAAAATTTTCTTCTTTTTTATGGCAGTTTTCTAATGTTAAGCATTCACAAATTCCCCCAAATAGAAAATTAAAAAATGAATCCTTATAATAAAATCTGCTGTCTACAGCTCAGTGGACCTTAATATTATAAAAACCCTCGGAAAAGTAGTGAACAATGGTCAGTTTTTGTTTTTTCTTTGCTTATCCTACTCTCTTACTGGCATCAGTGCAGATATTCTCATTATACTAATGTCTCTTTAGCCCCTCCCCCCCCCCCCCCCCCCCCCCCCAAGCTTCTTCTCTAGGTCTCTAGTGCATTTCCTGTCAGTGCAGACAGGCATATCACAAAAACTTGCCAAAGTGATGACTTATAAGCAATGTGTTAATCTTAGTTTACCAAGCCAAGAGGAGTTGAATGGGGTTGAAAACTGACACTTGACTGAGCTAAGAGTGTTCTCCAAGTAGATGTCAACTTCTGTTCATCGTCTCCTCATAGCTTGTCATACAACATTCACTGCTCATTAGGAATAGGAGATGATGTTCCGTTTGTATTTGGCAGTGGATGTTCGCAATAACTGACCAAGTCGCTGGCCTTTGTAGCCACGCTAGTTTATTCAATAAATGATATGCTGTATTATATGTAATAATGCTCAGCAAATGAACCTACTATGCATTCAGAAAATGTTATGTTGGGGCCTTAAATAAATTAAAGAGAATATTTTTTTTTTTTTTTTTTTTTTTAAATATCATGTTTTTCACCATCATTCTACTCTCAATAAGCTGTAATAAGAATGTAAAAACAGAATTTTTGAACTTTTGGAAAGTGTTCATACTTTTTACTCACAAGTGTGCAGAAGAGAAGAAAAATTGGAGCACCCACCTGTTTGACTTGCTTGACGTGGTTTATTTCAGTACATTCTGATCCAACATCCCGACACCCCTAGACCAAACAGAACTGGAGTGGCAGGAGTTATTCACCTGGACGACCGCCTGGGCGGTCTGTTTGGTTTGTTTGGTCTAGGGGTGTCGGGATGTTGGATCAGAATTTACTGAAATAAACCACTTCAAGCAAGTCAAACAGGTGGGTGCTCCAATTTTTCTTCTCTTCTGCACATTTGAAGATTACTGCAATTGCTAAATGTGAGCACCACGCTGTACCCTCCTTCACAGCGTGGTTTTGGCTATATCCACTTGCCTGCAGTGCCGAGTCTCTTCTTTTGTCAAGTTTTTTACTCACAAGGTTTGCAATCCTGGAGTTAGGGATTTTTTTGCTATTCTTCTCTGCAGATCCTTTCACATCAGGGCTCTGGCTAGGCCTCTCGAGTGCATTCACAAGTTTGTCCCTAAGCCACTCCTGTGTTATTTTGACTGTTTACTTAGGATCATTGTCTTGTTGGAAGGGGAACCTTCTTTCCAGTCCAGAGCACTCTAGATGAGGTTTTCATTAAGAATATATCTGTACTTTGCTCCAGCATGATGCTGCCACAACCATGTAAGAATGGTATTGGGCAGGAGATGAGGAATGCCTGGTTTCCTCCAGAAATTATGCTTAGAATGAAGTTAAAAACATTTAATTTTGGTTTCTTCAGGCCAGAGGATCTAGATTATCACAGTCTGAGAGTCCTTTAGGTGCTTTAGGTGTTGACGTTTATGTGTCTTTTACTGAATGTTTTTTTTTCTAGCCATTATGCATTCAGATTGGGGGAGTGCTGCAGTGATGGTTGACCTTCTGGAAGTTTCTTCCATTTTTTTAACCAGTCTCCAAATCTGTGCCTCCACACATTCCTATCTCTGAGCTCTACAGGCAGTTATTTCTGTCTCATAGCTTGGTTTTTGCTATGATATTGTCAGCTGTTAGATCTTATATAGATAGAGTTGTGTCTTTCCTTATCCTGCCCAGTCAACTAAATTACCACAGGTGACTCTGATCAACGTGTAGAAACATCTCAAAGTTGATCAAGAGAAATGGGAGGTCCCCCAAAGTGAAATTAAAAAGGTGATAGCAGAGGGTCTGAATACTTATGTCCATGCAAAAAAAAATTTTTTTTTATTTAATTTACATAAAATTCTTAAATTCCCATTTGAGTGCATTGTTGATAAAAAAAAAAAAAAAAAATTAGAAAATAAAGTTTCTATGTGAAAACACGGCCACAACATAACGCAATGTGAAAAAAGTGAAAGTCCAAATGCATTTTATTTATTGCTTACACTGATGCTAATTCTCCTGTCATTTCTCTTTTATTTCAGCCGGGCTATCAAGACAAATCAGGATCTCCTTCCAGAAACTCCATGGATCCAAATATTCTTCAATGATTTTTGGGGGACTTTACTCACTCACAGTGGCAGCCATAAATCTTACCGTCCGCTATGCACACTTTCTTTTCGCCTTAACTACGTTTTTGGAGGTTTAGAACCCTGGGGCTATCACCTTGTGAATATGCTCTTGCATTCAGCCGTCACAGGCCTTTTCACTAACCTTTGTAAAACCCTCTTTGGCAGTGGATGCTGGACACTCTTAGCTGGCCTTCTGTTTGCTTCTCATCCGATCCATACGGAAGCTGTTGCTGGAGTAGTAGGACGAGCAGATGTGGGAGCTGGACTCTTCTTTCTACTGTCATTACTATGCTACGTAAAGCATTGTTCGACCAGGAGCTATTCTGTTTGTAGCTGGTGCTGGATCCTTTTTAGTGGATTGTGTGCCGCCTGCAGCATGCTATGGAAAGAACAAGGGGTCACTGTTCTGGCAGTGTCTGCTGTTTATGACGTTTTTGTGTTTCACAAATTAAAAATAAGTGAGATCATGTCTGCTGTCCTAAAGGTAAGTGAACTTAGAGGGTGCTGTTGTTAAATGCATATAAATGTTTAATGTAGCCACTATTAATATACGTAATAAATGTGTAGTAAAAGAGCTGGTCTAGCTAAAAACACAAAAGAGAGAAGTTAGTATTATGTGGCATCTTCAACTTGGCATGTATTTTACTCTCTGACTAGGTCATAAAATTAATGTTGGATTATTAATGATTTTGTATGCTCTAGAGAAAGTTGTGTAGTTCTTTCCAGTCTAAAAGGTCTCTCTGCTGCCACCTCCGTCCATGTCGTGAACTGTCCAGAGTAGGAGCAAATCTGCAAAGAAAACCTCTCCTGCTCCAGACAATTCCTGACACGGACAGAGGTGTCAGCAGAGGGCACTGTGCAAATACTGGAAAGAACTTCACAACTCCCTCTAAAGCATACAGCAGCTGATAAGTATTTGATTTACAAATCTGTTTAACTATTTGGCACCAATTTATTTAACATTTTTTTTCCTCTTCGGTATCCCTTTTAATTTTAGCTAAGTTTGAGAGTTAAAGGAAAACTATCATGGGAAAAAAAATGTATCCTATTATCCAAAGGATAGGGGATGAGTTTTAGATCGCGGGGTGTTCAAGCGCTGTGGCCCCGCACAATCTCCTGTTTGGAGCCCAGCTCTCCTTCACAGTGGCGTGCCACAACCCCCGCCTAAAGCGGGGGCCCCCTCTATATAGCTCTATGTGAGAGTTGAAGATTGCCGAACGGCTCTTCCATAGCGCTATATGGAGGAAACGTGGCGGCCCCCACTTTGGCCGGTGGTCGTGACGCACCGCTTTGAAGGAGAGCCGTGGCTCCAAACAGGAGATTGTGGGGGTCCCAGCTTTCGGACCCCCTGCGATCTAAAACTTATCCTCTATCCTTCGGATAATTGGATAAGGTTTTTCCAAGTATTGAAGGGAAGAGATCCATTTTGTCCTCTCTCTTTAGACTCATTCCAACTATATTTTGGAGGTTTGCCATGCCCCTTAGATATGAGATGATAATCATATCAAAGATTCACTGGTACATAAAATCCCTTTGACAAAGGTTATTGCTTTGGTGCTGGAAACAAATTACCGGAAATGCTTAAATTAAACCTGGTTTTCTTGCTTTAAAATGACCACAACAGTGTTGTCCTCAAACAGACAAAGTTGTTGGTGCATCCTAAAGTTTGCAGCACCAACAGATATCCAATGAATGCGATAGATACACGAGAAACACGATCAGACTACAATGTTGTAATTAGGACTATGTCCAGAACTAAAGCATTTTAGAAACTTTTGCCTTTTGTTACTAAATAAAGATACATTTTTCTTGAAGAACACCAAATTCCTGGAATTTCTCAAGAAGGGACATCTTTATCTAATGTACATGGATAGAATTAATTTTTGATACCTGACCTGACCTAATTTTTGATACCTGACAAATTCAGAAGCCATTCCATCCAAGATTATGGAGGAATTTCTACAGTAGTTCACCCAGCATAACATTTCCAGTGACTTTGAAGCTGAAGAGCAAAATCTAAAACGTAACCATTTTGTGTATTTTTTTTTAATGATATAAATATTTTTTTTTTCTTTATCTGTAAATTCGCTCATCAAAATTCAGTTTCTAACTTCTCAAGTTTTGCCTTTCTTTGGCATGTATGAAATGGCAATTGTCACGATGCCGGCTGGCAGGAGGTGGATCCTCTGTGCCAGAGAGGGATAGCGAGGACCGTGCTAGTGGACCGGTTCTAAGACACTACAGGTTTTCACCAGAGCCCGCCGCAAAGCGGGATGGTCTTGCTGCGGCGGTAGTGACCAGGTCGTATCCACTAGCAACGGCTCACCTCTCTGGCTGCTGAAGATAGGCGAGGTACAAGGGAGTAGGCAGAAGCAAAGTCGGACGTAGCAGAAGGTCGGGGGCAGGCGGCAAGGTTCGTAGTCAGGGGAGATCGCAGAAGTTCTGGTACACAGGGTTTAAACACACAAAACGCTTTCACAAGGCTCAAGGGCAACAAGATCCGGCAAGGGAGTGCAAGGGAGGAGACTAGATATAGCCAGGGAACAGGTGGGAACCAATTAAGCTAATTGGGCCAGGCACCAATCATTGGTGCACTGGCCCTTTAAGTCTCAGGGAGCTGGCGCGCGCGCGCCCTAGAGAGCGGAGCCGCGCGCGCCAGCACATGACCGCAGGAGACGGGAACGGGTAAGTGACCTGGGATGCGATTCGCGAGCGGGCGCGTCCCGCTGTGCGAATCGCATCCCCAACGGCCATGGCAGAGCAGCGCTCCCGGTCAGCGGGACTGACCGGGAAGCTGCAGGGAGAAAGACGCCGTGAGCGCTCCGGGGAGGAGCGGGGACCCGGAGCGCTAGGCGTAACAGCAATCTATTGTCTATCTCCATCCTCCATAGCACTAAGTTGCACCCTGCTATCTTTCTCAATACCTTCTTTAATTCTGCTGTTTGGCGACATAACGTTTCCCACATAAATGATGCCCTTATGGAAAAATGTTTTGCAACATTTGCATATTTTCTAAATGCTGCTTCTAGGGTTTTTGTTGCGTATACATAAAGCGGCTTTTATTTTAGGCTTAATGTCCCTCATCCCCTTTTTCTCCTTATTACTGATGACAATTACAATCCCCTTTGATTGGGTTTTGTAAAGCTTTAGAATTTTCTTGCAAATCCTTGTTTTGCTGAATGGGTTAATTATCTCCTTAATTCTCTTCTGGCCTGGATTCTCCTGTCTTCTGGCTGCATCTCTTATTAATCCCCCCCATTCCTACCCGCCGATATCTTGGATCATTCCCAATGTTTTCTTGCACCGTGCCCAAAGTCATAATACAATGCTAACATCTGGCTAAACATTTAGTGTGTTTGTTTTCTTTATTGATTAATTTTAATAGTCGCTGCAAAGGACAGGAGACAAAGTGCGGATCTAGTGTTCCCGATGTACTTATCACATTGTTGTGTCTGACATGTAATATTTTCCATAGTGAAAGATGAGATTCATAGTCTGTTACATCAGTTTCTTTTTGCCTTGGATACATTTTTGTTGATGACACAAAGTTATTGAAATCTGAAATGTTTTCTTGTTTACTGAAAACAGAAGCTACTACATATACTGTACAGGTATACAATAGGGCTCTTAACTATGTTGCTAACATGTTATTGGAATGGCAGTGTACCAGATAGATGAAGAACAACAGGTCCTGCTGTGCATTAATGACTTGGTGTCATCAGTCTCGTAGTATCCGGTGGTACAGAGTTGACATGCCCTTTGTTTAGTCATTTGTTGTAGCCAGAGCTCTGTTTTACCCAGATGGTTATTGTGTGCTCAGTTGGTTTGATTATGGCTGTCATCTCTTGAAAAGCCATATGGTACCCTGCAACTAAATGCATGTGCTTCCGTGTGTTATATACATACAATAAATAAGTGATTTATTCACTCGTTAATGCGCAGGATTTTAACCCGATCACAACCCTTGGATCAAGGTCATGTTCATAGACACCCTCTTCACATTTTGCCTCTAAAGTGTTCTTTTTAGATAGATATTATATAGTATAATTCATCTATTTGGAATTAAATACTACTGGCTGCACTACACAAGTGCATTGCAAGAACTCTGGACAACTTTGTAGGCATAAAATAGCATTCTATTGCACCCTACTGTACCTCTTGGATTTTATTTTTTCATCAGGAGTCTGCTAGAAATAGAATTATGACAAGCTCTGTTGGATGCTGTATTGTTTTTCAAATAGATGCATTGCTTCCAGGTTAGATTATCTCCATAATATGTATTTATGTATGAAGGCACTATACAGCAGTACAGGGAGGCTCCATTACTTTCTTTCCATTAGCTCCATTTTGTTTCTTTCCAAGTAATGTCTTAAGTGAAGAGTCAAGCATTGCATCAGTGGTGATCACTGTTTCCTTATGTCACAGGTATAAGTACAATGTAAGGCCTCAAGCAAATGCTGCCATGCTTTTTGGACCTTAGGAGGCTCACACATGGATTTTTGGGTTATTTTACACCAATAAAGCAGATAAAAAAAAAAAAAAAGACAGCATATAGACAGCCTTATTTTTACTATTTAATTCTACATAGCTTTTCCTTGTATTATTATCACTTTTGGGCTACAGCAAGAGCAGAACACATCCACAACAAATGTCCATAGAACACAGACTTAGAGTGTATGAAATAGTCCAAAGAATACTGACATGGAGTGCAGGAAATAGTCCAAAGAACACTGACATGGGGTGTATAAAATAGTCCACAGAACACTGACATGGGGTGTATAAAATAGTCCAAAGAGCATACACATGGGGTGTATAAAATAGTCCAAAGAACACTGACATGGGGTGCATAAAATAGTCCACAGAACACTGACATGGGGTGTATAAAATAGTCCAAAGAACACTAACATGGGGTGTATAAAATAGTCCAAAGAGCATAGACATGGGGTGTATAAAATAGTCCAAAGAACACTGACATGGAGTGTATAAAATAGTCCAAAGAACCCTGATATGGGGTTTATAAAATAGTCCAAAGAGCATAGACATGGGGTCTATAAAATAGTCCAAAGGACACAGACATGGGCCCACATTTATGGTTGTCTTTAGACAGTTTTTTGTGTCTAAAAAAGGGGCAAAGAAGGCGCAAGTATGGTTTTTGCACCTTTTTCTGCCCCTTTTTGTTTACATATTTCTGCTGATTTTGAGTTGCAATCCACTGATTTTGGTATTAGACATGTTATGGAAGGGTTTTATCATTGAGAAAAGGTGCAGAAAAAGGCACAAAGCCACTGAAAAGTCTCTAAAACTACACCAGCCCAGACATGATGTAGCTTTTTGGTGTATGGGAAGACAGAAATTTCAGAAAATGTGACCTGCACAAAATTTATCAAATGCTCTTTGACCATTTCATAAATTTGGTGTTCCTACACATTATCAGCACACACAAAAAAAGGTGTAAAAAAAATGTGGGCCATGGAGTGTATAAAATAGTCCAAAGAACACAGACATGGGCCCAGATTTATTAAAAAATGTCTACGGAAGAGCTATTTTCCCACATTTATTTGGGTGGTGGGTTTGACTAGTGTGCATCTTATTTATCAAGAAGGTGCAGCAGGATGATGAATTTTGTGCAGCTTTGCTGTGGGGGAAAAAGCTCTATCGCATACACTTTTTCTAGACGCTTGTGAGGGAGGGAAGTAGACACTTTCCCGGGTCCTGAATTTGACAGGTTAGGTGTTTTTACTTACTTTCACAGAGCTGCCGGGACATTTTTACTTGCATTTTAAACGCTATAATCAAATTCGATTGCGGTTTCTAAGGGGTTAAAGCCGGGCATCACGTGATGGTGATGTCTGGCATTAGAGATGGGTCCTGGTAGCATGTAGGCACCAGGACCACCTGGCTATAACCGGCACTCAGCTCCTGAGCGTGTGTCATAGAAGGGGAGTGGGACGCTGTCCTCCACAAGAGGTTAAAGGTTGAATTGTGGAAGGTAGAAGTGATTCTCACGCCTACTGGTAGGTGGTGTAGCTTTGCTCCTAAAAAGTACCTTTGGGCACAAAATAGCGACTTTTGACAAAAGTCGCAAATGATAAATACGAGACCACTGGATGGTCAAAAAGAAAAAGTTCTACGGGTAGGAAAAAAGAGTAAAAATGTCTATATCAAAAAGGCGCATATAAGTCTCAAAATATGCTGCTTGCGTCTGAACTGCGCCTAAACATAAACAAAAAAAAAATGCTCTAAAAGCAATGATAAATCTCCCCCATGGAGTGTATAAAATATTCCAAAGAACGCAGACATGGGGTGTATGAAATAGTCCAAAGAACATAGACATGGAGCGAATGCAATAGTCCAAAGAACAAACATGGAGTGAAAGATGATTGATGACTGGAGCCTCCATGCCATCTTCTCTTTTATAGTTCATAGACCTTTAACCCCTTAAGGACGCAGGGTTTTTGCATTTTCATTTTTTCCTCATCACCTTCTAAAAAGTATAACGCTTTCAATTTTGCACATAAAATTCCATATGATGGCTTATTTTTTGCGCCACCAATTCTACTTTGCAGAGACACTAGTCATTTAACCCAAAAATCCACGTCAAAACAGAAAAAAATTCATTGTGCGACAAAATTAAAGAAAAAATGTCATTTTGTAACTTTTGGGGGCTTCTGTTTCTACGCAGTGCATTTTTTGGCAAAAATAACACCTTATCTTTATTCTGTAGGTCCATATGGTTAAAATGATACCCTACTTATATAGGTTGGATATTGCCGTACTTCGGAAAAAAATCATAACTACATGCAGGAAAATGTATATGTTAAAAATTCTCATCTTCTAACCCCTATAACTTTATTTTTCCGCGTACGGGCCGGTATGAGAACTAATTTTTTGCGCCATGTTCTGAAGTTTTTATCAGTACCATTTTTGTATTGATCTGACTTTTTGATCGCTTTGTATTCAGTTTTTCATGATATAAAAAGTTACCAAAAATACGCTATTAACTTTTTATTCCCATAGGGAGCTATAGCACTGCACACACTGATCTCTTATGCTGATCCCTTCAAAGCCATAGCTTTGCATGGATCAGCGAGATAGGGGCTCGATTGCTCAAGCCTGTAGCTCAGCCTTGGAGCAATCAAACCTAGATCGGACGCGACGGAGCAAGGTAAGGGGGTCTCCGCTCGCGTCCTAGCTGATCGTAACATCGCGATTTTATCGCGATTGTCCTGATCAGCCCGACTGATCTGCCGGGAAGCGTTTACTTTCACTTTCAGACGCGGCTGTCAACTTTGATCGCCGTGTCTGAAGGGTTAATAGCTCGCGGTACAACGATCGGTGCAGAGCGCTGTTAGCCCAGGGTCCCGGCTATGAATAGCAGCCGGGACCGACCCGGTGTGATGCGGGGTCACAGTGTGACCCCGTTTTAACACAGGGACCGGGCGTAGGACGTACAGGTACGCCCTACGTCCTTAACAGGTTAAAGGGGTTATCCTCCATAAGGTGATTTTAGTATGTACCTGGCAGACAGTAATGGATATGCTTAGGAAGGATCTGTCTTGGGGCTAAATGGCTATGTTGTGAGATTATCGTAACACAGTGGCTAGCTTTTTGTGAACTTGTATTTCCATGTTTTTTTGACTACAAACCCCACAATGCCATTTTCCTCCCTCTCACACATCAGCCACCCCACCCATTGAAACAAAAGACCTGTGGTTTTCAATCAGGGTGCCTACAGCTGTTGCATTAGTTGCAGTTGATCTCTCTCACACCAAGCGATCACTCCACCCATTGAAGCAGACAGGCTCCCTATCATCAGCTGACTAGTGATTCAGGTCTCGGCCGCATTGCAACCTAGGAAAAATCTGAGTCATTTTGTATGCTGGTAAAAATAAATAGTGGGGTGAAAATCACAGAAGAATTGTGAGAAAACCATCACTCACAGGTACAGACACTATATTATGAACTACACTAACTTTACAGCCCCTGTAGCATAGTCAAATAAAAAAATTCCTGGAATATCCCTTTAAAGGGGTACTCCGGCGCTAAGACATCTTATCCCCTATCCAAAGGATAGGGGATAAGATGCCTTATCGCGGGGGTCCCGCCGCTGGGGGTCCCTGCTCGCTCTGGGTCTGATTACTAGCGATCACGGGGACGGAGCATAGTGATGTCACTGCTCTGCCCCTGTGGGACGTCACGCTCCGCCCCCTCAATGCAAGCCTATGGAGGGGGCGTGACAGCTGTCACACCCCCTCCATATGCTTGCATTGAGGGGGTTAAGCGTGACGTCACAAGGGGGCAGAGCCGTGACATCACTATGCTCCGTCCCCGTGATCGCTAGTAATCAGACCCAGAGCGAGCACGCTCCGGGGGCTGATTCTAACGGGGTGTGGCGTGGAAGATCACGGGGGTCCCCAGCGGCGGGACCCCCGCAATCAGGCATCTTATCCCCTATCCTTTGAATAGGGGATAAGATGTCTTAGCGCCGGAGTACCCCTTTAAGTTCTTGCTCCAAACTGACCCTTGCGCAGGAATGCTCCGAAAGGTGCGATTCAGTTGATACAACCACAGTGTTTGCAGTATTACAGAAATATGAGTTTGTTTTAGTTGTTTAGATCAAAGGAAAATATACCTCTCTATTTTACACATTAGGCTTCAGTGAAATGTTGTCAAAACTGACATCATATGACCACATATATCAATTGTTTCTCTTGGACATATCTGTATCATCTAAATGTTACAGCATGTGTTATGTGTATTGACTTTCCATAAAATGGTCGAGGCAGTATTTCATGTCTTTATTAGGGACACATTATAACAAATGGTTTAAAGGCATGACTTTCCAGATGATTGCAAACAAGATCAGCAATATGGCTGCCGTTTCTGGATTGTGGGGGTGAAGCAAGTGATTTAGAATTAAGGAATGTGCAGCTGTCTAAAAGTTCTAATTTAACATAAAGAAATGCAGAGGCACGCACTTGTCACACAATCCCTTAGGAGCAGATTAGGATTGATGGCGTTGTGTGAGCTAAGGCATGTTTTACTAATTTATTTGTAGTTCGGTGTAGACAAGCTTCGCCCCTGGGAAAGCGTCTGTGTACATGATGGTAACATCAGAAAGCTTGATGTGATGGTCCAGCTCTGGCTTTGTGGCGTTAATTCTTCTGAGTATTGTGTTATAGGCTTGTGAATATTAGTGTAAATGATACGGTAATGTGAAAACACCCTTTTAAGTTTTTGGGTTTTCTGTTACTAACTGAAATTTACAATCCAACTTTTACTGTAGTTGTGCTAAATAATCTTGTGTTAACGTATAATAAAAGGAATAGGTTATGTGTCATATATATATATATATATTATTTTTTTATAATAAATATTTTTATATTTTTTTTATAACTATTACAATAAATAAGTGATCTCCAACTTTAAGCATGATCTTGTAGCGTACAGATACTAAGGCAAACTGGGGTTGTAGTTTGGCAACACCTTGAGAGCTGCGTGTAGGAAACCAGCGCCTTAGAGGAACAGTTATGTAAACCAATGAATGTATCGGAAGCAAGCAGTAGTTTCTTTTAAGCTGTGGCAATCTGGTTCCAAGTAGACAAATATCTATAGTCAGGCCTGGGTGGATGGAAATCATACATACAACATTGCTTAAGAATAGTCAAAGCTCTGATGTATTTTTAGAAGTATCAGGCACTTATACTGTAATGCTGTGCTAGTGAGAGGACACATGAAAAGCTGTAAAGCAGTAGGCTTGTGACCCACATGATATATGCTTTACCATAGTTCTAAGTATATGGTATTGGTAAATGACTTATTGCAGACATATTCTTACCGCCAAACCGTACCAATAAGAAAGCTAATATTCCAGTGTAAACACTCGCATAAAGGGAACTTTCTCCAAAAGACCACCCCTTATCCAGACCTAATTTTCTGTGACACTCCCATTTCTTATTTGTTCTTTGAGGAGATTACCCTTTAGAAGTCCACTTTTTTGTGCAAGTTTGATCCCGCCTTTAAGAGAGTTCACTGTGTGAACAAATTTATACATATAAAATGTATATTTTATTTATATGCTAAATAAATATTTTTACCCAAAAAAAAAAAAAAAAAAAAAAATAATAATATATTCTCTCACTGCTCCTTCTGCATGCTTCTGAGTTGAGGAGTTTGAGAAGAAGTGCTCTGCTCGGCAACTTACGGGCCACAGCGATGTCCTCTCTGTCATTGGCTAAGTGGGCAGGTCATGCTTTGCCTCCCTTAAAATTCTGTTAGTACAGTTGAAAAAAGACACAAATCAGCCAAGAAGGGGGGTGGAAGAAGGAAAGGGATATGGGTGGATGAAGGGGAGGGGATATGATACTATATTTCTGTATATGCAGGGGACCGGGTAGGTAAATGTCACTTGTTTTCTATTTCTACATAATTTACATGGTGTATTTGTTGATGTATTTTAAATACATTTTCCATTCAGTGATATTGAATACTATGAGAAAATGCTGCACATTTCACATGCTGTTTATTCATCTTTTTGATGTGTATTCTTTTCTAATTGTATTAAGCTGCATTAAAAAATGCCCAAAAAATCAAAAACTTCAACTAAGCTTCAAAAAATGCTTACAAATAAAATACATCTCTAAAATGCACATATATCAGAAGCGTTTTTGCCTGTGAACATACCCATAATTCAAAACTAAGAACAGCAGAAATCTATTACAGTCAGGTTTGGCCTTATGTTAGGAAAGGTTTAAGGCATCAGATATTGTATACCTACAGGCTTCCAAGATCTTAATGCAGTACTGGCTTATGTGTCATAGTTTTTGTAGTGGTTCTAATGTGGATCCAACTTTGGATTCGTTGGGGGAGATTTAGTAAGTGCTAAACAGGCAAGCACTGAGCCCGCCATCACCATGCATTCACTTCCTCCCTGAGTCTGCTGTGCAGTACTGGGTCTCTTTATCTAATCACTGCAGGCTGCACTGTAACCCCTTCTCTCAGTTTTCAGACAGGAGTCTGATAGACCAGACAGGAGTGAGCACAGAGGAGTTCTAGTCCCATACTCACTTACTAGACTTTGTCCCAGCCGGTGCCACAGCCGAACAGGATTATGTCCTGCATGATATGGGGACCCGTAGTGATCTTTTTTTATAAGCCATCATTTTTATAAAGAGGAAATCAAATTCTTAAGTATATTAGAATAAAATAATGTTTTGCCAGAATGTACAACATATAAAAAGTTTCTGATTCTGACAGTGCTCATTTAAATTAAACTCCTCCAGTGTTCGCTGCTATTGATTTACTATAGCACCAGGCACAGAAATCTAAGTGATCTTGGAGCTGGCTTCAATTTTTGCGCCAATTTTAGGAGAAATTGTAAGAATAAATATGGTGTGTGCTGTGGGAAGTCCTCCCCCCTTCCTGCTCCGTTGACATTAGTGGAGTTTTGCTTAAACCCCATTAAAAAAACCTTTGTAGACAAAGATCCTTTTAGGATTATTATGTGCCACATAAGTCCAGTATAAAAGTGGATACGTAATCGTGTGGAGCAGTGCATGTGTTCTAAGTATCTACTGGAGGGCGGCAGACACAGGGAAAGCCTAATGAATTCCTTTTCCCACTTTATTGAAAAGAACAGCGGAGATTAGGACACATTAGCTTGGCTTGTGATAGAATGACAATCCTCTCCTCGGTTCCTCTAATCTCCTAGCCGTTGCAGTAACCGGTAATTATTAGGTCTGCTTTGTTAATTGCACAATATGCTAATGCCCTAATTAATAGAACGCACTAATCAGGAGCTCCTGTGTGTTTACCGCACTCTTCATTAACTCTGTTGATAATCTTTGACACTAGGAAATGAGACAACATTGTGGGTTTTTGTAGTAATTCAGTGTTGTCTTTTGTTCTATAGCAATAGGCAAACATGGGTCATGGAGCGGTAATGAGGTGAACAAGGGGCCATTTTATTACTGTTCTCTGTATCTCTTATTATCAACACAGTTTTCTGTTTAGTAGAGCATATTTGTGATGCTTGAAGTGGTGAAAATAACATTCTGCCACACTGTAGTTACATGGTGCTTGTTCCACAATACAATTTTTGTAGCCTAGAAAGTTACTATACTTTCTTATGGCCTAATCTTTTGTATCTTGCTTGCTTAAATCTTTTACAGAGATTTGAACAATAAGACTCTATTTTCAGTCTTAAATAGGTTATCCTGGAATAGAAATACAGACCTAATTTCTTCAAAAAACAGCACCATGTCTGCCGCCCCCTGTGTGTGGTTTTGCAACTTAAGGATGCAGGACATACCTGTACTCTCTGCGTCCGTGGAGTCCACGAGCTGACCTTGCGTCATAGAGGATCAGTCCCAGTGGCTATCAATGGCCGGGACCTGTGGCTAATACAGCCCCCTGAGAGTACGCAAGGAGGGTCCCTACCTTCCTCCACGCTGTCTGATCGGCAATCGATTGCTCCATGCCTGAGATCCAGGCTGGAGCAGCAGCATTGATCAGTGTCTATGGGGTCTATAAATGTGTTAAGAAAAAAAAAAAGTAAATAAATGTGATTTAATCACCCCCTTTTCCCATAGAAAAAAAAGTAAACAAAAATCTAAGCATATGTGGTATCCCCGGGTGCGTTTTATACCCTAAAAAAATAGGCCCTCATACTGCCCCGTATGCGGAAAACTAAAAAAGTTATAGGGGCCAGAAGAGGACATTTTTAAATGTACAAATTTTCATGCACATTTTTTTTTAAGCAGTAATAAAACAGAATAAAACCTATGTAAGTTGGGTATCATTTTATGGACCTACAGAATAAATATAAGGTGTAATTTTTACCGAAAAGTGCACTGCGTAGAAACTGAATCCCCCAAAAGCTACAAAATGGCAGTTTTTTTTTTTAAATCAATTTTGTCCCATAAATATATTTTTTTGGTTTTGCCGTAGATTTTTTTGGGGGGTAAAATGAGGTTGTTACAAAGTAAAATTGGTAGTGCATAAAACAAGCCCTCACATGGGTCTGTAGGTGGAAAACTGAAAAAAATGGGAAAACCCTGAGTACTTAAAGGGGTATTCCAGGAAAAAACTTTTACATATATATATATATATATATTAACTGGCTCCAGAAAGTTAAACAGATTTGTAAATGACTTCTATTGAAAAATCTTAATCCTTTCAGTACTTATGAGCTTCTGAATTTAAGGTTGTTCTTTTCTGTCTAAGTGCCCTCTGATGACACGTGTCTCAGGAACCGCCCAGTTTAGAAGAGGTTTGCTATGGGAATTTGCTTCTAAACTGGGCAGTTCCTGAGACCCGTGTCATCATAGAGCACTTAGAGAGAAAAGAACAACCTTAACTTCAGAAGCTCATAAGTACTGAAAAGATTAAGATTTTTTAAGTAATTTACAAATCTGTTTAACTTTCTGGAGCCAATTGATATATAGAAAAAAGTTTTTTCCTGGATAACCCCTGTGGGGTTAAAAAAAAAATAGTAATAATAATAATATCTGCTTAAAATTTCAGCTTTTTCTTCTGCCATTTGATCTTTCATCGAGCCATGTATAAAATGTTTTTTAAAACTTTTTTAGACATTTTTTTCTTTGCTACTTCAACAATTTTTTTGCCTGTAAGCAGCTTAAGGGTACATGCACACCACGTTTTTGCAATACAGTTCCCGTATCAGGTTTTTGATGAAAAACGGATTCCTCAAAACTTGACTAAACTGTATCAACCCATTAAAAACTGTATACGGTTTGAAAAATGATGTCCGGTTGCGTCTGTTTTTTAAGAAAAAAACGTATACGTTTTTACCTTTTCACTCCATTTTCAATAAAGTTTCACTTGTTTGATTGAAATTCCAAGAAAAAAACTGTGCAAAGTCAAAAAAGCGCATGGTGAAAACTGGATGGAACCGTACGCACATACGGTTCTGTACGGTTCCCATTGACTCCCATGTGAAAAAAAAAAACATATTACAATTTAATACGTTTTTTCACCCGGACCAAAAAACGTTGTAGACTATGGTTTTGGGTATGGGTAAAAAAAAGGACCAAACCATGTAAGACGCAAAACCGGATGATGCGTTTGACGTACGGTTTACAATGTTAAGTCAATGCATATGGTTTTCTTTACGGTTCCATATTTGAAACCGTATTCAGGAACTGTATAGCAAAAACGTGGTGTGCATGCACCCTAACCCCTTAACAACCAAGGACGTAAAGTTACATCCTGGTGATGCGGTACTCAGTGCACCAGGACGTATATTTACGTCCTGTTCAAGGCCGCGAGCATCGGAGTGATGGCTCTTATCATGCACGGCTGGTCCTGGTTGCTGATTGCAGCCAGGGACTCGCTGTCAATGGGCGACATCCGCAATCGCGCGGGTTTGTCCACCATTAACCCCTCAGATAACGTGATCAATACAGATCACTGCATCTGCGGGAGTGTGGTCAGAAATATGGATGATCGGATCGCATGCATCGCTGCCACGGCTATCCGATCATCAATAACGGTGCACGGAGGTCCCCTCACCTGCCTCCGCCGCCTTCCATGGGTCTTTTGTTCTGGTTTGAGATTGAGCAGACCAGAGCAGAAGATGACCGATAATACTGATCAGTGCTATGCCCTATGCATAGCACTGTACAGTATTAGCAATCAAAGGATTGCTATAAATAGTTCCCTATGGGGACTATTAAATTGTAAAAAAAAAAAAAAAAATAAGTTAAAGAAATGTGAAAAATCCCCTCCGCCAATAAAAATTTAAAATGTCCTTTTTTTTCCCCATTTTACCCCCATAAAATGTAAAAAGAAATTAATTATTTCAACATATTTGGTATCGCCACGTGCGTAAATGTTTGAACTATTAAAATATAACATTATTAATCCTGTACGGTGAACCGAGCACACACATTTTTTTTGTCACATTTTATTAAAAAAAAATAATAAAAAAATTCTCAAAAGTTTTATATACACAAATGTGGTATCAATAAAAAATACAGATCATAGAGCCAAAAATTTGCCCTCATTCCGCCGCTTATATGGAAAAATGAAAAAGTTATGGGTCGTCAAAATAGGACATACTAATTTGGTTAAAAAGTTTGCAACAATAATAGAAAATTATGTAATTATGGGTATCATTTTAATCATATAGAATAAAGAACACATGTCCTTTTTACCGTAAATTGTACAGCGTGAAAACAAAACCTTCCAAAATTAGCAAAATTGTGGTTTTCTTTTTAATTTCCCCACATAAATAGTATTTTTTTGGTTGTGCCATACATTTTATGGTAAAATTAGTGATGGCATCACCCAGGACAACTGGTTGCGCAAAAAACAAGCCCTCATACTAGTCTGTTGATGAAAATATAAGAGTTACGATTTTTAGAAGACGAGGAGGTAAAAACCCGAAAATGCAAAAATAAAATGTGCTTGGTCATTAAGGGGTTAAAAAAAGATCCTTGCACTTAATTTTACAGCTGTAAATTTTTACTGAATGTGAATTTACAGATTTTTTCTTTTAAGGTCAATAGAATTCCGTAATTGAAAAACAGCTGTTTTTTGGGGGATATTTTGGCTTCTAACTGCTTTTTTACCGCCAAAAGACTGTCCTTAAACTTGGCCTTAAACTGATACAATTATTGTTCTTTGGCAGAACAGGCGCCGGTAGAACCACTCAAAATGTGCCATCTCCACATGGGAACAGGTTTCACCAAGAAGGCCACATTTTCAATTAGCATATACCTCTGCAGAATTGCTCTGATCTATTCACGGACAGGCCCTATCCTTATATCTTTTTAACCCCTTAAGGACTCAGGGTTTTTCCGTTTTTGCACTTTCGTTTTTTCCTCCTTACCTTTTAAAAATCATAACCCTTTCAATTTTCCACCTAAAAATCCATATTATGGCTTATTTTTTGCGTCGCCAATTCTACTTTGCAGTGACATTAGTCATTTTACCCAAAAATGCACGGCGAAACGGAAAAAAAAATCATTGTGCGACAAAATCGAAAAAAAAAAACGCCATTTTGTAACTTTTGGGGGCTTCCGTTTCTACGCAGTGCATATTTCGGTAAAAATTACACCTTATCATTATTCTGTAGGTCCATACGGTTAAAATGATCCCCTACTTATATAGGTTTGATTTTGTCGCACTTCTGGAAAAAATCATAACTACATGCAGGAAAATTTATACGTTTAAAAATGTCATTTCTGACCCCTATAACTTTTTTATTTTTCCACGTATGGGGTGGTATGAGGACTCATTTTTTGCGCCGTGATCTGAAGTTTTTATTGGTATGATTTTTGTTTTGATCTGACATTTTGATCACTTTTTATTCATTTTTTAATGTTATAAAAAGTTACCAAAATACGCTTTTTTGGACTTTGGAATTTTTTAGCGCGTACGCCATTGACCGTACGGCTTAATTAATGATATATTTTTATAGTTTGGACATTTACGCACGCGGCGATACCACATATGTTTATTTTTTTTTTTTTTTTACACTGTTTTATTTTTTTATGGGAAAAGGGGGGTGATTCAAACTTTTATTAGGGAAGGGGTTAAATGACCTTTATTAACACTTTTTTTTTACTTTTTTTTTGCAGTGTTATAGGTCCCATAGGGACCTATAACACTGCACACACTGATCTCTCATCCTGATCACAGGCGTGTATTAACACGCCTGTGATCAGCATTATCGGCGCTTGACTGCTCCTGCCTGGATCTCAGGCACGAAGCAGTCATTCGTCGATCGGACACCGAGGAGGCAGGTAAGAGCCCTCCCGGTGTCCGATCAGCTGTTCGGGACGCCGCGATTTCACCGCGGCGGTCCCGAACAGCCCGACTGAGCAGCCGGGATACTTTCAGTTTCACTTTAGACCGCCACTTTTGACCGCCGCTTCTAAAGGGTTAATACTGCACATCGCCGCGATCGGCGATGTGTGGTATTAGCCGCGGGTCCCGGCCGTTGATTAGCGCCGGGACCCACGCGATATGATGCGGGATCGCGGCGCGATCCCGCTTCATATCGCGGGAGCCGGCGCAGGACGTAAATATACGTCCTGCGTCGTTAAGGGGTTAAAGGGGTCCTATCTTATGTAGTTGAAATGGCATTTTAGCAAATTATGCCATCACCTCATAACTGATAAAACCTATGTGAAGAGCCTCTAGCAGATTGATTCTCACTCTGGTAGATTGAAGCCCTCTATATTTAAAATAAAAATCTTTATAATATAACTAATAAACCATAAGATTAAAACTAGGTGAAATGAATGATTATCTAGTGACAATGGAACATGTCGGGGGTGGAATATATAGAGCAGCATGTGGATTTTCATCCTTTCTCAGGCAGGGGGCGTGTCCCTCTCTTGCCCTCACTGTACATGACTAAACTTCCTCCCTCACTGTGTGTCAGTGAGCCTGGCAGTCAGCCAATCAATTCACTCTGCTCTGTAACCCTTTCCTCTATGGTTATATGCTGCACATGTTACACAAAGTAAAAGAAGGATTACTGGAGTTTGCCTGCTGTCTGCCTTATACACTATGTAGTAAAGCTAAATGACAAACAATATGGCTGTCAACATGTACTTTATCCAGCTTTCTCAGGCTTACTACTGGGCTGACACACTGTAACAACCCTCCTCCTCATAAAATCTCTTTACTACTTGGGTGACACACTGTAACACCCCCCTCCTAATGTAATAACCTTACTACTGAAGTGACACACTGTAATAAACCTCCTCCTCATGTAATCTCCTTACTACTGGGGTGACACACTGTAATAAAACTCTTCCTCATGTAATCTCCTTACTACTGGGGTGACACTGTAATAAACCACTCCTCATGTCATCTCCTTACTACTGGGGTGACACTCTGTAACAAACCCCCTCCTCATGTAATCTCCTTACTACTGGGGTGACACACTGTAACAAACCTCCTCCTCGTGTAATCTCCTTACTACTGGGGTGACACACTGTAACAGACCTCCTCCTCATGTAATCTCCTTACTACTGGGATTACACACTGTAATAAACCTCCTCCTCATGTAATCTCCTTACTACTGGGGTGACACACTGTAATAAACCTCCTCCTCATGTAATCTCCTTACTACTGGGGTAACACACTGTAATAAACCCCCTCCTCATGTAATCTCCTTACTACTGGGGTGACACACTGTAATAAACCTCTTCCTCATGTAATCACCTTACTACTGGGGTGACACACTGTAATAAACCTCTTCCTCATGTAATCTCCTTACTACTGGGGTGACACACTGTAATAAATCTCCTCCTCATGTGTTCTCCTTACTACTGGGGTGACACACTGTAACAAACCTCCTCCTCATGTAATCACCTTACTACTGGGGTGACACACTGTAACAAACCTCCTCCTCATGTAATCTCCTTACTACTGGGGTGACACACTGTAACAAACCTCCTCCTCGTGTAATCTCCTTACTACTGGGGTGATACACTGTAACAGACCTCCTCCTCATGTAATCTCCTTACTACTGGGATTACACACTGTAATAAACCTCCTCCTCATGTAATCTCCTTACTACTGGGGTGACACACTGTAATAAACCTCCTCCTCATGTAATCTCCTCACTACTGGGGGGGACACACTGTAATAAACCCCCTCCTCATGTAATCACCTTACTACTGGGGTGACACACTGTAATAAACCTCCTCCTCATGTAATCTCCTTACTACTGGGGTGACACACTGTAATAAACCTTCTCCTCATGTAATCTCCTTACTACTGGGGTGACACACTGTAATAAAGCTCCTCCTCATGTAATTACCTTCCTACTGGGGTGACACACTGCAATAAACCTCCTCCTCATGTAATCTCCTTACTACTGGGGTGACACACTGTAATAAACCTGCTCCTCATGTAATCTCCTTACTACTGGGGTGACACACTGTAATAAACCTCCTCCTCATGTAATCTCCTTACTACTGGGGTGACACACTGTAATAAACCTCCCCCTCATGTAATCTCCTTACTACTGGGGTGACACACTGTAATAAACCTCCTCCTCATGTAATCTCCTTACTACTGGGGTGACACACTGTAATAAACCTCCTTCTCATGTAATCTCCTTACTACTGGGGCGACACACTGTAATAAACCTCCTCCTCGTGTAATCTCCTTACTACTGGGGTGACACACTGTAATAAACCTCCTTCTCATGTAATCTCCTTACTACTGGGGTGACACACTGTAATAAACCTCCTCCTCGTGTAATCTCCTTACTACTGGGGTGACACACTGTAATAAAGCTCCTCCTCATGTAATCTCCTTACTACTGGGGTGACACACTGTAATAAAGCTCCTCCTCATGTAATTACCTTCCTACTGGGGTGACACACTGCAATAAACCTGCTCCTCATGTAATCTCCTTACTACTGGGGTGACACACTGTAATAAACCTCCTCCTCATGTAATCTCCTTACTACTGGGGTGACACACTGTAATAAACCTCCCCCTCATGTAATCTCCTTACTACTGGGGTGACACACTGTAATAAACCTCCTCCTCATGTAATCTCCTTACTACTGGGGTGACACACTGTAACAAACCTCCTCCTCATGTAATCTCCTTACTACTGGGGTGACACACTGTAATAAACCTCCTTCTCATGTAATCTCCTTACTACTGTGGTGACACACTGTAATAAACCTCCTCCTCGTGTAATCTCCTTACTAATGGGGTGACACACTGTAATAAACCTCCTCCTCATGTAATCTCCTTACTACTGGGGTTACACACTGTACTAAACCTCCTCCTTATGTAATCTCCTTACTACTGGGGTGACACACTGTAATAAACCTCCCCCTCATGTAATCTCCTTACTACTGGGGTGACACACTGTAATAAACCTCCTCCTCATGTAATCTCCTTACTACTGGGGTGACACACTGTAACAAACCTCCTCCTCATGTAATCTCCTTACTACTGGGGTGACACACTGTAATAAACCTCCTTCTCATGTAATCTCCTTACTACTGTGGTGACACACTGTAATAAACCTCCTCCTCGTGTAATCTCCTTACTAATGGGGTGACACACTGTAATAAACCTCCTCCTCATGTAATCTCCTTACTACTGGGGTTACACACTGTACTAAACCTCCTCCTTATGTAATCTCCTTACTACTGGGGTGACACACTGTAATAAACCTCCTCCTCATGTAATCTCCTTACTACTGGGGTGACACACTGTAATAAACCTCCTCCTCGTGTAATCTCCTTACTACTGGGGTGACACACTGTAATAAACCTCCTCCTTATGTAATCTCCTTACTACTGGGGTGACACACTGTAACAAACCCCCTCCTCATGTAATCTCCTTACTACTGGGGTGACACACTGTAATAAACCCCCTCCTCATGTAATCTCCTTACTACTGGGGTGACACACTGTAATAAAACCACTCCTCATGTAATCTCCTTACTACTGGGATGACACACTGTGACAAACCTTCTCTTCATATAATCTTACTACTGGGTTCACACACTGATAACACTTACTGGGGTAAGACACTGTAACAAACCCCCTCCTAATGCCATCTCCTTACTACTGGAGTGGCCCACTGTAACAAACCCCCTCCCCATGCCATCTCCTTACTACTGGGGTAAATGTTACTGTATAAGGTGAGCGTGCTGTGTCACACTTGCTTGTGCCCCTTTTTCTGCTCTATGCTGGGGATGGAGCTATGCACTGAAGCATTCTCTCCCACTGAGCTGCTGAGAGCTGGGGTAGCTGTGTGAGGGCGTGGCCTCCTCTCAGCCAATCACATAAGCTCATGCACTTCACATCTTCACACAGGGAGCGCACACAAAGGCTTGTAAAGCCTCTCCCTCACTTCCTGTATTCTGACAGAGTAGTAGGGTTGCCACAGACACTGCATAGTAACAGGAGTGGGACATTTTATGAGGACCTGTAGTGGCCACTTTTATAGGAGCAGTTTTCTAAGGGAAACTGTGGAAACAAATAATGAAATAGTGTTATAGAAATTATATGTCTTGTTTTAAAACAAATTTTGGTGACAGTGGCAATTTAAGGTTGATATTTTGACTGTAGAAAAACTTTGGTCCTTAAATCATTTAGATCCTTTCATTTGCACAATTGTGATGACTTGTCACAAACATCTCTAAAATGGCAAGTATTGTTAAGTTTGCAGTGGTAAGTTGCTTACAGAAAGATGTCCAAGGAAGGGCATCTGGTAAACTGGCACCAGGGTCATGGATGCCCAATGCTCTTTAAAGTGTAAGGAGTGTAGACTTTTACCTGTCTGTTCTGATCTCACAGAAAAGCTTCTCTAGCACTAATTTCTAATTACTGGCCATTATAGTAAGGTGTCAAAACACTCTGGGCACTGCAGCTTACTGTACATGGGGCTTATAGCACCTTCTACCACACAAGGGTATAACACAAAGTACTGACACACCTGACGGGTATATTGAGGAACAGTTCTGTTAAATGTAAGTATTGACTGTTTAATTTAAAATGGGCACACTGGTTAAGAATTACTTACCTCTCTGCTTTCCTGCCACTGCCTTTCCGATATTTCCTGGTTCCCGTTGATCCGTAATTCCAGATACCTGGTCTCGACACATAGGAAATGGATGAGAATCCCCACTGCTGGTGGATTAGTGAGCATTTCAGACTTAATAAATACATTGAATAAATAAATATAAAATCATTGGTAAAAACCTGTTTTTCCCTTTCGCCATGACAGCACCAAAAAAACTAGAGGATAAAAGGCAGGTCCCTCCTCCCCAGCCTCAGTTGTTTCTTGTCCTTGGGAAGCCTAGTGGGGCAGGAGTTCCTTTCCCAGTTGGATACTGCAGGCTGAGGGAATAGAGCTAGACCCTATTCCTCAGTAGGCTCCCCTAGTCTGGGGAAGATCTTCTTGACTGACCCTACTTACTTGGATGGCAGAGGCTCTGCTGCCGGTGCTATCCCCTGGATGAACGGGCTGCAGGCGGGTGCTGGTGCTGTCCTCCGGCTGCTGACGGTCGCATGGCATGGTCCGGAAGCTCCCCTTATCTACGGAGTTTTCTTCTGGCGTTGCTACGTCCTTGCTGGAGGAGGCTGGAAGTAACGTAGGATGCTGGGGAATGGTGCGCTGGAAGTGACGTCACGCACAGGCTGGGAAGCCTGGCGTGGCAGTAGGGAACCCGGAGATTACGTCAGTCGAAGCGGAAATGACGTCAGGCACTGAAATCTGTTTGGAGGGTGGCCTGATGGTATTTAGGTGGCCCTCTGTGCTTGCATCGTCCATAGTAGTAGGAGTCAGCCAGCCTGTCCTCCGGTGTGTGCATCGGTTTTCCTAGGAGAAGATCATCAGAAGCTTAGGGGGACCCCAAGCGGACTCAGCTGAGGTCTCAGCAAAGACCCTGTCCACAGTACCTGCAGGATACCTGAGTGAGTGTATTCTTTCCGTTTTGGGGTTTCCTAATTCTAGTCTGGTTTTTCTGTTTTTTAGAAAGATGATGTGCCAAAAAAAATTCTTAAAAAATCTAAATATAAGGAGTGTAGTTCTTGTAGGCAGAAGATGACTCCTAACTATGAGAAGTCTATCTGTCAAGCCTGTATAGCTAACATCATGGCAGCAGAGAGAGCCTCCTTCTTGACATCTATGCAGGACATGATTAAAAAGGAGATCAGTGAGGCTCTAAAAATTGCCTCAGTACCTCAGCAAGGTTCGGTTGCAGCCCCTGTATCTGTACCTGTCTCTGTGCCCGTTGATCCTGTGAACTCACCGTTGCAAGTAGTAAATTTAGGTTCTGAGGAAGAAGGTGTCATCGAACCTTCCTCTGAATCCGAAGGGAGCTCCTTTTCTTCTGAGGATGATGCCTAGAAAAAAACCTTTTTTTTCTGCTGAAGAGACTGACAGTTTAATCAAGCATTTTAAATTAGCCATGAATATTAATATATAATTGTAGTAGAGAAACAGCCAAAATCCATACAGGATATTATGTTTGAAGCACTTGAATGTAAGAAACGTAGAATTTTCCCAATGCACAGAAGTATTCCAGCACTCATTAAGAAAGAATGGGAGAATCCAGATATGAAAGTGTTCCTTCCTAGGGCACTGAAGAGAAAATATCCCTTTGATAATACAGACTTGGATAATTGGGGGGAAAACTCCTAAAATGTATGCAGTTATTGCCAAAGTGTCAAAGATCCTCCTTTTTGAGGATCTCTGCTCTCTTAATGATCTGATGGATAAAAAATCAGAAGCATTTGGGATAAATCCTGGCAAGCTTCTACAGCAATGTTTAAACCAAATGTAACTGCAACCTGTGTGTCTAGATCAATGTTGCTTTGGATTGATCAGTTAGCGGAAAATATACAAAATAATGTGCAACTTCTTAATTCTCTTCCTTTAATTAGGAAGTCTGCTGCTTTCCTTGCAGATGCCTCTCCGATGCCCTCAGTTTGTCTGCAAGGTCGGCAGCTTTGGCCAATTCTGCCCGTAGGGCACTTTGGCTAAAATACTGGTCTGGAGAAAATAAGCTTTGTACCATTCCTTGTGAGGGTCAGTTTCTGTTTTGTTCCCTATTAACAGATATATTAGAGAAAGCAGGCAATAAGAAAAAAAGCCTTCCCATTTTTCTCAAACCTACAGGCCTAGCAAGTCTTTCCGTCCCAATAAAAATTTTTGCGTCCAGGAGCGTGATAAAGGGAATCTTCAAAATGGCATTTTACCAAGAAAATCAAAGGAAAAATGTTTAACCAGTCCCCAGGTAATACCAAAAAATCTAACCAACAATGATGTTTTGGGGCGTGTAGGAGGCAGACTGCGGAATTTCTTTCCAGAATGGGAGAAAATCTCAAACAGCAACTGAGTCCTCATACCATCACAGAGGGCCTGCGGTTGGAATTCTCCAGTCTGCCTCCTCCCTGCCTGATAGTAACAAAAAATCAGGGTCAAGTCAGCTTTAGAACAGGATGTTTGTTCTTTAATCCAGGAAGAAGTGCTTGTTACAGTCCCAAGGGAAGAAAATGGCAGGGGTTTTACTCCTCTCTTTTTCTAGTGAAAAAAACACTGTGCATACCGAACAATAATAAACCTGAAACCTCTAAACAAGTTCCTGATTTATCAGAAATTCAAAATGGAAACCATAAAGTCTACTGTAAATCTGTTAACGAAAGACAGTTATATGGTCTCACTGGACCTAAAAGATGCATATCTACATGTCCTTATAGTTTCTGCAAAAGAGAAGTTATTTCTAGAAATTGTACTAGAAATAACTTCTCTTTTGCAGAAACTATAAGGACATGTAGATATGCATCTTTTAGGAGAGTGTGCTCAGCCTATCACCGGCCAAGGCAGAACATCGCTGCGGCCGGTGATAGGCTGACTGCTCTCCGATGTTCCCGTCCCCAGCGTAAGGCCGACATCGGAACATGCATTAAAGTTTATTTTGTTTACCTTTTGCAGCCCGGGCATAGGGATACCGCACAGTATAGAGTGTCAATTGCAACAAACAGGAGGACGAGGAGGGCAGTGCTTGCTGGTGATATGGGAATATTTACCCCCATGGGGACAGCGCATCGCTGGGCTGATAATTAATTTGGGGAGGGGGCTTGAGGGGAGGAGGAAGTACTGTTATATACCGTGGAACTGCCAAAAGTTAAAAACTACTGTTATACACACATTTGGTCATACCGCCCAGCCCTACATTATTTTTATCTGATTATTATTTTAATCTGATGTTTAGGTTCAGTCGAACCGTTCTGTATGTAACCAGGACAGATGTAGTTGAAGTCCAGAATCCCAGTCTGTAAAATTTGTTTAATAGCTATTTATTGTATTCTGAACATGGTGCAGCATGGATCTGTTTATGGACTGACAAGAGGCGCTATAAGGATTTCCTTGAGATTTTTAACCCCTCTTGTCAATTCAATTCTCCTCATTATTACTATCTTGACGTATAGACATTCATATACAGTCATCGATCAGTCTTTGAAATAAATATCCATGCCTTTAAGTGAGAAGCTAAACTATGCAGCTATACTGCTCATGTAGGTGAAACAGTTAACCCTTAACGTGCAAAAAACAATTAGTAGTTTGAAGATGTCAGATCCTTTCATTACTTAGCAGAATGCTTGTATGTGACTTTGTAACAAATGCATGGCACTTATATATAGACCCTTCTCCTCTGTCCACACATGTTAGACGGTATAGACATGCCAGTCCCATAAAATAAAGCTAATGTTTTTGGAGAGAATACTTTTCCTTCTTTTCAGTTATACATTCTGCAATGACTTTATTGTGGCTTGGCTAACCTTATACTTCTGTTAGCCAAGGAGCTTGATGACGGGCCATCGATGGCTGGTAAATGCAGGATAGAGTTAAAGGAACACCTCTCCTGTGACTTGTTTCATTTGTATCTTTTGCATATGTTATCCTATTCTTGTAATACAGATTCCCCTTCTGCTTTTCAGTATTTTAAAACTATTTTATAACTGTCCTAGACCACCAGAGCTCCTGGCACTAAAAGAAATGACAATGTAACTCTCATAAGGGGATGACATCAGGATAGCCGTTATAGTGTGCTCAGTCACTTCTCTATGGCAAGAGAGGCTGGCCTGAACAAGTGAGTGGAGACTGCAGAACCCCTGCTCTCCTGACAGGTCTGGAAACCAACTTTGGGACCATGACCTAACAAGGATTTATGGCATATACTGTTAATATGCATTTAACTCCTTCCCAACCCCCAGCTGAGTCCCCCTCAAATTCCAAATGTATGTGTTAAGTTTTCTTAACACATGAAATGTTAGTCCCCCTAGAGGACATTTATTTTCACTTGTTTAATTGATGTAACATTGGCGGTTGGCATCCACTGATGTGTACCTCGATCCACCCTCTTCCGAGGAAGTGCAGCATGCACAACTCATCCTTCTCGCTCTAGACTAAGATCTGTGACATCTGCAGCTGTACCTGTTCCTGATGCTTCCAGCACTGGGTCAATTGCTCTGAAGATATGTGCACGCCCATGAACCAGCCCTCTCACCAATCGCACTCTCGTTCCTGCTATATAAGGAGCCTCTGAACTTTCAGCCATTTCCTGATCTTCTAGTGTTTAGATCTTGAGCTAGGCACCTGCTATCTCACTTGCTGTATCCAGTTTATTGACCTCTGCTTGTTCCTGACTTCATTCCTGTTTTATCCTCTGTTCCTGTTTTGCCTCTCCTGGATTGATTCGGACTGCCTGACTGTTGTATTGCTGTTTGGAGTTGCTACTTCTCCAACACCTGAACTATTACAGCTCTGCTACATCTTGCTGTTCCAGGTTCCCAGACCTAGTGCTCACTAGCACCATCTGGTGTCAGCCGACTCCTTCTGCAGTGATCTCTACTTCCAAGTTTCTGATCTGCTAAAGTCAGCTGTCATATCTGAGGCCATTCTATCATTAGGATCGGCTAAAAAGAACTCGGTGACACAGAGGGTTCACACCCCGTGGAGCATTACAATTGCTTACATATATCCATCCAATGAATAATAATTGCACTGATCAATGTTATAGACATGCTTCCTACTGGTACAGCCTCCCATAAGTAGATGGTATCAGCAAAGCAGTAATGACAGACCCAAGGGCATGCAGAGGCCTTGGAATGCTCTGACAGCGGTCAGCATGCAGCAATGACATAATAGGGGTTCCAATCAGGCCATTGGCAGCAATGACACATCCATAAACTTTTTAGATGCAGCGATTACTATGGATCACAGCACCTAAACAGATAAATGGCCAGTGTCAGCACTGTGTGAATAGTAGGAGCAAAAGTATTTTCAGAAGGGGCAGTTGCTTAGGATCCATGAGTGGTAAGAGATACTGACTGTATAAATTAAACCTTAGGCTATTATGGAGAAGAAAAAAGTATTTACAAAACTTTTGGAAAGCTTTGTCAGGATCTATCCAGATCATGAGCCATACCATAGAACAAAACCTCTCCTGCTCTGGACAGTTTCTTACATGGTCAGAGGTGGCAATAGGGATTATATGGGATTATGTGGGATTATAAAGAACTTCACAACTTCCTCTGGAGCATTCCACAGCTGATAAATACTGGGATGTTTAAACATTTTTTTTTTTTAAATAGAAGTAATTTACAAATCTCTAACTTTCTGACTACTTTTTTTCTCTACAGAATACCCTTTTAATTTAAGTTTTAGGCACTGCAGGTACCCTGTAGAGGAGACTTTAATGCTCAGATTGCATACAGACAGTGTTTAGCACTGCAGAGAGCCTAGAGCCCCAGCTCAATTTCGGTGATCTCTTTTGGACTCTGCTGCTAAAGATGGAATTCCCCTAACTGGCAGTGAATAGCAGTTTGTAGGGAAGTGAGACACATAGTGTCAAACTGACACCAGTGTTTACCATAACCCTGGTATATAATAAACCAACATGTTATTGCCCAACATCAAATATTCCCACATTTTTTTACTGGAGAGAGTAGGAGTTCAAGACCCAAAGTCTTTATGCTCAACTAAAGAGTTGGTACTTCTACTAAAGGAAACAATGAATGGGGCTTCTGGAAATGGCTAAATGATAGTGTCCAATGATTGAACAGTCACCTTTTATGAATGTCTTACTGACATATTTTGTAAATGTATGTTAGAAAAATAAAATAATAAGAAGAATTAAACTCTGGAAGAAGGTAACTGTATAGATAGATGGTCCTGGCTATCTGGATTAATCAGTCTTTGTGTAAATGGCAAGTGTCCACAGATGTCTGAATTTAGAATATCACAACACCCCTGAGGAAATCACTAATTGTGACGGAACGCGTGGGGTTCTGGGGTCCTGTCCCTGCATGTACTGTTCTGGATCCTCTGTCTGTGGCTGCCAGAATTTGGTGATATCATGCACTCTACTTGCACTTTGCCTATTTTTGTTATCTAGTACTATATTGCATGTGCTGTTTATTTTTCAGATTCATTTAGTGTGTTAGTTCACCTTGTCATCTATGTACTAGCAGCCACATTGACTGTGCATATTTCAGGGACAGGACATTGGTGAGAGGGGGGGTTCATGGCCCCTCTCCCATGTTGGGTCATGCTCTGTTGAGCTTTTAATTGGTTTTAGCCCTCTGTGTGTATTTTTACTGTATTTTGTAAGTAATAAAGACTCATGATTATATTCATATAGTTGTGGTGTGCACTCTATACAGTATTCTCTCTGCTTTGGTACTTTGTAGGTGTTTTTCCTATACTGAGTAGTAGCACCCACCCGGTATTCAATTATGTGGTGAGCCCCCCATTTCTTTATAGTTCTTTTTGACTTTAGAATATAGCAATCAGACAACCTGTAACTCGATCATTTACATAAGAGCAGGCAAAGTATGACAGTCATGCTTTTCACAATGACCTCATGTTGCTCGGAGCCATATGTAAAATGTCATGTTTTTGGCTCCCATACCACAGGAAAAAAATGCTAATTTTATTGGCAATGCTGTCACTTGTTAAATATTTCAAGAAGTCGAAGACTACTTACCCATATTATCACAAGATCCCATTTTGGCCAAATTCATACGTAGCGGCTGTAGATTTCCTCGTTGCCGCGCTCGCACTCTAGGTAATATTTAATCTCCTAGTGCTTTTGTCTCGGATGTTACGACCAGCACCACTTGGCTTCACGTCACAGGTTTCCACAAATGTGGTTCCTCTAGATGTGTGGTCTGTAAATTTACTTGTCAAACACAAGTTGTCACAGATCAAAGCACTAAAAGAAGTTTTCCTATTCGCTCATTCATAAATTGTCAATCCACCTATTTGGTCTACAGTATCTGTTGTGATAGTTGCCAGTCCTCTTATGTAGGCAACACTATACATCCTTTAAAGAAACGCATTCAAGAGCACATACGTGCGATTAACATTCCGCATTATATGAACATATCAGGTGCCTCGCGGCATTTCTGTGATGTTCACAATGGAGACCCAACATTTTTAACCTTTTTTGGTATAGAAATAGTACGTAGACAAGCACGAGGAGGCGATCGTATGAGACTCTTATGTAATAGAGAGGTGTATTAGATTTATAACTTACACACAGCACAAACACATGGCCTCAACCTTAGGACTGATCTTATCCTTCACTATTAACATGCGTTTTTTTAAGGTTATGTATAATAGGTTTTTGTACTTTTTTTTTTTGTCTAAACCTTTATTCCATCTACCCAATACCATGTACCTTTTTGTCTTCTTTTCCCTGTTCAGTTTTTATACTTATGTTTTTTTCCCATATGTTATTTTAATGTATATCATTTGTATTTTGAATTAGGACATATGTGTCTACTATGTACAGGTTCTTCGGATGTGGGTAAGGTAAGGGTTAAGGTTTGTTTGGGATTGTATCCAAGAACTCCTCCCTTTCCACTTCTGAATCCCTATATATACCTGACTATACTCTAAATCTTGTGTGCATAGACGAAGGGTTGTAACCGAAACGCGTTCACGCTTTCTTGTTGCTGTTTTATAGCTGTTCCGCATGCCTTGCGGTTTTTATGGGATCCAAATAAAGAATTCACCTTCACCACTGGCTTACCTGTGTTTGTAACCTGTTTTAGTGTTTAACCCCTTAAGGACCAAGCGTTTTTCTTTTTTTTCGACTTCTGTTTTTTTCTCCTTACCTTTTAAAAATCATTACCCTTTCAATTTTGCACCTAAAAAAACCATATGATGGCTTTTTTTTTTTTATTGCTTTTATTGCGCCACCAATTCTACTTTGTAATGACATCAGTAATTTTACCCAAAAATCTACGGCGGAATGGATTAATAAATCGTTTTACAACAACATTTTGTAAATTTTGGGGGCTTCCATTTCTACGCAGTGCATTTTTCTTTATTCTGTAGATCCATAAGATTAAATTGATACCCTACTTATATAGGTTTGATTTTGTCGTGCTTCTGGAAGAAATCATAACTACATGCACGAAAAATAATACATTTAAAATTGTCCTTACCACTATAACTCTTTTTTTTATTTTTTCGCATACGGGTCGGTATGAGGGCTAATTTTTGCGCCTTGATCACACCTTTTTATCGGTACCATTTTTATTTGATCTGACTTTTTGATGGCTTTTTATTCATTTTTTTTATGGGATAAAAAGTGACCAAAAATACGCTATTTTGAACTTTGGACTTTTTTTGCGCGTACGTCATTGACCGTGTGGTTTAATTAACAATATATATTTTTATAGTTTGGACATTTATGCACACGGCGATACCACATATGTTTATTTTTATTATGTTTATATATTTTATTTGGAATTTGGGAAAAAGGGGGTGATTAGAGATGAGCGAAGTTACAGTGATTCGATTTGTTTCGTCACGAACATCGCGGCTCACCTTTTCCAGCCCACTGGAGCACCTGAAAGCTGAACTAATTTATGCAGGCTAAAGTCAGCAACTGCCGAGCCGTGAGGTTCGTGAAAAATCTAATTACTGTAACTTTTCTCATCTCTAGGGGTGATTTAAACTTTTAATAAGGAAGGGGTTAATGTGTGTGTTTTTAAACTTTTAGAGAACTTAGGGAACTTTTAGGAGGTATCATTTGATCCCTCCTACAGATCAATGTGGTTTCATAGAACCACATTGATCTGTGTGCTCTGCGCTCGATTGATAAAGCCTGGCTCTGCCAGGCTTTGTCATCCTGGGCGCAGAAGGCGGGACTACAGGAGAGGTAAGCCCTCCGGTGTGTGTGGGGGGGGGGGGGCGATTCACCCCACTGGACCACCATGGATGGTATAAAGGCACTTTTAGACGCTGCTCTCAGCTTTGACAGCGGAAATCTAAAGGGTTAATAGCCGGCCACGGCAATCGCCGCATGTCGGCTATTAACGCCAGCCCCCAGCTACAGGAACCAGCTGGGGGCCGGCCACTATGATGCGGGCTCGAATTGGGCGCCCCCGTAATACCCCGTTAACGGCACATGGACGAGTATAGACGTCCATGGTCATTTACGGGTTCATGTTGTGTCCTCTCAGATAAGGCTGGGTCCAGACCACGTTTTTGCAATGCAGTTCCCGTATACGTTTTCAATTTGAAAACCTTACGGAACCATATTGAAAACCATATGCATTGACTCTCCTTTGAAAACCGTATGCCAAAACTTTATTCATAATGGAATAAAAAGTTAAAAACTGATAAAAAAAAATTCTTAAAAAAACTGATGCAACCGGACATAATTTTTCAAACATGGTTTGAACGCAGCCTAACTCAACACACAGTGATTAATGTCTTGGCAACCTTGGCAACAAAAAGGAATACACCCCTAAGTCAAAATCTCTCAATTGGACTCAATTAGCCATTTTCCCTTCCCTGTGCCATGTGACCCGTGTTACAAGGTTTCATAAGTGAATGGGGAGCAGGTGTCTTAAATTTGGTGTTATCAGTCTTACACTCTATAATACTGGTCACAGCAAGGTTAACATGGCACCTCATGACAAAAAACTCTGAGGATCTGCTGCCAGCATTGCTGTAATGATTGAAGGGGTTGGGGCATTAAAGAGGTACTCCCCTGAAAAACTTTTTTTTTTTTTTAAATCAACTGGTGCCAGAATGTTAAAGATTTGTAAATTACTTCTATTTCAAAATCTTAATCCTCCCAGTACTTATAAGCTGCTGTATGCTCCAGAGGAAGTTTTTCTTTTTTGAAATTTTTTTCTGACTGACCATCTGCTGACACCTCTGTCCGTTTTAGGAACTGTCCGGAGCAGGATAGGTTTGCTATTTGATTTGCTCCTACTTTGGACAGTTCCTAAAATGGACAGATGTGTCAGCAGAGAGAACTATGGTCAGACAGAAAGGAAATAAAAAAAAAAAAAAAAAAAAAAAAGAACTTCCTCTGGAACATACAACAGCTGATAAAGTACTGGAAGGATTAAGATTTTTAAATAGAAGTAATTTATGATCTGTTTAACTTTCTGGCACCATTTGATTAAAAAAAAAAAAACGAACAGTTTGCTGAAGACAAGCAAACTACGGACATAGATTACTGGAATAGTGTCGCTTGGCAACAGCCACGTGAGGAATACAAAGACAAGGATGTCTTGCCTACAATCAAGCATAGTGGTGGTAGTGTCCTGAACTGGGCCGGCATGGGTGCATCCACAAACAGAAGGTGCTGAAGCCCAAGGTCTCTAACATCCCCCAGCTACATGATTTACTCGTGGATGAGGGGGAGAGGACTCCAGTAACCACTTGTGAAGCTCCTCATGCCCAAGAGGCTGAAGGCAGCGCTGGGAAATAATGGTGGCTACACAAAATAGTGACACTTTGACATTTCCAGGGGTGTACTCACTTTTGTTGCCAAGGTTTAGACATAAATGTCATACAGGCTGGGGACCCCCTACTTTACATTGTAGCAGAGTGTCATTTCTTTAGTGTTGTCACACGAAAATATGTTTTTATTTTGTTCGACAGTCAGATTGCAGATTATGGGATGTCAGAGTAGGGGAATGACACTGTATCACCAATTCCTTCAGGAATCTAGTTCCCTGTGTGTCATCCTGTGGCACTCCCGTTAGAACTGCATGGTAAGCTTGTTAAACCTCTTTCCCCTACTAAATAAGATTACAAGTGATGTAAGCATTAGGTAGCTTATTTTGTAATGCTCCAGCCGCTCTCATGCTGCCTCAGCACTTCTTCAGATATTCGACCTTTAAGTCTCTAGTTACCTTGCTAATAGCTGTAGGATTTTCTTGCATTAGAGTGATAAAATAAATTTGATTCTGCATTATTGAGCATTATTGTCGGCTTTATTCTGCTTTAGAACTTTGATAGATTTTTCTTTTTAGAATTGGTTGAAAATTGTCAGGATTAGAAAGGCCTGATGCATGTACATTTTACATTAATACCTAATGGTCAATAGGTGTCAATTTTTTTCCCCCCTTTTTAAGAATTATTGCTTTTCAGTAAATTCACATGTCCTATAATTACTCAAGTGTCAAAAAGGCGGAGCTGAGCTGCTGAAGTTGCCACCTTGACATTTTAGACCCAAATAAAAAAATATTACTTTATGAATTCTGCAAAGGCCTTCAGTTTTAGAAAAGGTAACATTCACGTTATTGCATATTAATCTCTCAGCCCTTGTCTCCAGCTCAATGTGCAGATGGACTGAACGATTCGGTTCCCTGTGTGTGACTGTTTTCTTAATTCCGCTCCTGCTGGATTACTGACCATTACCGGCCACTCCCACAAGGTGTACATTCTACTTCCACCCACTCCCACAACATGTGTTTCCAATCCCCCATGTCATCCTCCCCCCTTGTGCCCCCCTCATCACCCCCTTGTGCCCCCCCTCATCACCCCCTCGTGTTCCCATCCATCTACCTTCTGTCTTGTTAGCGACACTTTTTCAGATAATATCATTGAACGTCATTCATACTGGATGATTTGCATTGTAATTGAAGCTGAATGGTAATCTGACATCTGCAGATGTTATAAACAGCTGCACGAAAAACTAACTTTGAAATCAATGCAATTCATCAACTTATTTAACCCCAGATGTGCAAATATAGAAGAAGCAAGCTGAAACATAGTAACAAATATATTCAAAATCAATATAATACAGTACATTTTAGTAGTAACAGGCGATAATTAATACATTGTATTCTGGTTTATTGGAAAATCTTCACAAAGTATCGGAAGAGATAAGACAGAGTTTTATCTCCAAAAAAAACTTTCCCTAGAGGATAACCCTTAGTTTTCTACTCTGATTTGCATAATCTTGATGTGTATCTCTGCACCTTAAAGTTTCAATAAATGACATGGTTTAGCAATACTGTATGATTTAATACGTTAACCTTGGTGATGTTATTGGTACAGGAAATGGGCTGTGTGACAAATGCCAGTGTGTTCTGGAAATGTTACATTTTAAAAGCTGAGGTTTTCAGCCCTGTGATCATGTACTGCTTTTTTGAGAAAATTATATGGTTATTGAGTTGGAATAGTAAAGCTAGTTAAAATGGGTTGCTATTTATAAATACCTGATTATTAGGTTTCTATTTTGTCCTATTAAAATACCGATTTTGTTATATAATGGTGTATAAATATGCATAAAATGGGTTATCTTGTGATTTTGAAGTATAAAGCATAAGCTGTAACAAGAGAGAGAAAAAAAAAAAAAACTTTAGTCACTCACTAAATTTACTTTGCTCAAACAATGCTACCTGCATGGCATCAAATATATATTGTTTACAGGACTCAGCCAATCACATGTACGAAAAGTGACATCTGAGGCCTATGATAGATGAGGTGAGCATTTGTGTTGAAGTCTTGAGCAGTGGGGACTGGGCACTGCTTGAGTGGCTGTGGCGGGGGATCACAGCAGTTAACAAGCTCTTTTTATTTATTTATATTTGCTATTTTACAAGTAAAAATTGCTGGACAACCCTTTTAATGGGAGCCAGTCAGGTTACCAGTATTGCTTAAATTGCCCCCAGTAACTGTCTGTCAGTTGTACTATTTGCTGTTGCTATTTACTGCTGCGGAGGTGCTGATACTCTGTGAAATGTTGAACCTAAAAAAAAAATAATATACAACTTTAAACAGTGCTCATGCTTTATAGTAACTAGTCATGAAGAAAGAGAGACGGGCATTTGAAGTTATGCTGGCTCCATCCTTCTCCCTCCTCACCTGGGCTTTAGATGACATTCCAAGGTCATTGGTTATTTGTCAAATGAGGCTAGAATGGAAAAGAGAATGACCAGTGTGATTAAACTTGGCTATCTCTCCCCCTCCATGGCTAGTTATCACATGAGCACTCACCACAGTTTATTTTAGTGAGTGTGGGATTTCATGCAGCAAAGAACGCTGTTTGCTACAGTTATGAGGTACCTAAAGGGGTATTCCATATTTTTTTTAATCTTCAGCCTTTGATCCAATACTTACAATACTTTGTAATATAGCTTTATTACCTCCATGTGCTTATTTGTCCAGTTTCCTTGCACAGGACCCACATCTGAAAGTGCTGTCTGTAACACTCACGTTTCAGTAGACTGGAACACTGATGATAGTGGATCCGCAGGAACTGTGTGGTAGGTGACTCGGACTGTACCAGGGAGCGGAGTCTAAGGTGCCGCTTGTTTTCACCAGAGCACGCCAAAAAACGGGATGGACTTGCTGCGGCAGGCGGCACCCAGGTCGCTACCCCTGGCACGGCTTGACCACACAGGCAGTGAGGAGATTCGAGGCACAGGTGGAATAAGGCAACTAGTGGTCAGTATAGCAGAAGGTCAGGGCTGGAGGCACAGTAGCTTAGTCAGGAACGTAGCAAGTGGTCAGTAGGCAGGCAGCAAAGGAGCAAGGTCACGGAGCAAAGGGTATGATACAAGGCAAGGCAACTCTCAGGAATGCTTTCTCTCAGGCACTAGGGCAACAAAGATCCAGCAGGGAAGTGTGGGAGGTGGAGGAATTTATCAATGAGCCACGGGTGTTATTTCACTAATGGACGCACTGGCCCTTTAAATCTTAAAGCTCCGGTGCGCACGCTCCCTAGTGGATGAGGATGAATGGGGACATGTATGCCGGAGCAGAGAGGCAGAGGCGGGACAGGAGAAGCACCAGGTGGGTGACAGGCTGGGATTCGCATGCGGGCACGATAATAGGACCATGCGCTCACGGCCAGCGTGTGCGGCCGGAGCGCATAACATAACACTGTCATATTAGTCTTTTTATTTTATTGTTGTCTCTTACCTTTCACAGCACTGCATGTGGCCATTCTTCTGTTACTCCTCCTGGAAATGTATGACTAAATTGACATTTGTAGAAAATCGGTATGGCTTCAGGGTGGACGCTGGCTCCACGAGGCACAGGATACAATCAAGCATGGTTGTATCCTGCGCCTCGTGGAGCTGGCGTCCACCCTGAAGCCATACCGACTTTCTACTATTGCACAGCCGGAGGGCAGCGGATACCTTTGTTACCTGATGTGCTTGCCATTGTTGTGTACGCTGTTATACAACTACTTGGGGTGAGCGGCTTTCGTGCCTACATTTTATATTGATATTTATCTCTCTTATTACACCAAGGAGTGCTCTTCCTTTTTTATTTTTAAATTGACATTTGGCAGCTCTGATTGAACAGTGTCATACCCAGTTGACAAGAGGGAATAATAACTGGAAATAAATGGAAAATATACATGATGCCACTCATATTGGTATTCTTATGAAGTGCAGAAGATGAGGTTTATAGAAATACTTTTAATTTGTGTGTTTTTTTTATTTTTATAAATACATAATATCTTGTAAACAAAATTAAAGAATATAGTTAGTTTTGTTACTACAAATGGGAGAGTTTTTTTTTTCTTTGGTCTCTGAATGAGCTTTTATCATCTTTGAAGCTCGTTGTGTATATTGTTTGACATATTAAAGCACAATGTGCCGTGCCTTTTATTGACTGAGATCATCTGGAGCCCACACAACTGGCTTCATTGATTTCCACTATTCACTTTCTATAATGCCACAAATGTTTGAAATGACTAAGACTTCTTAGAAAAGTTAGTATTGATGGACACAATCATTATTCGTTCAGCTTTTTTCTCTGACAGTTCTAATATAGGCATCCCAATGTGCTTTATTTTAATTGGGCACAGAGGACACTGTAGTGGTATTTTCTAAGTTGTCCTGGATTGTCCGGGAGCCTCTTAAAATAAGAGGAAGTCTGTCTATTACACAGCTGGAAGCCTGTCTGGAAGGAGCAACCAGAGACCTGCTAGACATACAACCCCTAGTGCTGGAAGAGAATGGGATATGTGAGTGGTCTCATGTAGTGTAGTATGTGGAAGTAGTAGCAGCGTGGGAATTTCCAGGTGACCTTTCGATAAGGTAGATATTGGTTTAATGTGTTTGAGCATTTTGCCTACAGAATTAAAATAGTAAAATAGACTGTAGAACTATGCTTTTATTAACCCCTTAAGGACTCGGACCATTTTGGCCTTAAGGACTCAGACAATTTTATTTTTACGTTTTCATTTTTTCCTCCTCGCCTTCAAAAAATCATAACTCTTTTATATTTTCATCCACAGACTAGTATGAGGGCTTGTTTTTTGCTCAACCAGTTGTTTGTTGTAATGCCATCACTCACTTTACCATAAAATGTATGGCGCAACAAAAAAATACTATTTGTGTGGGGAAATAAAAAAGAAAAACGCAATTTTGCAAATTTTGGAAAGTTTTGTTTTCACACCGTACAATTTACGATAATAATAATGTGTTCTTTATTCTTTGGGTCAATACGATTAAAATGATACCCATGATAACATACTTTTCTATTACTGTTGCGTTTAAAATAAATCGCAAACTTTTAAACCAAATGAGTACGTTTAAAATCCCTCTATTTTGAAGACCTATAACTTTTTCATTTTTCCGTATAAGCGGCGGCATGAGGGCTCATTTTTTGCGCCATTATCTGCACTTTTTGATACCATATTTGCATATATAAAACTTTTAATACGTTTTGTATCAATTTTTTTAAATAAAATGTATAAAAAAGCATCAATTTTTTTTTTTTTTTTTTTTTTTTAACGTTCACGTTGTTCACCGTACGGTATCATTAACATTATATTTTAATAGTTCTGATATTTACCCACGCGGCAATACCAAATATGTTTATACATTTTTTTGTTTTTTGTTTACACTTTTTGGGGGTGAAATCGGGAAAATGGGCCAATTTACAATTTTATTGGAGGAGGGGATTTTTCAAATTTTTTTTTAAAACTTTTTTTACTTTAAATTTTACACTTTAATAGTCCCCATAGCGATCATCCATTTTAGTGACCACAGCACTGCAGATGCCGTGATCTGTATTGATCACGACATCTAAGAGGTTAATGGTGGACATCTGCATGATCGCGCAGATGTCGGCCATTACCATTGGGTCCCTGGCTGCTATCAGTATCAGCATCACTCCAATGCTCGCTGTCATGTATAGAACGTAAATGTACGTCCTGCTGCGTTAAGTACCACCTCACCAGGATGTACATTTATATCCTGCGTCGTTAAGGGGTTAATACTACAACATACAACACTGCAAAATTTTGAAGATCAATGTGTGTGTGTGTGTGCGAGAGATACAGTATTCGGGCTATAAATGGGCCCTGACCATGGATTTCCCCAATAATTGAAAGCATAAAAAGAGCTAGAATTCCTCATAGAAGTAGTAATAATTATTATTTGTAGTAGTAGTGTATGTATGTATGTATGTGTGTGTGTGTGTGTGTGTGTATATATATATATATATATATATATATATATATATATATATATATATATATATATAAATCACATACAGACTCCGCAGCACTGTACACTCAAATTGGTTCCTGTCACCATTGTTGCTCACAATCTAAATTTGCATATCAAATAATGTTCTTGGTGAAAATGTAACCTTTGTCCTTCTGCAAGACAACAGTGCTAATCACTGAGCCAGCCACAATTCCCCATCAAAATTGGCTGCTCTGTAGCCCAACTGAAAGCTGATTCACCCGCATTAAACTCAATATACAAGGTTATGGTGAACCAGATTAAAATGAGATAAAACTTACTCCGATTGGTGCCCCCATTCAGAAGATACAAGTAGTATTAACTCCCGTTGCTAATATGCTAATGCAATCCATTCCCTCTGCTCCTATATGCCTGCCTACCTCATGAATATTTATTGAGGACCCTTCACCATATGAGTCTGAGGTGGGAGGGCAAAGCCAAGCAGAGGGGACGGAGGCTGGAAGGCTGTATCCTGGCTCCTGCCTTCATGGCACAAAGGATGTCATGAACATATTAGCAATGGACCCTAATACTATTTGTATCTCCTAAATGGCAGCACCAATTGGAGTAAGTTATCTCATTTGAATCCGGTTCACATGCTCTACTGATTAATATGCACAGCTCAGTGCTGGAAGTGAGCTTTGATCTGCACCTGACAGATTCCCTTAAAGTCGTAAAACTCCTTCGACAACCTTTGGGCATTTGTTAAAGTGATATCCCAGGAACATAATTTTTTTATATCAACTGGCTCCAGAAAGGTAAACAGATATTTGTAAATTGTGTATATATAAATATGCATGCACTACCTAGGACTTAGGGGAGATGGTGACTAGCTGACAATCTATTGTATATGGTTCCCTTATACCATATACAAGGGAATGTAAAAACACAAAATTATAATAATCGGTTGTATACTAAGTGATAAATATTATGCTGGAATTGAGGATAAAATTCTGTATAAAAACTGTATAAAGTAAGATAATTTACTTATTATAATTTACTTACTTTAAACAGTTTTTATACATATTTTTATAAAGAATTTAATCCTCAATTCCAGCATAATATTTTTCGCTTAGTATAGCGCCGATTATTATAATTTTGAGATTTGTAAATTACTTCTATTAAAAAATCTTAATCCTTCCAATAATTATTATCTGTTGAAGTTGGGTTGTTCTTTTCTGTCTGGCAACAGTTCTCTCTGCTGACATCTCTGCTTGTCTTGGGAACTGCACAGAGTAGAAGAGGTTTGCTATGGGGATTTGCTTCTACTCTGAACAGTTCCCAAGACTGGTGTCATCATAGAGCGCTTAGACAGAAAAGAACAACTCAACTTCAGCAGCTCATAAGTACTGAAATGATTACATTTTTTTTATAGAATTAAATTACAAATTTGTTTAACTTTCTGCCACCAGTTGATTTAAATTTAATAAAAAAATGCTTTCCAGTGGAGTACCCCTTTAAGGTAATAGAACTTATGGGCTCTTGAACCAGCAGTTTGCTGCTCAGGTTGGAGGAAAAATAGTGCATCATAGGGAAATAAATAAAATTCTAATGCTATATACTCTTTTTCACACTATTCTGTCCCCCCTGAATCAGAGCAAACATAGTGACACAGAGGGACATTTATCATTGAGTTTACCCCTTTTTCATGTGTATTTTTTGCGCAAAAATTTGCAAAGTTACTTTCATTGCGTCTTTGTTGTGCATCTTTTTTTGATAGAATATTTTCTGAAGTTCTCTACGTTCTAGTGTACCGTAGAAAGAAAAATGTTTAGATATTAAAACTTTGCGCAAAGACAAAAGATTTTGCGCAAATATAGAACACAGAGGAATACATGTACAAATGTGTCAGACGGTAGAAACATGAAGCAATGTCTATGAGCAAAATTTATCAACACGCTTGCGCACGATTGTTAAAATGTTCAGTGTTTTCATCTCAATGTCATTTTGCTGTATATTTCAGAACACCTTGCCTAATAGTCAGCAAAATACAATGGTTGTCTCACTCAACTTTCTTGGGAGTAAAGTAATGTAAATAATGGATAAATTGTGAATCATTAAGGTAGTTGTTTTATGATGACAACCCTTGATGTTGCTCTATTAGGGTCACCTAGTGTAGAGTCTTCCATTTGGGCCTTGCATCTCTATGCGCAATGCCAGAATAGAAAATCCTTTTTATATTGGCTCCTGCTCCAATGAAAGGTGTTTCATTTGCTGCCTAGACATATATACCTAGGCAATAAAAGATAATAGCCAGAGGTGAGATAAGCCAGTGTGTTGGTGAACTGCTGATCGATGGGCTATCTTTATTTCTAAAATGGGGTCATCTTTATCAGACAGTCCTTTTAAGTTTAATTCATCATGGTAAACATAAATGAAAACTGTAAATAGAATTCGGTAATGTATGTAGGTTATATGAGCAGGCTAAAGGGTTATATAGACCTTTTGTCTAAACACCCTATTAGACTCACTCACTGACGCGGCTCTTTCAGTGCCAGGTTTAGCGTTAGCCACTACAGTGTCTTTGTTACTTGGTGGTTTTATTTAGGCATCGACCGATTATCGGTTTGGCCGATATTCACGATTTTGGACGTTATCGGTATCGGCAGTGCCCTGCCTCCCCCGACCAGAGACCGCCGCTGCCCCATTGCCTCCCCCTTCCCCGGTTTTATAATGACCTGTTCCTGGGGTCTGCGCTACTTCTGGCTGCTGCGGCATCCTGCACTATTGCTGTGTGCTGCGCAATGACGAGTTACATCCTCAACGCGACGTCATCGTCAGTGCGCACAGTGACAGCTCAGGACGCCACCGGAGCCAGAAGTAGCGTGGGCCCCAGGAACAGGTAATTATAAAACCGGGGATGGGGGAGGCAATGGTGGTTAGACTTAGGACCGGCAGTGGGCAGAGAAGTGGGCGGCATCGGTCTCTGGCCAGAGGATAGGCGGGGGGGGTTAGGCAGCTGCGGTGGTTGGACTCAGGAGGACCCCAGGACAGGCAGGGGGAGAGAAGCGGGTGGCGGCGGCAGTGGTCTCTGGCCCTGCAAAAGCCGTTGCAGTTCATTGATTTAAAGCGCCCGCCGTATAAGTTATCGGCTATCGGCCTCAAAGTTCACAGATTATCGGTATCTGTCCTAAAAAATCAATATCGGTCGATCCCTAGTTTTATTTGTCGGCCAAAGACATTTCAATTTGACAAACAACATGACAGGCTATAGAGTTATCTGTTAATGAAACAAAAAGTGATCCTGTCAGAAGAAGGCCTACAGATTCTCCTCTGTGATGTTTGTTTATGGTATATACTATGCATATTATTTAGCTTAGATGTAATATCGCCTTGGCCTGCTTTGCAATTGAACCATAAGACTCCTTTTAGTCTACATTTTTTTGTAATTTAGAAGTTTCCTCTGGTTCAAAACATGTAATTGATGGCAGATGCAGGAAACATTATAACCAAAGCCAGTGCGTGTTCTGTTGGTTATCAGTGAACGCGAGACTGAATATTCATCAGTTTATTTAGGCACTCAGCTCTTATTATGTAGAAATGCTAAATAGCCAGTTCCTACCAACTATTGCTTCAAAGTAGATTTTTATGGGGAGTTCAGAGCCCTTTTAAAGATATATGATCAATCGGCACAGAATGTATACTATCTAGCCCCGACTCCTTGTCCAATTTTCCACCCCATTATTTCCTACAACAACTAGAGAAGGGAATCTTATACAGGGTATTGTCACCCGCTAACAAAATAGACTGCCGTGGCTCAGTTCACATATACGAGTGTTTTAAAGCGTATACTGATCAGCCATAACATTAAAGTGAGAACAACACATTGTCATAGTCTACAAAGTATTCCTGACCAGTAATTGCATTGTGGCGGGGCACATTGTCCGGTCACTTTGAAGAGATCACCATAGCCTCTATTAAAGTAACCTCCACATGCACCCAAGGCTTTCCAGTAGAATATTTATTTGGTCCAACTTGCCTTCTTTCCACAGCAGATTCTAGTGCCATGTCTTTCCACAGTAATAACAATTCATTGTAGGGGCTTGTAATGGTATGTTGTCTAAAAGCACTGTGACCACTTTGTGGTTGAACAGCCCCATACTGTTTGTAATTGGAACTGAAGATGGTTAAGAATATATATATATATATATTTATTTTTTAAATAAGTTCTTGTTCACTTTATGCTGGGGTTCAACTTATATGCAGAACATATTTATAGCCTCCCATTCACCTTGTGTAAGCTAAAACACTAGACAAATCCATAGAACAATGGAATCCTATTAGCCACATGATCATCCTGTATGTCTATACAGTCTTCAAATATGTTTATTAGAAAATTCTCCAAATGTATATGTCTGGCATAGAGTGAAATGCAAAATTGTATTGCTTGCCTCCAGCTGTGGACACTGTGGCTCCTTAGTGAGTCCATATGTTCCTAATAACTTCACATGATGATGCGGAAAAGAGAATATTAGAGCAGAGAGCTTGTGAACACTGGATGAAAGATGAGCAATGCCCAGACTGGCGGAGATGTTGGAGTTCTCATCCTTTAGCCTCAATCACTGACTGATCACCCCGGCTGTGTGTCTGCATACATGTGGCTGCTTACTAATGTGATCACTAATCATATGGTGGAAGCTACCTGTCAACGGGCCTTCTGAAATCTTGCACCATTGACAGTGAAGATGAGTGAGCCTTCCGATGTTAAACATTTGATTATTACCATTGTGCAGAGGAAGGCTGAAATGATTGGAAAAGTAAAGCTTATTCCTTAAGCCTTTATAAGTTAGAGAAACACTTGGAAGAACTGGCCTGACGTTAACCCTATTTTACAAATAAATGACTTTCAACATAAGACATGGTTTCCTTGATCAAGCAAGGTTAGCTGCCTGTGTGGTGGTCCCAGAAATAGGAAGTAATCATTTCTAATGCCGTATTTGTTTTCTTTTCCCTTTTTTTCTTTTATGAAATGCTCGATAAGTGACATCAAGGATGTCAGGCATCTGGTTTGCAAAGTCTTCATAACCTAAGCAATAACTGACATGGTTTAAATCCCATGGTTGCCATACCTGACAGCTCCAAAACAGCTTAAGTATTCTTTCTAAGCACTTTACATAGTTGAAAAATCTGAATGTTTGCTTGGGTTATAATGTGAAGGATTATCGGACTGGGTTGGAATAATGCAGGTTTTATTAGGCATCCTCGCCTCATTTCTATAAAGAGGCTCAAAGCTTCTAAATAAAAGCTAAATGTACTTACCGCTCTGACGTAAACAACAAAATGCAGAACTCCTTAATATGTGCTACACTTATGAAGGGGCTATTTTCATAATGATGTTACAAACAGCCCAGCTGTCTCCTGGGAGGAGACAAAGATGCTTTGTGCTGCCCGAACCAAAGGCTGCATGATAAAAGCACAGGCTCCTTGACAAAATATAACCTATGATGTACTCTGAAACTCTATGATGTTATAGACTTTCTATACACTCGCACCCCATTTGCACCTCTCTCTGTGTTGAGCCAAGTTGTGCTAGGTAGAAATAAACAGACACAGCCCTGTGGACAATCTTGTATGTCATTGTTAATATTTTGGACTTCACTGTGTGATGGGTAGCCAGTAATCAGGGTAGAGGTAGATTTACTTGGCAACAGAGGAGATGCTAGAGTTTTTGATGAAAGGGCAGAGAAGAACGTTTTGGTGGTCTGTGTGAGATGATGAGGGGATGCAATGGCAGGTTTGACTCAAGTTGGAGGAAAGCGCATAATTAGCAAACTTTTTTTTAGGTGGAAGTGACAGGAGGTAGTAAGGACCTGAATATATGGTTTGCAAATGAAAGGTTATTCTTAAAAACCAGACTTGTGACACTGGGAAAAATGTGAAGCTCTTGACTATGATTGATGGTTCTGTTTAAGGATGGTTAAGTGAGTTGACAGAAAGATGAGTTTTCTTGTCTCCATGTTAAGTTTTAGGAAGTGGAAGAAAGTGGAGGATATTTGTAATAGACTGTGGAACTCCAGATGGCAGAGAGTTAACATCTAGGCCAAAGAGATTGTGTTAAGTGGGAGCTACCAAATATTTTGTTGGTGAAGTAAGAGGACATCCAGGAGAAGGCCAAATCTGTGATGCATTGGGGGTGAAAGAACTTGTAAAAGGAGGTAATGGCTGAAAGTCATGTTATCGTGATCATTTATGACTTTGATTAGGGCAGTTTTAGTAAAGTAGTTTGGTAAGGAATCAGATTGTAGATGGTAAAAAGCGAGAACAGCTGAAGAATGTGCAGCTATTGGGTATACCGTGTGGGTGTAGTTTCCTCCCTCACCCTGTGGTCATGACTGGAACCTGCCCCTTCTTGTCTTGGACCCCTGACAGGGGTCACATGTAAGCACTGGGGAATGGACAAGGCAACAGCTTTTTTTGCTCCTCGGGCCAACCCCTTAATCAGGCAAGAGAAGTAACATAGATCATAAGGTTGAAAAAAGACCAGAGTCCATCAAGTTCAACCTATTTCCCTAATGAGTCCATACTGAGTTGATCCAGAGGAAGGCAAAAAACCCTCATACTAGAGGTAAAAATTCCTTCCCGACTCCAAATATGGCAGTCAAAATAAATCCCTGAATCAACATTCTGTCCCTATAAATCTAGCATCCATAAGCTGTAATGTTATTACTCTACAAAAATGCATCCAGGCCCCTTTTGAACTAATTTAATACATAATACTAGCCTGGATAATATCAGTAATAGCTGGATAAAGAGGAAATTGGTTCTTAAAGAGAATCTGACAGCTGTTCACCCACACTAAACCCAGTATAGTGGCATAAATTGTGGGTGAAGAACTTTAAAATAATAGGTAACGTACATTTACGTTAAGTATTTCTATAGTTCTGCCTGTTACAAGGTCCTTGCCATTGCACTCCAGCGCAACGCCCCTGCCTCGTCAATATTCCTACCCGGCCCACCCCCCTCTGTGATGTTAGAGCCCGATGTAGCCAGGAGCAGAGTGCCCACAGCACAGGTTTTGATGAATCTTCCCCTTTATGTTGAAGCAAATGTTGTACTATGAAATATGTGGAAAAGTCCTCTGTGAAGATGAGAAAGGACAATTCTGTCATTTATAAGAAGCACATTTCATCCCAGTTGGTGAAAATGAATTGTCAATTACATTTTGCTGAATGCACGCAGATGAGATCGATGGCAGCAAGTTGAGACAAAACCTTCCTATTGATAGAATGTTACCGCTATACCACAATAAAAATCCAGTAAGGATGATAGAAATTCTGGAAAGGGTTAACAAGCAGTTTCTAGATCTCTGGTAATTCATCAAACCACAGTGAAAGCTATGATTTCCAAACAGAGAATACTTGGAGCAGTGGTTAATCTTCCCAAGCGTGTTGGGTCTGCCAGAATTACTCCAAGGACACAATAATAACTCATCCAGGAAGCAAAATATCCTTGAAGAACATCCAAAGACCTACAGAACCTCGTTAACATCAGCCCCATGACTTCATGACTACATAGTAAGGCTGCTTGCATACTATGGTCACAAGATCCTTTTTTCCTATCAAAATTTTGAACATTTCATAGTACAAAGGACATTCCTTTATGACCTTTTTCTTTTCTCGTTTGTCCTACTTTTTTCCTACTTTTAGATAAATAAAATTGTGTAGCAGTGTGAATCTCCAAAGCATGGTGTACAGATAGTAAGATAATTTTTGGGAGGTTTGCATAGTTATATACCGGTAGTTAGAATTGCTTTGTCCCTTCCTAATCTTGGTTAAACTTTATGGACATGTCTTTTTCTTTTCAACCATACTATGTAAAAACAACATTGAAGCTTGTCTCTTTTGACAGATGAGTGAAAAGCAGAAATTGTTGGATTGCAGAGTTCCCATCATCACTAGCGTAAAAAAAGAAAAAGTTGTAAAAGTGTGGTGTTCATAGTGTTAAGGCCTGTTCTCCAGCTTCTAAAAGTTTTTTTCCAGCTTTAAAATCTTTCACATATCCACAGGATACATCATAAATGTGTTATAGATATGGGTCCCACCTCTGGTACATGCACTGACAAGACATTTAGAAAGTCTTTAGACTTTTTTTTTTTTACATTTTGATATATGGAGTATGCCACCACCATGCTTCCCTGTGGGGGGGGGGTGGTATTGGGCAGGTGATGAGCAGTTCTTGGTTTTCTGCAGAGATGATTCTTATAGTTGAGGCCAAAAACTTGGTTACATCAGTCCAGAGAATCTTGTTTCTAAGGCTTCTTTCACGATGCTGTTAGTACACGGCAGTGTGACAGCCATCAGGGGAGCCCGGGGAAATAGCGGGAGAAAAATGACTGCATGTGCCGTCTTTTTTCTCCCGCTAGTCCCGTTAAAAAATAATGGTGATCGGCGGCCACCATAATAGTGAATGGGAGCTGCTGGGACCCGTTGTTGCCCATTGCTCCCAGTCACAAAAATGGCCGTTAAAGTCACACAAAAAAGAGACTATAATGGCCGTTCTCGACGGGGAGCAACGGAAGTGTGAAAGGGGCCTAACAGTTGGAGAGTCCTTTAGATGCTTTTTTGCAAACTCCAGACAGGCTTTTACTGAGGAGAGGCTTCTTTCTGGCCCCTCTGCCATAAAGCCCAAATTAGTGGAGTACTGCAGTGATGGCTGACCTGAAAGTTTTGCATCTGCACACAGGTTCTTCGGAGCTGTGTGCAGATGTGATCTTTGCACCCTTCTCCAGATGCATACCTCCACACAATCCTGTTTCAACTCTACAGGCAGTTTTCCCCCCCCTTATGGCTTCCCCCCCCCCCCCCCTTATAGGCATTGTCAGCTATGGAACCTTATGTAGCCTGTGAATATGGCTACATATGAATTACAATCTGGAATACCCCTTTAAAGGTATTTAAAGGTAAATATGCAAAATGTCATTTTTTTTTTCCTTTTTGATAAATTAGCCAAAAAATCTTTTCCTATCCTCATTATTGGGTGCAGATTGATGGAGGGAAATGTTTATGTGCTTCACATAACAAAATGTAAAAAAAAAAAAAAAAAAAAAAAATGTTAAAGGATCTAAAGACTTCGAATCTATTGTATGTGTCGTCTCCAGTATGCTATTGCATAATGCATAAATTGCTGTAAATCCTTGCAGTGTTTAATGCTGATTGCAGTTTGTAGAGTTCACTTGGTTGAGTTTGTGGATGTTAAAATATTTAACTTATGCGAAGATTTTAACAATTTCTTTTTCTTTTTTTTAAAGGGCAAGAATTTGTCTCTCATTGTTAGCATTGGACTTTTGGTTACTTGGGGAGTGGTTTTGTTGGGTGCACGCTTCTATTGGATGGGAAATACACCACCAAGTTTTTCTAACTCTGACAACCCGGCTGCGGACTGTGAAATACTGCTCACACGTACTCTGACCTTCTTCTACTTGCCAACTAAGAACCTCTGGCTGCTTTTTTGCCCGGACACACTCAGCTTTGATTGGTCGATGGATGCTGTGCCTCTGATTAAATCAGTCATTGACTGGAGGAACCTACACACTGTGGCCTTTTACGTATTGCTCTTCCTCCTTGTCTACACAAGTCTCAAGAGTTCTAGTACAAAAAGTGAATGCAATGGGAAAGTGTTCGTGAATGGCAAGCAGAATACTAATGGCCATAGCTGTCAATCAGATTTAGAATACAAGAACTCTGAGCTGAGGACTGCCATTGTCTCGAAACTTGAAAATGGTGTAAAAAACCATATTAACCATGGATTGCAACTTCCTTCTACAGAAAACATTGTTGTTTTAGCTTTATCTCTCTTGATAGTTCCCTTTGTGCCCGCAAGTAATCTATTTTTTTATGTTGGCTTTGTTATTGCAGAGCGTGTACTCTATATTCCCAGTATGGGGTTCTGTTTACTAATAACTGTAGGGGCCCGAGCACTTTATATTAAGGCCCAAAAGAACTTTTTGAAAACCCTAATTTTTTATGCTGCAGCTGCATTAGTTCTTTTTTATGGACTGAAAACTGTTGTAAGAAACGAGGATTGGAAGAATGAAGAGATGCTCTATAGATCAGGAATACAAGTCAATCCCGCTAAAGGTAACTGATTGTTTGTTTATTATCGAGTCTCTTATAACCGGTTGACAATGTTGCCTTTGTTTAATTGCAAGATTTCCTCCGTTCGTTCATTTTGGGTGATTCAATGAAGATTCTTGAGTTCCTTATCTGCCGTGTAAGAAATTGAACATCCTTATAGCCTCATTAGTTCCTTTAAACAAACCATTTCAAGATGAGTGGCAAGTTTACTGCTTGTTTTTCTAGCCTTTCACGCTGTTGTGCACATAAAAGATGGTGCTGAAATACAGGCTTTTAAAACATGCATTTACAACATCATTATATCCTGTACACAGAATACTGTATCTACATTCTATTAGACAATATTTCTGCTCTTCCTTATGCCTCAATTTACAGTTATTACTACCAGCTTTGATAAACGACTCCATCATGATTTTCTTTTAATCTTTATGCCACATTCACCACACATTATTGTTCTGAAGAGTGGCGGGGGATTGACTCACATCTAATTCACTTTAGCACTTCTTCATCCTCCCTTTATCTTATATGATTTGTTGATTTATTTTTCTTTTTTTTTTTCTTTTATGGGCAATTTAACTCGTATACATATAAAAAAATACATACGTCTGATTGTTTGAAAATAGTTTTTTTTCTGGCAAAAATAAAGCTCTTGTCCTCACAAATCACCTTGTGAAATACTCTAAGGAAAAGCCTTGTGTACAGATTTATTGATTCAGTGCTGTAAAACTTCAACAAAGTGTAGATACTCCGCTCTGGAATTGTTGAGTTTTTAATGTAGAATTTACTCTATGGCTCTTAAAGACTGGTGTCACACAATGGGGGAGATAAATAACAGGGTGGTCAGAATTTTGGGGTGGCTTGAAATGGAATGCTGATGTAAGTGTTATTTAGACACATTTCTAAACAAAATTTACCAAAAAGAAGAGAGATGTGTGCCACACTCCACAAGAGGCATGGTTTAGCTGAAAGGGGTGTGGCTCAAATGTGACACACTGCTTTAAAAATGAGCTAAAATTTTGGCCCAGATTTCTGGTTTAAAAGTAAGACCATTAAAAATAAAAAAAATAAAAAGGTCTAAGGATATGCTAAACAGTTTTAAAGGAAAACTGTCAACAGGTTCACCCACACTAAACCCAATATACTGGATTATAGTGTGGGTGAACAGGAGTCCGTACAGGGGTCACTAACATCTTTTTTTGGGTTGCTCCCGAGTTTTTGTCCTCTAAAGTCCCAAATAAATAATTCAACCCCTTATTTGCGCTCTGCAGGCGTGTCCCCCGCCGGCAATCATACTTTAGGTCCAGGAGGAAGGTGCCTAAGCCCGCCCCCCTTATTCGCATATGCATTTTCTTCAACGCCCCGTCCTAGTGACATGCGCTGAAGATTTTGCCCAGCTCTCTTGTCCTGATCACGTGAGAGCTGTGCGTCCCCGGAGAGTGATCTGCGCGTGCCGGCTACTCTCGATTTCTGTAGCGAGGGACCAGCGCATGCGCAGTTACACTGTGCAGAGCGCTGTCCGGGGACGCACAGCTCTCACGTGATCAGGACGTGAGTGCTGAGTAAAATCTTCAGCGCATGTGCTCTGCATACAGAACGCACCTCTCTGGGGGCATGTGACTCCACGTCACTAGGACATGGTGTAAAACAATATACATATGCGAATAAGGGGGGCCGGCATAGGCATCATCCTCAGGGACCCAAAGTATGACTGCCGGCGGGGGACACGCTTGCAGAGCACAACTAAGGGGGTGAATTAAGGGACTTTACAGCACGAAAACTCGGCGGCAACTCAAAAAAAAAAAAAAAGTAACTGACCTCTGTAGGGGTTCATGTCCACCCACACTATAACCCAGTGTATTGGGTTTAGTGTTGGTTAACTTGCGGACCATTTTCCTTTTAAGATGTGGCAGGTTTTCACTTCCACCAAACAAGCTGAGCCACTGTTCATAATCTTACACATTCTAAAAATGTTTCATCTAAGTTTAGACTCTCAGAGTTTTATTTCTCTTTTTGCCTTTTCAGGAATATAAAATGTTTTGTTTTTGTTTTGCTTTGGATGCCTTTTTTGCAGCAGTGGTGTTTTTTCAAAAAATGCAGCATGCTTTAGGTGGAGCTTTTTTTTTTCACCAGTGGCGTTTTTCTCCTATAAATTTCAATATTTTTTTTTTCCTACTTGATTGATGCAGCCAATTTTGGTCTGTGCATTTGTTTTCTCTACATCAACTAAGAGCAATATTTTTTTTTTCTGCAAATTTTTTATTGGTATAATTTTGCACTAACTGGACTGTGGGTAGCTTTTTGTTCTGTTTTTTTTTTTTTTTTTTGTAGGATGTGATGGGATAAATAAAAACCCAAAACACAATTCTGGCATTTTGTATTTTTACGCCATTCACTGTGCAGTTTCATTAACATTTTATTTTAATAGTTCAGACATTTTATTTTCTTAATGGTGGTGATTACACATGTTTCTTATTGAAGGGGGGTAGGGGGTTAATGTTTTTTTTAGCAATGTGTTCGATCTTGTAAGATCTTCTTGCTCACCATGCTCGGGAGATGTTCCTGCCTCTGCGATGGTAAGGATATGCCGTTTGAAAGGTGTCTCCCGCCAGCCCATAAGTAGCCCCACCTGGGGTAGGTGCCATCCTTTGCTAGTCTCTAAGTAGTCCCCTAGGCATGGAACCATCCTCTGCTAGTCCCGTCTGCTCGGGCTGTAATCACACCCCCAAAATGTGTTTGACAGCCCTGGCATGGGCTATCAATCTGAGGGGGAGTGATTACTTCCAGAGCAGACGGGACTAGCAGAGGATGGTTCCATGCCTAGGGGACTACTTAGGGACCAGCAAAGGATGGCACCTACCCCAGGTGGGGCTACTTATGGGCTGGCATGCCTAGGGGACTACTTGGTGTGTGTGTGGGGGGGGGGGTTTAGGATGGTGGTGCACCTTTTAAATTGCATATCCTCTCCATTGCTGGCTGCAGGAACATTAGGCATGGCACCTAAGAAGATTTTACCAGATATAAAGCGTTGCCAAATGTTATTTATGTAAAAAGCAGATATCAGGAGAAAGTGTGCAGAAAATGTGTATTTGAGAAACAAACAAGCACATGATAGCTGCAAGTGAAAAGTGCAATCTGCAAATCCTGACAATAGTAGTTTCCTGATAATTACATTTTTTTCAGGTTCTTTAGTTACCTTTAGTTTATCACTATTCTGGCTTTGCTTTAGGGGGAATCAGCTCTTCATATGATGGCTTTCCAGTGAGATTAAGATGAGCTGCTGTGTATTGCATTAATGTAATAAGCAGAGCTGCAAAGAAGATGTTTACACATGGCATGTCCCTTTTTGTTCTCTGCACTGCAAAATGTTACAGAGACTAGATGGTTACATTTCCCCCCCTTAAACTTGTGTTCCCTGTCCAATCTTTCACCTCTAAATTTAAAGGAAACCGGTCACACATATATATATATATATATATATATATATATATATATATATAATATATATATATATGTATATATATGTATATGTGTGTGTGTATATATATATATATATATATATATATATATATATATATATAAATATATATATATAAATATAAACGCATGGCAATACATAATAAAGGTTAATATCATGTCTCCTACAATGCCTGGATGTCTGCTGGCACGTCAAACAATTCCTATCTAGGTATGATTGAGCAGCTCAGTCAGGACTGGTGTCATTGCTCACAACCAGGCTGTCAATCATGTCTGGATAGGTGTGATAGGAGCCTAAAGAGGCGTGATTACAGCCCGTAGTGCCATGACTGCTTCAGGAAGCCGCATGCTTGGTGACTCCTTGAGCCTCCTGAAATTAAGTAAAACTTAATGACAGGTTCCCTTTAACCTCTCCCCTGTTGTCTTTCACTCATCATACTTCAAATATTTTGCCATAAACCCCTTCACAAAAAAACTAATAAAAAAAACATCTCTGGACCTGTCCTGTGCAGCAAACTATTGACCTTCCCTTCATTTCCAAACTTCTGGAACGCTCGGTCTATAGCCACCTAATCCACTATCTCTCTGAGAACTCTCTCCTTGACTACTTACAGTCTGTCTTTCGCTTTACTCCATATTTTATGTACACAGTGATTCTACCTGCAGAATAGTGAGTGCAGCTCTGGACAGGATATAACTCAGGATCAGTACAGGATAAGTAATGTAATGTGTATACAGTGACCCCACCAGCAGAATAGTGAAAACAGCTCTGGGGTATAATACAGGATATAACTCACTATCAGTACAGGATAAGTAATGTAATATATGTACACAGTGACCTCACCAGCAGAATAGTGAGTACAGCTCTGGCCCTTGCCCGCAATTGCTCGGGAGCATCAAAACACTTTAGGGAACATTATCAAGGGTCAGTACATTAAAATTCATAGCTGTAGAACATGTCAAAAAAACAGTAAGAGGAGGGGATTGGATTAAAAACTTACATTCACGTGAAGTATTTTAGATACTTAATCTGGACACAAGAATGCCAAAAGGCATGAATTTTAGGTCTGATATCATGCTTTTTTTATTAGCAATTTTGACCTCCTATGTTGCATTTCTTTAGACTAATGTAAATTTACATCACATAAATATTTTGCATTATAAATCATTAATTATTTACATATAGATTATTCACTACTACTTAATTTATTATTCGTTCGTCTGGACATATATTAATTCATTACATATTTGTCATTTCATTACATATTTGGCACAGATTAAATATCATTTTCACTATTAAGTTCATTTCATATTGAGACATGTTCACACTATTAGCTATGGTCGCGTCTACACTAACACGGACAGGTATTTCAGTCTCTGAACTTTTAGAGACCTGTTCACATGCTCACATAATTATGAGCGTACTCACATAACAAGTAAATGGATTGGGCGTATCTGACAAGTGTACCAGGTGGTTGGACATGATCACACTGTGCGGTTCTGTCATACAAGTATAATACTATTGTTCATCGCTTCTCCCTATGCAGATTTATTTGGTGCAGACTTATATCATTTTCATTATCAAGTTTATTTCACATTGAGACATGTTCACGCTTTCAGCTGTGGCCGCGCCTATATTAGTATGGACTGGTACTTCAGTTTCTGAATTTTTAGAGACCTGTTCACATGCTCACATAATCATGAGCGTACTTACATAATAAGTAAATGGATTGGGCGTATCTGATAAGTATATCAGGTGGGACATGATCACACTGTGCGGTTTTTTTCATACAAGTATAATACGATTGTTCACCGCTTCTCACCATGCACTCATTTGGTGCAGACTTGTATCATTTTCATTATCAAGTAATTTCACATTGAGACATGTTCACACTGTGCGTTTTTTTTAATTTTATTATTTTTTTATTTTTTTTTATATAAGCATAATACGATCTTTCACCGCTTCTCACTATGCTTTTATTCATAAGAAGCGGATTGTACGTGATTTTCCCCTTACAAATTACATGAATACTATCTAGTAAAAATAAGTGTATATTCACATATATACATTTTTTGGTGTTGGATAAATGTTATACATTTGCGGCACAAATTGATTTTTACATACAATGTCATGTGTCGATTTTAAGAAATGTATACTATATAACAAGCTGAATAGAATGACTGACTGTTTTTTTCTTACTGGTAACTTTGGGGTTAAATTGTTTCACTTGTAGCTCCACAGGTGTCTACCTAATGAAGGGGGCAGATCTTTGTAAGATTTGCTATTTATTCGTGTCTTAAGGCTAAAGAGTTCATACCTTGACAAAGGCTAACGAAACGCGTCGGTTTTTATCGTATTTTCCTGCCTTCTATGCATGTTTTTTTTCCTTCTCGGAGATTGAATAAATTCTATACTTTTTTATCCACTCTGGAAGTGCTGGAGTTTTTCACTATGGATTTTTTCAAGTGATCTCTTCCTGTATTGTTTGCCTCGTGGAGCGGCCACGTTTCCCATGCACCCAGACTGGATGAACAGCAGAGACCGAACACTACGAGGGGGAGCTGTATATATTTTCCAGTTTCTCTAATGTTATGTATTTACACAGTGACATCACCAGCAGAATAGTCAGCTCTTGGGTATAATACAAGACATAACTCGGGATCTGTACAGGATAAGTGATGTAATGTATGTACACAGTGACATCACCAGCAGAATAGTGAGTACAACTCTGGAGTATAATATAGGATATAACTCAGGATCAGTACAGGATAAGTAATGTAATGTATGTACACAGTGACATCACCAGCAGAATAGTGAGTACAGCTCTGGAGTATAATACAGGCTATAACTCAGGATCAGTACAGGATAAGTAATGTAATGTATGTACACAGTGACATCACCAGCAGAATAGTGAGTACAGCTCTGGAGTATAATACAGGATATAACTCAGGATCAGTACAGGATAAGTAATGTAATGTATGTACACAGTGACATCACCAGCAGAATAGTGAGTACAGCTCTGGAGTATAATACAGGATATAACTCAGGATCAGTACAGGATAAGTAATGTTATGTATGTACACAATGACTCCAGCACCAGAATAGTCAGCTCTGGGGTATACCAGATGTTGCTCCTGATCCTGAGTTACAGCCTATATTTGCCACACATGAGCCCTGGGAAACTGGGTGACCAAAATGTGATTCACTCTACAGGAGCCAAGATAATAGTAAGTAAAGCACTGGAGAATGCCAGATGTTGCTTCTGATCCTGAGTTACATCCTATATTTAATATAGGATGTAATGCAGGAACAGGAGTAAAATCTGGTATTCTCCAGAGCCGCACTAACTATTCTGCTGGTGGAGTCACTGTGTACATAATTACTTATCCTGTACTGATCTTGAGTTATATCCTGTATTATACTTTAGAGATGCACTCACTATTCTGCTGGTGGGGTCACTGTCTACATACATTACATTACTAAGCCTCAATTTCCTGAGATAAAAAAAAGCACAAACGGATGCGCTCCGTAGTGTAACACCAAAGGTGAGTTGGTAACGCTAAGTGTGAATTGCGCTTACCACATGAAGTTGTACTCCAACCAAGTACAACAATGGAACAGGGCGTATCATCAAAGGGTCTCTGCAGCTTCGTCCCGCTGAAATAGAATCACGATAAAAACAAGCAATCTCCAGGTAGCAGAGCGGGATCAATGGAAGCGCTGAGACCAGATAAGAAGTTAAAAGGATTTATTTCCCATAATGCAACGCGTTTCACGGTCACCCGCTTCCTCAGGCAACCTGAGGAAGCGGGTGACCGTGAAACGCGTTGCATTATGGGAAATAAATCCTTTTAACTTCTTATCTGGTCTCAGCGCTTCCATTGATCCCGCTCTGCTACCTGGAGATTGCTTGTTTTTATCAATTTCCTGAGAGTGGAGTATATTTTTTTCTTTTCTCCCCCAACAGGTATTTTTCCATGGTAATGTATGTACACAGTGACTTTTCCCAAATTTTATTTTTTTTTTTACAATTGCTTTGAGCTGACTGGTTTTCAGCACAAATCCACCTCATTTTATGGGGGAACATTAGTAAATTTTTTGTGATTTTTCGAAACTGTTGGGGACACGCCCCTTTTTATTGACCACGCCCCTTTCCCCAATTTTTTTGAGAGAAAAGGGGATTTGGTTGGGTTTTCTAGATTTTTATTTTGGTCGCAAATTCTGGCGCAGAAATTGTTTAACACAATTTGGGCACAAAACCTGAGAAGAAACTGTCAGGATCACATTAGTAAATGGCCCCCAGTGACTCCACACAAACAGAGTTGTGACTGCAACCCTGGGGGTGCAATACAGGATGATCTCTCACCCGACTCCCTCCCCGGCTCTGTTCTCTCCTGGCAGTGACAGGTCCTTTAGCCACAGTCTCTTCTCTTCTGATGAGCTACGCCCCCCCCCCCCCCACATGTACTGTTCACATGCAGCAGATATAGAGCAGAGTAGGTCCAAGATAGGCAGTCACTTCTGTTGTGTAGTGTGTGGAGATCTCTCCTCAGTGACTGGGACCTGCTGTGTATCTGCTAGATGTGAACCAGCAGTCGCCATAACAATTTTTTTATTTTTTACACGTACCCCCACAAGAACTGCTGCATAGCCCTAGGGGTATTTTAGCCCATATTGGGAACTGCTGCTTTAGATCAACAACTCCTCCTAAGTATGCTTTGCTCCATTGGTCTTAAAGGGGTACTCCGCTGCTTAGCGTTTGGAACAAACCGTTCCCAACGCTGGAGTCGGGAGCTCGCAACGCCATAGCCCAGCCCCCTCATTGCAAGTCTATGAAAGGGGGCGTGACGTCCATAGACTTGCATTGAGGAGGGCGAGGCTATGGTGTCACGAGCTCCCGGCTCCAGCGTTCAGAACGGTTTGTTCCGAACGCTAAGCAGCGGAGTACCCCTTTAAGGACTCTGCTCTCTCTGTTGGCTTCTTCATTTCCAGCTTTACTGCTTCTCCTCTTCCTCTTACTGTTGGGGTTCATCAGGGATCAGTCCTGGATCCTCAATTCTCTGTACACAGCACAGTACCATCTCTATGCTGCTGACACTCAGCTGTATACTTCTTACTGTGACATCTGCTTCGGAGGCTATGTCGCAGAATGCGTTCGAATAACCAGACCAAAGAAAGGCTTTATGCAGTATTTTCTTGCATGGTTTATGTTCCAGTAAAATGCTGCACATGAGCGGGAAACCCATTAAAGTCAATGGGGTCTGTTGGGTTTCATTTGCAGAATGCTCTTTATTAGACATTGTTATCTGACATATTTTCTGGAAATGATAGAAATTTAACTTGCTTTACAATAATTGTTTTTATTTTTTCTATGTGAAAGCATCCTGTGACCTTCTGTTGTTTGTTTCCATCGCATATTCTCATTTTATTCATCCAGACAAGTTTCCTGTTACAAAATGTATTAACGTCACAGGATGATTAAAAAGTCAAGGCATTTAAACAGGCTTTTAGCATTCAAAAGCAGACTATTTTTGTTTCTATTTTATTTTTCTTTCCATATTAAGAATCATTTATAGATTTGAAAAAAAAAAAGCTTTAAAAGTAAATCTTTTTATGTGACTCTAAGGGTATGTTCACATTTGTTGTTGTCCTACATTCTATGTATTAAGGCAGAATGCTGACTTGAATATTTGTTTTATGATCACCCAAAATTGGGTAAATTCACTCTTGTTATAAGGCCATACATTTGCTGTCTGTATATGTCATTATATGGGCAGAGTGGTACTTAAAGGGGTATTTCAGGCAAAAACTTTTTTTTATATATATCAACTGGCTCCAGAAAGTTAAACGGATTTGTAAATTACTTCTATTAAAAAAATCGTAATCCTTTCAGTACTTATGAGCTTCTGACGTTAAGGTTGTTCTTTTCTGTCTAAGTCCTCTCTGATGACACCTGTCTCGGGAAACGCCCAGTTTAGAAGAGGTTTGCTATGGGGATTTGCTTCTAAACTGGGCGTTTCCTGAGACAGGTGTCATCAGAGAGGACTTAGACAGAAAAGAACAACCTTAACGTCAGAAGCTCATAAGTACTGAAAGGATTAAGATTTTTTAATTGAAGTAATTTACAAATCTATACAATGAAAGAGAGGTAGCGTGCACTCACCGCGGGTAAACAGCTGCAGGCCCAAGGTCCGGGATCACCACGGCATAGACAGAGACGGTAAGGGGCGCTCAGAGGCGCCTCTGAGCGCCCCTTACTGTCTCTGTCTATGCCGTGGTGATCCCGGACCTTGGGCCTGCAGCTGTTTACCCGCGGTGAGTGCACGCTACCTCTCTTTCATTGTATTGGTTGATACTTTATCTAGTGTGTGCGCCCCGCAGGTGCTGCGTTGTTACTTATCGGGTCCGGAGGCTGCCAGTGCACACCAGCGGTATTGTATATCTGCATGTTTAGCTGCACGGTGTGCTCTCTCCTCTTCTAGTGGCTTAATTTACAAATCTGTTTATCTTTCTGGAGCCAGTTAATATATATAAATAAGTTTTTGCCTGGATTACCCCTTTAAATCGTGCCCATTCATTTAATTAGACTAACTATGGTACACAGAAGTATACTTTGGTATACCTTTCTGCCGGTGTATACAGCTAACTGTAAAAAATGTGAACTTATTCTAGTTTACATGTATAAAGTATAAGTCATATGGTTTTGATGACTTTCCTATATATAGCAAACCAGCAATTACAGGGTTAAAAAATGCTTGGTTCCATAACGCAGTGACACATTCTGACCATTGACCTGTAATTTGGAAAAAAGTGTTCTCTTCATTTCTTAGTCTTCTAGTGCAGAACAAGATTTGACCACATTCTTGTTACAAAACATGAGACCTATTATGGTCATCTAAATGCGCCCCTGAAACTGGAATCAGCTTCCTTTGGGACCCTTCCTCTAGCAAGGTCTATTGACAGAAATTCACATCTTACTTTCACTAATATCAACCAAAGGGTCCCTCCCTCGTTTAAGGTTATGAGCATTTATGGACCTTTTAAAAGTTTGTCAGGTGGAAAACAACTTAGTGTCGCATTGCGGGGGATCTGGCCACTTGGACCTCCCATGATCTCCTGAACCGGGCCCAGCTCTTTAAGAGGAGCACATGCTGCAGATGGCACATGTACCATTAATTAGTATCTGAGTGCCGGAGAGTACAGCACTCTGGTCTCTTTAGCTCTCCTATAGAGAATGAATGGAGCTTGTGCTGTCTGTGCTCCTCTCAGAGAGCCGGTACCCTTTCAGGAGATTTGGGGGGAAGGAGGGAATCCTAGTGGTCTGACCCTCTGCAATCAGACGTGTAACCTCTTTAAGGCCAGGTTCACAGATTCCAGGGGATATTAAGCCATCCTAGATGAGAACACTGAATGCAACAAGTTTGATCCGTTGCTCTTTTTCATCCAAATTTTTTTGTCCCTATTGACTGAAATGGGCATGGTGTCGCAACTTGGCACAACCCTGCATAGTTTCCTTCTACTGTGGTGCGCTGAATGAAAAAAACAATATTACATACAATATTTTTTGATCTGTGGGTGCCCATTCTAGAAGGTAATTCTGCTGGGTCGCCGGACACTGGCCTATATCTGGTGAAAGGTAATGTTTTGTAAGCCTGAAGCCTGCTTCCTTATCCTAAATAATGGATGGATTCAGCATTTGGTTGAGCCATTTATCCGTCACTCCTCAATGTGACACTTTGTAATATCTTCACTGGTGATGTTATTAGCTGCCAATGTTGTTGTTCACAGAATAAGAGTGGTCTTAGCTGCCATTGACTGTGCAGTAAAAATAACATTATAAATGTTACAATTGTCTCCCACTGCAAATGGCGCAGGCTCAGAAACTGAGCTTGACGGCGGGGTAAACTGTTTGGTTGCTATCCACAATTCCTCGGCACCAGCATTGTCAGTGTTTTATGGGATTAAAGAATACTTCCAATAATGATCTCAAATGTATCTCTTACCAGAAGACAGTCTACACTTCAGGCTAGAGTCCATCGTTATAAATTTCTGTGCTGCCCCCTATAGTTTTAGGGCAACGGGAGACCTTGGAAATCTGTTCAGACACATAAAATCCTGGAAAATGAATCAGTGTCCCAATTGTTTTTACTGGAAACCATGTCAATATTTATGGATCTGGATAAAAATAAGGTATTTGTCAAATGACAACTCAAAGTAACATCATAATTTAAAATAATAATTATTTTTAAATAAAAAAAGAACCAAAAAAATAATTTATATGTGTAATATATTTGTCATTCATATTCTTGGAATACGTGGTCTAAGGGTTCATAGACATGACTGTATTATGAATCCTTGTAAGACGGCCATGTAAATCTCTGGGCCCCTTACTGTTTTTTTTTTCCTTTCTTATTATTCATTTATATGGAATTGTTAAAGAGTAACTTGTCATGATCTTGTTACATTTTATAATCCTCCCAGTTTACTGCCCCTTCATGATAAACCACCCCCTGCCTTTATTTCACAGACTGGGAAGGGGTGTTACCCAGCAGGTGTGACATAATCTAAAGCCATACAGGGGAGAACTTCCTCCCTCACTCTGCTACACACAGCCCAGAGCAGTTCAATGTGAGATGAGCTATGATTGGTTAAGGCTGCACTACCCCCCCCCCCCCTTCTCAGCACTCCAAACTGCATTTCCGGATTTTGGACTTCTGCCAGGTCAGCAGGAGTCCAAAGTCTGTTCAAGAGAGAGGGTGCATTCACACTGAGAAATTCATGAGGAATAATTTTGATCAGGAAATTATTGACTTTTGTCATTTGAGCCATCGTGCGGAATTCGTGCAGGAATGAAGGAGGCTATTCAATACTACTTTTCTGGATTCCACACGAATTCCGCACAAAATGGATTTTGTCAGGTAAAAAAAAACGCATTGACTTCAATGGGCTTTTACTTGAGGATTCCGCCTGAAAAATGAACATGTTCTATCTTCAGGCGGGACAGAATCCAGTGTCGCAATTCCGCTAGCATTTGAAACAGGACATCAGAAAGTTCATTTGAAAATGACGTGATGAATAAATTGGAGCAGAAAAGGCAAGCGGAATTACTGGAGTAAATTCTTCTTGAATTCCTCAGTGTGAACATACCCATAGGGGGACATGTGCTCTGGACAAGTAGGGAGACACCCAGTGGCAACCTTTTTATAACACAAAACATAGAGCTTCATTTTTTAAACAAATACACTAGAAAGGTTTTATTTACCATAAGGAGTGCAATAGCAAAAATTTGTTTTAATGTCCGTGCCCATTTAATAGAACTATTTTTGCATATTGTAGTGCAACATTGACTCAAAAACATTTTGCAAACAGTGTGCCTCCTACTATTGCAAAACTAAAGCTCCCGGCTCTTGTAGTTTTGCAACAGCTGCAGGCGCATGGTTTGGCAAACACTGTTCTATTTTTGTCATTTTGCCAAAATGTTTGAAAAAATGTATTTTTTAAATTCTTTTTCTTTTATTGAGTATAGAATGAAGGGCGGGGGGTAAAGGATAAAATATATATATATATATATATATATATATATATATATATATATATATATATATATATATATTAGCACAAGGCTGCAACATAGCAAAATGTGAAAAAAGTGAAAGGGTCTGAAAGCTTTCCGGATGCAGTGTATATATGTTGGACATGATTTTGTTATAGTTACGATGGAGTAAATTGCTTTAGGTCAGAATAGTTTGATTAAGCAGCTAAACAGAACTTGTTTAATCAGCTGTAAGAATGATCATGACTAATCGCTGAGTGGGCGGAAGGGCATGCTGTACTTATTTGTAGAGATAGTTATATATGTATGTGTGTATACAGTATATAATATATATATAATATGTCCTGCATGTCTGTACAGCTTTATACACACACACACTTCACAGCCAGACGTATCTGACAAAACTTAAATTTCAATACTGTATTTGTTGCTAAATGTGTAATTCTCATACTATTCCTTTATAATTCAGTCTAAATGTGTTTTATTAAGTTCAAGGCTCTTGGGGTGCATTCACACCACGATCTGACACGGTTTTCAGTCTGGCAACAAAAACTGATACGATCCAAACATCAGCCGAGCGGGATCACTATTTGACTCAGTCCGGCTTATTGAAATTAATGGGGTGCGGCGCATGTCCAGTGGAAATATGGCAGCAGCCTGTTTTTTAATTCTTCCATTGGATCTGGCTGCCGTACCCCTAAATCATGATGTGAATGCAGCCTTAGCCTGTCATTCTTTGTTGTACAATAAAGCCCAGGAAGAAAATTGCAGAGCAGGGGAGCCACCGGTTAGGAAGAAGACAACATCCTGTAGGAGTCAAATGGTGAAATCGATCCATGACTTACAGGGAAGTTCATGCTATACTGAATGTTTGTGGGAATCTGCTAAAAGTTCCTCTGTACAATGCGAGTTATCTCCATGAACCACTCAGTGATAGAGAGAGGATGTGTGTTCTTTATCAACGGGGTATCCGCTGCCTCGCAGCCAGCAAAAGAAAACTATACAATGACTGAGTAATAGATTTAGTAGAACCCAAGAGTAATTTTAAAGGCCTTTTACATGGAGGGATTATCGGCTTGTTCATCAGCTGATCGCTAGAATTGTGTGGTCCTAAATATAATCATTGGATTGCTGTACATCTTCCTGTTTAATCAGGGGGTGTTTGGAGGACAGTGATGTAAGTGACAGGCACAACGGAACAAACCAGACTTCATTCAAAGGCTCCTTAAAGGGGTACTCCACTGGAAAACATTTTTTTTAAATAAACTGGCTCCAGAATGTTAAACATTGAATTTCCTTTGTCTGACCACAGTGCTCTCTGCTGACACCTCTGTCCATTTTAGGAACTGTCCAGAGTAGGAGCAAATCCTCATTGCAAACCTATCCTGCTCTAGACAGTTCCTGACATGGACAAAAGTGTCAGCAGAGAGCACTGTGGTCAGACAAAGAAGGAAGTCCAAAAAAAAAAAAAGAACTTTCTGTGGATCATACAGCAGCTGATAAGTATTGGAAGATGTTTAGATTTTTTAACAGAAGTAATTTACAAATCTTTTTATCTTTCTGGCACCAGTTTATTTAAAACAAAAAATGTTTTCCAGTGGAGTACCTCTTTAAACAAGTACCTATCTGCTAGATTGGTGCTGATATCAGACATGGGTCTGCTCCAGTATGAAAGGACCCTTACAGCACACAAGATTGTTGCCTATTACAAAATAAATCCAGCTGAAGATCACAGTTAGGACAAGAAGACGCATTAAACCTTTTCTGTATCTGTGCTTCCATAATGTTGAAAATGCGTTTATTCTCTGCTGCAAGTCAGTGGCCTTCCTGACATACTGAGGGCTAAAATACCTCCATGCTTCCCATCCCTGCTACTGCCTGATTGGCAGTCAGCTGGAAGCCTAGCCCTGTTTTCAAATTTCCCACCTGCGCACACTTCATATGCACAGAACAGCAATGAGATTTGGGAACAGGACTTGGCTGCCAGCTTACTGTTAATCAAGTAGGAACAGGGAAGTGAGGGGGAGCAAGGAGACGTTCTAACCCTTCAGGGGCTTTGACACTTTGTATCAGAGAATAAAAGCATTTTTCCATGTAATGGGAGAACAGACAGATGTATGGAAGGTACCATGTGTCTCCTTGCCCTAACAGCTACCTAGATTTAGCAGTGCAGAACATGAATTACAGCTGACAGATTTTAAAGTAAACTTGTCTGGTGTCTTATGTTGTCTGGACCATGGATAGCATAAAAGGTACTTAAATCCTGTCATTTATTCTGAAGCACTGAAGTGTTTTAGAAAAGTCATAGTTTAGAGAAGAACGGAGAACAGGGCAGAGTGTCAAGGAGGCCAGTTCTCTGTTCCTCTGGGATTGATTGACAGGTGTCTCCCTATAACCGAACTTCCGCCCAGTTCCCAGCTTATCTTTGATAGTGTGATCTCTGAAAAGCTTTACATGACCAGTGGCTCATTGTGCCATAGTAAAGAGCCAAAGATTCACCTGTTTTGCCTCTTGCTTTTCTGTCTGGAGGCATGTTATTTAAAAAAAAAAAAAAATAGCAACTAAAGAGGTAACACAAATTGGTGGCACACAAAGATATACAGTACAACCCAACACACTTTTCTGCTATTCAAGCAAGATGGACATTGACAGTGACTTTGTTGGCTTAATGTCAAAGGTAGAAATTTTTAGCTAGTATATTCCGTACATGAGCACAGCTGTGGAAAATGTGCAGTTACCTTGGCAGACCACCAGGGACAGATTTACACTGACATTCTTCCAGGCAATCCTTGCAAAGTCACTAAATAGCCTGTGTCTACTAGGATTTTAATACCTCATAGTCACCCACTATAATTTTAAGGGGCTTGCTTGTCAAATGCACATGTACAGCCTACCACATGCGAACAAAACGATAACTGTCTACAGAGAATGGCTGCTCAAATTTGCCATAAAAATTGCCTTATTACTTTCAAAATCATGTGCCCATTGGCCAACCCATGTGACTGCAACATGGTACCATATCCTGCAAACAAATGTTGTTAGGAAATAGTTGTTTAAGGAGCATTCTAATATTTTAATACACCAATAGGGAGCCCACAGTTTAGCTTAGTTACGACTGCTTTATTTTGTTCCTTATTTTCAGCTTATTGGTATATGAACTGTGTCACCGTTCTCCATGCCTCACATTAATGAAGTCCAGATGGAAGTTTGTGCACTTCACGGCTAAAGAAGTCTGTTTCCTAAATTGCTCACCATTTGAATATTTAAGCATTGTTTCTTATTTCAATTTTCCACAAATAAAGCCAAAAAGACTGTGTACGACAATTGAATTAATCAAATATCTCTAGTCTGAAAGACTCCTTGAAACAATGTATGCCTTAAGGCAGCTTGTGTCACCACCCACACAGATAACTTTCTAGATGATACTCTAATAGGAGAGCAAGCAAGCAAAGTGTTGCTAATACCGCTGTGCTTGAAGAGTCTGAAATGCGTTGCTAATGAGAAACATAACTTTCCATTTAGCTTGTTGTGCGAGCCAACTATGCCCCAATCCAATTAGCATTTCCTTTATGTTATTTTGTTAGTTATTTCAGTACAGATCCTGTAGGACGGATGAGCAGGTTTTAACCCTTCTCTTCAAGGCTAGTCCACGGATTATGGGCATTGTTAAGGAATGTATTGTGGGCAATTATCAATAATGTTTAAGAACTGATATCAGGGTGACACATGTATGATCTGTGTGATAAGGAAAGCATGCATAATATTTCAAGAGTCAGTACCCTTCGTATCGAGCAGGTAGGGGTCAAAGAAGAGAATTGCATGGCCGCAGCTCTCTCCATTGTATCCTACTGAGGTTGAGCACACTTGCTTTGTTTCTCTATTCCAGTGTTTCCCAAACAATATGCCTCCAGTTGTTGTAAAACTCCCCTCATGCCTGGCTATCTGGGCATGCTGCGAGCTGTAGTTTAGCAACAGCTGGAGTCACTCTGGCTGGGAAACACTGCTCTATTCCCATAGACTACAGTGGAGAGACAAGATTTTTGTTTTGTCTTTTTCTTTATTTAGGGGCTTCTAACCTCTTGGGGGTCTCACAGGTGGCCCCTCACCAATCTGACTTTTTATACCATAAGCTGTTGATATGCTTTAAATAGTTGCAGTCAAAAACACTTAACAGCAAGACAAAAGAAGAGAATATCCAACATTCTATTAATTTTGTTTATGTGACGTTTATGATTGTCTAAACTCTTTTCTATAAATGACCTATAACCTCAGATCAACTTTCTGCTTAAAAGTCAGCATAGAGGATGATAATATTGTGACATGCACTGATCAGCCACACCAGTAAAACCACCTTTCTAGTATTGAGTAGTCCCCCTAGTGACACCAGAGCAGCTTTGGCCCTTCAAGGGTTGGAATCTACAAGACCTCTGAAGGTAAACTGTGGTATGTGACACTAGACAGAAGCAGATTCTTTAGGTCTTGTAAATTGTAAAGTGAGTCTTTCCACATATCAGTTTAAAGGGGTTGTCCAGTGAAAATGATCTTATCCCCTATCCATAGGATAGAAAATAAGTATGTGATCGTGGGGGTCTGACTGCTGAATCTGCATGATCTCCAGAACAGGTATCCGGCTCACTGTAGACAGCACACACTCCATTAATTTGTATGGGAGCTCCAAAGATAGTTAAGTACAGCACACCGTGAGGGAAAAAAGTATTTGGTCAGCCACCAATTGTGCAAGTTCTCCCACTTAAAAAGATGAGAGGCCTGTAATTTTCATCATAGGTATACCTCAACTATGGGAGACATAATGAGAAAAAAAAATCCATGAAATCAAATTGTCTAATTTTTAAAGAAATTATGGTGGAAAATAAGTATTTGGTCAATAACAAAAGTTCATCTTAATACTTTGCTATATACCCTTTGTTGGCAATGACAGAGGTCAAACATTTTCTGTAAGTCATCACAAGGTTTTCACACACTGTTGCTGGTATTTTGGCTCATTCCTCCATGCAGATCTCCTCTAGACCAGTGATGTTTTGAGGCTGTCTCTGGGCAACACAGACTTTCAACTCCCTCCAAAGGTTCTCAATGGGGTTTAGATCTGGAGACTGGCTAGGCCATTCCAGGACCTTGAAATGCTTAAGAAGCCATTCCTTTGTTGCCTGGGCGATGTGTTTGGGATCATTGTCATGCAGAAAAACCAAGCCACGTTTCATCTTCAATGGCCATGCTGATGGAAGGAGGTTTTCACTCAAAATCTCATGATATATGGCCCCATTCATTCTTTCCTTTACACATCAGTCGCCCTGGTCCCTTTGCAGAAAAATAGCCCCAAATCATGATATTTCCACCCCCGTGCTTCACAGTAGGTATGGTGTTCTTCTGATGCAACTCTGCATTCTTTCACCTCCAAACACGACGAGTTTTTACCAAAACGTTCTACTTTGATTTCATCTAACCATATGACATTATCCCAATCCTCTTCTGGATCATCCAAATGCTCTTTAGCAAACTTCAGATGGGCCCAGACATGTACTGGCTTAAGCAGGGGGACACGTCTCGCACTGCATGATTTGAGTCCCTGGCGGCATAGTGTGTTACTGATGGTTGCCTTTGTTACTTTGGTCCCAGCTCTCTTCAGATCTTGTGTGGAGCCCAGATCGAGGGAGATTATCAGTGGTCTTGTATGTCTTCCATTTTCTAATAATTGCTCCCACAGTTGATTTCTTCTCACCAAGCTGCTTGCCTATTTCAGATTCAGTCTTCCCAGCCTGGTGCAGGTCTACAATTTTGTTTCTGATGTACTTTGATGTCTTTGGTCTTGGCCATAGTGGAGTTTGGAGAGTGAGTGTTTGAGGTTGTGGACAGGTGTCTTTTATACTGATAACAAGTTCAAACAGATGCCATTAATGCAGGTAACGAGCAGAGGACTGAGGGGAATCTTAACCGGTTGCCGACTAAGGACGAGCCGGCTCGTCCTGAAACTGCAATCGGTGTATGACGCGGCTCCCGACTCGAGCCCGTCATACCGGCCATCCCCCAGATGATTCCTGTAGCTGGGGGCCGGCGTTGATATCAGACATGCCCCCTCCCATAGACATGAATGGAGGGGGCGTGGCGTGATGTCACGTCCCCAGTCTCGGAAACCCGGAGGTTTCCGAAACTGGAGATTCAGCACCCGCATAGAATGTGGGTGCTGCAGGGAGATCGCGGGGGGTCTCAGCAGCGGGCCCCCCGCGATCAGACATCTTATCCCCTATCCTTTGGATAGGGGATACACATTTTTGCCCCTTTAATAACATTTTATCCAAGCGGGGCGAGTTCTGCAATTTTTTTCTTGCTTTTATGTTCAAGAATTACAGAGCTATACTTGAGTTTCTTCACGTGCTCCACCAGATACTGAACCAAAAACCATAGCCTTTGCTGCATGGTGTGAACAGTTGATGTCCTACGAAGTAGTGCTGACAGCTATTTTCTTTCTGACAGAGTGGACACCACTGTATATGTCTGCATCACCTTGTGATTAGATGCAGATGTATATCTGTGAAACACAGTGTGAACCCAGCCCATACATCCCACTTCTTGACCAGTGCCTTTATCATGAGATTATCAGTGATCTCCACTTCACCTGTCACTTTTATGTTTTGGACAATTGGTATTGTAAAACCTCTGTTTTCTATACAGCATGCTAATTAAAGGAGAATACCTCCCGTCAGCTTTGTGAGACTTGTAGTACAGCAGTGGAGATCAGTGTTAGGGTATGGATGAGGATTACATTTCAGTAATTTATATTAAAAGGGTTCCCAGCCCCTAGACATCTTATTCCCTATCACACCCCTACCCTTCAATTCCCTGGTTGAACTTGATGGACATATGTCTTTTTTTTGACCGTACTAACTATGTACCTATGTAAAGGATAGGGGATAAGATGTCTGATCGCGGAGGTCCCGCCACTGGGGATCCCCGCGATCTCTGCTGAGGCACCCCAGACATCTGGTGCACGAAGCTAACTTTGCTCCTTGCTGGATGACTGGCAATGCGGGGCGGGGGCTCGTGATGTCACAGTCACACCCCGTTCATGATATCACTGCCACGCCCCCTCAATGCAAGTCTATGGGAGGCGCATGGCCGTGATGAGCGCCGGGTGCAGCAGGGAGATTGCGGGGGTTCCCAGCGGTGGGATCCCCGAGATCAGACATCTAATCCCCTCTCCTTTGGATAGGGGATAAGATGTCTAGGGTATGAGTACCCCTTTAATGTCAGTGCACTTGGAAGGTTACTAGCTGCAGTGAGTCTGTCATTTTGACTGCTATAAAGGTATTCTTACAGCACAGAACATTTACTTATTACTTCTGCTTTTCAAGTGAAATGGCTTCCTCCAATATTGTTCCTCGGATTCGTGTTTCTGCTGAGCTCCGGAGCGGTGGCCTCAGCTGCACTGTCCTGGTGAGGACAACTATTCTTTCTGCAGAGTTTTTCCTGTCTTTTCCTGTAGCAGCTCTTCATGATTCAGCAGGCGCTTCCTGCGCTAAAGTAATTACTTGTGCTGAAACATTTGTCATTATTAGTTGATCTTTGTAGCATAGCATTATTGCCTGACAGCAGGAGAGCTGATACAGAAGCCATCCTAGGATGAAAGCCTACAGCCTCCACTGTTTGCCGCGGCCAGTAATGAGTGTGACATTGTCAGGAATGAATGGACTTATTTTGTATGCTGGTGTCAAGCAGAAAATACTATATTTCTTAACAGAAAAGTCATTAATATGATACTGTCAGAAAAACAGGACACCAGTCCCTTTGGTTTTGAAAAATGTGATCAAGTAAACCACCTGAGAATGTTTGCTATTTGTGTATCTTAAAGGGGAGCAAACTAAAAAATTAACTTCTTTTTATTTTTATCTGACAGCATGGGGAAACCTTGGGAATGTGTTGAAGAGCCAGGGCAAGATTTCTGAAGCTGAAAAAGCTTATAGCAATGCCTTATACTACCGAAGCAATATGGCTGATATGCTGTATAACTTGTAAGTATTGCATGCTGGATGTGCCATTATTCAATATAATAATAGGAGGGTGCTCTTAAAGGGAATGTGTCATCAGAAAATGATCTATTGTTTAAATTAGGTTTTTATTTTTTCCATATTTTCAAAGAATTTTTGGTGATGTTTGTTCTAATTTTCCATGCTACTATATATTTTTAAATAATCTTGAAATTTCTTAGTTTTCATTATGGCCGCTAGGCCTAAAACTAAGCTGAGACTTCCTGTTCTGTACAGATCATTTCCCAGTAATGTATGTCTTCTCAAAGCAGATAAGGAGTACAGTAAAAGGTGACACTAGTAGAAAAATAACAATGGCTCCACCACCATTCACAGCAGAGATCCTTATAGAATGATCTCTTCATATGTGTCTTCACTCTTTGATAGCTCCTGTCCATTGTTGTCTATAGTCAATGGGCCCTGCTGTTAAAAACAGTTCAAGCAAGATGGCAGCCCCCATAAAAATCCAATAAAAAAATAGAAACAGATTAGAAAAAAAGAACAAGTTTAAGTATATGGCTCTACTCAGGGAAAAAAATCTAGATAATACATTCCCTTTTAAAGGAGGGGTCTGTTTACTCTGTTGTATCCCAGCACCATCAAATAAAAAATCACTAAAATTTGAAAATGTTAATCTAAAATATGTTTAAAATCTAAATAATCACAAAATATAATAAAGAAAAAAGGCATATGAATTCATATTCTGATGTAGCATGTGTGTTTCCTCTTGGTATATATACTATAAAAGTTGTATCAGCAATTTTTCTATTTAAAAAAAATGTTCCATTCTTTAACATCCTACTATACCGTCACATGTCCAAGTTCTCTTTATTGTAGCTTATGGAATAATAACCAACTTAAATCAACTATTTCCAGAAAGTTAAATAGATTTGTAAATTACTGCTATAAATAAATCTTAAAGGTGATATACGGCGAACATCTTTTAACTCATCCTGTGCCCGGGCTTTAACTCACCTTTCTACGCTCCCCTGTTGCGCTCCCCCGTTGCTCCCTCCGCTGCTGCTCAGCTCCATGCTTCTTAGGCTTGAAACGTCACAGTGCTGTCAGCATATTTCAGGCCCCAGTGATATCCTGCCGAGCAGAGGAGGGGGGGGGGGGGGGGGGGGGACAGCTGGAGGCACACTAAGGGTCGAGTCACCGGCAGATAACCATGAAATAAGGGTAGAATCACACGACACAGATCTGCAGTGTATTTTACGCTGCGGATCAGGGTCGTGTGATCTTACCCTTATGGTGTATTTACACATACAGTATTTTGTGCAGATTTGATGCGCAGTAATTTCTGCTGCAGATTTCAATGTAAACTAAATGAATATTCACTGCTTCGAATCCTGCACATCAAATCTGCACAGAATACAGTACGTGTGAATAGACCCTTAAAGTGGTACTCCGGTGCTTACACATCTTATCCCCTATCCAAAGGATAGGGGATAAGATGCCTGATCGCGGGAGTCGCGCAGCTGGGGACGCCCGGGATCATGCACGGGGCACCCCGTTTGTAATCAGTCCCCGGAGCGCGTTCGCTCCGGGTCTGATTACAGTCGACCGCACGGCCGGCGGCGTGTGATGTCACGCCTCCGCCCCCGTGTGACGTCACGCTCCGCCCCTCAATGCAAGCTTACGGGAGGGGGCGTGATAGCTATCACGCCCCCTCCCGTAGGCTTGCATTGAGGGGCGGAGCGCGATGTCACACGGGGCGGAGGCGTGACATCACATGACGCCGGCCCTGCGGTCGCTGGTAATCATACCCGGAGCGAACACGCTCCAGGTACTGATTACAAACGGGGTGCTGCGTGCATGATCCCGGGCATCCCCAGCTGTGGGACTCCCGGGAACAGGCATCTTATCCCCTATCCTTTGGATAGGGGATAAAATGTGTAAGCACCGGAGTACCCCTTTAATGTTATTTAGCTAACTGTGTAAAAAGTGCATCCAGTGCCTATGCTCTCTCTCTTGTGGCAGCTGTTTTTTTTTTTTATTTTTTTTTTTTTATTTATTTATTTATTTTTATTAAAATTTATCCATACAGATAAGGTGGTTGGCCAATCATACCAAAGTTGGCAGGTTGGGCTGATGATAATCATATATATATATATATATATATATATATATATATATATATATATAGCCAATTTTATTGTAAATTTAAGAAATGGATGAGGATACATTTTTTAGAACAATATTTTCTTTTTACCTGATGAAATACTTTTAATTTCATGAAGCCAGCATATAGAGGTTGGTACACAAATGATGTTGGCAGCAGAAAGCTTCTGGGAGACTATAACATGACGTGTAAACAGAGCATACCGTAAAGCTAATCTCCAGCTCACAGAATTGTTAAGGCAATTCTCTATGCGTATATTTAGAAATCACCGAGCATAAACCCTTATGGTGATGTGCTGCCACACAGGCAAAGCCAGATTAATAAAACTTTGTAGACTCGCCCTGACCTGCATGCAGATAAACTGTATCTCCATTATTACAGCTTGCTGTTTCTATCTGGGAGATTAAAAATAATATTTTCCAACAATTTTTCTATGGCATTCATACAGTGCACACTCTTCTCTTTCAATACAATATTTTCTTAAATTAAAGATTAACTGGGCTTTTATTTTTATATCCCCATTTCTATTAAAGGGGTGTATGGTATCACCCCAAGTTATATTACTTACTAATAAAGGGTTATCAGAAATTGTACTGGCCTTAGAATGTTTTGCTTGATTTACCCCTGAAAGAAAGTTGTGTAGTTCTTTCATTGTCAGTATAGTTCCAGTTCCCCGGCTCTTCCCTCTCTACTAAGGTAACCCCTCTGCTGTCTCAGGAGGCTTTGATGGATCTTGTCTCTGAGCTTGACACCCACATCAAAGTGATGTCAACTCTGTTCAGCCTCAAGCCCACATCCTAGCCCCCTGTTAAATACATATACATTTTTATTGGGAGAGTAACGTGTGTTTACAGCATGCTTCCTTGTGCTGAGAAATACTACAGGCTGAGCAGCAGACAGGTAATGAATAGCAGGTGCTGCAACCTCAATAGTCTGCTGTAAAATTAGATGTTCTACAGCAGCTCTTGGTGTGGAATGGACTGGATTGCTGTGAAAGGGGAGTTGGCAGGGTGGGAGGACTGTGATGAAGAGCTGAGGGAAAGCAATTTATCCTGGGAATTGTAATGCTGAGCAACTGCTAAACAAGTACAACCAGGAAGTATAGGATTAAACAAAACAAATAGATTTTTGGTAGTTTTAGATCTGGGGCAGAAAGGGAAGAAATGCTATATGCTTTTGCAGCATGTTTATGGTTTTTCTTACATGGTGTCAGAATACCTCTTAAAATATTAATATTTTGTAATATTGCATCTATATTGATTTTGTTCCTTTTACTGAGGTATATCTAGAGGTGTATATTTGTTTTCACTTAGACATCCCTACAGTGTATCTATATATAAACACCATGCATAGACTTCAACTTAAAGGAGTATTCTGGGCAAAAACATCTTATCCCCTATCCAAAGCATAGGGGATAAGATGTCTGATCGCGGGGGGCCCGCTGCTGGGACCCCCCACGATCTCCCTGCAGCACCCGCATTCTATGCGGGGCTGCGTCTCTAGTTATGGAAACCTCCACCCCCTCTATCACGCCGGGCGTGGCATTACGTCATGTCTCCAGTCCCAGAATGACGTCATGTCTCTAGTCCCGGAAACCCGGCGGGTGCTGCAGGGAGTTTGCGGGGGGTCCCCCCCCCCCTGCGATCAGACATCTTATCCCCTATCCTTTGCATAGGGGATAAGATGTTTTTGCCTGGAATACCCCTTTAAGAGTGGAGCGCCTATTACTGCTCATAAAATTTTAGGTTAGCAGGAAGCCTTTTTGAGTGAACCTGAAACTACTGTGATGGGGAGAGGCTTCCTGCTGCCTTAAAATCTAATGAGCAGTAATAGGCGCTCCCTTCTTCACATTTCTGGGCGTGTCCTGAGCAGACAGGAGGTGAGAGAAAAAGTAGGACAGAAGCTTGGCTTTCAGAGTGTGTAATGTTATTTCACAGCTACAAGCCAGACAGCAGAGCTGACAAGGAAGATCTGTGCTCCATGACTAATAACATTATATTAGTAAGTTGCCTTATGATACTTTTTGACGCCATACACAGGTTGTTTCTTTCGCCTGGGAAACCCCTTTAAAGGGATACTCCACTGGAAAATAATTTCTTTCAAATCAACTGGTGCCAGAGAGATTTGTAAATTAGAAAATATATTTAAGAACAGATGCGGAGCACTCACCAGGTTCTATAAACAGGGACTTATTTATTTCACATGAATAGTAGAAGCGGGTTCACATGCAGAGGAGCAAGATGGAATACATGCGGGGTTATGCAAGCTGGCGATGGACCGTTTACACGCAGAGGCGCTTCGTCAGGCCAGTGCTGCAGATTTTAATCCTTCCAGTACTTATCAGCTGTGGTATACTACAGAGGAAGTTCTTTTCTTTTTAAATTTCCTTTCTGCATGACCCCAAGTGCACTCTGCTGACACCTCTGTCCATGTCAGGAACTGGGCAGAGTAAGAGAGGTTTGCTATGGGGATTTGCTCCTAATCTGGATAGTTCCTAAAATGGACAGAGGTGTCAGCATAGAGCACTTGTGGTCAGGCAGAAAGGAAATTCAAAAAGAAAATAACTTCCTCTGTAGTATTCAGAAGCTGATAAGTGCTGGAAGGATTAATATTTTTAAATAGAAGTAATTTACAAATCTGTTTGACTTTCTGGCACCACTTGATTTAAAAAAAAAACGTGAACCCCTCTAAGACCCCCTGCACTTTAGTGTCTTTCACTCTGCTTTTGACATCTTTTAGGATGAGCTGTCAAGGCATTTTAAACAATCTTATTTCCTTAAATTGCATAGTTTGTGTCAAGGAGTGCTTGTCCCTGTAAAGTATTTCACTCATTAAGGCACACTCGTAGATTTGGCACGAGTTCTGACTAAAGTAAAACTAAACAAAAACACTGTTGTTGATGGTTGGTCGTAAAACATGAAGTCATTTTTTTTCTTTTCGTTATTGAGTATCAAATTAAGAACGTTCCATATGTTGGATACAGATCCTGCTGTAAACACTTCCAGAAATCCTGAAGTCCCTTCTACTTCAGCTCTGAATAATTCTTAGCTCATAATATTACTAAGACACGTCCCTTAGTAGATGGCCATTGCTTGTTTTGACTGACACTAGGTGCCAGCAACCCCCCCCCCCCCCCCCCCAACCTTGGTTAGGGTATTTAGTTATAAGACTAGGAGAGCAGACTGAATTTTTAGGTCCTGAGTAAAGGATACCTTTCCTTTGACTTTCCTTTTCATGTTGTCTACAAAAATAAACAAATAGACTGTCTTATCTCAAGACTTGGTGGAACAATGTTAGCAGTAAAGCTGAACATATATATTAGGTCAGTGTATCCCAACTATGGTGCCTTCAGCTGTTGAAAAACTATGACTCCTTGCATCCCCGGACAACCTTTGGCTGTCCAGACATGCTAGGTGTTGTAGTTTTGCAACAGCTAGACGCATCCTGTTTTGGAGACACTGTATTGGATATATGATTTTAGTGAGACCAAGTGACCATCTGATGCCTATAGTGCCTTCCAACTATTGGGCATATGGCATTTCAACTGCCCAACTCTTTTGCTCCCAGGATTCTGGCAGCGGTTTTCTCCCCGATCCTCATTTAGAACACAAGCATGCTGGGCTGAGCCAAGTGTGTATGTGTTTATTGGATGATCAGGAGAGATAGTTGATGGCCAAACTAGCTTTTGGCCAACAACTATGTTTGTTGTATGGCCAGCTTTAGAAATAGGAATTTGCTTGGGGAAGAAATCTTCTAGACAGGCCTGTGAGAAAGATGTAGACCCAATAAGTAAATAGTTGCAATCATACCAATGGTATGTGTAGCGAATTAAATCTCCCAGTAAATAGGAAATGATACATTGTCCATATGGGACTGGCTAATGGTGAAGTTAGACAGATTTTGGGCATGAGAATGGGGTTCCCTCGTGTCCCCTAATTGCCAGCTGAAATCTTTTACTTGGAAAGCTTAATTTCCTATTACAGACTTCTAGTGCACCTGGATTAACATTATTGGAAAAGGGTTCTAGGACAAGTTAACCGTTTGGCACACACAAGGAAGTAGCAAACTTTAGCACGAGTAAGCACACAACGTATTTATTCTTTATGTTAAAAAAAAAATAGTTTGAGTGGGAAAGATGGCTTTGTATTTTCTCGGGACGCCATTAGTTTTTATGTGCAAAATAAATCTTGCTTTTGTAAGCATTCGTTGTGCTGTATGCCTCATCTTAAAGAACGTAATAACTATCATTGTATGTCTATTTTACCCTAGTGTTCACTTTAAATTAAAAAATGTTTTTAACCATGCTATAAAGGCTCCTCATACTCTTGACAAGATGAAAACTATTTCTCCGATGTGTTATAGATTATCCAACATGTATACTCATTCCGGACCTAATTGGTTCCATATAAAACAAACACAGTCCTAAATCTTGTCTTATTACTTTATGCAAGTCAAGATCAATACAAACAAAACTCTGGTTGGTTATTTAAGGCAACATATCCCATATAGTTATTAGGAAATGGCTTGAATGGAGTCCGGTTAATGTCCGTACATGTGGTGTAGAAGTCGATTTGTCATTGTGTATAGTTTTATAGCATAGGAAAATGTATACATATGTAATCCTCGCACTAGACTAATATATTCCTTTTACAGCCGTGTTTATTGATTGCTTCTATGTTTAATTAGAGCCGAGATATGCTGCTTAGTTGTTGATGACACTACAGCTGAAACCTCGCTTCTGTGTGTCGCTGAAGATACATCCTTCTTGTGGTTTCACAGTCTAAAGAGCAAATTCAATATTTATAAACTGGCAAGAAAATTGCATTTTTAATAAACACTTAATAAAGCTGTTAATTGAGTTGTTCATTGGGGCTGTTGTAGGTATGACATAAAACACATTCCCAGGTTCATTGGTTCTATGTTTATTTTGTTTTATGGAAAGCTGAGGAGAAATTGTCATTACAGAAGTATTTATAGGCAAATATTTATCCCCGGCTCCCAGTCACTTACAGGGTGGTACTAATGAATTGATTCTTTTTTTTTTCTAGTATTTGCGTGATAGTTTATGTTATAAAATAAGAAAATTTCCTGAGTTTTGCAGGTAACAGTAATCCACACTTGAATTCAAAGGACTCATAAATTGCCAGGTTTCCAAGTCCCCGTCTGAGCTGCCGGGATTTTAGCTCTTAGTTTCCAATTAAGATTTAAAAAAAAAAAATAAAAATGCACATAAAACCCCATTCACACGTTATACTTCACAATTATACCTTCAATTATACACTTTAGTCTAGAATTAAATTTTTCATTGAATTCTAAACTTCACAACTATAAATTCCCACCTGGATGGGCTTTAATTTGTTCCACTTCTCACCATAGGCCACAAGGACCACTGGAGAAAAGAAAAGCATATGTCCAAAAAATCTGTTCACATGAAGTGTATAGTTTTCTTTTCTATTCATTAAATATTTCTAGTGATCTGGTAAAATATTTGGTGTGCAATAGTAATAGGTTGTGTCTTTTTAAGTAATGCGCTTTATGCCTCATCTTTAAACATTATACTTGAAAATTATACATTCAATTTATACACTTTATTTTCGAATGTAACTTTTCATTAAATTATAAACTTCACATATATATAAATTTCCACCTAGATGAGTTTTTATGAGTTTCACTTGAAAAAAATTAAGATTTTGTCAAATAATCTGTTATGTGCACATTACAAAGTACCTGTCACCAAATAAACTGTTCTAAACTAACTCAGGCTGTGTTCACGAACTACTCCTAACACCCCTCCAGCCCTTAAAAAAAAAAATCAGAGCTTTAAAAATCTCTGTATCATACCTTTCATCTTGCTCACATAGTGCAATTTCCCAGCAAGAGAAAGTGGGCGTTTCCCAGCAGGCATGACATCACTGAAGCCTGCTGGGGGACAACTTCCCCTCTCACATTTTTGCAGTGCTATGGGGAATAGAAGACCTCAGGCTCTATGAATGTTTCAGTCTGTGTTGCTATCATTGAGGCTCTCCTGCAGGCTTCAGTCAGCTTTCTGTGAGAATCTGTGGAGCTTTCACTTTCTGGGCAGCTGTCAAACAGGCTCAGTGCAGAGAAACACTCCTTGAGTTCGGGCTCCTGCCAGGACGGGAGGAGACCAAACTCACTGTATTAATAGCAGCAGGGAACAGAACAGCGCCACCTAGTGGCCGTTTTTTTATATTTCTTTTTAAACATATTTATGTTGATGATTATAAAAGCAAGTGAATGGGAAAGTGTCTGCTAATTACACAAGGAACACTATATTAAAAGTTTTATTTGGTGACAGGTACCCTTTAAGTATATAGATAGTTTTTTTTTTTTTTTGTTTGTTTTCCAGTAAATCATATTGATTTGCCCAAATATTTGGCAGTGTACAATATTTATTTATTTTTTATTCCTGACTTGTTATAATTAACTAGAATTTGCTGATGTAACATTATCTGTACAGTTTAAAGTAGTACTGCAGTGGAAAACTTTTTTTTATTAACTGGTGCCAGAAAGTTAAACAGCTTTGTAAATTACTTCTGTTTTAGATTGTTAATCCTTTCAGTACTTATCAGCTGCTGGAAGCTCCAGAGGAAGTTGTATAGTTATTTTCTGTCTAACCACAGTTCTCTCTGCTGACACCTCTGTACGTGTCAGGAACTCTCCAGAGCAGAAAGAAATCCCCATAGCAAATGTCTCCTGCTCTGGACAGTTCCTGGCACCGTCAGAGGTGTCAGCAGAGAGCACTGTGTTCAGACAGAGAAGAACTATACAACTTCCTCTGTAGTATACAGCAGCTAAGTACTTGAAGGATTAAAATTTTCTAATTTGCATATCTGTTTAACTTTCTGGCACCAGCTGATTAGAAAAAAAAATTGTTTTCCACCGGAGTACCCCTTTAGGGTATGTTTTCATGATTCAACATTTATATAACCCTCAATGCACCCTAGTCCTGCATGAATTAACACCTTCATTTATTGCTGTTAATAAATAACATTGCCTATCATGTCTACACCCACAAACTTGTATGCTTTTAATGCAGTGTTACTGCTATGGTTCTCTTTTTGTTTTTAACCACTACACAAAAATTATGCATGAAAAGCCAAAATTTTGGACAGACACACCATGGCTAAGAAAACTGACATAAAGACATTTGCAGCTTTTACTGTGAACTGATATTTACAAATGCCCTCAGCTTCAAACAAAACTCACAGGAATTGTTTTTTTATTATGGACACTTGTCAAAAGTCCTCTATGTGCACATACTCCATTAGTGTACAAGCCTTTGATAGTCTTGTTTGAATTCACAGTAAAAGAAAGGCAAAAAATACATACTTTTTTCCGTGGGATCAAAGGAGCTTGTATGGAAGTGTTATAATCATAGTTTATGTTCACATAAGGTTCTTCCTGTTTTTTGTAAAACAGAAGTCAAAGGCAACAAAGTGCACCAGGATAGGCATCATGTTTAAGATTTATTTAAAAAAAAAATCTTGAAATACATTTTAAACATGATGCCTCTCCTGGTGCACTTTGTTGCCTTTGACATCTGTTTTACGATAAACGAGATTGTGCATTATTTTTGCGTCTCGTTGCATCCTGTTTTAGTGGTAAATTTGCCCAACAAAAGAGGGTGTTTTAACAGGATGAAAAAACATATTGTCAGCGTAGCATTATTATCTTTGCTCTCTTTTCCCCACTATGGGTGCATTCACACATTGACTGGATCCACTGCGGATTTGAACTTGCAAATCCCCAGTTGTAAAATCCACAGATTTGCTGGGTAAAACCTGCAGTTGCGGATCGTGTGTGTGTGGGAGTACCTCCTATAAATGTATTTACAGTGCCCAGTAGTGTGCCACATAGTGAGAAAACATACAGCAAAACTGCATGGGTTTCCCCCCAAATTGACAAGGTTTTGTAGTGCAGTTTTGGACCACATCACACGATGTATTGTTTTAGTGAAATATGTGTCAGAAGTCGATAAACCATTCTACCATAACCTGCAAGCCAGGTAGGATCACCATTGCGCCTAAACTATAAGTTTTGGGGCCCAGACACAACTTTTAAGACACAACTCCAGCTCTTGTCTATGGGAATTTATGCAAGTGTATGGGACTTCAGCCAAATCCTTAGATTGAACGCTGAAGTCTCGGGCTTGGGTGGCAGCGCAAAAATTTTAACAAGTATCCTGTGGCCTGAGCCATTACTGGAGTTTTAAAATTAAATTCTCTGGCAAAAGTCAATTTTAATTGGAGGAATTGAAGGTTGAAGAAGAAGACTGGCAACAAAATGAATCTATACAGTCATAGAAGTTATGACCACTCACTTCTACAGCCTCGTGGAAAACGGAACATTGTGCTGGTAGCTCTTGTTCATGGTAAAGAGGAAAATCATTTTAAAGGCTTACTCTTCTTTCGAATTAAAATTTCCTTATTCCCACACTTAACACCAATCTCTGTTTCCCCCCTCCTGCTTAGTAATGCATAACCATTTATTAAGGCAAATGCGGTAACTTAAACCTGGCACTTGTGTCTTACAGCTGGTTAGTAAGTAGGGCAAGCTTTATACTAATCCCCCGGCTAGAGACTGGAGTCAAGGAGGGCCTTTGTAAATGGATCCATGCCAGGGAGGAGACCATGTTCCCCTTCAGCTGTCCCTGAAGATACACAGCTTGTTTTGACCCGCTCTAGTTTGCCATAGTTCTAATAGCCTGCCATCTAGGTGCCTTCTGTATTGTTTTCATTAATTCACTTATGCATGTATTTAGTAAGTCCCTCGTGGCCTCCTGGGAAGCCGGCTTTGATTTCTCCTAGAGCAGCGCTGAATATCTAGCACATCTTCTGCCAACATGAAGAGAGTTTGTGAAATTATGCAATTCCTACCTGTGTCTATAGAGTCTCATGTGGTTATCCAAACCGTTACGGCTGCTTTTCCATCTGCACAAATTAATGAATGGAATGTGAATGCTTCTTATCAGGATATCCATTTAGGGAGAGACAGATGGTGTCAAAAACAATATGAGCAAAAAATCCATACTGCATGTTTATTCATATTCTGGTCTTTGTTGGCAATTATAACAAGCCCAGAGCCTGGATGTGTATGTTTAATTATATGATAAATAATTATAGAATACCATACATTAATATTTTACTGAGCATTAAGAAGCAAAAACAAGATAGCCGTCTATGAGGTTTTCTAATAACCGTAGACTACGGAGTGTATTGTAATACTAAACAAATTGCCAACAAAAAGTTCTATCATCACCATAAGTTTGATGTCTTAGTGAAATTTCTGTGCATAGTTAAGATGAAGATAATTACAGGCTCCGTTAATGCTACTAATACTGTATCTTTAAATCCATATTGGTTGTAGACATGTATCATTTATAATCTTTAATGATTTCCTATGGGTTTCCAGTGTATCTAAAAAAAAGATTAAAAAAATAAATAAAAAGTGAATGTACCTAGACTTAAAAAATATTGGGACATGGTAAGGGTAGAAAGGGCTGAGGGGGCACTTAGCAAGACCAGTTTAAAACATAAGGTATTCACTTGCTCGCCTGTATTACATATACACACGAATAGAAAATGAATCCTCATTTTGGTGGAGACAGAGGTGGATGGAGACGGGAGAATTACTCAGTTGGCCTAGTGGACAACTATGCATTGAAAACTGGTGGTGTATAGTAAAGATACAGCCTAGATCTACTTATTCCAACTTGCATATTGATGTTTTTGAAATTATTAGCAAGATATGAACATTCCACCTTCCTAATAATTTCAGCAAATACTGTAACATGGTTCTTCAAAGTTAACACTGTAGTGTTATAAAAAAAAAAGTAGTAATACTAAGTTTGTGCCATGAATTTTTTATTTGTGTAGTTATTTAAGCGGTATTCCCATCTCCTTATGGTTTCTTTTATTATGACTGATGGAGGTCCCAGCAGTCAACCCCACCAAATAACTTGCTTGTTTCCTATCAAAAAGGGATGTAGACATGCATGCATGCATAATGTCTTGTTGATGGGCCCATAGACTTGAATAGGCCAAAAGTAGTCTATTTATGATTCGCCAGTTTCACAAATGTATACACTGTCCATGTGGGACTTTAAGACACCATCAACCACATATATAAGTCCTGCACAGACAGTGTATGTAATGATTCTGTAGCCACAGTTTGGAGAAAGAAGATATTTAATAAAATGCCTGTGTTTTATTAGTTCCTTGGCATTCCTTGTATGTGAGGCCTAAATTGAACATAATTTTTTTTACAAAATATGGAAAAGACTAAGATAACTATACAAATAGAACAAACATTTAGTAAATCAAAATCTTGCTGTTCACTGTAGAGCTGTAGATCTGTGTAGAATAAATAAAAACTGATGGGCGCAGAATGCTGCTGGAAACCAATACCTGAGAATAAATAACAAAGCTCTCAAGCGCAGCACATGAAATTATCTAACAAAATCCAGTTTTGTTATTTTAGATGACATAGATGTACGCACGGTTGCTGCCCCTTAGGCAGTGTATCCAAGTAAACACACCATAACAAGATCTGTTTGCAAGATCATGATGAATTACTAATAATCCATTTTATTCGGAACATTTAACAATGTAGCTATTAAAGGGGTATTCCGAGATCTAACTGGGACCCCCGCGATCTCCCTGCAGCACCTGCATTGTAAGCGGGGCTGCGTCTCCAGTTTCGGAAACCTCCGGTATCCGGGACTCGAGATATGACGTAACGCCACGCCCCCAGCATAATGTCATGTCCCCTCCATTCATGTCTATGGTAGGGGGCATGGTGTAACATTATGAGGGGGAGTGGCGTTACAAAACCTGTCCAGCTATATATACTGTTCTGAGAGCAGCATGTAATAGAGGAGAAAAGCTCAGCACTGTGAGATATAGCTTTATATAATCTGGAGCAGGATTCCTAAGTAAAAAACAGGGTACATCTTGACAGGACTGGATGGAGAGACAGTGAAAGTCTTGCTTGCCTCACCCACACACCATGATTGACAGTGTTCCCTGGATCCGTGTGTGTACAAAATAAACTGTCAATCCCCTTGTGTGGGTGGAGCAAGCAGGACTCCTTCTTATTCCCCTTGGAGTCCTCTCAGGATCTGCTCCTCCTTCAGACCATATAAACTTAGCTTCACTTTTCTCCCATTATCTGCTGCATAAAACACCTGACAGATTCTCTTTAAAGAAAGTCTACTGATGCTAAAGGAGTTTTCCAGGACTGCTAAAGGTACACAATTATTATTCGATCAGTGGTAGCCTGATGTCCAGAACCTCCATTGATAAATGGATGGCAGAAGCCATTGCACTCTGTTATTGTGGCCTCTTCATTCCCTACCACACACAGCATTTTAGTAGGTGCTTTACCTGGTATTGCACCTGCTCCCAAAGAAGTAATCGGGACAAACCACTATACCAGGTACAATCCCCACCAAATGTACGGAGTGGTATCTAATAGAGCGGTAACAGGCCATGTCCAGACCTTTAATCAGCTGATATGTAGTGGGATTGGATTACCCACCATTCAAATTTTGATGGCTTGTCCTTAAAGGAAAACTGTCACATGTTTACTCCCGCACTATCCACAGGTACTAATGGATAGTGCGGGAGACGCTGATTCCTATGATCCCTACCTTGGCCAGATCCGCCTGGCCGTTCGCCCGCAATCTTAGTTTTATTATTTGTGGAAATCTGGCTGTAACTGGCAAGGTGGGGTTTCTGTAGCTTAACTGGCACTGACATCAGCGCCGCCCCTCCGCAGCGCCGCCCACAAATGAATATACATCCCCCCTCCCTCCAGCTCTCCCTCTCTTCGCCGCTCCTAACTGGAGGGAGGGGGGGGGGGTGAATATAATATCATAAGCGGCCGGCGCTGCAGACAGGCGGTGATGACATCAGTGTCAGTTAAGCTACAGAAACCCTGCTTGTGCCAGTTACAGCCAGATTTCCACATATAATAAGATTACAGGCGAATGGCGGGGCGGATCCGGCCAAGGTAGGGATCGTAGGAATCAGCGCCTCCTGCACTATCCATCAGTACCTGTGGATAGTGCGGGAGAGAACATGTGACAGTTTTCCTTTAAAGGGGTTTTCCCAACTGTCTTTTTACCTTGCTGTGCTGTTGCAGGCTAAGTTCAGTTTTGGCTCTAAGATAAGTGGATGTAGTCCAGTCCCAGTAGCCAGGCAGCTACATGCAGAGAATGTTTATTTTTACATCTTTATTTTTTAACATGTGTTCAAAACTAATGGTTTGGAACACTACACCAATAATTCACCAATGTTCAGAGAATATGAATGATAAAACAAAAACTTTTCTTTCACTCATGGTTAGTGGTTGGCTGAAGCCATTTGTCAAACGATTGTGTTTACTCTTTTTAAATCATATTCACTACCCAAATGACCCTGATCAAAAGTTTACATACCCCAGTTCTTAATACCGTGTATTGCCCCCTTTAACATCAATGACAGCTTGAAGTATTTTGTGGTAGTTGTGGGTGAGGCTCTTTATCTACGCAGATGGTAAAACTGCCCAGTCTTCCTGGCAAAAAGCCTCCAATTCCCCTAAATTCTTGGGCTGTCTTGCATGAATTTTTGTGAAGAGGTGTTTGAGGTCTCCCCAGAGTGACTCAATGATATTGAGGTGTGGATACTGAGATGGCTACTCCAGAACCTTCACTTTATGTTGCTGTAGCCAATGACTGGTCGACTTGGCCTTGTTTTTTGGATCATTGTCATGTTGGAATGTCCTAGTACGTGCCATGCTCAGCTTCCTGGATGATGTGTTCAAATTGTCTGCCAGTATTTGTTGATACAGCACAGAGACAAGCCTCAAACCTTCTGGCACAAATTCATTTGAAGTGATGAGACTAAAATTGAACTGTTTGGACACAATCATAAACGCTACATTTGGAGAGGAGTCAACAAGGCCTATGATGAAAGGTACACCATTCCTACTGTGAAACATGGTGGTGGATCGCTGATGTTTTGGGGATGTGTGAGCCACAAAGGCATAGGAAATTTGGTAAGAATTGATGGCAATATGAATGCAGTAATCTATCAACAAATATTGTTGTACAATTTGCACACATCATCCAGGAAGCTGCGTATGGGACGTACTTGGACATTCCAACATGACAATGATCCAAAATACAAGGCGGTCATTGGTTACAGTAAAATAAAGTGAAGGTTCTGGAGTGGCCGTCTCAGTCTCCAGCCCTCAATATCATTGAGCCACTCTGGGGGACCTCAAACCTGCAGTTCTTGCTAGACAGCCTGAGAATTTATGGGAACAGGAGGCTTCTTGTCAGGAAGATCGGGCAGCTTTACCATCTGAGAAGCTAAAGAGCCTCATCCACAATTACCACAAAAGACTTCAAGCTGTCATTGATGTTGAAGGGAGCAATACACGGAATTAAGAACCAGGACTGTGGAGTCGGACGAAATTCTGGGTACCTGGAGTCGGAGTCAGCAAATTTTGATTGGAATTTAAAAAAAAAAGCAAGTTTAAATGTCCCAATTCACAAAAAGTTATAATTAATGACTTCTCTACTTTATGAATAAAGACCAATGCATGCAGTGCCTCACGTAACCGCAAAACGAACACATTAAGTGACCGTGAAGAAGCATGCTTTTCATTTGCTTTACTATATGGCACGCAACGCACAATTAGGAGTGGCAATACTTATAATTTCCATAGTGTTGTGTTCTGCTGTTACAGGGAACCCATGGGTAACCTAGTCTCCCACTGATAAGGGATTAAGTAAATATGTTTTTTGCAGGACTAGAGACACTTGTATAAGTGAAGGGAATGGAGGGTCAATAGTTCAAGACTGAAGCTGTAAACCATTGGAAAAACTGCTGCCATTCAGCTAAGGCTATACAAACTTGTAAACTCGATTGTAGCTTAAAGGGATACTCAGCCCCTAAACATCTTATCCCCTATTCAAAGGATAGGGGATAAGATGTCAGATCGCCAGGGTCCCACTGCTGGGGACCCCCGGGATTGCCGCTGCGGCACCACACTATCATTACTGCACAGAGGGAGTTCGCTGTGTGCGTAATGACAGGCAATACAGGGGCCGGAGCATCATTATGTCACGGCTCCGCCCCTCGTGATGTAACAGCCAGCCCCCTCAAAAGTCTATGGGAGGGGGCGTGGCGGTCGCCATAGACTTGCATAAAGGGGGTGGGCCGTGATGTCACGAGGGGCGAAGCTATGACGTCACGCTGCTCCGTCCCCTGTATCGCCCGTCATTACGCACAGAGCGAACTCGCTTTGTGTAGTAATGAAAGCGTGGTGCCGCAGTGGCGATCCCGGGGGTTGCCCGATCCTTTGGATAGGGGAGAAGATGTCTAGGGGCGGAATACCCCTTTAAACTTTAAACCTGACTATGTGATTCTACTAGGGAAATCATGTTTTATAATAAATGCCCCTTCCTGGATCCTCCCACTGCCCTATCTTCAGCAGCAGATCAGCACACAAACTATTCAATACAGTAGACTGTTGGCTTCCCAGCCAGTAGTCCTGTGGTAATGACATGTATGTTGCCTTTCTTTCCTTCAAGGAATGTATAAAATACATTCTCATATTAATACAGAGGAGTCGGGGAGTCGGAGTCGGAACATTTATCTACCGACTCCACAGCCCTGTTAAGAACTGGGGTATGTAAACTTTTGATCAGGGTCATTTGAGTAGAATGTGTTGCGATTTATTATTTAAAAAGAGTAAACACAGTTGTTTGACAATAAATGGCTTCAGCCAACCACTAACCATGAGTGATAGAAAAGTTTTTGTGTTATCATTCATATTCTCTGAACAATGGTTAAGAAATCATAAATTCTGCAAGGGTATGTAAACTTATGAGCACAATTGCATCTATCTATCTTGTTACTGTGCCTTTGGTTAGTTATATAGTGTAAATGTTGTTTAGGATTATTTTAAGTAGATGAACAGCTCCAGTCAAAAGTAAAACCTTTTGCACTCCGTGCCATACATGAAGCCTTTCCTTGAAAACTCATTTATGCTGCAGAGCTTTATTTTTCGTCATAATTCATTCTTATAATCTGTCATGTTATGCTGCCTATTAAGGCCGGACTATTGAGTCAATGGCACCTTCATGATTCTCTTTTTGCGCAAAAACCTTTATATTTTTCGACCTGTGTGCTGCTGTATGTTAACACTGAAGTGGTTCGTATATTTCCCTTGCTCTGTTCCCTTACATGGGACACCTGTACATTGCATAGCATGTGTCACTACTTCAGTCATGTCAAAAGCCGTTTTTGTGACAAGGCCACCATGAGAACATTATGGAGGGGACTGTTTTTTTTGTATTTTTTTGTTTATAACTGTTTTTTTTTTATTAAAGAATTTTTCTTTAAAACAGATATTTGAGAATAAGAAAATAAAAGTACATAGAATAATAAACAGAGTCATTACATATTAAAACGACCAGGTTACAATATGATAACATAGATCCGGCTGTAAAGATGTTGTAAAGTCCAGATTATTTCAGGTCGGCTCTGTGAGTATCCGGGGAAGACCCCACATCAGAGACATGAAGCTTAGATAAAAGCCGTTATCTAACAGATAATAAAGAATGAAGCAAGGATAATATGAAGTGCTATTACAGGATTCTAATAATATCTCTTGACTCCGGGTCCATTACACCTCAGCTTATGGTCAATAATCCAGGCAATATGCAATGAAGAAGATGTAAAATAATGTAAAAATAAAAAAAACAGGAGGTAAAAGGTTTGTAAGAGGTAGAAAGTTAATAGAGAAAAGGACAGGCAAGTATGGAAGATAAAGATAAAGGGACGGATAAGTAGGGAAGATAAAGAGAATAGAGAAGTATCCGCTCGGCTCCAGCTCCGCGGGGTCCGTCCACTGCCTCAGACCACTCTCGGGGACTCCACATATTCATCCCACTGGCGCCACAAAGTATCAAAGCATCCAGTCTGTTTTCCACCATGGCGGACATATTTTCCATTCTCCGTATATCTGCGATTTTATCTAGTAGCATCTGGAATGGGGGGCTATCACCACTGAGCCACAAGACACTTGGCCGCAGTGAGTATATGTAAGAAGAGTTTAGACTGAATGGTAGTGATTCCCCTGGGGGGGATGTTCAGAAGATATGTCTCCGCTGACAGTGGGATGTGGGACCCTATAACCCTCCTAACTAGTGACTGCACCTCCAGCCAAAAGTGTCCTAGAAGTGGGCATTCCCAAAATATGTGTGGTATAGAACCAATATCTCTATTACACCTCCAACAGAGGGAACTGTTTGATAGTCTACATTGGGATAGCAGAGACCAAAATATGTACAGTACCATGTGATATACTGTATATGTGTTTTTTTTGGCAAATATATCCAGCTCTGTATGCATACAATTTCATACTTTGGTTGTATATGTCCATTGGCATGCTAATGGTTTTGCCATATGCAGTCACTGAATGTGATGTGTTGGAGTGTGCTTCTGTACCATTGAATTAAATTAAGCAAGTGAAGGGTTTCCCTGTGAATAGAAATACATTAAAAACTCAGGTTCCATACATGAATTTATTTGCACATATACATACCCCGATCAGCCATAGCATTACACTCACTGACGAGAAGAAAATAACATTGATTATCTTGTTGCATTGGCACCTGTCAGGGGTGAACAGGCAGTTTTTGAAGTTGATGTGTTACAAGCTGAAAACTAAGGATCCAAGAGCCAAATTATGATGCTAGATGTTTAGGTCAGGGCATCTCCAATGATAGGATTGCTAAGGACCATGAAATATGCAGGATCTATATAAATAAAGATAACTATCTGTCTGACCTGGTTGGGAATGTTTTATATTCAAAGTTCATAACTGTATGTAAAACAAGGCTTATGTCCTTTGCAAAGTATTTACTTATTCAATATTTATAAAGTGCTGAAAATGAAACTTTCATTGTGTCTAGTTCTCAATTTGTAATTCTCCATGTGAGCGTTAATTTCATGTAAGGTTAAACATGGTATCCAGATTTGACCAATTTTCGAATGTCATCGCTAAAGTACTACTGCCACCTACTTTGACCATAGCGAACCCTTTACAGCAGGATGGCTTCTCCCTCCACATTCCGTCCTCCAGCACTGAGCTCCGACTGTCAGTCAAGGGAGGACAGAGCAGGAACGGAGACTGGAGAGGTGGGCCAGCCCAAGGCTTCTCAAGCTTTGGCACTGCCCATCCGACTGTTTGGCTGCAACAAATTCACTTGCTTTTTGCTGTTTTTATAGCAGGGACATAAGTTCCCTAAATCCTCTCTTATGTTGTGTTGGGTTTGCTATGGTCAAAGCAGGTAACAGTTGCACTTTAACTTACATATGTTAAAATAGTCTTAGGGACTGTCCACTCAGCTAAAATCAGAACTGATTTGGACATGGAATCGGTAATGATTTTGCATCTAAATCACTACTACACTTATCTGTGTGATTATAGTAGAATAGAATGTAGTGAGGACTGCATTGCTTTTCAAGTTGAGAACGAGGATGGTGGAAGATAGATTAGAGACTCTTCTGAATTGTGGTAGAATACAGAGGCTACAGCTGTAGATGGGAAGCCTGCCAATCCTGACAGCTCATCCTGTGACTTGTGCTGGGGTCAGACTAGAGGTTAGTGTGCTTACAGGCCAAAGCCACAGCGAGGAAGAAAGAATCCTCAGCAACCTTTTCTTCTGCATGTGAAATAAGCAGTTCCGAAATGTCCGCTCAGTTAGAACTCTGTTTTGAGCTACTTGCAGTAAGTATCAGTGAATTGCAGTTCTCTATTAAATTCTTATTACAAGAATCCCTCCTGTTAGCTGTGAGAGTGATAACAATCCATTGCAGAGCTCAGAGACGAAATTCTGCCCCCCCCCCATCAGTCTTGCAGTAGATTGTTCCCAAAACTAATGACGCAGTTAATATTAGGGAACTGCTGAATGAGTAGGTTGTTCCCACTGTATTTTCTGTAAAGTAGCTCTAAAGTGGAGGTATAATTCAGTGATCATTGGAATGTATACAGCAAATCCCTAAACTGTTTTGCTTACGACTCCAGTATGTAAAATAACATAGAATTCTCTTACTAGTTCTCCCTTAGGGCTCATTCACATGGCCGTCTGCCCCCGGTAATAAATGCCCTTTATCAATCCGTTTGATAATTTTTCAAATGGGTTGCAAACGGCTGTAAAATAATTCCATTGATGTCAATAGGATTTTTTTTTACAATCCTTTATCACCCGTTTGCTTCATGTTACGTTTTTTTGGATGGGGGAAAGACTGTGCATGCAGTGTTTTTTCTCCTGTCAAAAAATAATGGCATAGAAAGGGATATTATAAATGTAACATTGAAGTCTATGGCAAATGGATGAGCCTGTAATGTCCGTTCGCACCTGGTTTTTACTTCTTAGCATGCTCACAAGAGGTGACATCAGCAGACTATTACTCAACAAACTTGTTTCCATGATGGGAGTAGTAGTTCCCCCTGCTGCGGGAGGCTACATTAGTGTTTGTACTACTACCCCCATCATGGAACATAGTCTGTTCCATGTTGGGGGTAGTAGTACAGGGGCTGAGGGATTGATCTCACCGGGTCTCACTTCTGAGACTCAATGCGATCAGAAGTTATTAAACAGGGGAGTGGGCAGCATGCTCCTCTCCCCTGCAATATATTGAGTGTATTTTTACATAAATTTTTTAATTCCCCGCCGGGAGCCCTGAATGGCTGGCACCAAGGGGCTTATATATGTATATATGTGATAAATGATTCCCCTGCTGCACGGTCATCTTCTATCGCTATCAGAGCACACAGCAGGGACATGTCAGTCCATTCCCCGCTGCTCATATCCGTACCTGACAGAGATTAGCAGCAGGGAATGGAGGGACCTGTCCCCCTGTGCTCTGTTATTGCGACTCATTCATTCTCCACCGCCGCTGCCGATTCCCAACATGTCCCCGCTGCTGCCCTACTCCAAGCACAATCAGGACATGACAGTCTATTCCCCACTGCTCATCCCAGTTGGGTACGGAGATGAGCAGCGGGGAATGGACTGACATGGATTGTGCGCTCTGATAGCGCTATAATGACCGTGCAGCAGGGGAATCATTTATCACATATATACATGGGGGGGAGTAAACTGATTAAATAAAAGAATATGATTATATAGTAATTATGCACACTATAAGTTTAAAACCCCACCGGGAGCCCTCGGTGCCAGCCATTCAGGGCCCCCGGCGGGGAATTTAAAAATGAATGTAAAAATACACTCAATACATCGCAGGGGATCAGAGCATGCCACCCGCTCTCCTGTTTAATAACTTCTGATCACATCGGGTCTCATAAGTGAGACCTGGTGCGATCAATACCTCAGCCCCTGTACTACTACCCCCCAACATCGAACAGACTCTGTTCCATGATGGGAGTAGTAATACAAACGCCAATGTAGCCTGCCCAGCCTGTTCCATGATGAGAGTAGTCGAAATCCAGGCTGCGGGAGGCTGTAGGCAGCTGACTTTTCATACTAACCGATGGAAAACAGATGCAAAAAGATGCCACTAAATGGCATTCTTTTGTATCAGTTAGCATCCTTTAGTAGCATAGTCCGTTTAGGAGGCAGTGATAAAAGAAAAGCGGGACGGAAGACAATGACTGTGTGAACATAGCTAGGGTAGAATAAAGATAATATCAAATAAGTTGTCTATTTATGGCATTTTGACTTTGTTGAGATGGTCCTGCGCTTGAGACCACAACTGTTAGCCAGAGTGGAGGACCCGGTTTAACCATATACCTTCATTCATTGATAACAATTGGTGCCGTATAATACAGAAGTAGTACACTTCTGTCCTGTCATCCAATGATCACTGTTCATTTTTGGGGGTTCAAGCAGTTAAATACCTTGGTGCTGTAGGGGCTTTGTTGTAGAGTTTTGATAGGAAAACTTTTTCAACCCTTTATCTGCCGGGGGTTTCAGGACAGTTTTCACAATTTGATGTACACAAGTAAAGCCTGAATCTTAAAATAAAAATAAAAAATTCATATCTTGGCACATAGTGAAAATGACCGTTTTATGTTTTGTTTTGTTTTTAAGCTCAAATAATTATTTAACTGTCCACATGATATTCCTTTAATAGCTGATCTATGCCCACTACACAGCCATAGTGCCATACCCAGATGTAAGCAATGTATGGAGCCGGAGGCCAAAGCACAGCTCCTATTTACTTAAATGGGAGCTGAACTGCAGTAACATAGCATGACCCTTTACATTGCACAGAGCCTAGGCTCCTAGGTCCATACATTAACATCCGGGCACTTCAGCTCGTCTGAACCGTTAAAGGGATATTCAAGGAAAAAACTTTTTTTTTTTTTATATCAACTGGCTCCAGAAAGTTAAGCAGATTAGTAAATTACTTCTATTAAAAAAACGTAATCCTTCAAATAATTATCAGCTGCTGAAGTTGAGTTGTGGTTTTCTGTCTGGCAACACTGCTCTCTGCTGACATCTCTGCTTGTCACAGGAACTGCACAGAGTAGAAGAGGTTTGCTATAGGGATTTGCTTCTACACTGGACAGTTCCCGAGACACCTGTCCTCAGAGAGCAGTTAGACAGAAAAGAACAACTCAACTTCAGCAGCTCATAAGTACTGAAAGGATTAATATTTTTTAATAGAAGTAATTTACAAATCTGTTTAACTTTCTGGAGCCGGTTGATATATATACGTTTTTTCCTGGATAACCCCTTTAATTGCCAAGTGTGCCAGATATTAGCACCTTGCCGATCAACTAGTGATGGTCTATCCTGTAGATAAGCCAAAAATCATTTTATCCTAGAAGACCCCTTCATGCAGTTTTGCTTTAAAGTGGAATGTGTCCATGTTTTGCACCAAAATGTAAATTTTTGACTGAAGTTAAGATGTGTTTGGCCAAAAACTTAAACCTTAAATTAATGTCCCGCCCACTTTTGTTCTTCTTCTAAATAGTTTATGTATAATAGTTTATGTTCTATTACACACAGCATATTCCATATAGTGCAACATGCTGGGAGCTGTAGTTTTGGTTTTGGGTCAGCTACAGAGACACAGGCTGTGTCAGGGCATGATCAGTGATCTGCAACCTGTGATTCCGCAGCTGGAGCCCAACTACAACTCAAGTCATGCTCTAAAGGTATGGTTACATGCCAGAATTTCCGCAGAAAGATGCAGAATTGTGGCCAAAATAATGCAGCCGTCGGATTCCACATCTTTCCGCATATATGCAGAATTTCTGCATGAATACTCAGAGCACAGGAAAAAAAGTGCTTTTAATTCATTGCTTTAGTTAAATTTCACACGAATTCCACACAAAATTTGTATTTTGTGGAGAAAAAAAAAACCCACGTGGACGGGACTGCGGAATCCCATTGAAGTTAATAAGGCTATAAACACATGCAGAATTTCCATGAGGAAATTCCGGTGTGTGAACATAGTCTAATAGGCTGTCAGGGCTTGCTGGAGTTCTACACCAGAGTGACAGGTTGATTATCAATGTTATAAGCAGGATGCCTATTGCTTAGCTTGGCAGTTTAGCATTGGGTGGCAGTTACTAAGGGGGGGGAGTCTGAAACACATGTGAGGCTATAGAAGGTTCTAGCCAGCCTACAGTCCTGCCCCCACTATACAGTGGAGAGCCTCAGAGAACGAAGTTCTGGCTACTGTGGAGACCCAAAGGGAGCCATGATATGGCGGCTGGCATGCAGCACCTCCTGCAGTACTTCTGCCAGATTTGCGGGAGTACATTCAAATCCACGCCCCCTGATAGTTTTGGAAAAATGCCAAAAGCACTATTTCCGACCAAATTACCAAAATTTCGAAGCATCCCTAGTGTCCATAGTGAGGATATCCTATCCCCAAAATTTTTCATACAAATTCAAGTTTTGGTTATAAGTTATGCAGAATTCATATATATGACTTCTGCCTATTTCTACATACACAGATCTCCAAAAAATTCTTAAAAGCTAAAGAGACCAGAAATCTCCGCTGTCCAAGAAAATGCAACATTTTATATAGATTTAAGCTGTGGAGAGTTGTAAATATGTTGTGCGAATGTCGAGTGTTCTGCTTAAAATCTGTTTCATGGGATGTTTCATGGCTGATGAGATATGAATCTGGTCTTTCCTTGTTCTGCTAGGTAAAATGAACATCCCAATGAGACCTGAATCGACTGGGATTACAAAAAAATTCCAAGATAAACAGATCCAATGACAGCCGGCTGTAGATCATGTTCACCCTGATAGTCTTTTCAGCCAGTATGGAAGGAGGAATATGATCCTGAATATATAGACAAACGTACAGTTTACAAAACATTGCTTTGTGTATTTGTATGAAAATTATTATTTTTTATTTTTTAATAAAATGTATAACTGCAATGTCAAAATAATTAAATTCACTATTTTCAAATCATAATTTTTTTTACTTGGCTGCATAATCTGCCAAAGTTATTCCCAGGGCGATGTTTTCAGTAGAATGTTTTCATGCATGTGTATTACATTAGGAAATATTTCATAAGGTTCCTCTTATTAAATAGTATAAAACTGCATGGAAACTGGGCCCACATAAAAACAGGAATGCTCTTTATTGATGTTATTCGTAAAGTATGTAGGAGGAGATGGCTAAAAATAAAACTGAGCACATGTATTTGCTACGTTTTCAGGGATACAATTCAAATTCCCATGCAGTGATCCCCTGACTTACGATTGCCCCGGCATATGATTATTTTAACATACCATGGTCTCTCAGAGGCCATTGTATGTTGAACGCAGCATCAACATATGATACTTTTGTATGTTGGGGCCATCGCATAAACGGCTATCCGGCAGTGCAGACTGCTTCAGCTGCCACCGGATAGCCGTTTAATGTTGCCATTCATCTGTCCCTGCCGCTTCGGACCGTCCTCCTCATGCTCTGCTGCATAGGCTTTGCTCTCCTTCGTCGTCATCGTGTTGCCGCGCACGCCGTCCCGTCATCCAATAGGAGCGACGTGCGCTGCGATGTGATGACTGCAATGTAGAGCGACGATCAAGGGCAGCGTTGACGGTGCGGAGCGGCGAGGAAACGTGAGTATGACTTTGTTTGTCTTTTATTATTGCATGGATCCTCAACATGTGATAAATTCAGGTAACGATTGTTCATTTGGAACCAATTACCATCGTATGTTGAGGGACCACTGTATTTTTATACTTTTTTGTTTTATGTCATGTGGTGAAATTTGTTTTGTATAATAGGTAGATTATATGATACCTCATGGATAAAAATAATAAGGAACATGTATAATTAAAAATTGCTGAAGGTTTACAACAATGGAAATGTTTCTTAAAATTGTTGGCCATGCAAGTTCAACATATTCTGCACATTTAATTGTATAAGTGTATATGAGCTCACTACAGAATCCACTTGTAACAATCCTCCTTAGGGTGGGTTCACACTACGTTTTCCCCCATACGGGAGCGCATACGGCAGGGGGGAGCTGAAACCTCGCGCTCCGTATGCCTTCGTATGCGCTCCCGTATGTCATTCATTTCAATGAGCCGGCCGGAGGGAAATTTTTGCGCTGTTTGCGCTGTATCCGCTTTTACAACCGGTCCTGAAACCGTGGTTGACCACAGTTTTAGGTCCGGGGGAAAAGCGCATACGGCGCAAAAATGAGCAGACCAGACCGAACGTTTCATTCTGGCCGGCTCATTGAAATGAATGACATACAGGAGCGCATACGAAGGCATACGGGTGCGTGAGGTTTCAGCTCCCCCCTGCTGTATGCGCTCCCGTATGGGAGAAAACGTATTGTGAACCCACCCTTACTTAAAGTGGTACTCTGGTAGTAAACTAAATCATGATCTAGACTGCCAGCATAAAAAAACAAAAAATAAATAAAAAAATCTCTACTTACCTGCCAGGGAAGCAATACAGGAGGCATTGGGGAAGTGGCAGGCGGTAAGAAAAAAGTTTACAGAGTACCCTTTTATGGTACATTCACACGTACAGGATCCTGTGCTGATTTGATGAACAGGATTTGTAACTGAAGGTTAGAAGCTGTGCTCAGTCATTTAGTTTACATTGAAATCTTCAGCAGAAAATCCTGCACATCAAATACTGAATCCACTTACTTTATGGATATACGAGAAGATAGTCTTTCCATGACAAATCTTTTCACATTCGGGGTTCATTGACATCCTATTTGTGCCTTCCGTGGCACAGATACATCAGCAAAATGACAAAATTAGATGCCATGGTATCTGTGCGCGGACAGGCAAGTTTCCCATTAATTTCAATGTGATCCTAGCCTTGCTATTATGAGTTTGGTTTCATGTTTGGCATTTTCCCTTAACAAAAAAAAAAAAAAAAAAACACAAATAGCACCATAAAAAACTCACAGCAGCCAGATGTTGACTTGAAGTCAGTAGGGAAATATACAATTCTATACCTTCCAGCTTGTGGCGTTTTTCTCTCTCTGACCTTCATAGTTTTTTTTTTTGTCTCTGCTTAAAAAATGCAAGTGGCATGTTAAGGACTTACAAGAAGAAAAATGCAGCTAAACAAAGGCAACAGAAAGTACATGTATAAAAACACACAATGTTGTGGGGAAAAAACACAAAAACTTTGGGAAAGAAAAACGCCTTTTTGTGACTTTTTGTCTTGAAATTTTTTAGATTTTTTTTGCTGTACACAATACAATTAAAGTGGTATACATGAATTGTCTTTAAACGAGTTATCACCTATTCTGTATCTTGGAGATAAAGGCCAGACTGGTGATGGTGTGACAGTCATACCACCACATATGGCTAGAATGGGGGAGATAGGTCTGCCGTTCTGGTAGTTGGTAGAGGTCCCAGCAGTCAGACTCACCTAATTTAAGATTCATCACATATCCAATAGAGTGGTGACATATGCTTCACACTGGTATGCCTCTTTAACTTGTGGTCCATATGGTTGAATTTACTCATGATATGCTTATTACAGAAATACAGTATATATAACCCTAATTATGTATACTGTATACTTTAAAATATATAAACTATGGAAAACTCCCATTCATCCTCCCTCTTGTGTATTTCTTTCAGAGGCTTATTGCTCCAGGAAAACAGCAAGTTTGCAGAGGCTCTTCACTACTACAAGTTAGCAATTGGTAGCAGGCCTACACTGGCATGTAAGTGATGACTTTCCATTTTATCTTCCTGGTCACATCTGTATATCATTATCATCTCAGTCTTTTTTTGAAATAAGATGAAGGGCTAAGACCTCACCACAAAACCATCATCAGAACTGGCATCCTAATTGGCAGTGTGTGGAGACATGAAAGCTTTTACAAAGCATGTAGGCTAAACTGCTGAGCGCCTATGGTGGTCTTAGCTTCATGAAATAAAACCATTGGCAGGACAAGAATTACATTTACTACTAATGTACCAGTGGAATATTCCATTATCTTTTTTTTTTGTGTATTCATTGTCATTTTACTTAGGTATTGTAATATTTCCGTATACTTTTTCCATTGTCTTTTGCAGCGGCATACTTGAATACAGGTATAATTCTTATGAATCAGGGAAGATCTGAGGAAGCCAGAAGGACTTTCTTGAAATGCTCAGAAATCCCAGATGAAAATTTGAAAGACCCGAATGCTCATAAGAGTTCAGTGACCAGTTGCCTTTATAATCTGGGGAAATTGTATCATGAACAAGGACAATACGAGGTGAGTTTCTGATAAGTGTTCCGCCGAGAAGTCTCTGGTATATTCCAAAAAGCAAATGGTTAATGGCAAATGCCAGACATGCCAGTGCCATCTTAAAAGTTAGAATATCGGGGTAATGTTTTTCCTTAAAGGGGTACTCTGGTCAAAACCTTTTTTTCTTTTAAATCAACTGGTGCCAGAAAGTTAGATATATTTGTAAATTACTTCTATTAAAAAATCTTGATCTTTCCAGTACTTATTAGCTGCTGAATGCTACAGAGGAAATTCCTTTCTTTTTGGAACACTGATGATATCACGAGCACAATGCTCTCTGCTGACATCTCTGTCCATTTTAGCTACCATGCATAGCAGACATATGCTATGGGCAGCATGGTGGCTCAGTGGTTAGCACTGCTGCCTTGCAGTGCTGGGGCCTTGGGTTCAAATCCCACTAAGGACAACAATAAATAAAGAGTTATTATTATTATTATAATGATGTCAGCAAAGAGCACTGTGCTCATGATATCATCAGAGAGAATTCCAAAAAGAAAAGAATTTCCTCTGTAGTATTCAGCAGCTAATAAGTACAGGAAGGATTAAGGTTTTTTAATAGAAGTCATTTACAAATATGTTTAACTTTCTGGCACCAGTTGATTTAAAAGAAAAAAGGTTTTCACCGGAGTACCCCTTTAAGTTGACTCTCGTAAAGAAGTGTTGAGACTTATAGGCCGTTGCTGCTGTACTGGGAATTCTGAGAATAAAGAATTTTTTAAGCAGTTCTCATATCACCTTTCCAGGTGGCTTTCCCTAGAAGCCAGTGTTTTCTCCAACTAGGAGGCTTGGAAACTGACTAGGAATGTTCAGATGTGGACAGAATTGTTGGTACTCTTCAGAAAAACCCACAATTCGTCCTGAAAAAATTGAAACTGAAAACATTTATAATAAAAAAAAAAAAGAATTGCTGAAAATATCTGTTAAAATCTGACTTTACTGTTGAATTGTGGTTCAACAGAATCATTTTAATAAAAGAAAATAATGAAACTGTCCTGGACTAAAATGATGGTCCCTAAACTTAAAGGGGTATTCTAGGAAAAAACTTTTTTTTTCATATCAACTGGCTCCAGAAAGGTAAACAGATTTGTAAATTACTTCTATTAAAAAATCTTAATCCTTCCAATAATTATCAGCTGCTGAAGTTGAGTTGTTCTTTTCTGTCTGACAACAGTGCTCTCTGCTGACATCTCTTCTGCTGGTCTCGGGAACTGCAGAGTATAAGAGGTTTGCTACTACTCTGGAAGTTCCCCAGACAGGTGTCCTCACAGAAAAGAACAACTCAACTTCACCATCTCATAAGTACTGAAAGGATTAATATTTTTTTTAAATAGAAGCAATTTACAAATCTGTTTTACTTTCTGGAGCCAGTTGATATATAAAAAAAAAATTCCTGGATAACCCCTTTAATATTTTGTTGCACAACCTTTTGAGGCAGTCTCTGCACTGAAGTGATTTCTGAAATTCTCAATGAGGCGTCTGCACTTGTCTACAGGTATCTTGGCCCACTCCTTATAAGATACTGCTCCCATGTGCCTCAGGTATGAATGGTGACTTCTCCAGACTGTATGTTTCAGCTCCTTCCACAGATAAGGATTCAGATCAGGGCGCTTCAGCATAGTCCAATGGTTTTCTCTTGGGCCATTCTGGGTCATTATTCTGTTGGAGGACCCATGACCTGTGACTGAGACCAAGCTTCCTGACAATGGGCAGCACATTTTGCTTAATCGCTCTTTCACTTTCATCATTTAAATTTCTGTTTTTTATTTATTATTTCTTTTGTCAATTTCAACTTATTTCAGAGAGCATCGTGTTTTTTTTTGTTTTTTTTTTTGCCTGTAATGAAGGGTTTCCAACAGTTTTTCCATGTCTGTATACCAAGCCAGAAATTTCTCCAGAAGGAAAGAATACCCATCTGCAGACAGCTGTTTCGGGGTTGTTCCCTTCGTTAGTATAGAGCAGGGTGCTGACTGACTAGTTAGCAGAACTGCACGGGATGTAGTCCTTAGAACAAGAAACTATGTATGACCACAGGTCAGGTCATCCAGCCAAAAAGCTATGCATGGCAACTCCTTTATTTATTGCAAGACCATCTTATGATCAACATTTTTTGCATTCCTTTAACATTTCATTGTGACTTTGACTCTCTAAAGGCACTAATACATGAGAGCTATTATCAGCGACCAGGCTAATAATGCCCTGTGTGATAGGCCCAATAATCATTCAACTCTCTCACATTTTTAAAGGTTTAAAAACCATTTTTCGTTGGCTGTCCACACCCCCATGTAATAGGGAATGTGCAGCTTACAATGATGGGGGGAAAAATCAGCATGAATGATCCAGCAACAGTTCACGAGGCCCTGTCCAGGTAGTAATCAAGCCATGTAATAGACTTCTTAAAGGAGTTGTCCCAACTTGCATGGTAATCGCCTGTCCACAATATAAGGGATAACTGTTGGACTGTGGGCGGTCCAACTGCTGGGAGGGTGCTCGCTTTGGGCATGGATATGCCTTTGTAATAGTACCCTAAGGTAGAAGTCTTCACACACACTGACTATTGCAGTGGACTATCCAAATTTGTCAACAATTGTGGAATTATATTCATTATCAAAGCTTGTAAGGCCACCCTAACAGACCATGAGCAGAATATAATAGAACTGTAGTCTTTATTCAGTCTCTTCTAATGCAGATTATAAATAAGATATGGCTACAGGGAAACATTAGATTATGTTCCCACCTCAGGTATCTACCGCTTATGTACATAATGGTTTCATAATGATGAGTGAAAATGATCTACATCTTGTAATTTTTAGACTAGGGATCTAATTAAAATATTTGCAGATTTAATCAGTGAAAGCTACAATTACCTCAATCAGAGTAAGTGAATAAATTAGCTTAAATAAAAAACACATCTTCCAACAGTATTTCCTTCTTCTCAAACATATTTTTAAAGTGTTCCTATCATTTAAAAAAAAACTTTTGATGTATCAAAAGTTTTGAGCTGTTGATGTCTTTGTGACGAGACCCCCACTGATCAAGAGAACAGGAGAGAAGCATGTGGTAGCACGATTGACTTCCCGGTAATCGACATTATGCAGCCTCATTATAAGTCTATATGGGTCACAGGACGGGGATCACTATGAGCTAGTTAGTTAAAGGGGTACTCCAGTGGAAAATAATATTTTTTTTTTAACCTAACTGGTGCCAAAAAGTTTAACAGATTAGTAAATTTCCAGTACTTATCAGCTGCTATATGTTCCAGAGGAAGTTCTTTTCTTTTTGAATTTATTTTCTGTCTGACCACAGTGCTCTCTGTTGACACCTCTGTCCATTTTAGGAACTGTCCAGAGCAGGAGCAAATTCCCATAGCAAATCTATCCTGCTCTGGACAGTTCCTGATATGGACAGAGGTGTCAGCAGAGAGCACTGTGGTCAGACAGAAAATAAATTCAAAAAGAAAAGAACTTCTTGTGGAGCATATAGCAGCTCATAAGTACTGGAAGGATTAATATTTTTAAACAGAAATAATTTACAAATCTGTTTAACTTTCTGGCACCGGTTATGTTAAAAACATTTTTTCCACTGGAGGACCCCTGTAAGCATGAAGCCAATGGTAACAGGATAGACTTTTCCTGTATCATCTTGTTTTAAAGGTACCTTTTCTGTAGTCTTACAAACAAAAACGGGAACGCTGTACCTTTCAACCGGATATGTCCTTTCCTTTTTTTCAGACCTTTTATTTTTTGGCTTAAAGGGGTACTCCAGTGGAAGACAATTTTTTCAAATCAACTAGCTCCAGAAAGTTAAACAGATTTGTAAATTACTTCTAATAAAAAAATCTTAAATGTTCCAGTACTTATCAGCTGCTGCATACTATAGAGGAAGTTGAGTTGCTTTTTCTGTCTGACCACAGTGCTCTTTGCTGACACCTCTGTCTGTATCAGGAACTGTCCAGAGTAGGAGCAAATCCCCATAGCAAACCTCTCCTGCTCAGGACAGTTCCTGAAAGTAAAAGTAAGAGCGCTCCAGGGTGTATTAAAAGAGATAAAACACAATATAAACAGAAGGCATGAAAGCCGCTCACCCCAACGAGTTTTGTAACAACATACACAACAATGGCAAACACATAAGAGAGATCGAAATATCCACTGCCCTCCGGCTGTAGTAACAACGAGGATCGGTAAGGCTTCAAGCAGGACACCGGCTCCACGATGCACAGGATAAACCCAAGGATGAACCAAGTAAAATCCAACAGGTAGTTTATTCCCAGAATGCATTCTGAAATCGTCCATGTGGAGGATCACACGTGCTGAAGTTCGATAGGATCGGAGGGGGTACAGGTGGTCTCTTACCCGCCCTGGTTGTATACCTACATACACAACATAAACAATGTAGAAATATCAGCTGGCACTGCTTCCTTCCCGGATACACCCCTCACCTTAATCTTCCTCTGCCCAACGTAGTCGTAAAGGCACAGTCACCTGCTGGCGCTTGAGAAACTGGTGGTGCACAGACTGTACAAAGTTCAAGTAACCATATGTCGCAAAACAGTGAAGTAGAAAAAGACGGCAGCTCACCATGGAATTCAACGCAAGCTTCTTTATTGACCAGCGTGTGCAGGTTACAAAACTTGAAGTGCAGGTGCTCTACCCCAAAACCGCACGAACAACGTCCGTTCCTCCTCCGGAGGAGGTTTTGGGGTAGAGCACCTGCACTTCAAGTTTTATAACGTGCACACGCTGGTCAATAAAGAAGCTTGCATTGAATTCCATGGTGAGCTGCCGTCTTTTTCTACTTCACTGTTTTGCTACATACACAACAATGGACAGCATGTAGTGAATAGTGTTGCTCGCGAATATTCGCAATTCGAATATTATTCGCGAATATCGCATATTCGCGAATTCGCGAATTTCGCGAATATAGCGCTATATATTCGTAATTACGAATATTGTTTTTTTTTTTTTTTTTTTTTTTTTTTTTTTTCTTCACAGTACACATCACAGTGATCATCCCTCTCTGCTTCCAGCTTGTGTGGTGTAAAGAAGACTGTAATACTACTATGTGAGACTGGCGTGCGAAAATTCGTATATGCGAAAATTAGCATATCTAATTTTCGCATATGCGAATTTTCGCACATGTTAATTTTGCATATGCCAATATTCACTTATGTTAATTTTCGCATTCGCGAATTTTCGCATACACGGATATTCGCATATGCGAAAATAAAACTAGGACATAACGAATATGCGAATATTCGCGAATATATGACGAATATTCGTCCATATATTCGCGAATATTCGCGAATTCGAATATGGCCTATGCCGCTCAACACTAGTAGTGAATAGCAGGAGTAAGCAGGTTTCCGTCTGCAGCCTTCCCATAGAAACTTGAGCAGCTCGGTGCAACTTCGAGGGTGCATCTTGGTCAAATGAAAAAAGTTTTACCTAAACCACTACACCTGGATTGTGTTTGTTCCGATCAGCGCCACGAAAACCCCTGCTACCCTCGAAGTTGCACCGAGCTGCTCAGAATGCATTCTGAGAATAAACTACCTGTTGGTTTCTACTTGGTCCATCCTTTATCCTGCTCCTCGTGGAGTTTATCCTGCTCCTCGTGGAGCCGGCGTCCTGCTTGAAGCCTTACTGATCCTCACTGGACAGTTCCTGACATGGACACAGGTGTCAGCAGAGAGCACTGTGATCAGACTAAAAAGAACCATACAAACTACTTTGGAGCATACAGAAGCTGATAAGTACTGGAAGGATTAAGATTTTTAAATAGAAGTAATTTACAAATCTGTTTAACTTTCTGGCACCAGTTGATTTGAACAAAAAAATGTTTTCCACCGGAGTACCCCTTTAAGTTTTGGAAATAAAATATTATGATGCAGTTGCAAAAAAACATGGAATCTGTTTAATACCACATTTTTTTGACAGTTGGATTTTTTGGGGGGGGAAAGTCCTGTAGTGGTGGTTAGAAAAAGTTGATGTTGCTACTATGTGGGTTTTTTTTTAACTAAATTTTATGGTTTAAATAACACCCTACAGTTATACACTGTGGATAGTGTTTTGTTTTATTTTTTTAATTTATGTGCGGTATAGTATGTTTTTACTAAGTGATTGTTTAGCATTATATAAGCATACCTCAAATGATCCACTTAAAAAGTTCTGAGGATATGCACCTCAGTGTATAAAGTCAAGTTTCTAGACCTCAGTGCTGTATGCAGGGCCAGATTAAGGCTGCCTGGAAGATGGATGTGTCTTTACAGAGGAAGAGGTTCTACGTTTGCTTTCTAAAGTGAAGACAAATAAATCACAGGGGCCTGATGGGATAGACCCAAAATTATTAATAGAGTTTAGTGGTGAGCTAGCAAAATCGTTAACAGATTTATTTCACCAATCAATGGTAACAGGTGCCGTCCCGGAAGATTGGAAATTAGCAAATGTTGTGCCCATTCACAAGAAAGGTAGTAAGGAGGAATCAAGCAACTATAGGCCAGTAAGTCTGATATCAATAGTGGGGAAATTAATGGTAACCCTACTAAAGTATAGGATTGTGGAAAATATAAAATCCCATGGATTGCAAGATGAAAAACAACATGGGTTTACTTCAGGGAGATCATGTCAAACAAATCTTATTGATTTTTTTGACTGGGTAACTAAAATAATAGATGGCGGAGGGGCAGTAGACATCGCATATCTAGATTTTAGTAAGACTTTTGACACTGTCCCACGTAGAAGAATTATCAATAAACTACAGTCATTGAGCTTGGACTCCAATATTATTGAGTGGATTAGGCAGTGGCTGAGTAACAGACAACGGAGGGTTGTAGTCAATGGAGAATATTCAGAGCAAGGTCTAGTCACCAGTGGGATACCTCAGGGATCTGTACTGGGACCAATATTGTTTAATATCTTCATTAGCGATATTACAGAAGGTCTCGATGTTAAGGTATGTCTTTTTGCTGATGACACAAAGATATGTAACAGGGTTGATGTTCCTGGAGGGATCCGCCAAATGGAAAAGGATTTAGGCAAACTAGAAGAATGGTCAGAACTCTGGCAACTGAAATGTAATGTGGATAAGTGCAAGATAATGCACCTGGGGCGTAAAAACCCTCAGGCAGAATATAGATTTGACACAGCCCTGACCTCAGTATCTGAGGAGAGGGATTTAGGAGTAATTATTTCAGAAGACTTAAAGGTAGGAAGACAATGTAATAGAGCATCAGGAAACACTAGCAGAATGCTTGGATGTATAGGGAGAGGTATAAGCAGTAGAAAGAGAGAAGTACTGATGCCGCTGTACAGAACACTGGTGAGACCTCGCTTGGAGTATTGTGCGCAGTACTGGAGGCCGTATCTCCAGAAGGATATAGATACTCTAGAGAGAGTTCAAAGAACATGGATTGCAGGATAAAACTTACCAGGAAAGGTTAAAGGACCTTAACATGTATAGCTTGTAAGAAAGAAGAGACAGAGGGATATGATAGAGACTTTTAAATACATAAAGGGAATCAACATGGTAAAGGAGAAGAGCATATTTAAAAGAAGAAAAACTACCATAAGAGGACATACTTTTAAATCTTTGCCCCTCTAATTTAAAACTAATATCAGGAAGTATTACTTTACTTAGATAGTAGTGGATGCATGGAATAGCCTTCCTGCAGAAGTGGTCGCTGCAAATACAGTGAAGGAGTTTAAACATGGATGGGATAAGCATAAGGCTATCCTTCATATAAGATAGGGCCAGGGACTATTGATAGGATTCAGATTATTGGGCAGACTAGATGGGCCAAATGGTTCTTATCTTCTGACACATTCTATGTTACTTTTGATTTTGTTCATTATATAGCAGATTGAGCACCCGTTGCTGACTGTTCTTGCCTTATAGCATTGCCCTGGAGCTTTTAAATGTAAGATTGGGTTGTGCTGACCTCTGTCTCTTACATACAATTTAGACATATTGTAAACCTGAGTTCTGCATACTCAGCAATCATGTGGTGTTATCTGTTATTGGTGATTATAAAAACTTGTGGTGTGTGGAAACGTATGTTTCTATGTATTATGATGCCCCCCCTCTGACAGTTCCCCCACATTAGGTGCAGTATATTTCCCCCACATTAGGTGCAGTATAGTTCCCCCACATTAAGTGCAGTATAGTCCCCCACATTAAGTGCAGTATAGTCCCCCACATTAGGTGCAGTATAGTTCCCCCGCATTAGGTTGGCAGTATACTCCCCCCGCATTAGGTTGGCAGTATGGTCCCCCCGCATTAGGTTGTAGTTCCCCCACATTAGGTTAGCAGTATAGTCCCCACACATTTGGTTGGCAGTATAGTTCCCCCACATTAGGTGCAGTATTGTTCCCCCACATTAGGTGCAGTACAGTTCCCCCACATTAGGTGCAGTACAGTTCCCCCACATTAGGTGCAGTACAGTTCCCCCACATTAGGTGCAGTACAGTTCCCCCACATTAGGTGCAGTACAGTTCCCCCACATTAGGTGCAGTACAGTTCCCCCACATTAGGTGCAGTACAGTTCCCCCACATTAGGTGCAGTATAGTTCCCCCACATTAGGTGCAGTATAGTTCCCCCACATTAGGTGCAGTATAGTTCCCCCACATTAGGTGCAGTATAGTTCCCCCACATTAGGTGCAGTATAGTTCCCCCACATTAGGTGCAGTATAGTTCCCCCACATTAGGTGCAGTATAGTTCCCCCACATTAGGTGCAGTATAGTTCCCCCACATTAGGTGCAGTATAGTTCCCCCACATTAGGTGCAGTATAGTTTCCCCACATTAGGTGCAGTATAGTTTCCCCACATTAGGTGCAGTATAGTTCTCCCACATTAGGTGCAGTATAGTTCTCCCACATTAGGTGCAGTATAGTTCAAACTATCCAAACAGGGAAATGTGTATCAACAGAGGAAACTTGCTATCTAATAAAGTCCTGTGATCACAGCAGCACGGGTACTGATTCAAGCAAGCAGTTTTTATATTGTACTAACAATGAAGGCATGCGAATATAATGTGAGATAGCAGGTTTGTGGACAGTGACTGGAACCAGGCTTCAGCTGTGCTGTATTTGTACCATGGCAGATGATAATAACAACTTCCTTTTTGTGAATTATTGTGAAGTAGAGACAAGCAACACAAGCAGCTGAGCTTTAAAGGGCACTACTACAGAGTACACCAGAGTACTCCAGTCAGCTGTTCTTTCTCTCCTGTTTATATTTTGTTTCTAAGGCTATTCATGTACCTTTATCCTTAGTTGGCATTTACATAACTATTTGTGTGTTTCCGAAATCTTTTTCTTTTTTTTTTTTTCCTTTTGAAATTATTGGTGAAATATTTGTTTTCTTCTTGTCTAGGATGCACTCTCTGTATATAAAGAAGCAATACTGAAAATGCCAAGGCAATTTGCACCGCAAAGCTTATATAACATGATGGGTAAGTAAATAATACTAAAAGTTAACATTTCCTTAAAAAGTCTAAGTTTATGTAGCTTCTGTATCTCTTTTTAACAATCATGTTATATTGGTTAATAACTGTAACCAGATGCGTTATATATGCAGTTCTTCACTCAGTTTTGCAGAATAAAATTGGACATTAATACAAATTGTAAGGCCGCATTCACATTAGTGCAGACCACCGTAGTGACTACAATCGGCAAAAAAGTGAATGCGTCCATCACTGTCCATGCACAGATTGCAGCCGATTTGAGCTTTAGAAATTGCATCTGTACAGCGGAGGCACTTATTTTTGTGTGAATGCAGCCTCACTGGATTAAAATGAACTAATCCCAAAATCTGCACCAAACTCTGCTGACATTCAATTCTAAAATAGCCATTCAGTGATTGTAATATTTTAAATATTTAGACACAAAAGTTTAGAGAAAGGTGTTTAAATTTATAATGTTTGCACCAATGTTTTTATTTGATATATTCATAGAAAGAAAATAAATAAAACTCCATGTTCCTTTAATAAATGTCAATATTTTGTAAATAATTTTTAGTGTTGCTTATATCAAATGATTCCATTGTTTACCCAACTGACTTTTTTTTTTTTTTTTGTCGTTGTGGCTTTACAGTACTATTTTTTTGTTTTACCGTATAAATAATTCTGATCTATTAAAGGTGTTTTACTACATCTACAGTTTACTGAAAAAACTATTCTTTATGGTTATTTGTTTAATTAAGAAAGGAATATTAGTGTATAAAGACCTTACCAGCATCTTCGTTAACAGTTTTTTTTGTTTAATTAAACACTTCCTTTTTGCTATGCAGCGCCTTTATAAGTTTGAGCCATTGCCCCAAAAAAAAAAAATGATTACCTGTGTGTGGCGAATTTTGTCACCCCACCTGCCAGCTTACAGAGGTGCTGCTAGCACGTCTTATTAGTAATGTGCCACAGTCACTTCAGAACCATTGATTTCTCAGGGGAAGATGGCTGTCAGTAACTAGTGCTGGAGGCAGCACTTGGTGAACATATTATATTACCAAACTTCCCATTCTGGCTTTTACTTTTCAGATTTTGGTTTAGTTTGTAATTTTTTTTTAGCGTCTCTGTATATATTTTATGTGTTTTTAGCTATGAATGTAGATGTTATAAAATACCTTTAATGCTGGTTTTTATTCCCTTGGAAATAGTGTATAATTTATGAATAGCTCCATTTAGCACTCTGAAAGTGTTAATCTGTCATATCCATTTTTCCATTATTTCCTCTTACATACTGGATTTCTCTTTAGATTTTATAAATGTTATGACTTTATTGGCAAGCGATTTTCTTCACCTGCTGTTGAAATTCTTGGTCTCACATCTATGCGATTCTATGTTAATGTTTTTATTAATACAATTTCTTATAACCATAGAGAGGTAGTACTGCCTTGAAAGTAAGTTAAGGCAGCCATACTCCCTAGAAACGGCTTTTCCACCTGACCCCATAAATGAACACATGGCTCATTCGAGTGTACATATGTACTTAAAAGGGAGAGAAGAATTTTCAGACACCTCTGGCGGCTTATTTCCTGAGGAAACCAAAAATTTGGCGTGTTGAAATTCAGCATGCCCAACCCTTCTTTCCCCAGACATCTTCTATTAGCTGAGAGTTGAGATACTCCCATACAGGGGTTTGGTTGTCATTCATCAAATGCATTTAGGCACAGTAACTAAAAATGAGGGGCCCCATTGTGATGACTAGACAATTTGGTTAGGGCAGCAGCAAATTGGCAGGTCTTGTGGGGTTCTCCTTACATGCAATGGTTAGTACTTACCAAAACTGGTCCAAGGAAGAACCTTAGGCTCAACTATGTGCATGTGGAACACAGTCTGAACTATCAGGTCATATCAAGCAAGAGACCCCTGACTATTGCTAAAAGGGCTTAGAACATCAAAATGTTGCATCAGTGCATGGAAACATCAAAACTACGTGATGTATTCATGGAAGAAGGTGACCTTGATGGTTTAAAGGGGTTATCCAGGAATTGAAAAGAAGACATAATTTTGTTCAAAGACTGCACCCTGTCTTTCTCCAGGGTGGGTGTGGCTCTGCAGCTTAGTTCTATTAAAGTAAATGGAGCAAAGTTGTAATACCACACCCAAAGTGGAGACAGACAGGAAGCGGCCTATTTTTGGATTCCTGCATAACCCCTTTAAAAGTTATGGTTAGTCAGGGTGTATGGCTAGTCAGGGTTCTACAAAGAGTTCCTAAACATCAAGTTAAACAAAAAATTATTTCAAGAACGAGAGGACTTTCTAATCCAACTTTGTGTTTTTTTGTTTTTCTCAGGTTTGGCATATCGACACCGATAATGGATAAATTAGATAATTCATTTACCTCTCCAGTTTATTCATGCTGCTTGGTTTCTCTGCCTGTTCAGAGGACAGTCAGCTTTATTGAGCAAAAACAGCTAGCCCCTATGCAGCATAGCATTTTCCCTTTTCTCAGTTTCCTTGCATTATTTCAACCAAATGAGGTGAATCAATAGGGAGAAAAAGTAGAAAGGAAAGCTCATCTCTTCATTTTAAAGGAAAACTGTCAGTAAAGTCCCCCTGCAATAGCCAGTGGTACTGGCTGATGGTGCGGGGGATGCTGATCAATTTGCTTCCTTCCTTTCATTTTTCTAGATATGGAAATGAGCTGCTAACTGGCACGGGCGGGGTTACAAGGCACCTTCTGGCACTCTGACGTCAGCGCCTCTCGTCCACCGCACTGCCCAGCTTATGAATATTCATTCCCTCCCTCCGGCTGTCCCCCCTTTTCCCCGCTCTGTACTGGACTCCACTGCCTGTATCCACTCAGGATGCAGGCTACTAACATGCCTGCCTTCATTTTATTCAACAAATAATATATTACTCTGTAACTTGCCCTGTAAATAAACATATTTGCCATACAGTGTGTATTTAACTTTTGCAAAACTTCAACTCCCAGCATGCCCAAACACCAAAATGCTGTGTGGACATGCTGGGATTTATAGTTTCACAAAAGCTAACTACACACTATATGGCAAATATGTTTATTTACAGGGCAAGTTCTGGTGGGACGGATTTGGGCATGGTTGGAAGCAAATTGATCAGCGTCCCTCAGACTTCACTGCCAGTTTTCCTTTAATGAACATAAAATATGCGTAAATTCTTCAGGCCAAATATGCATTCTTTACATGCTGTACTGTACATGCTGGACACCAATGGCGTCCAACAGACCTCATTGGCTTTAATAGGGAAGGAAATTCTGACACAGGACACAACCTTACCATGGTGTAAAATACTTAGTTGAATATTTCTATTTTTTTTTATATAAGCTAAGAAACACATTTCCTTGCAATAAATCCATGTTTGTCAAAATGTGTTCATATATGGGAATTTAAAGCTTATACCTGCAGAAAAGGAAACCTTTCCCCCAAATAAGTCTTAGTGTGAGACTTTTACCTAGTGGAGAACCATCACATTTAGTCTGGAAATGCTCCGTTATTCTCTGTGCGGAGACATAATCTTTTGAGTACCGATCACACAGTGCATACTGAAGTTAGATTCATTTGTCTGGCATTACAGCGTGTACCAGGAAAGTTAGCGTTAGCTCAGATGTATTAGGAAAGAAATATATTTTGTTTAAAGTTTCAATTAAAACTTTGGGTCAAAAGATGTAATGATCCCTATGGGAGTTTCTGCCTCTTAATGCCAAAATTAAAGATTGCTTAAGGATCAAGTTCAGGTTTAGATGTCTTTTCCTTTCCTGGAAACTTGATACCGTACGGTTTATTGTATTACATTGCATGTAAAACCACATGGGGCCACCTGTTACTGTAATTAGTGATTCTATGCCTTTAGTGGTGCGAAAATGTAAGTCTTCTAGCGTAATGCTGTTATTTTATAACTGGAATGTGGGGGCACATCTTAATTTTTTAGCTTTCCACAATTGAGTGATCCGTCTTTGTCTCTAATCTAGTTTAAAATCATAACATTTTTATTTTCTTAAAGCTTCTTACAGCTTCCCCTTCTCTTATGAAGTGTAGTGTACAGAATTTGTATAACATTTATGGTAGATTTTATTTACTTTTTAGGGCCATTTATAGAGTTAAAGGGGCACACCAGTGGAAAACTTTTATTTTATTTTTTTTAAATGAACTGGTGCCAGAAAGTTAAATTACTTCTATAAAAAAAAAATCTTAATCCTTTTGGTACTTTTTAGCAGCTGTATGCTGCAGAGCAAATTCTTTTACTTTTTGAATTTCTTTTTTGTGTTGTCCCCAGTGCTCTTTGCTGACACCTCTGTCCCTGTCAGGTACTGTCCAGAGTATCATAGGTTTGCTATGGGGATTTTCTCCTGCTCTAAACAGTTCCTGATACGGGCATCAGGTGTCAGCAGAGAGCACTGTGGACAACACAAAAAAGAAATTCAAAAAATAAAGATTTTCCTGCTAAAAAGTACTTAAAGGATTAAGATTTTTTTAATTTGAAGTAATTTACAAATCTGGTTAACTTTCTGGCACCAGTTCATTTAAAAAAAAAAGTTTTCCACCGGAGTACCGCTTTAATGGGGTTTATACAACATTTTCTTTTTGTAAACAGCCAATTTCCTTAAAGGGCCACTGCATTTTAGAATGAAATGTGCCAGAAAAAAAAAAAAAAAAAACTTTTTCTACGTAATTCCCAAATAAACATTCTGATATAAGTAGCAGAGAATACGTGGATTCTTCTACTCCTGGGCCCCTTAGTCTTGATAAGTCTTTAAAGGACTGCTGGTAATCCTAGTACTTCATTATCCTAACTCAGAGAAGTAACAGGCCCTGTAGACTCAACTCTATAACGTGAGCCTAAAAATACTGGTTAATTATCCATCCCCTATTTAAGAGTTGTGAAATAAAACTACATTTTTGGCAATTTTTATTATTAAGTTACATATTTCTATAACCAAAAATACTTTAGCTATATGTAATGTGAATTAGGAAATAATGATGGTTACGGTTGTAATAACAATCTCTGATCCACTCTTTTACTCAACTGAGTTTATAGTGTGTCAAATGTAGTACCAATTGTACTTTCTATAAAATCGCAGTTCAGTGCCAATATAATCGTTTCTGAAATAGTGACATTAAAATACAGATTCTTATCTTTCTCCATGTATTGAAAAGAACAGGAATAGTGATAATATATATATATATATATATATATATATATATATATATATTTATCACCATCAAGTTATGCAGAACTTCACAGTTTTTAAGTGTACAAATAAAGACAAAATTAGACATTATAATAATACACACTAAATAGTTAAACAAAAGGAGGGAGGGCCCTGCTCGCGAGAGCTTACAAACTATGAGAAATAGGGTTGAGACAAAAGGTAGAAGGTGATTTGTGTGATCAATGGTCCAGCCATGTTTTATAAATAAATAAAAAGGTTGGTATAACCAGTCACCAGCCAATCTCCTGAGAGTTTAAAGAGCATAGAAAGGCACTGCCTTATAGGCCTGCTTGAAGAAATGTATCTTTCGGGCACATTTAAAACTTTGGTTGTTTGGTCTGAGAGTTTGCGGTATTGCGTTCAAAGAAAACTTGTGCAGCACAAGCAAAGTCTTAGAGTTGGGAGTGATAGATGCAGATTATAGAATATGTTAGTTGTAAGTCATTCACAGAGCGAAGAGCAGGTGTAGGATGGTAGACAGAGATGACGGAGGGGATGTAGGGTGGTGCATCACTGTGGAAAGCTTTGTGGGTGAGAGTTTTGTACTGTATTCTGGACTAAATGGGTCACCAGTTTATTGCCTGGCACAGGGGGGAAACATCATAGTAACTGGAGAAGAAGATGCAAAGTCTAGAGAAGACATAATCCAGCCTATTCTCGTCCTTGTGTGTGAACGAGTCAGTAAACTGTGAAAGGGCTAGGTCTATAGGCAAATGAAGATATTGGGGGTGTCAATGGGGATCTTACAATCAATGATGATGAGTGTAGGTATTCTGGTGGAAAGGAAATGAGGAAGCTAGCTGGCAAAATGATCCAGAAGGTTTAGAGGTGACCCAGGAGGTAGATTAGAGAGAAATTACTACTTTGAGAGAAAGTAGACAAGAGAGTCTGAGGTCCTGAATATCGGCAAGTTTATTACACACAGATCGAGACTATAGGAAAGCAAAGTTTCTTCTATACATGAGGAAACATAACTGATAGGAGAAGGCATACAGGAATTATTAGTGGAAGGTGTGTCAAGGTTAGGGGAGAAGTCCCTAGCAGCTAGGAGCAGGTAATAAAGAGGGGGAGCAAATGGTTAAGTAACTTGAAGGAGCGACTTTTGTGGTGTACCATAGAATGAGATGAGTTTTGACGAGTCATAAAGGAGAGCAGTGCATAAAAGAGAACATGTATTTACCTCCAGAACTAGTGATCGTCTGAAAATCTCCCCTTCCCTACTTCTAAAGAAAAATTATAGACATCTCATTTTATTTTCCTTCCAGATACCACGAATACTGGAAAAAGGTCACTATTTTAACAGATTTACAAATGATTTGTTACCAGTCCTGGCACATATAAAAATAAATAAGGCAATTTAATGGAACTCTAAAATGTTTTAATTTCCTCCTGTTTCCATCCATTTTCACTTGGCAGATGACTCAATGGGCTGTGCTTCAATATAAGGGCACGAATCTTGGCATGTGGTCTACTATAGTACACTCTGTAGTGGGAAAGGGATTTTACAGGTTTCCACCAATGTTCTGGAGCTGGAGAAAAATGGCTGATTTCTTCCGACACAAATAAAGCAAAAAATAACGTGGTGTTGTATTACCCAGGAAAATCTATGGTATGTCAAATAGTATTAAATAAGAAAAACAAAGTGTTTTAGAAGTGTTTTTGGAACACAGAGGATCTCTTTATCAGGCAGATTTACAAATGAATGGCTACATGACACAACATATTTGCATTCACTGTGAAGGAGGGTGTTGTTTCTCGTCGAAGAGACCCAGATGGTGCCATCACTTATTAGCCGCATTACACAAGAAGATCTGCGGTCAATGACCAGCTGATAAGCAAGCTTTTGCTCATTCATCGGCAGAACACTGGCTGGCTCTATTATACAGGGTGATATCACCCCATGTTATAGGGCCTTAAAGGGGTACTCCACCCCTAGACATCCTATCCCCTATCCCAAGGACCCCCGTGATCTCCCTGCTGCACCCGATGTTCATTTAGAGCGTTAGGTGTAGCGCCGGAGGCTCGTGACGTCACAGCCGCGCCCCGTTCGTGATGTCATGGCCTCGCCCTCTTAATGCAAGTCACGGCTGTCACGTCCCCTCCCATAGACTTGCATTGAGGGAGCATGGCCGTGATGTCAGGAGCGGGGCAGGACGTTACAAGCCCCGCATCACCAGTCATCCGGCACAGAGCAAAGTTCGCTCTGTGCACTGGATGTCTGGGGTTCCGCAGCAAAGATCGCGGGGGGGTCCCAGCAGCGGGACCCCCACGATCATACATCTTATCCCCTATTCTTTGAATAGGGGATAAGATGTCTAGGGGCGGAGTACCCCTTTAAGGGTATACTGCTGTTATCTTTCTTCTGTTCTTCGAAATCCTTAAGGCTCTGTGGATCTTTTCATCAATAACCAGGGGATGGGTATCCTTAGTGTGAGAATTTGTTTCGCATTGAAAACAGATCCAAATGTATCTCAGAGGATGGTTGTAGATACTTGGCTTCTTCATATGTCTTAGATGGAAGCTGTTCCATCTTAAATTACCTGTAAGTTTATGGTAGGCTGATGTTTGTATGGTGGTGTTTTTGATGTATGTGGATCATATCCAAGAAATATATCTGAGATCATGAGTAGTGAACAGGGTAATCAGGATTTTGATGGCCTGTCCTCAAAATAAAACCTGTGGGCTTCCAGCTGCTGGCATCCCCTTGCCAATCCGCTGCTTGAGAATGCCGTGACACTCAATGAGAGTGCCGCAAACGTCATTGTTTCCATGCGTTTGTACTATGGCCCACACTATAGTTTTCCTAGCAGATGCGCTATGTACTGCAACTGTCTCATTCACTTGAATGTGACACAACTGCTAGAAAAAGAACAGGATGTCCTAATCTACCATTTTATCTGGTTGACAACCTATTTAAATCGCGAAAAGCAGGTCTGTCATCATTTAAACCAGTGGATCAACATCTTAGATGTTTCTTATTTTCCTGAAACAGGCTATAATCCAGAGTTTGGTTGTGTCCAAGTTGTGGGGTCCAGTTTGTCTTTTTTTCATGGATTTGACTGCAATGAGGCAAAATAGTATCAAGCTAGAGAGGAATTTTTACATTTAATGATGCTTTACTGAGGGCTGTAGCAATGTATACAAGTGACTTAAAGGGATATTCTGGCATATGGATAATATGTTCTTTGGGCCTGTAAAAAAAAAACTACAAAAAAACATACCTTACCTGCCCATCTCCCCTTGCCTCTCCCATTCTTATATTTCTGGCCCATTAACTCTTCAGCCTTCATCCTGCTTCTGAGAAGGGTGCTCAATGCAGGACTGCCCACTCAGCCAATCACTGAACACAGGGTTTGTCCTGTCTAGGTCAGTGATTGGCTTAGGGGCAGATTCTACACCGAACACTCCTCTTAAAGGAGAACTCCGGAATGTACTGTAACAACTTATTCCTTATCCTAAGAATAGGGAATATGTGTCAGATCGCTGGGGGCCCCGCGTTCTTCCGTATGGAGCAACAAGCATTTTTGACCACAGCACGAAGCTGCGGCCAACACGCCTCCTCCATGCAGTTCTATAGTAGAGCCAAAGATTGACGAGAGCACTTCAGCTCTCCCATAGAGCTGTATGGAGGGGGCGTGTCAGGCGCAGCTTTGTGCAGTGGTCAACACGCCCCTATCATGCAGAGAGCATGGGCCCCATACGGGAGATTGCGGGGGGCCCCAATGGTCGGATTGTGGGGGGGCCCAGCGGTCGCATAGGGGATAAGTTGCTAAATCTCGGAGATCTCCTTTTAAAAGCAGCAAGAAGACAGAAGCATTGAAGGGAATGAAAGGAGAAGAACTATAGTTGTGGGGTGACCGAGGTATTGCAAGTATGGCTTTTTTTCCCAATTTTTACTGCTCCAGCAACATATCTTTATCCAAATGTCGTAATACCCCTTTTACCCAATTAAATGGCCCTTTACCATTATAGTTCATTTCTTTTCTAGCAATTTTAATGAGTATTTATTTTTATAAAAATTATCAATGAATGATCATGAGGAATTGTACCACTGTAAAATGTAACCATTGTAGTATTATTGGTAGCACTATCTGTTAATATAGCTTTAACTGCTTATCATAATGACATTTTGCTTGGACAACAATGACATTCCTCTCAATTAAAGTCCATCTGTGCAATGAGGGCTTAGAATTCGTGGTCATTACTCTCTGTTTGCACTATTCTTTTCGGAAAGACTACCATAAACCATCCCCTTGGAATATTGTCCACCTCAACTCTGAAATACGGCATTGCTGATGCAGCATACATTTTGAGAAAAGTACCTCAAACTTATTATTTTTAAGAATTGCACAAAATAAATATGATGTGGCATCAGATAGAGAGCGCCAATTAACTTGGAGATGGAGGCATGCAGAGAGTGTGGCAGGAGCTACCCAGGTTATAATGAGAAGTAAAAATCCGAGATTACAATCTGCTATTTGCGTTGTTCTGATATTTCTTTCTTAGCTTATCCGATGCCACACAAACAGCTTATGTATATCCAATGGTATCGTAAACCTGCAATATATTGTTCTACAGGTATATTCCACAGATATAAAGTAAAGTCATGAAGTATAATGAGGGGCACTCACCCAATCTCGTGTTCAACAGTTTATTTCTAGTACAGTTAAAATACAGCATGACCGTACAGTTAAAATATAGCATGATCGGGTGCCCCCTCATCCGATTATGCTGTATTTGAAACTGTATTTTCTAAATAAACTCAGTTGAAAACAAGATGTGGTGAGTGCCCCCCATGATGCTTTATGACTTTTAACAGTAGAAAGAGGGAGCTGCTCATGTCGCTGTACAGAACACTGGTGAGACCTCACTTGGAGTATTGTGCGCAGTATTGGAGGCCATATCTCCAGAAAGATATAGATACTTTAGACAAAGTTCAGAGAAGAGCTACTTAAAGGGGTACCCCGGTGGAAAACTATTTTTTTCTAATCAACTGGTGCCAGAAAGTTATACAGATTTGTAAATTACTTCTATTCAAAAATCTTAGTCCTTCCAGTACTTATCCACTGCTGTATGCTGCACAGGAAGTTGTATGGATATTTTCTGTCTGACGACAGTGCTCTCTGCTGACACCTCTGTCCATGTCAGGTACTGTCCAGATCAAGAGCAAATCCCCATAGCAAACCTCTCCTGCTCTGGAAAGTTCCTGATATGGACAGAGGTGTCCGTAGAGAGCACTGTGGTCAGCCTGAAAAGAACTATACAACTTCCTGTGGGGCATACAGCAGCTGATAAGTACTGGAAGGATTCAGGTTTTTTTAAATAGAGGTAATTTACAAATCTGTTTAACTTTCTGGCACCAGTTGATTGGAAAAAAAAAATAGTTTTCTGCCGGAGTACCCCTTTAAGTAGCTCTTTTCTGAACTCTGTCTAAAGTTTCTATATCCTTCTGGAGATACTGTTTCCAGTACTGTGCTCCTCCCTCTTTCCACTGCTAAAAGTCATAAACTATAATGAGGAGCACTCACCGAAAAAAAAAAAAAAATTCCACCGGTGTACTAGTACATGGATTGCAGGATAAAACAGAACAGGAAAGATTAAGGGACCTTATAGTATAGGTTTGAAGAAGGATGAGACAAAGGGGATATGATATAGACTTTTAAATTCATAAGTAGAATCAACACAATAAAGGAGGAGAGTATATTTAAAAGAAGAAAAACTACCACAAGAGGACATAGTTTTATATTAGAGGGACAAAGGTTTATTCAGTAATACCAGGAAATATTTATTTACTGATAGAGTAGTGGATGCATGGAATAGCCTTCCTGCAGAAGTGGTCGCTGTAAATACAGTGAAGGAGTTTAAACATGCATGGGATAAGCATAAGACTATCCTTCATATAAGATAGGGCCAGGGACTATTCATAGTATTCAGATTATTGGGCAGACTAGATGGGCCAAATGGTTCTTATCTGCCGACACATTCTATGTTTCTATGTTACTTTTGGTTTTGTTCATTATATAGCAGATTGAGCACCCGTCGCTGACTGTTCTTGCCTTATGGCATTGCCCTGGAGCTTTTAAATGTAAGATTGGGTTGTGCTGACCTCTGTCTCTTACATACAATTTAGACATAATGTAAACCTAAGTTCTGCATATTCAGCAATCCTGTGGTGTTATCTGTTATTGGTGATTGTAAAAACTTGTGGTGTGTGGAAACGTAACAGGACACAAGACGTGAGGTATTGAAAGTCATTACGTGAAATTACCTTATTGATGGGAGTTTTGTGTTACTCATGTAACATCCAGCACGTTACACACAAGTCTCTGTCAGACCCTAATTAACTTGTCTAGATATCAATGGCCACATGTAGCATGGCTTGAAGGCTCAGTCCTGTAGGCACATTAATGTCTCAATAGAACTAATTAGAGGTACTCCGATCTGACCGTACAACAAAGGTTAAACTGCTTTCCATACATTGAGTGTCCTTTGGTGTCTAGCAAAGCTGAGAGAGTTTTGGCTTTGTTTTGTTACTGGTGGGAATTCACTTTTTGGTATTCTAATTATTTTAGCTAAGCCTACAGGAACAAGCGGCCAAAGTCATTGTGGCTGCAGAACAATTGGGAAGAAGGTTTCATCTAAGTTTCTGGGCTTCTCACTCGTCGTTTTCCGCAGCATAGTTTAATGTTAGTTCCCTATAAATCAGGGATGACCAGGCAGTTAAAAGATTAAACAAACTCTGGTAAATAGAGAGAATACTAGCATTCTGTGCAGAGATGTTATTTGCAGTCTCTCCGGAGCGGGAACAATGCAATCATAAATTCCGTCTAGAAGTAAAATTGACAAATTGCTCTAGCGGCTAATATAGCTTTAGCCGCTGGTTTCAGTCTTCACCTGGTTACAGTATGTTTATCCCAGCATGAGCAGAGTTGTTATAGCCGGAGAAATGTTCCCTATGCTCTTCCATTTGTCTCTGCTTTTTTTTTTTACTTTATAACTTGCCATTGTATAGACCTTTGATGTCGTAAACAACACTTGAGACAACTAATATTTCTCCTATATTTTTGTGATAAAAACCTGAATGAAAGGTACGCTTGGAAATAATCATTTCTGGAACCTACAAGGATGTTTTCCTTTCTATGCTTGTGTCCTGTGCCATGCTGATAACATTTTAAGGACTTTGATAATGACATTTGTTGTCAGCGGTTACATGTTGACGTTCAGGGACTTGCCTCCTTCCTCTCGACTGTATGACTCACAATGTGTTTATCTAGAACAGTTTCTGCAAACCCTTTAATGATTTGGTTGGCTAATTATGTTGTAAATTTAGATTTGCTCAAATATGACAGCGCTTAGACCTTCAAATTTGGCTCCGGTCAGTCATACTATCCAATTTATTATCCCTCCCAATGGGATTTTCTGCCCCAGTCTTAATTTTAACCCTGCAGTTGTTTCTATCGAGGTGAACGATACAAGGTTAGACATTGATGGCATATTGCCTTACCAATGGCTAGAATAGTGATCTTTAAACTGTAGATGTTGCAAAATTACAACACCCAGCATGTGTTGGCTGTCCAAGTTTGCTGGGTGAAGGTTCACAGTTTTGAGACCACTGGGCAAGAACAAAGTGGCATCGGTTTTAGGAAAGTGTTGAGCTGCTTTGCCTTTTCCAGAGTAGGTGCTGGCTCTGGCCATTATAGTTAATGAGACAACCTCTTTATATGTTCTGCTTATTATTTTTTGTACATTTTTGTATATGCACTCACTGAAGCAAATACTGTCAGCAAGTCTTAACCATCCTTGGGATCCAACAGACATTGGATATTAGGATTTTATAGTAGACTAAAGCATCATGCTGAAATATCTCTTCAAGACCAAAGCCTAGAAAAAAGAATGTGAGAATATTGTGTCTCATCTGATTTTTATTTGGTGTAGTGTCGTGAAAGATAACTTGTGTGGAGTCAGGTAAACAAATACATTGCTGTCCTCACATAAACTGGACTGGACTTGATGATGTCTGTCACAATCACACCCTATCGGTCCAGCCAAGACATTAGAGAGAGTGTGATGGTGCAAGGGTTAAAGCCGCCAGACCTCTGGGTATCCACTACTAGTCCCAGCAAGTCACTAAATCAACCCTTAGATAAACGTGTTTCCACCAGAGCTGCCTTCAGAAAGGTGAGCTCATATATTTAGAGATCAAAGACCAGAGCTGATTAATTAAACATTTAATCTGATAAAAGGTATCACAGTGCTATGCATAAAAATAAACAAATGACATACAGTTACAAAAATATATAAAAGAGTTTGGCAAGGCAAGTTCAGAAAACAAAAGATGAAGTTCTTACAGCATGATAATATAGCATTCCATGAGAGTGAGTTCCAGCTGTTCTTAGGATGGTCTTGTCAGCTTGTTGAACAGCATTGAACACCCTGAGTCTAGCATTATTAAATATTATATATCTGCCTTTTTGGAGGGAGACTCCATTCCCCCCTCCCCTCTGATCCCACCAGGGGGGCACCTCTGTCCCTGGCCCTCTTAGCTGGTTGATTATATGATGGGACCAGAGTGCCCCTTACATCCTGCTGCTTCCAAAAGAGCCTCTGACTTCAAAGGAGATACAAACAAACAGCCAGACCCCCAATAAAATGCAATACACAAACCCACAGTCTGAATGACCTCTAACCCCCAGGTCTTGGATAATACCTCACACACAGTTATAATTTATAATACACATATAGGATTTTAATAATCAGGCCTTGGGCCTGACAATGTCAAAGGAAAAATATGACATGGTAGAAATAATGGAGTCAGGCTGGACGATAACGGGACATTTAACAATCTGGGTTACAGTTTATTCAGAAAGGAAAATTGAAATGGGGGAGAGATTAGCCTTTAGGTAAAGTCCTGTCCAAAGGCCACACTGTGGGAAGAAATGTGTTATGATTTTGTGGAGTCCCTATGGGTAGAAGTATGTGGAGGTAAAAATAATAAAGTACTGATAGGGGTTTTCTATAAGCCGCCAAATATAATAGAAGCAGCAGAAGATCAATTATTGAAGCAGAAAACCAACACAAAGGCATTCTTTACTGTAAGTGCAGTGGACTATGAAACTCTGCCAGGTGAAGTGTTTTTTTTTTTCTTTGTATCCACACCAAAGGGTAATCGGATGAATTTGAAGGACATAAGTGTTTTTCAGGCTCACAAACCACTCTGAACTGCCCAGATGGTACAGGCAGCATTGATTGACTTTAGTCAAATCAGCTAAAGAAAATTTTACCGGTCGAGAAGACAAATCACACACAAGTGTACATATAGACCAAGCCTGAATCTAAACTTTTCTCTTTAGAGCTAAGGACTCACCTTTTATTCTGCCATATAGTGCCTCCATGAGACAATGCTTCTAGGAGATAGTATCCTAGTACTATAGCATATAATGCTGCATGCAACCATTTAGTTTTCTCATAGATTGTGTATAAAAACAACCTCTTTGTGCATTTAACACCTTCAATAACACATTTCTGACATATTGGGGGGGGGGGGGGGGGAGATATATCAAAGCTGTCCTGCATCGATATAGACCAAACTACAGAGGGTTAGGCTGTTCTAGTGTGTGCCTAATTTATGAAAAGACGCAGGGCTCTTCATAAATTCTGCACACGGACTTCAGGATCTATGGTTTAGACTGTATTTAAACCTGCTCCAGCATGGTCTGACATTTCAGCGTATTTTCGCCCCATGCGAATTTTCACTGAAAAGTCGCAGTTGATAAATTCAGCACCAATGCATTTTTCCATCTAAAGTAGCCTAGAATGCATCATGTACTAAAAATCCTATATCGCACGTATTTAGACTGTGACTTTCTGTGTGACAATTTTAGATGGGAAAAACAGTCTAAATCCTTTGATAAATGCCCCCCCCCCCCCCCAATTGTATGTCAATGTGCATTACAAAAGAAACAGTGGCTAATTGTTACGCCTAGCGCTCCGGGTCCCCGCTCCTCCCCGGAGCGCTTACGGCGTCTCTCTCTCCGCAGCGCCCCGGTCGGTCCCGCTGACCGGGAGCGCTGCACTGTCATGGCCGTCGGGGATGCGATTCGCACAGCGGGACGCGCCCGCTCGCGAATCGCATCCCAGGTCACTTACCCGTTCCCGTCCCCTGCTGTCATGTGCTGGCGCGCGCGGCTCCGCTCTCTAGGGCGCGCGCGCGCCAGCTCCCTGAGACTTAAAGGGCCAGTGCACCAATGATTGGTGCCTGGTCCAATTAGCTTAATTGGCTTCCACCTGCTCCCAGACTATATCTGATCTCTGCCCCTGCACTCCCCTGCCGGATCTTGTTGCCTTAGAGCCTAGTGAAAGCGTTACTGTGTTTGTCCATACTGTGTACTTGACCTCCTGCTATTACCTTATTGACTACGATCCTTGCTGCCTGCCCCGACCTTCTGCTACGTCCGACCTTGCTTCTGTCTACTTCCTTGTACCGTGCCTATCTTCAGCAGTCAGAGAGGTTGAGCCGTTGCTAGTGGATACGACCTGGTCACTACCGCCGCAGCAAGACCATCCCGCTTTGCGGCGGGCTCTGGTGAACACCAGTAGTGACTTAGAACCGGTCCACTAGCACGGTCCACGCCAATCCCTCTCTGGCACAGAGGATCCACCTCCTGCCAGCCGGTATCATGACAGTGCAGCGCTCCCGGTCAACTGTCACGATGCCGGCTGGCAGGAGGTGGATCCTCTGTGCCAGAGAGGGATTGGCGTGGACCGTGCTAGTGGACCGGTTCTAAGTCACTACTGGTGTTCACCAGAGCCCGCCGCAAAGCGGGATGGTCTTGCTGCGGCGGTAGTGACCAGGTCGTATCCACTAGCAACGGCTCAACCTCTCTGACTGCTGAAGATAGGCACGGTACAAGGGAGTAGACAGAAGCAAGGTCGGACGTAGCAGAAGGTCGGGGCAGGCAGCAAGGATCGTAGTCAATAAGGTAATAGCAGGAGGTCAAGTACACAGTATGGACAAACACAGTAACGCTTTCACTAGGCTCTAAGGCAACAAGATCCGGCAGGGGAGTGCAGGGGCAGAGATCAGATATAGTCTGGGAGCAGGTGGAAGCCAATTAAGCTAATTGGACCAGCCACCAATCATTGGTGCACTTGCCCTTTAAGTCTCAGGGAGCTGGCGCGCGCGCGCCCTAGAGAGCGGAGCCGCGCGCGCCAGCACATGACAGCAGGGGACGGGAACGGGTAAGTGACCTGGGATGCGATTCGCGAGCGGGCGCGTCCCGCTGTGCGAATCGCATCCCCGACGGCCATGACAGTGCAGCGCTCCCGGTCAGCGGGACCGACCGGGGCGCTGCGGAGAGAGAGACGCCGTAAGCGCTCCGGGGAGGAGCGGGGACCCGGAGCGCTAGGCGTAACACTAATAAAGTATATAATACAGATACCTGTATTCATCAACGTGTAACACGCATTTTTAATGCTCACATTCTTAGTCTAAAGTCTATCTGCGTGTTATAAGCCGATAAACTGTTTCTGACCCTGCAGGAGCCACTGCAGTTCAATGATTTAAAGCGGATGCTTTAAATCAATAAACTGCAGCGGCTTCTGTGGGGCCAGAGTCCAGGTGCCGCTACCCGATTCCCTCCCCCATCCCCGGTTTTATAGTTGCCTGTTCCTGGGGACCGCGCTCCTTCAATCTCTGGCGGCGTCCCATCCTGCACTGTTGCTGTGCACTGCGCAATGATGAGTGACGTCCTCAACACAACGTCACTGTCAGTGGCGCGGCACTCGGTGACAGCTATGGATGCCACCGGAGCCTGGAGGAGCGCGGTCCCCAGGGACAGGAAACTATAAAATCGGGGATGGGGGAGGGAATTGGGCAGTGGCAGAAACAGTTTATCGAGGTATACACACACACACACAGGCACCCTCATTTTAACAAGGATATTTGGGTAAAAAAAAAAATTTTTACCCAAATTTCCTTGGGAAAATGAGGGTGCGTGTTATAGGCCGATGCGTGTTATACCCCGATAAATATGGTAATCTTTTGAGATTTTTTAGCAAGACTATAGCATTCCTATGAGAGTGTCAAATACATTTTACAATATTTTTTGTACAGATAAAGATATTCATATGCAAAATTGCCTCTGTTTCATTTTAATCTTATGTAAACACATTCTGATGCCTACTGTTGTATAGAACAGAAATCCGGTAAATCACATAAGCCATTGCTGGTGCATTTTGTTTAAATACCAGTAGGGTCTGACTTTTTTTTCCCTACTCCCAGCAGTATTGTTATATATTGACTATGATAAGCACACACATAGATTGGGATGAGCTTCTCAGAGCCCCGTCCTTATTACATAATCAATAAATTTGACTTTTATAATTTTTACAGTTGGAAGATTTGTTTTTAAATCCTAAAACTTAACAGTAACTTAATTGAATTTCTATCACCTATTAGTGAGTTCAGAGTAATTTAAGGGGGTCTTATTGGCTCTTGCTTTGGGAACCCTGCATGTTTTTGCATTATACAAATTCATTTCAATGGAAAATGTGCAATACTTAATTGTTCCTGTGGTAGTGGAAAGGGCCACTTGTTTCTAGGTTCCCTCATGGATCAGTAGTGAGAAACAGTCAGCCTATGGTAAAAGGTACAAATAAAGCTAGGTTTTAGGTGCTAAAGGGTTACTCCGATGGAAAACATATTTTTTTTTAGGTCTTTTTAAGTCAACTGGCTCCAGAATGTTAAACAAATTTGTTAATTACTTCTATTAAAAAAAATAATAATAATAATCCTTTCAGTACTTTATCAGCTGTATACTATAGAGGAAATTATTTTCAGGAACTGTCCAGAGAAGGAGAAAATCCCCATAGCAAACCTATGTTGCTCTGGAGAGTTCCTGACACAGACAGAGGTGTCAGCAGAGAGCACTGTGAACAGACAGAAAAGAAATTCAAAAAGAAAATAATTTCCTCTGTAGTATACAGCAGCTGATAAGTACTGGAAGGATTAAGATTTTTTTAAAGAACTAATTTACAAATCTGTTTAACTTTCTGGCACCAGTTCATTTAAAAAAAATGTTTTCCACTGGAGTATCCCTTTAATGCAGAACATCTCAAGTGTACATCATAATGCCACTAAAAAGGTGATGCCTACATATATTTATTTTAAGGACTTATAGTTGGCAAGCTACTACATTCGGGCTATTTCCTACACATATGCGTTTATTTAACTGGATTCAATAACATGGTTTGCTGCACTGTTGAGTGTGGGAAGTGGCCCAAATATAGTACCTGCTGACTACATTTGGGACATTAAAATGCCTGCTGCAGTGTTTGACTTTATATATTGGCATCCCTTTTTTAACAGGGAGGCGGCCTATACCTGGGATGCACTGCATGAATTCAGCATGAACCTAGCCTTAAAAAGAAAAAGAAATGATGGCCTTTGTGGTTTGTCTTTACGGAGTTAAATGTTGGAACCAAGCAGAAATGTAGAGAAATCCATCCAGACATTTCAGCTGTGCTGCTTAATTCACTTTTTTTGTCTAGTTTTCTTCCAGTAAAATCGTACATGATTTTACTGTTTTTTATTTTTTTTTGTATGTGTGTGTGTGGGGGGGGGGGGTTTCAATTGTGAGCCAACTTCCCATTTGTAAATCTAGCTCTAAATCTCCAAAGCTTGTGCATGTTCCAGAGGAAAATAATTCCTTTCTCCATCAATCATAGCAAATTAACAAAATATTTTTGCCAATACAAATCCTCTGGAGAATGTGATCTGGAAGCATTCTAAATAATTTCATTGTTGTTTTTGAAATTGCTCTCTCGGAGGAAATGTAACAATTGACCATAAAGCTTGTGTTGTTTTTGAAGTGTCTCTGACTCGTAATCTTTTACCTATAAACACATAAATCATTTTTTTCTGGTTCATGTATACCTTTTTCTTATTTTTTTTGTAATGTGATCCGCCTTGCTGCTGGTTATTAGTATCACTACCCAACCTGTTAATGGCAATGCAAGGGTTTTATTCATCTGTTCCTGCAGACGAGTAGGATCGGGTTGGTTGCCAGACTGTCAAAACCAGACTGATCTCCTGGAGAGAAGACAGACAACTTAGTGAGAAGTAGCAGACATGCTGTAGAGGTTATGACTACAGCATGGAACTATAGAGGGATTGTTTGTAGTCTGTAACCATGGTGGCACATAGGTCAAAATAGAATAGACACATAATGGTAAAATATTTTTAACTACACTTACTTCATTTATTTAAGATGTATTGAAGCAATAATAAAATTGACCAATATGGTGGTACAAAAAAACCTTTGTACCTGGCGCTGCTACTGGTCAAGGAATGAGGATAAACTACCCTGGTCAAGGAAGGAAGATAAACTACTCCAAAGATACTTCCAAGCAAAATATTAAATAATAAAAAAATTATAAAATACAAGCACAGTGACACGTTTCAGGGGTCACCACTCCCTTCTTCAGATTAAGGTGGTGACCCACGAAAAGCATAATTGTGCCTGTATTTAATTTTTTATTATTATTATTATTTTTATAAATCTTTTATAAATCGTTTGGAAGTATCTCTGGAGTTGTTTCTCCTCCTTCCTTGACTAGACGTAGCAGCACAAGGTACAAGGGTTTTTATGCACCACCATATTGGATATTCTACAGGACCGGCTACCCCTGTCATCCTGTTACCCTCCAGGCTCAGCAGCTACTCAAAGCTCTCAGTACCCCAATATGTAACTGGGGTGATAGGTGCTCTTATCACTCACTTGAGGTGAGTGGCCATCTATCAGAGATGTCAGACCTGTTGGCTTTTTTCTTCTTGGGTAATACACAAGGTGTCTGTGTGCAGTCTCTTTTCTTTTCTTGCATTTACAAATAATAAGATTGGGAAATAAAGGTCAATATAGATTTAAAGGTCACGTGTCTATACCTCCTACTATACCCTGTATGAATGGATTCTGACCAGGTATGTTTTACTTTTAGTATAAAGTTATGTTACTTATTATTTTTATAAGGGATTTCTTTTTATAAGGATTTCTTAAACACACTTTCAAATTCTTCATATTATTTTTGCCTTTAGTTTCTATTCCTATGGGATATATGAACTCCTAGAAAGAAACTGCTTTGCATTGTAAATCTCCCAAATGAGGTTGGCTCAATGCAGAAAGTTCAGACACTACGAAATGTGGTGTATCCCCTTTCAGATTAACTGCAAAGAGAATGAACTTAAGAACTTCCTTCCACCGTTCCCTCCATGACTCAATGTTTTCCCCTCCATATCTTTACTTTCCAGATGGATAAGTGAGTGTCTGCCGCTCCTGTTGGGTACAGTAATATGTTTGAGCCTGAAGTAATTGATACAAGTAATGTTGAACCCTTATCTGATCTTTTAACAGGAGAAGCCTACATGAGGTTAAACAAGGTGTCTGAAGCTGAGCACTGGTACACAGAGTCTCTGAGATCAAAGCCCGACCACATCCCAGCGCATCTTACTTATGGCAAGCTCCTGACCCTTACGGTGAGAAAAGACAATTAACTTGTGACTCCTCGCAGTGCACATCCTTAAGTCGTAACACAAGTGTTTTAGAAAGAAAAAAAAGAAAGAAAATGTGTGTAAAATTATAATGAATTTGCTTTTTACTATGTTGGCTATTTTAGTTTAATTATGCCTAGCATAGCTTTTATGGTAGACTTTTGTTTCTTCCCATTTATGGCTTTTCTGCTTTTCGTGATCAAACGTAGTAAATAGATTATAGAAGGAAGTATATCAAGACCCTTATGAGGAAATCTCTGACTGCTATCCAGCATGTTGTCAGTAATCGGCACATATCAGCACTTTCCTGTAGTTGTTGTACAGCAAACCATAGACATTAGCATGCAGTCCCAATCAAACAGATGTTAGACTCATTAAATGCATTTTAAACAGCTTGTAACATAGGAAGCCCATAGTAATGTCAAATGTAATTACATCAAAAACATGTTCACTGCTCACTTGGACTGTATCACAACACAATTTTGCATATAATTTAATACAGTATATAAATTCTTTTTTTTTTATACAGATTTCCTGTAAGTAAAATGAATATCTGTTTCTGTTTATTAGTAATTGCAGTTTATACAGTGGGTAACCTTTTCCTGGACAGAAAAAAAAAGTAAAATAATAAAAAGATTATATATATTTTTTTTAGTACTACTGCAAGTGTATATGTACTGTAGTATGTGCTTTACTATTAGGAAGAGTTAGTTTCAGATGAATATGTGACCTCTGTTACCTTATACACCAAGTAGGAGGTGTTCTCTGTAGTCCAGTACTGATTTTTAAAATGGCTAAAGTATTACAGCACATAAAAGCTACAATTCAATGCCGAGCTGGAGGTTGACGTTCTATCTCCATTATAATTGCTTGTAACTTACCGTATTTTTTGCCGTATAAGACAAAGTTGGTGCGTCTTATAGGGCAAATACACATTAAAATCCTGACATATCGTGGCGGTCCCTGTGGCCATCAACGGCCGGGACCCGCGGCTAATACAGGACATCACCAATCGCGGTGATGCCCCATATTAACCCTTCAGACGCGGCAATCAAAGCTGACTGCCACGTCTGAAGCTAAAATGAAAATAACCCGGCTGCTCAGTCGGGCTGTTCGGGACCGCCGTGGTGAAATTGCGGCGTCCCGAACAGCTTACAGGACACCGGGAGGGACCTTACCTGCCTCCTCGGTGTCCGATCGGTGAATGATTGTTCCGTGACGGGATCCCCTGCATGGCCGGCACTCTCCTTCGTCGTCATCACATCGTCACGCCGTCCCGTCATCCAATAGGAGTGGCGTGCGTAGCAACGTGATGACGGCGACGGAGAGCAAGGGTCCCGAGCAGCAGAGATGTTCCGGAGCGACGGGGACACCCCGGGGATGCGGTGACAGCGATGGAGGGCGACATCCAGGGCAGCGGTGAGGGGTCCGGAGCGGCGGGGACACATGAGTATTACCTCCTATACCAGTGGTCTTCAACCTGCGGACCTCTAGATGTTGCAAAACCACAACTCCTGGCATGCCCGGACAGCCAACGGCTGTCCGGGCATGCTGGAAGTTGTAGTTTTGCAACATCTGGAGGTCCGCAGGTTGAAGATCACTGTCCTATACTTTACATTGTATTTGGTTCAGAATCTTTTTTTGCTAGATTTTCCACCTTTAAAATTGTGTGCGTCTTATATGCCAGAGCGTCTTCTTTGGTGAAAAATACGGTAGGAAGAACTGTTGCTGTACATTTATATACTCTTGGGCTTGTGCTGCAGTTTATGTCTTTTCTGAAGCAGTACTTTCAGATGGGCACTTTTAACAAACAATACAGTACCACCAAAAAACAGTACAAATCCGTGCACGTGTCAAAATTAAAGGTGTTAGCAATGGAGGCCTAACAGAAAGAAAACAACACATAAGGGTCAAAACACATAATATAATCAGGTCTAAGACCATAACTATGTACAGGTCCCATAGTGACATAAACAGATAGGAGGCCAGTAATAAGAATAGGGAAGAGGCAAGGAAATTTCTATTATTTATAGCAGCTCCTTAATACAGAACAGAGTTGCAGGATTGAATAAAATTAGTTAAAGCTGATTCACGTCGCATAAGTGCAAAATGAAAAAGTCAAGAGAGGGCGAGGCAGGTTTGAGACAATACGGTAGATTAATCCTCAAGGCCCTACACCTAAACGGTAAAGGTCAAAGTCATTCTATAGTTTTCCTATGGGGCCCAAACCTTACTATAGTCATTATGGGGGAGATTTATCAAAACCTGTGCAGAGAAAAAGTTGCCCAGTTTCCCATAGCAACCAATCAGATCGATTCTTTCATTTTTAACAAGGCCTCTGCGAAATTAAAGAAGCGATCTGATTGGTTGATATGGGTAAATTTTCCTTTTAGACAGTTTTTAATAAATCTCCCCCTATGTTTTCCTAGATTCTTAGCTGACCAATTCTTCTAAACTGTAAAGGTCATCCACCTTGCTCGCCCCGGAGGCCAACATTGGTGGTTGGTAGACCACCAAGCAGGGATTTAACAATTTTTTTTATTTAGTAAAAATGCAATTTTAATGTATTTTATTTTATTTTTTTGTGGGGGGAGAGAGATCAATTGTATGCTATTTGCTATTTGCAATTGACGTTGATTGTATTCTTCAGGCCTGTACTATTAAAGTAATAGCTAATTTGTACAGTTTTTATTCGGCTTTACTAGTTAAAAACAAAGAAATACAAACTTTACTTTTCCACCTATGTAGCAGTATAGGGGCTAATTTTTGTGCCATAATCTGTAGCTTTTATCAGTTTCTTTTCCATTTTTTGTGGTATATGATGTGACAAAAAAAAGTTTACACCATTTACTGTGTGATTTCGATAACATTATAATGTATTAGTTTGTACAATTCTTTTCTAGATATCAAAGATTTTTTTTTTTATTAGAAAAATGGAAAAAGGTAGGTGATTTTAAATTTTATAGGCAGTCATGCAATTTCTTATTTAATTAATTGCATTTCTATTGCCCTCAAAAGGCATCTTATTGACAGCCAGTTTGACCCGCGTAACACCAATGATGCCGCATACTACTGTTTAAATACCGCTGTCAGTTTTGACGGCGGCGTCTGAACAGTTAAAATAGCTGGCAGCAGAGCCTGCTTTATGCCGGCTATGGTGTGGCCTGCAGCTGCTGAAAGCAGCAGGGTGCTGTCCGGTATGAAGTCCCAAGCCCACTACATACACCTTTAATGGCCCCATAATGAAAATAAATATCTTGGGTCTTTAACGCCTGAAGGACGTACCGTTACTGGGGTTTGAAGCGTGCTCACGAGCTGAGCACACTTTTAATCCCCAGTGGGTTCCAGCTGCTATCAGCAGACAGGACCCAGGGTTAATGGCGGGCATCACCCAGCAGGCCAATGCCCGGCATTAACCTTTAGACGACGCAATCAAAGTTGATTGCGGCGTCTAAAGTGAAAGTAAAATGATCCCTGCAGCTCAGCGGACCATTGTGATAAGTTTTTTTTTTTTGTTTCGCTGCAGATTTTGTTATTAAATAAGTAATGTCATTACAAAGTACAATTGGTGACACAAAAAACAAGCCCTCATATGGGTCTGTATGTGCAAAATTGAAAGCGTTATGATTTTTAGAAGGGGAGGAGGAAAAAGAAAAATATTTTTTTAAATCAACTAGTGCCAAAAAGGATTAAGATTTTTTTAATAGAAGTAATTTACAAATCTGTTTAACTTTCTGGCACCAGTTGATTTAAAAAAAAATTTTGTACTGGAGTACCCTTTTAAAGGGGTACTCCGGCCCTAAGACATCTTATCCCCTATCCAAAGGATAGGGGATAAGATACCTAGTTGTGGGAGCCCACCGCTGGGGACCCCCTCAATCTTTCATGCAGCACCCCGCTATCCTCCGCCTCCGGAGCGAATTACGATCATGAGGCCAGCCTATCGTGACGTCACGGCTCCGCCACCATGTGACGTCACGCTCCACCCCCTTAATGCAAGCCTATGGGACGGGGTGTGGCGACTGTCTATACTCTGGCTCCGTGATCGTGATTCATCAGACCCGAGCGTTGTTCGCTCAGGGGTGCTGCATAAAAGATTGCGGGGGTCCCCAGCGGTGGAACCCCTGCGATCAGGCATCTTTTCCCCTATCCTTTGTATAGGGGATAAGATGTCTTAGGGCCGGAGTACCGCTTTAAGTACTGTAGTTGCATAGCTGTGGGGGTGGTGTGTCATATAGCATGAAAGTGCCAAAAAGCCACTTTCCTTATTCAGGGCATCTATGAGCTAGGGCAACTAAATGAAACTTTGCCCAAGATTAAGGAATGCTAGGACTTAAGATGACAAAGCCTCATATCCTTTGTCATCTTTGCAATGGTCATACTTTGAAGACAGTGGGGTTTATTTACTAAGAGTGGAGTGTAGGTTTCTTTGTGGGTTTTGGTTTTGAACTAGTATTTTCCCAAGGTATTTACAAAGGTTTCCCTACATTTTGCACTCTTTACAACTGTTCTGATCTGTTTGGCTTTCCTCAGCTCAAATCCACCACATTTTCTGTGGAAACCTTAGTAAATACGTTGGGATTTTTTTAAACTGTCGGGGCCATTCCCCTTTTGTCGGGGCCACGCCCACTTTATCCCGTGGCCACGTCCCCTTTTCGGGGGTTTTCTTTTAAAATGGAGGGTTTTGTCTTTTTGGGTCGCAAATTGTGTCGCAAGGGACGTGCGACACACTTTGGGTGCAAAATCCGACAAAGAGTCAGGATCACGTTAGTAAATAAACCCCAGTATGTGCAGTTGCAGTCTACGTTCTGCACAGAATAGCTCAAAGGCTGTTTGTTTGCACAAGAAGCAAAGTTGTTGGATATATATCAGATACATATTTTTTCAGTGTTTGGTGAGATATATGCCTTTTCCAATAAAAATATATTAATATTTGCGGTCAAGTAATTCCGAAGGATTTGAAAGAAGTCCGTAAGACTTCACAGATTTAATCAAATATCTTGAGGCAACTTGTAACTATAAAGAACACCCTGAATAACGGATTTGTCTTACTGCAGGAGTGCGAGTATACCGGGAAAGCCTATGAGTTCTCCTTCCAGCTCAGTCATTTATTTCCTTCTCGCAATGGAAAGATAGATCTTGTTTAAGGCTTCTAATTGAAGGTCTCCTATTTCTGTGTCACGGCTGAGACTCTCAGTCAATACTGACAGAACCAGGTGCAGTACTGTGTGTTAATATACACGTCTTCACAACAGACTCTGTATAGTATTCTTCTTTATTGCTATTAGAACTAAAGCTTTGCAGACCTTCGCAGATAAGGTTGTCAGAACATGTAGAACTTACAGTACGTAATGTGAACAAGTGAATAGACCAACTTTTCCTGGCGGTCAAACCCTTTTATCAATTGTTTCAATGGTTTTCATTCAGTTGGTTTGATTTTCTGTACTTATTGTTGAAATTGCAGACAAATATCTATGTGCGTTGCATTGCTGATGTGTTTCTTATATATATTTGTACTTAAAAATACTTATTTCAATCTATGAAATTCTATGTATGTATTCGATCTGGTTGAGAGCAGATGTAGGCATTGTGCTGATACAAAACCATCTTAGAGGTGACCTAGATGTATTATATTCATTACCATATAATAGAAAGGTAACAGGAATTATTAACTGAATATAAATTTAAAGGGAACCTATCCCCTTGAAAATGCTGAATAATCTACAGGCATCATGTTATAGAACAGGAGGAGCTGAGCAGATTGATATATAGTTTTGTGGGACAAGGCCAAGTGTAACTAATAATACATTGATCTAAATCTCTTCTCTGGAGTCCAGTAGGCAGTATTAATCATTGACTGACAGCGAAGTATGTAAACGTATACAGGGAAGACTGTCAATCACTGATTAGGACCACCCACTGGACTCCTAAGCTGGGAGCAGAGATTTCAATAAATGTATTACAAGTTATACTGAGTCTTTTTCCACAAAACAAAGTATCGTTCTGTTCAGCTCTTCCTGTTCTGTAACATGATGCCTACAAACATATACGGATTGCTATCTGTGTAGACTAGCGTGAGTGATTATCACACAGCAACCAATCACAGCTCAGCTAACAAGCTCTGGCAAAGTGAAACCTTAGCTGTGATTGGTTCTTTTCTCTAAGACAGTTTGATAAATCTGGTCCACTGACTTTAAAGGGGTACTCCGGTGGGAAAACTTTATTTATTTGTTTTTTTATCAACTGGTGCCATAAAGTTAAACTGATTTGTAAATTACTTCTATTTAAAAAATCTTAATCCTTCCAGTACTTATTAGCTGCTGAATACTACCGAGGAAATTATTTTCTTTTTGGAACACAGTGCTCTCTGATCACGAGCACAGTGCTCTCTGCTGACATCTCTGTCCATTTTAGGAACTGTCCAGAGCAGCATATGTTTGCTATGGGGATTTTCTCCTACTCTGGTCAGTTCTTAAATGGACAGAGATGTCAGCAGAGAGCACTGTGTTTGTGATGTCAGCAGAGAGCACTGTGTTCCAAAAAGAAAATAATTTCCGCTGTAGTATTCAGCAGCTAATAAGTACTGGAAGGATAAAGATTTTTTAATAGAAGTAATTTACAAATCTGTTTAACTTTCTAGCACCAGTTGATTTAAAAAAATAAAATTCCACCGGAGTACCCCTTTAAGCCTAAACACTTTGCATCTGTCAGAAGATCTGGAGGAATATTATAGAGAAGTTGTGCATGATGACCTCTTTTTCTAGAAGCAATGTATTGAAGCAATGACATCTCTGCACCAAAGCACCATAATGTAGTATCTCTTCTGTAGCACTCGGAGCCATATTCCATTAGCCTAAATAAAGTGTGGTATATTACTGTATTTCATTGCTGTCATAACACAACATGTTACAACACTGCCTTATAAAATTGTGCATGGCAGCTTTTCTTAGCATGAAAAGGGGAATAGGGGAGACTAAGAGAGGTCAGATACGGGGCACAGACTGGATTATGTTGAGTTCTACAAGTCCCCACATTTGATGGCGAATACGACGTCACCCACAGAGAGCAAAAACAAAGTAGGGATTTCAGTCCCTTTGCAGATAGGGTTATATTGCATGTGACAATTTTTCTCCATCAGATTGACAAGATAACTACATTACATTTTAGTTACGCTATGGTTTCTCATTCTGTGTCCTCCCATTGACCTTCCCTTTCTCTTTCTACATTATAATAGCCCTCTGACATATTGCCCTAACATAGCCGCACAAATGGACAGGTCACCAGATCAGCTCATTCCTTACTTGCAGATCTAACCCTTATGCTTGTCCTATTGGGATTCGTTTGCTTTGCCACCACCCACTGAAAGTAAAGTACAAATGGGTAAATAAGAGATGAACAATGGTAACAAAAAAGGACCTCAGACCCCTTGTAAAATGACTTTGAATGGCTATCACATGATCACAAGATTGAATGGTTTTCTAAAGCTTAGCCATGGTTTAAACCTTCCAACAGAATTTGTATTATAAAAGGTATACAGTGACTTTAGAATATATTTCCATGCAGGATTTGTGGACCACAGTCATATTTGTAGTGAGACAGTTTATCAGCACAGGGGGTACTCCTCTGGAAAACATTTTCTTTTAAATCAACTGGTACCATAAAGTTAAATATATTTGTAAATTACTTATATTCAAATTGTTTAACCCTTCTACTACTTATCAGCTGCTGTATACTACAGGTATACTTCAGATACATTTGTGAAGTTCTTTCCAGTCTGACCACAGTGCTCTCTGCTGACACCTCTGCCCATGTCAGGAACTGTCCAGAGCAGGAGAGGTTTTCTATGGGGATATGCTTCTAATATGGACAGTTCCTGACACGGACAGAGATGTCAGCAGAGAGCACTGTTGTCAGACTGGAAAGAACTTCACAAATTTCTCTGAAGTATAAAGCAGTTGATAAGCCCTGGAATGATTGGGATTTTATTGGAAGTTATTTACAAATCTGTTTAACTTTCTGGCAACAGTTGATTTAAAAGAAAATGTTTTCCAGTGAAGTGCCCCTTTGAATGCCAGCCTGGCATATATCTAATCACCCTTGGTCCAGCTTTTAGAACCCCTATGGACATCTGATATTATAATGCCAGCCTGGCATATATCTAAACACCCTTGGTCCAGCTTTCAGAACCCCTATGGACAGCTGATATTATAATGCCAGCCTGGCATATATCTAATCACCCTGAGTCCAGCTTTCAGTACCCCTATGGACAGCTGATATTATAATGCCAGCCTGGCATATATCTAATCACCCTGAGTCCAGCTTTCAGTACCCCTATGGACAGCTGATATTATAATGCCAGCCTGGCATATATCTAATCACCCTGAGTCCAGCTTTCAGTACCCCTATGGACAGCTGATATTATAATGCCAGCCTGGCATATATCTAATCACCCTGAGTCCAGCTTTCAGTACCCCTGTGGACAGCTGATATTATAATGCCAGCCTGGCATATATCTAATCACCCTGAGTCCAGCTTTCAGTACCCCTATGGACAGCTGATATTATAATGCCAGCCTGGCATATATCTAAACACCCTCGGTCCAGCTTTTAGAACCCCTATGGACAGCTGATATTATAATGCCAGCCTGGCATATAGCTAATCACCCTGAGTCCAGCTTTCGGACCCCTGTGGACAGCTGATATTATAATGCCAGCCTGGCATATAGCTACTCACCTCAGAACTCCGGTGGACAGCGCATGGCAATTGATTTCTCCTGCAGCAACAGGGAGAATTTTACAAAGCTTTCTACTCAACTAACTGCTTATATGGCACTCCTCACTGGCCCTAACATATCCATTAAACAGTCACATATTGTCAGAATATTTGAACCTATGCCCTGCCCTATAGAACAAAATGGGGCTATTTTGTGCCATAAACCTGGTTTAGCTCCTGATGGAGTGAAACATGTTGGCAGGGCATATGTCTTTTAAATACACTCACATACACCAGCTTTAGCTTATGTAGTGTGCAGCTACCAAAAGCATTTGTGTAATGAGGAACAGTTGGTGGCCAATTGCTGTATGTTATACCAATATTCATATTCCTTCCTGTTCTCTACTCATATATAACAAATCTATGGTGTATTGCCATACCCTGTAACATATACTTGCCTTCCTTTTGAGTGTGAAAGGTTAATTATTGGGGGGGTATTTGTAGCTCTACAGGCCAATTGTGTTTTTTTATATCGATCTCGATCATTATCTCCCTCTCTATCGGGGGGTATTTTCGTTAGCATTTTTCTGGAAGAAGCAGCCTGCATGTCCCTGGCTGCTGATAATTGCCAGGACCTGTCGTGCATGATGAGAGCACTGCTCTGGAGCTTGCGTCATGTACAGGATATAAATGTACGTCCTGGTGCATTAAAGGGGTATTCCAGGATTTTTTTTTATTTGACTATCCTACAGGGGCTGTAAAGTTAGTGTAGTTCATAATATAGTGTCTGTACCTGTGTGTGACTGTTTTCTCACAATTCTTCTGTGATTTTCACTCCAATATTTATTTTTACCAGCATACAAAATGACTGTTGTCTCAGATTTTTCCCAGCTTGCAATGCGGCCGAGACCTGACTCACTAGTCAGCTGATGACAGGGAGCATGTCTGCTTCAATGGGTTGAGCGATCACTTGGTGGGAGAGAGATCTATCTGCAACTAATGCAACAGCTGTAGGCACCCTGATTGAAAACCACAGGTCTTTTGTTTCAATGGGTGGGGTGGCTGATGTGTGGGAGAGAGGAAAATGGAATTGTGGGATTTGTAGTCAAAAAAAGAAAAGTCAAGCAGGAAATACCAGTTCACAAAAATCTAGCCACAGTGTTATGGTAATCTCATGACATAGCCATTTTGCCCCAAGACAAGCGCAGATACCTCCTAAGCATGTCCATTACTGTCTGCCAGGTACGTACTAAAATCACCTTATGGTGGATAACCCCTTTTAAGTACCATCACATCAGGAGGTACATTTACGTCCATTGTTCTCAAGGGGTTAATATTGCCATTGCAGCCAATTATTTGCATACCCATGGAATAGTTTTAAACGGTAATAATAATTAAAGGACATTTGATACATTTTATCAAAAAAATTAGCACATCATCAATTCTTTAGATTGCTCCTTCTTTCTAAACTCACTGATTGGTCCTGTCATTAATCTTCATATTGTCATAGGCAGAATATTGTCATTTCTAGTGTTTCTTCTGTGACTGAAATGAAGAATAATCTTTGGGGTGTGTGTGTGTCTCTTTTTATTTTAATTTTTTCTCATTATTTTACCTTTTTAGTATTTGAAATCCATTCTTCTTCTCTTGTCGTTGCGTCCATATGTAATTGAGACATCTGGCTCCTATTGTTTTTGTAGGCAAAACATTGAACGGGTTTGATGATTTAGGCCTTTGATTAATATTACTTTAGGTTACACATTTGCACTTGCGCTCCACACCCCCTCACATCTGTCTTCCCTTTTATTCTTGGGTCTAAATATATAAGTCGACATGTGGTTAATAGTCTACAGATAATTCATGCCAGCATCATTTTTTATGCTGTTTTGATGTATATATTTTTATGGGATCCAAATGAATGCCAAATGTTTTATTTATTTATTTTTTATGTATAATCTTAGCAGCATGCCACCGCCTGTGGCCCTGTAGAATAACAGGGCCCAAAGATTGTTCTAGATTGCAGAAGTTGGTGTATAGGAAGTGTCAGAGGGATTATTTTATGTATGTTTATTTTGGAAACATTCTGCATTTTGGCTTCTAGAATGGCGCAGCATACAGCTCAAGTTATACCTTAAAGGGGTACTCCGCTGCTCAGAGCCGGCGCTGGGAGCTTGTGACGTCATAGCCCCGCCCCCTCATGACATCACACCCCACCCCATCAATACAAGTCTATGGGAGGGGGCGTGACGGCTGTCATGCCCCCTCTCATAGACTTGCATTGAGGGGGCGGGGTGTGACGTCATGAGGGGGCAGGGTTATGACGTCACAAGCTCCCGACTCCAGCGTTCGGAACAGTTTGTTCCAAAGGCTGAGCAGCGGAGTACCCCTTTAACGGTTAGTTATAACCTTAATGGAACCCAAAAGTGAAACACTTTTCCACAATAAATAACCAGATTGCAGCTTATATTTTACAAAGGGCCTTTGGTAAGTCAATGCTGTAATTGTTTTCTATGGGCAATTATGTTACTTTATCTCCCTGTGCTAATTTTGATAAATCTCGCCCACTATATTGACATTGGCATCACAGTTACACCGTTGTCCTTTCAGGTGCAGTCACAGCCACCGACATTGCTTTGTCTGCAGTGGCTTTTTTACTAATGAAATTCTTCCCCCTTGTAAATGGTGGCATTCCTATAATATTATTTGATACAAAATATTTAGACTATGGTAGCTCCACACTGAGTTGGAGACGGGGTCATATTGACTGGTTTATTGCAGAAAATGTTAACTATTATTCGGCTGGTATGTAGCTGATCCTTATTTATTTTTTGTGTGTTATACTTTACATGTTTATTGTAGACAAATATATGTCCAGCTGTATCGGCCAAGCAACACCATCTGCAACCATCACCTAGACACATTTTTAATTTGTACTAAGAAGGTAGATTTGGTCCCAAAGAGTGTTCTTTTATACTGTAGCTGCAACCTAATGTGCTTAATCCAAACCAAGAAGCCTGAAGCACCGTATATGTAATATGTGTATCGCAGTTCAAGTTTCGAGGTTTCAAAGTAGATATGTGTTGGCACAGCATGCCTGGATTGCTGAAATAACAGAGTCCAGCATTTCTTCTTGTGACAGCGTTTGGCTTCGGGGATGTGTAATTTTTTGTGGTAATGCGAGAAAGAAGTGCTCATCCAGACTCTCATCCTGTTCTGGCATGACATGATTCCAGTTGCACTGATCTGTGAATTGGGTGGCCTGTTAATCAAACCACTAAACAGCAAAGAGGCTTACGGCTTCCATGTTTGGCAGTGTGAACATGTTTATAAATCAGACTTTTTGCTGTGTACAGCAGAATGTACCATACTTCCAGCAAATTGCATGTTTCATTGGTATTTGGATTACAGTCTTTTTTTTTATTTTTTATTTTTTTTTGTAATTTCAGTTGTGTTTTTGCAAACAGTAGATAGTTTTTTTTAGAACACCTTATATTATGGTGTGGAAATGAATGATTTTTCTCTGAAACCTTTATGCCCTGTAGTGATAAGCTTTCTGTACAGTACTGTTTAGAGATGAGCGAACTTACAGTAAATTTGATTCGTCAAGAACTTCTCGGCTCGGCAGTTGATGACTTGTCCTGCATAAATTAGTTCAGCTTTCAGGTGCTCCCGTGGGCTGGAAAAGGTGGATACAGTCCTAGGAGACTCTTTCCTAGGAATGTATCCACCTTTTCCAGCCCACCGGGGCACCTGAAAGCTGAACTAATTTATGCAGGATAAGTCATCAACTGCCGAGCCGAGAAGTTCGTGACAAATCGAATTTACTGTAAGTTCGCTCATCTCTAGTACTGTTATACATGCTATTATGTGCAACTTATGTTGGTACACAGGATCGTCATCTCCAGGGACACACAAAGAAATTCTCACTCCAAAACAGTGGATTAAGTTCAAAACTGGTCACAACCATGCACAGGAATGCAATTTCCAATGCAGTGTAAAACGTATACCCTTAAGTCATCCAGTCTCTGACACATACAAGTGTTCCTTACTAACAAGACCCTAGGCTTACTACCCAGCATCTGAAACAGGCAAATCTTTATACGATCACCATGGTTCTTGATCCCACAGGTCTTAAAGGGTACCTCTCATCAAAAAACTTTTGATATATTATAGATTAATGTATGCAGAATAACTTTACAATTGCATGTTATTAAAAAATATGCTTCTTTCTATTTAATTTTCCACTTTGAAGAAATGACTACTAGGGGTCTCCCTACCAGTCCTGGCAGCAAGTATTTCAGACTCATGCTGGAGTCCTAAACACTACGAGCTGCCAGTCTGCTTTGTTCACAAAGGAGAACACTCAGAGCTGCCAGCCTGCTTTGTTCACAGCCTGTTTGGCTGTGAACAAAGCAGGCTGGCAGCTCTGAGTGTTTAGGACTCCAGCATGAGTCAGAAATGCTTGCTGACAGGACTGATCGGGAAAAATACAATAGAAAGAAGCATATTTTTCATTAACATGCAATTGGAAAGTTATTCAACATTCATTAATCTAAAATATATCAAAAGTTTATTTGATGAGAGGTACCCTTTAACATAGCTCATCCTTCCCCAGACAGGGAGCATTGCCTGAAATGCACAATCCTTTCTCAAAAAGTTCTTCTTAGTGATTCCCAATGAGCAAAATTAGCTTAAGATACAGGTGGATGGTCTAGAGGGGGAGTTTGCCAATTCCAACAACCAGAGTTTTAGATTTAAGCCAGCTCTTGAGAAATGCTCTTCCTTTACTCCCTTGTTGCCTACAATTCTTCAACTTGTACTCTGCCAATAGGCCTCTGACTAAGCAATGTTTTAAAAAGGTAGGTAAAGAAATCATTGGGGGGAGGGGAGGACAGAGACATAAAATACACAAACAGCATCAGCGTAAAGATAAGTTATGGCACAATCTGCAGGAAACATTACACACACAAGCAGCATTAGTATAGAGAGAAGCTATGGCAGAAGTTATGGGGGCGAGAAAGACATTACACACACAATATTGAGAGAAGCTATGGCAGAAGTAATGGGGGGGCGAGAAAGACATTACACACACAATATAGAGAGAAGCTATGGCAGAAGTTATGGGGGGGGGGGCGAGAAAGACATTACACACACAATATAGAGAGAAGCTATGGCAGAAGTAATGGGGGGGGCGAGAAAGACATTACACACACAATATAGAGAGAAGCTATGGCAGAAGTTATGGGGGCGAGAAAGACATTACACACACAATATAGAGAGAAGCTATGGTAGAAGTTATGGGGGCGAGAAAGACATTACACACACAATATAGAGAGAAGCTATGGCAGAAGTAATGGGGGGGCGAGAAAGACATTACACACACAATATAGAGAGAAGCTATGGCAGAAGTAATGGGGGCGAGAAAAACCTTACATATACAATATAGAGAGAAGCTATGGCAGAAGTTATGGGGGCGAGAAAGACATTGCACACACAATATAGAGAGAAGCTATGGCAGAAGTAATGGGGGGGGGGCGAGAAAGACCTTGCACACACAATATAGAGAGAAGCAATGGCAGAAGTAATGGGGGGGGGGGGCGAGAAAGACCTTGCACACACAATATAGAGAGAAGCTATGGCAGAAGTTATGGAGGCGAGAAAGACATTACACACACAATATAGAGAGAAGCTATGGCAGAAGTAATGGGGGGGGCGAGAGACATTACACACACAATATAGAGAGAAGCTATGGCAGAAGTAATGGGGGGGGCGAGAAAGACATTACACACACAATATAGAGAGAAGCTATGGCAGAAGTAATGGGGGCGAGAAAGACCTTACATATACAATATAGAGAGAAGCTATGGCAGAAGTAATGGGGTGGCGAGAGACATTACACACACAATATAGAGAGAAGCTATGGCAGAAGTAATGGGGGGGCGAGAAAGACCTTGCACACACAATATAGAGAGAAGCTATGGCAGAAGTAATGGGGTGGCGAGAGACATTACACACACAATATAGAGAGAAGCTATGGCAGAAGTAATGGGGGCGAGAAAGACCTTGCACACACAATATAGAGAGAAGCTATGGCAGAAGTAATGGGGGGGGGGGCGAGAGACATTACACACACAAGCAGTTTCAGTTTAAAGAGAAAAATATTGCACACAAGCAGCATCAGTGTCTTCTATTAGCGAATAGAAGATCAAACAGTGGCTGTAAAAGAAGATTTTTCAATATATAACTCTCATGACTTCCATTAGGAAATATGGTTAAGGAAGCTATCAATATTGGTCTCATTGATTGTTTGCGAGATACAGCTCTGTGTTTGGCACAGGTACAGCAGCTACGAAAAGTACAGAGAAGGGAGTGTCACTCATCATGAACACCATGGGCCTTACAGTTGATTAGTAAGTGTGGCGAAAGGAGGACCCACTTATCTAATATTGGTGGCCTATCCTAATATATATAGACTAAGCCAATTTTAAAGTTCACCTTTTAGCAAGTAAGGATAAATGACACCAAATATCTCTGTTGTTTGTCACACACATCTGTGTTAAGAAATTTGAAATTTTTGGCTAAAATTTAGGTTTAATTATCATTGACAGGTACAACAAATCTTGAAGCATAATTAACACATTTTAGTGGAAAGATATTTTAAGTAATAAGCAACTATACATAAATAACTCTCTCTCTTTCTTTCTCTCTCTCTTTCTCTCTCTCTCTCTCTCTCTCTCCATCTATCTATCTATCTATATATATATATATATATATATATATATATATATATAACTATATATATAGTAAGCCTTTACATACCCAGACAAGATAAGCCACCTGGTTGTTTTGTACTTAATGGTCATTTTATGTGTGCTCAGAAGAGCTGGAGATGGTAACTAGTGAATTTTTCTTGATAAACACTTGTCAGTTTGTGACTATTTCAATTTGTAAAGTAGATTAATGCTCAATACCCCAAATACAGTTGTTAATGCAGTGGCTAATGTAAGACGTAATGCTCAAGCCAGAGCTTCTCTGATTCTATTACATTTTACAATCTGACTTGTTTTTTTAGTGAATGAAGTGGGTGGATTACTTCAATGCTCCAGAGGTAGCTCTGTGTGTGGTCCAGGGTAGCCCCCTGTGATTTTTTTTAATGCATTTGGTTTTCTTTGCTGTATATGTGCACTTACATAGAGCTACATTTCTGGTCTTTTTATGCTGGTATTTTAAGAGCATTTTGTGTTTATAGCAGAATTTTGGAAATTGTACACGTTTAATGTTTCTGACTGAGATTCATTTTGAACCTGCTTACTATTTCCTAAAAGGCAAATCTTGAGGAAAGCTAATAATGTTAATAGGAATAGCCTTTGCTGGATTTAAAGGGAATCTGTCAGCGTCATATTATGCCCCGACAGAGAGGTGTTAGGGTGATTAAATTAAACATACCGTTTAGTTTTTCTGTTAGTAAAGGTATAAAAGTGCCTTTTTGTTAGCAACTGAAGAATCAAACAGGTGGTGCTGAGCTGCAGCTGCATGCCTCCTCCCTACACCACTCTGCCCTGTTTGATTGATGTACAGGGCTTCACTTCCAACTCTATATATTATTCAGTCAATTCAGGTGGGAGGGAGGAGGCATGCTGCTGCAACTCAGCCCCATTAGTTTGATTCTTCAGTTGCTAAAAAAAAAAGGCACTTTTATACTTTTACAAACAGAAAAAGTAGAGGTATGGTTTATCCCATTATTTAAAGGGAAACCTTCAGCTCCATACGAGGTACAAAGATAACAGATTCCCTTTAAATAAAACAGAATTGGGAATCCAGTACGTATATTGTAAGTTGTTGAGTATTTCAGGCATATTTCATTACATGGTAGTCTTGGCTATAAGATTCAATTTTTTAAAACACGTGTGCTTACTTCTTACCAGTACAATTGTATTTTGCTAATGTCAGACTGTACTAGATAAGACTTGCTAAAAGGATTTTTTTTTGTCCTGACATTAGTAAGCCTCATATGTCTGTATAATTTATGAACAAAATGTGACTGTAGAACATGGATCCATGTTTCATTTTTTCTTTCTCAATTTATAATATTTTAATACAAAGCAACATTTTCCTATCAAGAAGGCATGACATCCTTAGGATCCTTGCTGATTTTGGCATGTGCTCTTCATCCTGGCACCTCCTCTGGCATTGTTCTAAAGCCTCATCATCACTGCCACCGCCACTTGACAGGAAATCCTGACATTGTTGACAATGGAGACAATCTGGAAATGATAAATCTAATAAAAATCAAGAAACAGAGGCAATGATATTCCTGCAGCCACCATTGTTAGTGATTTCTTGGCCATAGTAACAAGATTTTTGTGAATTAAAAAGGCTTTAAAGGGGTACTTCGGCACTTAGACATCTTATCCCCTATCCAAAGGATAGGGGATAAGATGCCTGATCGTGGGGGTCATGATGCTGGGGACCCCCGTGATCTTGCACACCGCACCCCATTAAAATCAATCCCGGAGCGTGTTCGCTCCGGGTCTGATTACTGTTGATCACGGGGCCGGAGCATTGTGATGTCATGGCTCCTCCCCGTGTGACATCACACTCCGCCCCCTCAATGCAAGCCTATGGGAGGGGGCGTGACAGCCGTCACGCCCCCTCCCATAGACTTGCATTGACGGGCGGGCCGTGACGTCACACGGGGCGGAGTTGTGACGTCACGATCTTCCATTCCCGTGATCGGGAGCCAGAACCTCCAGCGCTGCCGGAAGCAGATACAGATGGGTGCTGCATGCTATATTGCAGGGGTCCCCAGCGACGGGACCCCCGCGATCAGACCCCCGCGATCAGACAACTTATCCCCTATCCTTTGGATAGGGGATAAGATGTCTAGGGGGGGGGGGAGTACCCATTTAAAAACCAATACTTGGGTTTTAGATTTTAGTCTTAAAGGGGTACTCCGCCCTAGACATCTTATTCCCAAAGAATAGGGTATTAGATGTCTGATCGCGGGGTCCTGCTGCTGGGGCCCCCCGAAATCTCTCCTTCAGCCCCCCCGAGTCATCACTGCATGTAGCTAAGTTTGCTCCGTGCGTGATGACTTATGATACAGGGACCAGAGTATCGTGATGTCACTCTCCGCCCACTCGACCACTGCAATCAGACATCTTATCCCCTATCCTATCCTTTGGATAGGAGATAAGATGTCTAGAGGCGGAGTACCCCCTTTAAACACAAGTACATTGGAGTCACACTTGTCAACCCTGTCATTATTGGGTGCAGAATGATGGCGGATTTTATTTTAACTCAAGGATACAATATTACAAAATGTGAAAAAGTGAAAGGGTCTAAATGCTTTCTGAATGCATTGCATGTGATAGGATGGTCAACTAGTTATCCTAAGAACTTCATGTGTTGAGGAGCTGAAGGTAAAGATAAATGCAGAGTATGCAATGTGTTATTACAGCTTATGGATGTTAGGGATTGGTAGGCAATGGAGAGGAACAAGTGTTGTTTTTTTAATTTTTTTATTATTATTTAACAGTGTATCATACTGAAATGTTAGGGGGCGAGTCTAAGGGCACCTTGGGAAAACCCTGTCTTGGACACCAAGAAAGCTAGTCCTGTCCTTGCCATTGCAGTCTTTTCCCAGTTCCCAATTTTTAACAATTTATGGGGGTATTTATCAAAACCTGTGCAGAGGAGAAGTTGACCACTTGCCCATATCAGATTGCTTCTTTTATTTTTCAGAGGCCTTTTTTTTTTTTTAAATAAAAGAAGCAACTTGATTGGTTGCTATGGGCAACCAATAGTAAAGACAAACGAATGGGAAATTAAGAAGATGGAAATAATTTTGTTCAAATAGAAATGACTTGTATTAATACTAAGAGATAACCTCTGTATAAATAAATAAGAATTTACTCTTTGTGATGATCAATTTAAGATCAATTTGGAAAACACAGGAATATAGACTAGGGTATTGCCTATGCTTTCATGGATGTTTATTTTCTTTTTATAAAGATTATATAAGGGTATTCCATGCGAAGAGGAGTAATAACGGAGCACTCACCCCAACTGTGATGCAAGCAGGTACTTCTTTATTTCGGGACTTTCAGGTTGACAAGGTCATCAAAGAACAGCGAAGGCAGACAAGGTCTTATGAGGGGGGTTAGCAGTCACACGGGGGCGACGGTCCATATCGTGCGGTTGCACTTCGTCAGGCCCCTTGGCGTGTGACGTAACAGGACAGGTGTGTTTAAATACCATGTGACCAGTAACCGTAGTGAACATAAATAAACAAAGTTAACACATTACAAGCCGGTGCACATAAAAGCTAAAACCATGTCCAAAGCAGGTAGCAGCAACAATAAAACAAACAGGTAATTACAAAAAGGCAGAAATTTCTTGCCTGTCATTTAGACCAAGAGGACCGTTGGCCTCAAACCGGAAAATCCAGCACGCCTCTTTAAGCAGTAATATCTGATGTCTGTCGACTCTCTCCAGGGTAGTGAAGCGGATTGCATTAACATTATCACTACAGTTACTGGTCACATGGTATTTAAGCACACCTGTCCTGTTACCTCACACGCCAGGGGGCCTGACGAAGCGCAACGGGCCTGATGAAGCACGATATGGACCGTTGTCTCGTGTGACTGCTAACCCCCCGCATAAGACCTTGTCTGCCTTCCCTGCTGTTTGATGTCCTTGTCAACCTGAAAGTCCCGAAATAAAGTAGTACCTGCTTGCATCACAGTTGGGGTGAGTGCTCCGTTATTACTCCTCTTCGCATGGAATACTAAATTGGACTGTGTCTATAGGTGTAGCACCACCTGCATATACAGAGTACCCATTGTGTGTTGTGGACATAATTTATTGAGGCACATTTTGTTAATCCTTTAAAAAATTGGGAACTGATCATTACCTGTTAATAGGAAGTATACACTGTATGCCTATACAGTATGATTTTACAGTGTCAAAGTGCAAAATGCTCCATCTACAAGGAAAGAGGGAACACTGAGATTTCAATTCATTCCTACAGTTCCAGGAGCAATAACAGGCACAAGTTTTAAGAACTGTTATTTTATGGGGAATGCAAGTATTTACTTAAACAGACATGTCAAGAGGGCTGACTGATCCTCTTAAAATGATGCCTTTTACTTCTTTAGTGTACAGTTAACCATTTTTCTGAATAAGTATATAGCCTGGAGCTCTGTCGGATCACCCTCAGCATTCCTTAGCACTGAGTATCAGGTCACATTATAGGCCTGTCAGTTGTCAGCCAGTAGAGGAACCTACTAAATGATAGATAGTATAATTAAAGGAAACCCAAATTAATTCCCCGGAGGAAAAATATGAATAACTGATTAAAATTCACTGAAATGTGTGAGTCTGGAAACTCAAGAGGTGCAACACAGTCAGTCTGTATTGTGTATTATTTTTGCATTTAATTTTTGTATTAGATTTTTGTACAAGACAATTGCATGAATCAAGGACACCGTCATGCAATATTATGCAAAAAGCATATCATGGAAGAGATGTCCAGCAGTCACAGGGTTACACAGTTACATAGTTACATAGTTAGTACGGTTGAAAAAAGACATATGTCCATCAAGTTCAACCAGGAAATTAAGGGGTAGGGGTGTGGCGCGATATTGGGGAAGGGATGGGATTTTATATTTCTTCATAAGCATTAATGTAATTTTGTTCCATGAATGTATCTAATCCTGTTTTAAAGCTGTTAATTGTTCCTGCTGTGACCAGTTCCTGAGGTAGACCGTTCCATAAATTCACAGTCCTCACGGTAAAGAAGGCGTGTCGCCCCTTTAGACTAAACTTTTTCTTCTCCAGACGGAGGGAATGCCCCCTCGTCCTTTAGGGGGGTTTAACCTGGAACAGTTTTTCTCCATATTTTTTGTATGGGCCATTAATGTACTTATATACGTTTATCATATCCCCCCTTAACCCCTTAAGGACACATGACGTTCTCATACGTCTCCATTTCCGAGTCCTTAAGGACACATGACGTATGAGAACGTCATGTGTTTTACCGGCCCCCCGCAACCATCTGGAGCGGAGCCGGTCCCCGATGCCTGCTGAAATCGTTCAGCAGGCATCGGGGCATATCGCCCAGGGGGGTCATTATGACCCCCCATGTCGGCGATGGCCGCAGATCGCTGGACAATTCAGTCCAGCGATCTGCGGCGGATTCCGGGTCAATCGGGTCTCCAGTGACCCGGTGACCCGGAATTACAGGCTGTTCGGGGCCGTCTCCGGCGGCCCCGAACAGCCAGAGGCAGCAGGGGTGAGGTGGCACTGGTGCCACCTCACGATCGCCCTGATTCGTCGGCCGGATTACCGGCCGACCAATCAGGGCGCCTGCTGCGGGTGTCACTCCCGCAACCCGCTCCGCCCCTCTTCCGGAGGACGTGAGCGGGTGCGGGACGTGCACCCCGGGTGCTGGGGACCCCGATCCCCGGCGCCCCTGTTGGGATCGGGGCCCCAGGAGCAGCGGCGGCGGCGGCAATGACGAGGGACTGACCTGTGCGGCTGGATCGTTGGAGGTGAGTGACAGCCTCCTGCTGTTGCTTAGCAACAGCTCCCAGCATGCAAAAAGGGCATGCTGGGAGCTGTAGTTATGCAACAGCAGGAGGCAGACCACCACAACTCCCAGCATGCCCTTATGGGCATGCTGGGACTTGTAGTTTTGCAACAGCTGGAGGCACATTCTTTCTATGGAAAAGTGTACCTTCAGCTGTTGTGTAACTACAACTCCCAGCTTGCACAATCAGCTAAAGTGCATGCTGGGAGTTGTAGTGGTGCATCTGGTGGTTGCATAACTACAACTCCCAGCATGCCTGTTGGCTGTCGGTGACTGCTGAGAGTTGTAGTTTTGCAACAGCTGAAGGCACACTGAGTTAAGTAGCAAACCAGTGTGTCTCCAGCTGTTGCATAACTACAATCCCCAGCATCCCCAGCCAAAGTAGTATGCCTCCAGCTGTTGCATAACTACAAGACCCAGCATGCCCTTCCGCTGTCCGTACATGCTGGGGGTTGTAGCTTTTGCAACAGCTGAAGGCACACTGGTTGCAAAACACTGAGTTTGTTACCAAACTCTGTGTTTCACAACCAGTGTGCCTCCAGCTGTTGCAAAACTACAACTCCCAGCATGCACTGATAGACCGTACATGCTGGGAGTTGTAGTTTTGCAACAGCTGGATGTTCCCCCCCCAATGTGAACGTACAGGGTACACTCACATGGGCGGAGGATTACAGTAAGTATCTGGCTGCAAGTTTGAGGTGCGGCAAAATTTCTGCCGCAGCTCAAACTGCCAGCGAGAAACTACTGTGAACCCCCCGCCCGTGTGACTGTACCCTAAAAACACTACACTACACTAACACAAAATAAAATAAAAAGTAAAAAACACTACATATACAAATACCCCTATACAACCCCCCTCCCCTCCCCAATAAAAATGAAAAACGTCTGGTACGCCACTGTTTCCAAAACGGAGCCTCCAGCGGTTGCAAAACTACAACTCCCAGCATGCACTGATAGACCGTACATGCTGGGAGTTGTAGTTTTGCAACAGCTGGATGTCCCCCCCCCCCCCCCCTGTGAACGTACAGGGTACACTCACATGGGCGGAGGATTACAGTAAGTATCCGGCTGCAAGTTTGAGCTGCGTCAAATTTTCTGCCGTAGCTCAAACTGCCATCGAGAAACTACTGTGAACTATTTTCTTCTATTACCCTTTTAAAAAATGTAAAATTTTTGGAAAAACAAGCATTTTAGGAAAAAAAATATATATTTTTTTTACATATGCAAAAGTCGTGAAACACCTGTAGGGTATTAAGGTTCAAATTACCCCTTGTTACATTCCCCGAGGGGTCTAGTTTCCAAAATGGTATGCCATGTGTTTTTTTTTTTGCTGTCCTGGCACCATAGGGGCTTCCTAAATGCGGCATGCCCCCAGAGCAAAATTCGCTTTCAAAAAGCCAAATGTGACTCCTTCTCTTCTGAGACCTGTAGTGCGCCAGCAGAGCACTTTTCACACCCATATGGGGTGTTTTCTGAATCGGGAGAAATTGGGCTTCAAATTTTGGGGGGTATTTTCTGCTATTACCCTTTTTAAAATTGTAAAAATTTTGGGAAACCAAGCATTTTAGGTAAAAAAAATATATATTTTTTTACATATGCAAAAGTCGTGAAACACCTGTAGGGTATTAAGGTTCACATTACCCCTTGTTACGTTCCCCGAGGGGTCTAGTTTCCAAAATGGTATGCCATGGGGTTTTTTTTGCTGTTCTGGCACCATAGGGGCTTCCTAAATGCGGCATGCCCCCAGAGCAAAATTTGCTTTCAAAAAGCCAAATGTTACTCCTTCTCTTCTGAGACCTGTAGTGCGCCAGCAGAGCACTTTTCACCCCCATATGGGGTGTTTTCTGAATCGGGAGAAATTGTGCTTCAAATTTTGGGGGGTATTTTCAGCCATTACCTTTTTTAAAAATGTAAACATTTTGGGAAAACAAGCATTTTAGGTTAAAAAAAATTTTTTTTTTTACATATGCAAAAGTCGTGAAACACCTGTAGGGCATTAAGGTTCACGTTACCCCTTGTTACGTTCCCCGAGGGGTCTAGTTTCCAAAATGGTATGCCATGTGTTTTTTTTTTTGCTGTTCTGGCACCATAGGGGCTTCCTAAATGCGGCATGCCCCCAGAGCAAAATTTGCTTTCAAAAAGCCAAATGTGACTCCTTCTCTTCTGAGACCTGTAGTGCACCAGCAGAGCACTTTTCACCCCCATGCGAGGTGTTTTCTGTATCGGGAGAAATTGGGCTTCAAATTTTGGGGGGTATTTTCTGCTATTACCCTTTTTAAAAATGTAAAATTTTTGGGAAACCAAGCATTTTAGGTAAAAAAAATATATATTTTTTTTACATATGCAAAAGTCGTGAATCACCTGTAGGGTATTAAGGTTCACTTTACCCCTTGTTACGTTCCCTGAGGGGTCTAGTTTCCAAAATGGTATGCCATGTGTTTTTTTTTGCTGTCCTGGCACCATAGGGGCTTCCTAAATGCGGCATGCCCCCCAAAAACCATTTGTCGCTCCTTCCCTTCTGAGCCCTCTACTGCGCCCACCGAACACTTTACATAGACATATGAGGTATGTGCTTACTCGAGAGAAATTGGGTTTCAAATACAAGTAAAATTTTTCTCCTTTTTATCCCTTGCAAAAATTCAAAAATTGGGTCTACAAGAACATGCGAGTGTAAAAAATGAAGATTTTGAATTTTCTCCTTCACTTTGCTGCTATTCCTGTGAAACACCTAAAGGGTTAATACACTTACTGAATGTTTTTTTGAATACTTTAGGGGGTGTAGTTTTTATAATGGGGTCTTTTATGGGGTATTTCTAATATGAAGACCCTTCAAATCCACTTCAAAACTGAACTGGTCCCTGAAAAATAGTGAGTTTGAAAATTTTGTGAAAAATTTCAAAATTGCTACTGAATTTTGAAGCCCTCTGGTGTCTTCCAAAAGTAAAAACTCATAAATTTTATGATGCAAACATAAAGTAGACATATTGTATATGTGAACCCAAAAAAAATATATTTTGAATATCCATTTTCCTTACAAGCAGAGAGCTTCAAAGTTAGAAAAATGCAAAATTTTCATTTTTTTCATCAAATTTTGGGATTTTTCACCAAGAAAGGATGCAAGTTACCATAAAATTTTACCACTAAGTTAAAGTAGAATATGTCACGAAAAAACAATCTCGGAATCAGAATGATAACTAAAAGCATTCCAGAGTTATTAATGTTTAAAGTGACAGTGGTCAGAATTGCAAAAAACGCTCCGGTCCTTAAGGTATAAAATGGCCTGGTCCTTAAGGGGTTAAACGCCCATATTAGTTTAGTCGCACGTCTCTGCACCCTTTCCAACTCCGCAGTGTCCCTTTTATGGACAGGTGCCCAAAACTGAACAGCATATTCCAGGTGAGGCCGTACCAATGCTTTATAAAGGGGGAGTATTATGTCCCTGTCCCTTGAGTCCATGCCTTTTTTGATACATGACAATATCCTGCTGGCTTTGGAAGCAGCAGCCTGACATTGCATGCTATTCTGTAGTCTGTGATCTACAAGTACACCCAGATCCTTCTCTACCATACCAGTGACTCTGACAGTTTAATCCCCCCCTAAGACATACGATGCATGCATGTTCTTAGTACCCAGATGCATAACTTTACATTTATCCACATTGAACCTCATTTGCCAAGTGGATGCCCAGACACTTAGTCTATCCAAGTCATCTTGTAACTTATGCACATCCTCTATAGACTGTACCATGCTACAAAGCTTGGTGTCAACTGCTTGGTTCCGTAATAAAACATTTCTGAAACTTTATTGAAGCATATCGAAATCCAGTATACGTCATCATCCAGTAATAGGACAGGTCTGACATGTTTCGTCATATAAACTTAATCATAGGCCATACAGAGTAACTAAAAGAGAGCATTTTTTTTGGTTTGTTTTTTTAATGTTACTATCCTTTTATAAAATGTGCATTATTTTGTTAGATGTGATTTTTGGGTATACGATCGAGAGCTCTGAAAAAATTGAGGTATATAATATTCACTATTTATTAATAATTACGCACTTTTTGTATGCCTACCTCCATATATTATCTTTTGAACAACAGATTGCTGCTGTATATTTCTTCTATGTGATTTTCCTTCTAGTGGGGTGCGTTTACCCTGCGTGTGACGCCACGGATGTCTGAACACTGCACTATAAGAACCACTTCATGTTGTCCCATTTAGTGTTAATTTGTTATCCAGTCACTGCTGTCTTTTTATCCACCTACATCACTGCTGTTGATGGTTAGGTAGCCAGTTTCTGTGGTAAAGCTGACCTATAGGCGTTTCTTCATTTTCTACAATGTACCTCTAAGCAGTGACAGACATGTGACTAGAAGAGAAGGTTTTAAACTACTTTCTTTTGTAATTCTGGTCTATGATTAAGTCTGTATGGCAAGGTTGTAGGGCAGAGGAGGATTGGCATTGCAGGTTGAGATTGGGGCTTTGGAAGCGGAGGTAGTGAGGAATCCTTCCCCCGATAATAAAAGTAAATGGTTGAATGTTCAAAGAGTTCAGAAGGAGAAGATTCAAAAGAAAATGGTGGATAGGGAGGCGGCATTATTTGAATTTGGGGATAAAAATGGTAGGCTGCTGGCATATTTGGCTAGAGAAAAGTAGGCCTGTCGGCGCTATACCCTTTATTAGGGGGGCCACTGGGACGCTAGAGACTGACCATGTTGTTATTAATAAGGTGTTTCCGGACTTCTATAGTGCTCTCTATACCTCGCAATACCTTAAATACGGCTCAGGCTACCACATTGGATGCCCCCTTTTTATTTAATGAAAAAATCTTGTGGGCTATTGCTTCTCTGCAATCAGGGAAGACCCCGGGGCTGGATGGCATAATTGATGACTGGTACAGGCCGAATGAGGAGCGGCTAATCCCTATCTTTTTAGTGTGGCCCTGGAGACTGGGAGAGTCCCTGACTCTATGAGGGAGGCCCTTATTGTAGTTCTTCCTAAACCAGGAAAGGATCTGATTCTACTGGATTCCTATAGACCCATTTCTCTACTTAGCATAGATATTAGACTTCTGGCTAAAGTATTACCTAATCGGCTGTGTAGGGTTATAGCCACGGTCATCCATCCTGACCAGACTGGTTTTATGCCAGGGAGAGCTATGGACATTAATGTACAACAACTGCACCTTAACATAGCTGCGGCAGAAGGGGATGCCTCAGGGGGATATGTGGTTAGCTTGGACGTCTATAAAGCCTTTGGTTCTGTGGAATAGCCGTATTTGCGGGGTGTTTTGGGGGCCCTACGGTTTGGTCCCTGGTTCTGGGCGTGGGTACAGTTGTTATATGATAGCCCTAGGGCTAGGGTGCGCACTAATCTGGAGGTTTCTGACTCATTTCAGCTGGGTAAAGGGACGAGGCATGGGTTACCCTGTCTCCATTTTTGTTTGCCCTGGCAGTTGAGCCCCTGGCTGCGGTCATCCGAGCATCTACCTGTATTCATGGGGTCCATAGAGGTGCCTTGGAAGATAAAGTTGCCATGTATGCAGATGATACTTTGGTTTACTTAGCAGATGTCCATAATTCGCTAGTGGCCCTTTTCACTCTCCTAAATGAGTTTAGTTCCTTTTCCGGTCTCAGGGTTAATTGGGCCAAGTCTTCCTTGATGCCGCTGTCTGTAAGTTTTTATTTCTTTTTCATCTTTTTCTTTACGAGGCTGAGTGGGCACTCTTCTACATGCTATGTGGGGTTGCCCTTGTGTAGAACCCTTCTGGAGGGAGGTGCTGCAGTTCTTGAATGACCACTTGGAATTCCCCTATGTGTTTTCCCCTGTTGTTTGTCTGTTGGGTGTTATTAATGACTTAGAATCAGGCTCTCATAGGCGCCTACTTATTCGGTTTCTCTTGTTCTGTGCTCCTATAGTTCTGATTATGGCCTGGAAGGATACTTCCCCTCCCCCCATTGCACGGTGGTTCAACTTAGTTAACAGGACGTTGTACTCTAGTCGCAAATGCCCCAAGAAATTTGACAAAGTCTGGATGCTCTGGCTGATGATAGGAGAGTCGGTTGTCCTCCTGGAACGAGTCGTTTCTCCTGGGTAGGTTGTCTTTATCCTGGTCAAGGAAGTGAGGGTTACTCTGGGAATGTGTGCGAGTGTGTGTGCTGTCTGTTTCTCTGTTTAGTGTCTTGGTGTCAGCTGGGGGTGGACCTCCTCGACTGTCTACTTCAATGGTGCCTATGATTTTGGGGGTGGGGGTCTATCTTCGGCTGTATCTTACTTTATTTCTGTATTGTGTTGCAAAAAACATAAACGTTATAAATAAATACTTTAAAAAAAAAGTCTGTATGGTGAAACATGTCAGACCTGTCCTTTCACTCCTTGGATATGCTTCAATAATGTTTTATTATGGAACCCTGTGACTGCTTGACATCTCTTCCATTATATTCTATTTTGTAAGGCTGGGCTCCAGCCATCTGCCACTTTTAGAAATAAAATTATCCCCTTGGACAACCCCTTTGATCAATAATAACACATTTGTAACCTATATAGCAATATTGATTAATAATACAGTCTCAGTACAGAAACGTTGTAAACTACTTAAGGAGCTGTCTTACGTTTGTAGTAAAGGCACCATTACTCAGCATGGAATGTCTGCTTGTGGAGCTCGGGATGGACCACCCAAGAGCTTAATGTGGTAAGGCAGATTATGTTCAGAATTTTCTACATATCTCCCCTCAATTCCAATGTATCAGTCCAAAAAAATTTTTAAGAAATATTAAACTGCAATATGTTTCCTATTTGCTCTACCTTGACATGAATCTATTATATTTTGTGAGCAAATGGAAAGAAAAGGAAATGCATGATTTAAAAATGTTTTTGCCAATACCTGCACCATAAAATTAAGTATTTGTTTACTTTTAGGGTCGCAAAAGTGAAGCCGAGCGTTACTTTTTGAAAGCAATTCAGCTGGATCCCACCAAAGGAAATTGTTATATGCATTATGGTAAGTTATAATTAAAAACAGTATTTTTTTCTGCTGTTCTTGTTTTGAAAAGTGCTTAGCTGATGTGTGTACACATCCTCTTGGACCCGGGATCCTCTTTGACCCGGGACCATATATAATATGGCTATATAATGGATATGTGAATTATTATTATAATTTTTTTTGTAGTAGTTGAATTTTGCATTGAATTACCTGGCCCGATAGCTCATGTAGTATAACGTTCTCCAACTTGTTACATGTTTTACTTGTCTTGAAGTTGCAGCCTGACATTATAAAACGTTGTGTGTGTGTTCTATATTAAAGGTCCTTCCATAATCTGAGTGCCCTTAGAGATTATGTTAGGCTTCATAAGCTTGAAAATACAGTATTTATGGACACCATTTTTCCACATATTTTTGTTATCAAAAATTTTTAAACAGAAGACAAAAAAAAAAACTTAGCAGAACAGATTCTTAAAGATTGTTTATTGCTGTTGGCAAAATATGCAGGTAGCACAGATCTTAACCCCTTAAGGACTGAGCCCTTTTTCGCAATTCAAACCACCGTTGCTTTACGAATTAATAACGCGAAAACGCTTTTACCGAATATTCTGATTCTGATTTTTTCGTGACATATTCTACTTTATTTTGGTGGTAAATTTTCGGCGTTACTTGCATCCTTTTTTGGTGAAAATTCCCCAAATTTCATAAAAATTTTGAAAATTTAGCATTTTTCTAACTTTGAAGCTCTCTACTTGTAAGGAAAATGGATATTCACAATAAATTTTATTTTTATTCACAAATACAATATGTCCACTTTATGTTGGCATCATAAAATGGACAGATTTTTGCTTTTTGAAAAAATTAGAGGGCTTTAAAGTAGAGCAGCAATTTTCAAAAAATTCATGAAAATTGCTAAATCTGAAGGGACAGATGTTACAGAACTACAACTCCCAGCATGCCTGGGCAGTACAGGCATGCTGAGAGTTGCAGTTTTGCAACATCTGGAAGGCTACCGTTTGGGCACCACTGTAACAGATGTTGCAAAACTACAACTCCCAGCATGCCCAGACAGCCTTTGGCATGGGCATGCTGGGAGTAGCAGTTTGGCCTTCCTAGTGGTTGCCACAGTAAAGATCACTTTACTTTCACTTTCAATTCCCCCCCCCCACCACCACTGTAGTTTCCCTACCTGACCCAGGATCCAGCAGTCTCCAGCGATGATCAGGGATCCCCAGGCATCTTCTCCTGCAGGTACCGGCCTCCATCTCCTTCCCACGATCCCCTCGACATCCAGGGGTGAGCAGAACGGGGGGTTGCCATGGTCCTGCTCTGCCATTGGTCAGAATCAGTTCTGACCAATGGCAGGGGATAGGAGGAGATGGCAGCTCTGCGACCTCATTCTTAGCCCTCAAGATGATCGGGGCTGTCACTGACAGCTCCGATCATCGCTATTTTCCGGGTGATCGGGTCACCAGAGACCCGATCAGCCCGGAATAGCAGAAAATCGCATGTCTGAATTGACATGCAATTTTCTGCAATCGCCGACATGGGGGGGTCTCAGGACCCCCCTGGGCGATGTGCCGGGGTGCCTGCTGAATGATTTCAGCAGACATTCCGGTGCCCAACCGGCTAGCGGCGGGGACCGGAATTCCCACGGACGTATGCATACGCCCCACGTCCTTAAGGACTCGGGATGCAGGACGTATGCATACGCCCGGGGTCCTGAACAGGTTAAAAGGAAAAACTGAAAATTGAGATCAGCAGGGACCCAATGAATAGCATGATGACAGGGAATCTGCAAGGTGAGACCTGCCTGGTTGAGATATATATATATATATATATATATTTATATTTATATATATATATATATATATATATATATATATATAATATATTTATAGCAAGAAGAAAGAGGAGTCCAGCGTCCGATAACTCAGAGGATGATATTTATTTCACCAGATGGTCATGACAGTTACACAAGGTACAGTGACGCGTTTCGGCCTTACAACAAGGCCTTAGTCATACTGTATGTATGACTAAGGCCTTGTAAGGCCGAAACGCGTCACTGTACCTTGTGTTCCTGTCATGACCATCTGGTGAAATAAATATCATCCTCTGAGTTATCGGATGCTGGACTCCTCTCTCTTTCTTCTTGCTGTTCATTTTGGGCGAGGTCCACGCCTTGTCCGTGCGCATAATAAATATATATAATTTTTTTTTTTTGTGAGAGACTCTTATATAATCATTGCGTAGCCTTTATATTACTTCGATTTTTTTTATTTATTTTTTTGCTTTCTTTCATACAACACATTAACTTTTTAGTATTTACCCAGTAAAAAAAAAAAAAAAATCATGTGCATGTGAGCGTTACATATACTATGAAGGACTCTTAAAACATGAGGGGGTATCTTGTTATGTTAAGATGATGTTATAAAGTTGCTATAATTAAAACATATGTCAATATTGTGAACAGCTCTGCATAACAATATGTATAATTTACTTGTTTTTTTTTAAACAAAAAAATAATAATAAAATGTAAAGACACAAAACAATAACATCTGTTCAGGATATTTTTTTTCAGAATTTTGAATAGTTTTGGTTTGTAAAAGATTTTTCAAAAAAGACATTACAACACGCAAAACACTTAAAGATCAAACGGTGCATATTATAAGTTTGAGTTATTTGTTTTTATTGGTTGAAATAAACCCTTGGCAGTAGTCCTTGACTCTGGTTTATGAGCCATACTTCCAGCATCTCAGATAGTTAGTTATTTTCTGTAGTTCACAGTGATTGAATAATTTCCATTATTGCTAATCAGCAGAAGGGGCTCTACCCTTATCCAGCCTCCTCTATAAACTTGTATTGCCAAGAGCAATACAGAACAAGCTGCATTCTGAAATCAGCATGAGCGGAGAACTCGAGGCCCTTGACCACACATTTTTAAAAAAAAACTAATTTTGAATAAATTAATCAGTCGGCTTCCTTAAGTTACTTTGCTGCATGTTCTGTTCACAGTGAGGAATGCCTTTGTGTGGCGCTTAGGACAGACCACCCAATAGGTTGCATGTGAAGGGTTGCATGTACACAACACAGTTTTTCTATCAGATCAGCCTTTGAGCGATTTCCAATGCAGTAGTCAGTGGAAAATGTCAAGATGTTCTTTTTTACTTTGTTGGAGCCTGGAAAAATAAAATTGTGGGCTTGCTCATTGGAATCATTTGTAGACGTCCTTATTAACCATGGGCAATAAAACCTTTATTATTTTTATTTTTTTATTTTTTTGCATTTCTGTTTCTTACACTACAGTCATAGGACCAGTTGTAAAAAAAAGATTGTAAGAGCTGAGGATATTACGGTGCCATAGACACTGTGTGCTTTGGGCTGCTATTTGTTGCCCCTCTGTAGTACAGTATTATGGAGATGTTCTCCCCTATAAGCAGTTTAGAAGTAAAAGGGGTACTACCGTGGAAAACTTTTTTTTTTTTTTTTTTTAAATCAACTGGTGCCAGAAAGTTAAACAGATTTGTAAATCACTTCTATTAAAAAATCTTAATCCTTCCAGTACTTTTTAGGGGCTGTATACTAGAGAGAAATCCAAAAAAGAAATGAATTTCCTCTGATGTCATGACCACAGTGCTCTCTGCTGACCTCTGCTGTCCATTTTAGGAACTGTCCAGAGCAGCATATGTTTGCTATGGGGATTTTCTCCTGCTCTTGACAGTTCTTGACAGTGCCGTTGGAATTCCTTGCTTGGGAACTTGGATGGATGGATATATATATATATATATATATAACACATCTTTTTATTTATTACATTGCTAACTGGAAAATCTGAAGTTTTGTGTTATCACGATGGTAGCCTGCAGCGAATAATACATTTGATTGGCTTTGATGGAGAATGTCTACCTCTACCGTTTCCTAACTTTAAGGGGAAGGTCGCTGTATTTTGCTGAATATTTGCTGCTGCATATTTTCCTACCCATTGAAGTTAATGGGTAGCAAAATCAGCTGTGCATTTTGCTCCCCATTGATTTCAATAGGTAGGAAAATTCGCAGCAGCAAATACATAGACAAATGACAGCACATTGGACACTAAATTAAAAGGGCTAAGCAGAGGCAGGGTCACTTACACAGTATATGTAGCTATATAGGCTTACAACGGGGCCAGGCATCTTTGTCCGTATGAATCTCTTGGTAACATGGTGGATTTGAGCAGCTGTAAATCATTATAATCATTTGCAACTACATTTACAATGCAAAGGAGAAGTTCTGCTTATATCGGCCATCTAAGGGAATGGCTGAGACAGGCATAATGATATACCATCAGACGTTGTGAATATTGTGCTGCCCCAGCTATCTGTAGAGGAATGGCGGCTTTTTACTGCTTTCATTTTATCTTGATTAATTTTCTTGAAGAAAACGAGACTAATACTAGTTTGCTTTTTAGGACATTAGGCTTAAGATAAGTTTATGTTGGGTGTGATTCTGAAATGTCAGAGATTGAGTCGTGATCATTTACTTCAAAGGAAGACTGTAACATGAACCTTAGAAAATATATGGGAACCCTATTAAACAAGTGCTCGGTCCCTTTGTAGTTGGCCCCAACAACAATTACTCTACTTGATGCCAAGAGATCTTTTGAGGCATTTTACAGTGATTTGAAAGATAAGGCTGATGACTTGGTAGAAAGTATTTTTAATATTGTCTGTAATCAGGAGAAAATGTTTCCCGAGGGGGAGATTCCATTATTATTAAAACATGGGCTATTTCCAGGTTATGCTGTCAGTATAATATTAGAGAACTACAGAATGAGCAGCTTCATAACGTACCGACATGAACGGAATTGCTCTTACCTTTAACTGGAGTGATTCAAAACAAGATCACGGCATCCATAAGACATTTATTTGAGAAGTTCCAGAAGTATTTTATAAAAGGTTCTTGTCCATTGTTGTCTGTTGGGATAAGTCTTTAAAACAAATTAAAAAAAAAAGTGGCAGATCAGTAAAAAAAAAAAAAAAAATGTAAAAAGGATTGTTCATCTAAATTCAGTTTTGATGTTCAACAGGACCATACTGATCTCCTCTTCCAGGTACCATGCTATGTCCACTTGATGGCATCAGCAATGACGCACCTCAGCCAGTGATTGGCTCATAAGGAATTTTAAGGCAGACTTTTTTTTTTTTTTTCTGCTAGACAGACAGATCATTTAAGTGTACATTATTAATGGTATACTGTTTTCTAGAATAGTCAGTTGTCATATGATGGGTACAAGTTAAAGAAATTCTGAACTTGAGACTGTGTATTACATAGGGAGATAGTTCATAAGGTTGAAAAATAACAAGAATCCGTCAAGCTCAACCTATTACCCTACCGTGTTATGGTCTCCTGTTTATCTGTTTTTTGCCTGTATTGAAGACAATTAGGATCTAATGTGTGGATGTATATTTATGTTGGTGGTTCAATCCACACAGTGTCTATGGTAAGAGAAGAACAGGTTTTATCACAAAGATCTATAAGTTTTGCACCCTTAGGTTTTAGGACTGTAACTTCAAGTGATTCTATATGAACAAAAAAAATTGCTAGGGGATGCGGGGCGGAGGCTCGAGACGTCACGGCTATGCCTCCTCAATGCAAGTCTACGGGAGGGGGGGGTGACTGCCCTGACGTCACGAGCCTCCGGCGCTGCACCCGATGCTCTAAACGAACGAAGGGTGCTGCAGGGAGATCAGATCAGACATCTTATCCCCTATCATTTGGATAGAAAAAATATTTAGAGTCGGAGTACCCCTTTAATTTTCCAAGTTTTCTGAGGCTGTGATTGGTTCTTGTTATAAACTTATATAACTTTTATCCTGTGTTTTTCCTCTTATACTTTTTTTTTTTTTTATAATATTCTCTGAGAAACATCTGTGGAGTAATTTCAGCTCTGCATAGGGATCAGGAAGGACTTGATGTAATTCAGATGAGTAATTCGGCAAATTTGCAGAATTAAAAAAAAAAGCTATTCTATCTGAATTTATTAGTAATATATTTCAATAATGTATTTAATAAAGTGTGTGTATGTGTGTGTGTGTGTGTGTGTGTGTTTAAATTTTTTCTTTAAACTTTTTTTTAGGTAGTACTACTACACTCAGCATGGAACAGACTGTTCCATGATGGTGGTAGTAGTACCTATGCTAATAGACAGATTGCCCCAGGTGTCACTCATGAAACCCGCTGCCATCGTCCTGTGTAATGTATAGATGTGGGCTACTTTCTCACATCTCTGCAATAGATAGGACGATCGAATTGTGTGTCAGGAGTGACACCTGCTGTGATCTGTCCTTAACTGTAGGTACTACTGCTTTCAACATGGCGCACACTCTGCTCCATGCTGGGAGCTGAAATACTTGCATTAATAGACAGATTGCAGCGAGTGTCACTTCTGACACCCGATGCGATCGTCCTGTATAATGTATAGATGCGGTCGGGCAGGCGCTCTTCTCTGGTCCCACTGTAGTATGACTATATGCGGTATATATACCTATTATTCATATTTCCTGCAGAGAGCTGTGAGTGGCTGGAACCATCTGGCCAATCACAACTCTCTGCAGGAAATATGAATAAGTGATGTGAATTCTATTCACATCACTGGCCTGCCGGAGTATAGTGCAGAGATGCGAGCGCAGGAGGAAGCTGCTCTGTCTCTGCAATAGATAGGACGATCCCATCGGGTGTCAGGAGTGATACCTGCTTTGATCTGTCTATTAGTACAGGTACTACAGCTCCTATCTTGGAACAGTCTGTTCCATGCTGGGAGTAGTGGTACTACCTAAAAAAAATAAAAAAAATACAGAAAAAAGTGTAACACACACACTTTATTAAACTCAATATTAAAATACATAAAAAAAGAAAAAAAATTAATTGTAAAAAAATGTATTATTTTTACATTTAAATGGCCCCTTTCTAAATTTTTATTATTGTCAGCTACATAGGTCCCTGCCCGCCCACATAAATTGATCCCTGTTTAAAAATTAACATTTTTTTTTTTTTTGTCTTTCAATTTTCAGGAGCGGGCAGGGACCAGAAAATTCAGCGCTCAATATTAAAAATGGGGCTAAAAACTGTAAAGTGAAAATGAAAATAAAAGAAATTATGTTTTAGAACGAAAACTAGAAAAAAAAATTATGAAATGCACTCCTCATTCATTTTTAATATTGAGCACTGAATTTTCTGGTCCCTGCCCGCTCCCGAAAATTGAAAGACAAAAAAAAATGTTAATTTTAATTTTTAAACAGGCATTAATTTATGTGGGGGGGCAGGGACCTAAAAATGTAGCTGACAATAATAAAAATGTAGTGTGTGTGTGTTTTTCACTGTTCCATGATGGGAGTAGTAGTTCCAGTACTAATAGAGATCATCCCGGGTGTCACTCCTGACACCCGATGCGATCGTCAATAATAAAGCAGAGATGCGGAGCGGCTCTATACAGCGCTCGCATCTCTGCACTATAATCCGGGCCAGCCAGTGATGCGAATAGAAATTCACATCATTCATTCATATTTTATGCCCAGAGTGGGGATTGGCCGGATGGCGACAGCCAATCCCCGCTCTATGAATGGTGAGTGGCCGGCCGGAGTACGGAGCACAGGAGAAAGCCGCTCCGCATCTCAGGGATAAAGGATGATCGCAGTAGGTGTCACCCGCTGTGATCTGTCCTTAACTGCAGATATTACTGCTCCCAACATTGAGCACACTCTGCTCCAAGCTGGGAGCTGTAGTACCTGCATTAATCTCAGAAGTGAGACCCGATGCAATCAGTGGGGAATAGACTGACATGTCCCCGCTGTGCACTCTGATTGTGCTTGAAGCAGGGCAGCAGCGGAGACAGGTTAGGAACTGGTGGTGGCGGCAATGAATGAGGCAGCGCACAGGAGAGACAGGTCCCTCCATTTTCTGCTGCTTCTCTGTCAGATACGGAGATGAGCAGCAGGGAATGGAATCGCATGTCCCTGCTGTGCACTGTGACAGCGGTAGGAGATGACCTGGCGGGGGGGGGGGGATCACGCATATACACATGGGGGAATAAAATGAATATACTTAAGTCAAGGGGAATGTGATTATACAGTAATTAGGCACGTTGTAAGTTTAAAAACCCTGCCGGGAGCCCTGAATGGCCAGTACAGAGGAGCCATTCAGGGCTCCCGGCGGGGTTTTTAAAAATGAAAGTAAAAATACATTGTACATCGCATGGGAGCAGAGCATGCCACCTGCTCCCGTGTTTAATAACTTCTGATTGCATCGGGTCTCAGAAGTGAGACCCGGTGGGATCAATCCCTTAGCCCGTGTAATACAACCCCCATCATGGAACAAACTCTGTTCCATGATGGGAGTAGTAGTACAAACAATAATGTAACCTCCCAGACTCCCGCAGCCAGGGAACTACTACTCCTATCATGGAAAGAAGTCTGTTCCATGATAGAAGTAGTAGTAGTCCCGGCTGTGGGAGTGTGCCAACGGCTGATACCAGCGGCTGACAGAATGGCATCCCTTTGGATCAGTTTGCATCCCTTTATTAAAATGGTCCGTTTAGTAGGCAATAACAGAGAAAATATGAAGTGATGAAGATACCATTTTTAATAAAATTTTGTAGGGCACCGTTAAAAAAAAATATTAAAAAAGATACAGTAGTGATCGAAAAAATTGTATTTAACGAAATGTATTTTTATTATAACGAAATCTTAATACATTTTTAATCAAGGATCAATTTATGTGAGCAGGCAGGGTACTAAAAATGTAGCTGACAATAATAAAAATGTAGTGTGTGTGTGTGTGTGTGTGTGCGTTTTTTTTAGACTTCCATGATGGGAGTAGTAGTAAGTGTACTAATTGACAGATCGCCCGTTGCGATCCTCCTGATTAATGTATAGATTCGGCCGGCCGCTCTTTTATGGTCCCCTGCACTGCCGTATATATACACACCTATTCATATTTCCCGCAGAGAGCTGTGATTGGCCAGATGGTTCCAGCCACTCACAGCTCTCTGTGGGAAATATGAATAATAGGTATATATATGGCATATACTCATACTACAGTGGGACCAAAGAAGAGCTGCCGTCCGCCCGCATCTATACATTATACAGGATGATTGCATGGGGTGTCAGAAGCTACACTCGCTGTGATCTGTCTATTAATGCAGGTACTACAGCTCCCAGCATGGAGCAATGAGCGCTCCATGATTGGAGCAGTAGTAGCTGCAGTTAAGGACATATCACAGCAAGTGTCACTCCTGACACCTGCTGCGATTGTCCTATCTATTGCAGAGATGCGAGTGCAGGAGAAAGCTCGTTGCATCTATACATTTTACAGGACAACTGCAGGGGTGTCGCTAATGAAGAAATGTGTTATTTAGAATCGAGTCAATGGTGCTAATTGGTTTGAAATGTTTACAGGTCAAATTTAATCACTGAGAAAGAGGAAGAAACGTTCCTGGCTCTGCTCCCTATATAGTGGTAGGAAAGGAAGGATTCTTATGAATTATTGCAGGAGAGTTAATGACTGCAGCATAGGAGAAGGTAGGAAGAGGCAGACAACATCTATCACTAAGACAAAGCATAAATATACTCGCTGACAGCGGTGTTCACTGTCTTTTCTCTTCCATTGAATTCACAAGTGCCGTTCCTTGACTTCTGATTATATTATATGCATTTGCATTGCAGGCCAGTTTCTTCTTGAAGAAGGTCGTATTGTAGAAGCAGCAAAAATGGCTAAGAAAGCAGCAGAATTAGACAGCTCTGAATTTGATGTTGTCTTTAATGCAGCTCATATGCTCAGGTAAGTGACATTCTGGCATTTAGCCTGCTGTGTAATATCAGTACATTGGTATAAAATGATACTCTATAAAAAGATATTATGTGATGATCTAAATGCATGGTCACAGAATACAGAAGATAATTGTTCCATTTACGTAGAACTATTAACTTGTAGGGGCCTTTCTTGTTTTTGTTTTTTTGTCTAATACAACAGGAAAAGCAGATTTATTGTCTTTATTTTGCAACTAATTGTAAGGCTAAAATCACACAATGAAATTTCAGAGCAGAGAAATTCTGTACAGAAATTCTGACTCTCTACCCTCTCAAAATTCTGCAGAGGAAATTCGAATTCTGGACTATGCCGAAAGAATGATCATGTTTATTCTTTTGGCAGAAGTTGCTTGGAAATACATCACTATCTACATAGACCATGTATGTCCGAGTGGCCTGCTGTGGAATGTCTGCCATAGCGTGAATCTGGCCTACAACTAGTATTTTGTTACTCGTTAAGCACTGCAGCAAAATGGTAATTTCTGTGAAGTACGAAAGAAAAACTAATACAGCTCTTCATCCATCTACCATGGAACTCACAGCATTAATTCCAAGTCAAAGTGAGAAGCTGATTCCATTCTTTTCACTGGGATTATGTGGTGAAATTCCTATGACATATACTTGATGGAAAAATTCTCTATTATATTATTATAAAATTGCCACAGAAACGATTGCTACATTTAAGCTGTCTTCCTATTTACAAATATTTGATCATCTTTAAGTTGGGTGGAAATGCTCTTTAAGATACCAAAATGGTTGTGACCAAAAAGCATCTGGTGGATTTAATGGGCTGCAACTACTTTATTAGGTAATGACTGTTTACTCTGCTTCCACTATAAAACTCTGTGCGCCATAGCCTTTACTTTAAAGAGAGATTATCAGCTTTCCTGACATGCCTCATAGTAAATAATTGTTTCTACCCATAAAAATGTTATACCTCAATAACAACTGTGTGACAACTGCGTATTATTATCCCACCATAGAGTGAAATAAAGTCCCTTACATCTTGCACATGTTGTGAAAATTTGGTTGTGATAATAAATATATATGTATATATTATTTTAACCTCTTTGTTAAACATGAAAAACACCAAACACAGGGAAATTGAGTTGAAAAACAGAGACATTTGGGCACACAACATTAAAGGGGTACTCCATACCTAGACATCTTATTCCCTATCCAAAGGCTGGGAAACTCCATGATCTCTCCTGCAGCACCCCCTGTCATCTGGTGCACAAAACAAGCAAGCTACGGCCGGAGGGTCATTATGTCATGGACCCGCCCCCTTGTGACATCACGCCCCACCCTCTTAATGCAAGTCTATGAGAGGGGGCATAACCGCCGCATTGCCCCCTCTCATAGACTTGCATTAAGGGGGGGGCCATGATGTCACGATCCTCCGGCGCCTGCAAAGCGTGCACCAGATGACAGGGGGTGCTGCAGGGGATATCGCATGGGTTCCCAGCGGCAGGACCCCTGCGATCAGACATCTTATCCACTATCCTTTGGATAGGGGATAAGATGTCTAGGGGCAGAGTACCCCTTTAAGGCCTCATCCACATTTGGTGTCAAAATGACATGTCGACGTATCCAAGCTCGGACGGCCCAGGTCCCATTCCTTTAATTGGCCTGAGCGTAGTCAGCTAATGGCTTCATTTGTGTTATTTTCCCAACATATCAAATTTTTGTCTTGGACTGAAAATCGTTGCAAGCCACGTTTGCTAGTCCGAGTCAGAAATGACCCGAATGTAGTCACTTGCTGCCTACTCTTGGGCCATTGAAATGAATGGGGCCCATGCCTGTCCCAGCATGGATACCTTAGCATATCATTTTGACATTTTCCTGAAGTATCCGTGCCTCAGAAGCATAATCGTGATGTAAATCTGGCCTAATCGCCTGTAATGCGTTTCCCCATAGTTTTTTCCACTGGAATTTTAGACAGAGCTCTAATAAGGATGCTTTGACAAGGGGAATGGTAATGCTCAGTGGCCAGTGTCTACATTTTCAGCAGGAATAACAGAGGAATGGCACAGTGCAGAGTTCTAAGAAAAGATGATCCAGGATTGTTATGTCATGGCCGTTACTTACAAAACCTGACATGTCGGGAACACTGACAAATTCTTAATTTTGATTTTTCTGTTGACGTTTGGCTTTAGATACTTGCACCTTATGTAATATTATAATATTGACTTTAGGGATTATGAACTGGTTTCCAGCATTATAAAAAGCCACAACTATCTAAAATTCAGGGATTAGACAAATGGATATTCACATCACAGCCCCACACTCTATTTCCCAGGGATTTGCAGGCAGGGAGTGTTAAAAATAAGTACAGGTTGTGAAGAAACCAGAACATCCCATGTAAGCTTTCTGATTTTCTACAGAGTTCTGATGGAGCCGTCCAAAGTATCCATTAAGTGCGGCTACCGCATGATGAGTAAGTGGCTGGTCAGAGCGGTGCAGTTTAACTTGTTCTTATGCCATTTACAGAACCCCTCGGTTGAGTGTAGTTATTAGCTTTTCATTCTCCTAGAGTTGAGCGTAGAGTTATTAGCCTTTTATTCTTCTTAGATAGTAATGCTTCTGTTTCATGATGTGCAGCTGGAAACCTTAATTCTACTCTCTGACAGCTATTAACCTCACGTATATATCTGTTCCCCAGCCCCGCATTATGCATACTGTGATTTACAAGATTGCTCCAAATAGTTCTATATTTCTAATTAAAAGATTTAATTGAAATAATTCACCTTCCTTTGGAGAGCTGTAATAAAAATGTCATTAAACTCCTCATTAGAAAAAACCTATATAGTTTCCTGTTTTGCCTTTCACGGTTAGGCTGCTGTCACATGGGGGCAGTTGAATGCTGTATTTTCTTAGCTAGAGAAGTGTAGAGTGTTCCAAAGATGCAAATAGTTCCCATGATGGAGCATTATAGTGAGAAGGACACACTGTTCTGTCACAGAAGAGCACATTCGCTGTACAGATGTGACGTGCACAGTCTCATATTAGTATTTTGTTGGTCCCTAAAGTGTTAAATATGCTGTCAAGTCCTTTAAAGGTAACAGCTAAACAGAGTATCATATGTAATGTATAATAGCGTTTTAGAATTTCATCTGCTCACATACTGTTTTATAGATCAAAGAGAGGTAAATTCAGATCAGTCACTGCTCATATACCGCTATCCCAATATAGGCTCCAGTACACACCGGTACACACAGCGTGTAGCTGTATTCCTGGGTGCAGACTTCAATAAATGTAGTAGCATAAGTAGTAACTAGTAGAAAGAATGAATGAAGTTGCACTCACCAAAATGTATCTTCAGCATCACAAAGTCTTTTATTCCAACACATATAGCAGTAGGGTAAGAAAATCACAAATCCATAGCGGGGAGCGAGAGTCGGCAAGCTCTCAGATACGGGGCACACCACTTATAGGCAACTAGTTTCACGTCACCTCCGCCGGAAGAAGTGTCCGCAGGTAATGTGAAACTAGTTGCCTATCAGTGGGTGTGTGCCCCGCATCTGAGAGCTTGCCGGCTCTCGCTCCCCGCTATGGATTTGTGATTTTCTTACCCTACTGATATATGTGTTGGAATAAAAGACTTTGTGATGCTGAAGATACATTGGGGGGAGTGCGACTTCATTCATTCTTTCTTCTAGTTACTACTGTTTTATAGATGTCTGTCTATACCCCCCCCCCCCCCCCTCATTTACCCCAGTGATATCCAGGTTTTGTAACATACACAAATAAACACGTGTGCCGGCAATTCCACTGTCTGGACCCCTATTTAATGATGTATGACTTATACTTAACGTTCAAGTGTTATTCATCACATGTGGTCACTAAACACAAATGTTCTGTCTTCTCCTGTAAAGATTCTGGTCATTTTCTGGTTAAGAAGGAAATGTTTTGCCTGATAGTATTATTTTTGGTTCTTGCACGTTGCCCATGAAATATTTGTGGTATCCTCTGACATAAAAGTTAATTGTTTCAGCCCTGAGCCAGATAGCAGTTCAGTATTCAGTATTAGTAGCACATAGAAGCTGGAGAAGCCAGGTCCAATACTAAGAAACTTCCAGCAGGATAACCTTGTAACAGCTTAAGAGAACTTTTTAGGGGAATTATTATATAAGTTTGGCACAAGTTGGTTCGATTCTGATTACACACATAGGTCCAGATTTACTAAACTGAAAGCCAACACTTTTTATAGGGTTTTCTGTTGATTTTGTCTGGAGACTGGCAAAGCGTCTTTTGTTTTTTCATGTGACCTAAGGGTTTTCTTACAGTTTTTGATGCAAATTGTCTCATAATGGTGCAGCCAAACCACATGGTGTTAGCACCTTTCTGACAAGATCTGCGCAAAGTGGCGCACACAGGCACACAGAGATGCATATTAAAAACCAGACAAATACAAGTAGAAATCAGAAGATAAAAGGTATAACTGTATGAGAAATTAAAACTGTTACGTGGAATGTATTAGATTACTAAATCTGGGCCATTGTATTATTGAAATGTAAGAAAAGTGCAGCTTGGGTCAGAGAATGCTATCCACAATTACATATTCATATTGAATATACACTAGGGATGGCCCAATACCATTTTTTTAAGATCAAGTACTAGTACCGATATATATACTTTTTTGCAAATACTCGCCAATGCCAATTACTAGTATTATTTTTTAAAAGGAAAGTTATAGAGATGAGCGAACTTACAGTGATTCGATTCGTCTCGTCATGAACTTCTTGGCTCGGCGTTTGCTGACTTTTCCTGCATAAATGAGTTCAGCTTTCAGGTGCTCCGGTGGGCTGGAAAAGGTGGATACAGTCCTAGGAGAGAGTCTCCAACCCACAGGAGCACCTGAAAGCTGAACGAATTTATGCAGGCTAAAGTAAGCAACTGCCGAGCAGAGAAGTTTGTGACGAATCGAATCACTGTAACTTCGGTCATCTCTAGTGACAAAATTATCACCCACACTAACCCGCTTGTACTGTCTTTTAGTGTGGGTGATACTGATCAAAATGATGAAAGCCCTCTCTGTGATATGCTGCTATATAGTTACACATAAGTGACAGCCCTGCTTTCAGTGTTGCGGTCAGGAGGGTGCCCAGCCACATTCGGTACACCTCGTGCACATGTGCAAGTATAGTAATAGGTAACAAGGACATTGCATTAGGACAATTATTGACCATGAAATATTTTTTATGGTCTATCTTGCATTATATTTAAGTTACAGTTATATATATATATATATATATATATATATATATATATATATATATATATATATATACAGCCAGGGGTTTAAGCTTTTATAATTATAAAACAACCTTAAATAACATAGGCCTATTAGAGTTGAAAAAACAATTTGTGTCAGTAGCATTATCTTTACAGTTCAAGTTATAATGTAAAAATGACCTGTTACCAGTTTCTTCCTGTCTGAACCATGTGTCATCATGGTGGTCCCCTGCAGCTTCTCTCTGCCCCACCAGCCTTAATTGATAGATATTTCCCTGGTTCAGCATATGGAGATATCTATCAATCAAGGCTGGTGGGGCGCCACTGGGAACCACTCTGACTCGGGCAGCATGAAAGTGATGACAGGTCCATTTTAATAGGTTGTATCACACCAGATGGGTGATATAAACTGGATAGGTGATAAGTGTGGGATCATCAGGGGTCCAACCCACTGGGACAAGAATGAATGTTCCTTATGGTTTTGAATTGAATGACAGTTGAGTATGGGCACTTCTACTCCATTTAAATTCTATGGGACTGGCGATGATAGCCTAGTACAGTGCTTGACCATCATCTACATAGAGTTTGACTAGGGCAACAGGGGCACTCTGGACACCTGTCCTCATGATTAGCTGGGGGTCACAGTAGTCAGACTCCCACCAAACAGTCACTTATCTAGAAAGTTAAAGTTGAAACATAAGGTGAGAAATTGACATTATTGCACAACCCCTATAAGAGTTTACAGACTTAAGAGATGTTTTTTTGTTGTTGTTTTCTATTTCCTGATACAGTATTATTATTATTTTTTTTAATTTTTCTTTCAATTTTTTCCAAACCCTTTCAGGAGGTAAATATTTTACTTAAATGACTATTTGAAGTTCTTGCTTCCTAAGCTAAGATGGTATAAATGGTGTCTACGGTATACCCATTTACCTTTCTGAAATATGAACAGTAAATATAAAATATGATCAGTCAAGATACAGCAGAAAACATAATATACAGCAGTGGAATCTTAGAATATAAAAAATAACTGCGCTAAATGCCAAAAAAATCAGTAGAGAAGAACAATATCCTTACAAATGACAAAGACAGGACTCTAGGTTCTGGCAATACATCATTTTAGGAGCATTTAATGTGTTTGTGAAATAGATAAACCATTATTCATGCGGCGGCAAAATCCCTTATCAGTTATTCACTCTAAAATGGTGAGACTCCCCTGGGGGCTGTACATGTATGTTTTAGTGATTTTGCTTTTTCATGGAGGAATGGCTAAACGGAGGCAATGGGCATGTGACTGTGGAAAAATATTTCCAGCAGTTTTTAATTCCTCATTTCTACTTGAATAGTAGAGAATGTAATAACCATCATCCGTTCTGCGCATTGCATGGGAGGATCATATTTCTGTAAGCAGACTCCAATCGAGACACAAGTAGCCCTTGTAGCTGTGGAAATAATATTAGCATTTTTTTATACTGACATGAATTCCTTAGTAGTTTGCTCTTGGAGGCAGAAACAAATGAAAGGGTTGCACACACCAAAAAAAAAATGAAAAGAGTGGACTTCATATTTCATCCTGCTGCTTTGTTATCTGGGCAATGTAAAATTAAACCATTAACCATCTCTGGGTGAATAATGATTTCCTTTGCTGTAATATTTTATTTTCTGCGCAGAGCCGGAGAATTATTTAATGCTTGCAGTAAATAGCAATATGCTACATAGCAGCTTGCAAACCAATCAGTCTTTTAAATAGAAAACCGATGAAGGAGCCAGACTTAAATGCATTTAGGCACAGGCACAGGAAGTACATTTCATTTATTTATTTTTTATTTTTTTCGTCTTTTATTCATAAGTAGATTAAAATAAATTGAGCCGAGGTGTCATTCTTGTTTATAGCCTGAACAAAGGTAATGATAAAAATAAAAGAAACAATTCACAATACCTGTTACCGTTGTATCCTGCGTAGACCAAACTGGCGAGGGCATTCATTGGCTATATGAGGTATATATATAGCAGTCACATTCAGTGCCTAATGGAACCCAACAGTCTTCCTTTCACTTATAATTTTTTTAGGCTGTGGTCCTGATTTAACCACCTTCTTGAATAAGGCAACTAGGCTAGTGAATATAAAAATGGCAATGCACTGTCTAAGCCATTACCAAATATGACCGGACTTTCTGTAATTGACTGCAATACTGTACTATGTAATACATGATCTCCTTTCCTTGCTCAGTCAAGCTCAGAGACAGATCAGCTAGTGGATTACTAACTGAAGAAAATTGAGTTCTCAGGAAATGTTTTAATCCATATAGAAGAGCAGGCGTATGTTAACACTTTAAGAAACAGTACCATATCTTCACTATAATATTTAAAATCTAGTATATCTTAAAACAGAAAGTATTACGTTTTCTAAAAATCAACTCTTCTTGTACAAAAAAAAAAAAGTTAAATCTACCAAATATATGAAGGGTAAAGTACGGCAACATAAACCGAGAGGAAGACACATGAAATAAACATTATTACCCTGAATGTTTTATTTATTATTTATTTTTATTTTTTTAAACTTCCTTTTATACAATTTTATAGCTAAACCCTATGGGGGATTATATTATTCTTGTATGCCTGGCGTTTTCTGGCATACAATAGTTGGACTTTTTTGAACAAGCCACTACTTACTTCACAAGTGCAATGTAGTGGGGCTTATTCGGAGGGAGAGTGGCTGCAACCTGGTGAAGTTCAAGGAGAATTCCCACGTAGGAAAATGGATCCACTATACAAAAGATAGAGGATAAGTGTCTGATCGCAGGGGTTTGAACGCTGGGATCCCCCACGAACTCCTGTATGACACTACAGCTCTGCTCTCACACGGAGGGGGTGTTGGCACGTGCCCTCCAGTCATCTATTTGGCTCTCCCATAGAGATGGATGGAGGGCCCGTGCTGACCCCTGCTTTGTGCGGGAGGAGAGATGAAGCACCGTACAGGAGATTGTGGGGGTCCCAGCAGTTGGACCTCTGCAATCAGACAATTTTTCTACATTGGACTTCTCCTTTAACATAACTTACTCCAGAAAGTGGCATACGTTTATGTCAGAAACTTACTTTGCCTTATGACTAGAGTAGATTTTAAGGTCTGGCACACAGAGAGTAAGAAAATGGGCCAAATGAATATAGGCACTCGTGCCTCCAAAAAAAATCCATGATTTCACACGGCGACATGTAAGAGTGGTGTTTTAAATGTTGGTCTTAAATAAATACCCCCTTGTCCCTGGATTGGGAGTAAAATGGGTCTTGCCCCAAATATTCTTGAATACACTGTGGCATCCCTGAGAGAGAATGCCTGACACAGTGCAATGTCAGGTTATGATACAGTATGTGGTTGGTCTAAATATTTAGTGTGCTTTTCGTGCAGGTCTCACAATTGACTAATCCAGTGTTTACCAAACATGGAGCTTCCCAGTAACCCCCAGCTTGTCATGGTAAAAAAAAAACCTTTACCCTATCCGCAGGATAGGGAATCCGTTTTAGATCTTGGAGGGTCCCCCGCGATCTCCTGTATGGAGTCCCAGCTCTCCTCCACAGCGGCACGTCACGACCCCCGCCTGGAGCGGGGGGCCACCGTCCCCCCCTCCGTATAGCTCTATGGGAGAGCCATTTGGCTCTTTGGCTCTCCCATAGAGATATAAGGAGGGGCGTGGCGGTCCCCACTTCAGGCTGTGGTTGTGATGCACCACTGTGGAAGAGAGCCGGGGCTCCATACAGGAGATTGCGGGGAGCCCTGTGGTCAGACCCCCCGTGATGCAAAACTTAACCCCTATCCTGCGGATAGGGGATAGTTTTTTTTCCACGACACTTCTCCTTTAAAGACATGTCTCACAAAGAAAACCCCTTTCCATATTGCGGTTCAGAAAAGTCATAAAGGAGATTCCCCACTCTGTAAGCAAAAATAATTTGTGTAAGCAATGCTTTCGCTCTGCACCATACATGACATGGCTATACATTGTTTTCAATAGTTTCCATCCATTTCTTGCGGTGGCCGCTGCTCACTTGGAGTTAGAGAAGACAGATCTATGTTCATCCAGTTATGGCTGGGCGAGTTTTTATTAACACAGTGTCATGTTTGGGAGACTTTAAAGATTCCAGTAAAGATCTACTTGGAAGGCAGCCTCTACAAACTCTCAGGATTTCAGCGATAGTGTATTTCTAGTACCAATGACACTTACTGAACATACTAATAAACAATAGCATAGCAATAAATGAGCTTTTAATTAGTAAATGTCACTCGTATTAGAACCTCCAATTTTTTATACTGGGAGTTACAATAAGTACGCCTCTGTGTATTCAGTATGTGACCTTGCCTTTATAATCATGCTGGAAGTGATGGATGAGTAGAGTTGTTATTGATGTTCTGGATGGTGACCAGTAATGAGCTGGATACTCAGTAGTTCCAGGAGTTGATTTATTCTTTACCACTAATGAAAGGTATAAAAAAAAATCAATAAAAACCTGAAAGCTGTGAAATAATAACCAAATCCTGGCAGAGAAAATATGAATACAATAATTTATATGAAAACACGAGCGCCATTGTCTCATACGTGGGCTTTAAATGTATTTTTTTTTCTTATATAAATTATAATTTTACAGTGTGTAATTTAAAAATAAAATTATTATATTGTATATTATATTACATTGTATTTTTGTATTTGATCTTTTCAGGCAAGCCAGTCTAAATGAAGCAGCAGAAACATACTACAAAATGGCAGCCGGACTGCGACCGAATGTAAGCGAATATATTGCAAATGTCTATTTTAATTAAAGACTAGGGATAAGCATAGGTAATGTTTTAGTAAATCCACAATAACTGTAAAATATCTAGAATTGGCATTGGTTCTGCTTATATGCCAATGTGTTGGTGCCTATATTTATATTTGAGGGAAATGTCCAGTATTATATGGGTGTTAAATTTATACAGCCCCTAAATTTTATTCAGGATCCCCATGGATCAAAAATTAAATACATCTCTACAGGTTGAAATTATCCGTAGTCTACTTATGTTTTTACTTAAACCAACTGCAAAGGTCTGTGTGGCACATACACTGGTTAATAGGTGTGTCAGAAGATTTGAATGATATATCTGAAGCAAATGTATTTTGTGTTCATCTGTAAGTAGACATAATGTGGCACGCACCCGCAAAGAATCTTTAAAATCTTTGGGTATTTAGACCATGCTATGGAGAAACCATAGTGGTGCATTGCAGGCAACAGCCAATTCATATTATTGCATGCTTGTTCCAGCTATTATGGGACAGAGTTACTTTCTCATACTTGTGTCTAGGTTTAGCTGGTCCTCTCTCCATGACAAAAAAATGTTAAAGGGGTATTCAAACTTAAAGGGGTATTCCAGGCAAAAACATCTTATCCCCTATCGAAAGGATAGGGGATAAGATGTCTGATCGCGGGGGGCCTGCTGCTGGGACCCCCCTGCGATCTCCCTGCAACAGCCCGCATTCTATGCGTAGCTGCATCTGAAGTTTGGGAAACCTCCGGGCTTCCGAGACGGGGACATGACATCACGCCACTCCCCCTCCATTCATTTCTATGGGAGGGGGCGTTGCAGCTGTTACGCCCCCTCCCATAGAAATGAATGGAGGGGGCGTGGCGTGACGTCACGTCCCCGTCTCGGAAGCCCGGAGGTTTCCGAAACTTCAGGCGCAGCTACGCATAGAATGTGGGCTGCTGCAGGGAGATCCCGGGGGGTCCCAGCGGTGGGCCCCCCCCCAATCAGACATCTTGTCCCCTATCCTTTCAATGGGGGATAAGATGTTTTTACCTGGAATACCCCTTTAAATTAAAAAATCAAGATGGGTATAAGGTAGAGATCATGGGGGCCAACTGCTGCCCCTCCCCTGTGGATAGGGGTAAGTTATTAAATGTCAGAATACCCAATGAAATAGTGGTAGGCAGTATTTTAAATTTTTTTTTTACTTTGTTGGTATCATTTGTTGATATAATTTTTTTTTCCTGATAATGGACCTGTGTGAAATGTGCAGTGATCAGCTAAAGTGAAGGGCCACCCAAAAAATGTAGGAATGATTCTTGTGGCCCTCAATGTGCACCAATCTACTAGATCAGTAGTTTGTTTTGGACCTACAGTAAGTTCCTAAACAAAGTCTTGTAGAACACAAGGGTTAATTTTCTCCCCATCTTTTCCACTTTCAGCTTGAGGAAGGCAGTGGAGGCGTGAATTAGCAAGGAGGGGGGCTTAACAATGTGTGTATGCTGCACAGAGGGGAGGTTCCTGCTGTAGCCAGTTGTCTGAGAACCAGACACATGAAAGTGAAGAGTGGGAAGAAAGGTATCGCTAGCATCCTAGGAAACAGACAATTTATTATATTATATAATTTTAAAAAAATAAGACAAAAGTAGCTTGCATGTATCTTTAAAGGGGTACTCCACTGGCCAGCGTTCAGAACATTTAGTTCCGAACGCTGTGTGCATGCAGGGGTCAGCCACACCCCCTTGTGATGTCAGTCCACTCCCCCTAAATGTAAGCCTATGGGAGGGGGTATAGCGGCCGTTCCGCCCCCCTCCCATAGATTTGCATTGAGGGGAGTGACCTGATGTCACGAGGGGGAGTAGCCGACAGCGTGCACACAGTGTTCGGAACTAAATGATCCGAAAGCTGACCTGTGGAGTACCCTTTTAAAGAGACATGCAAGCTACTGTTGCCAACCACCATCATAATAGCCTGATTTTGCTTGATCATATCTTGTTTCAATTATTTTGAGGATTAAGGTAAAAAAAAAAATCTGTTTTTGCATTCATACTCATTTTTGCTCTTCCTTGAAGGGGTTTTCCAATTACAGAAATTGGATTTTTTTTATTGGACACATTTTACAAGGAAATAACTTTTTATTAGAGGCAGAATGGAATTAAACTTGGAATATTTTTTCATTCAATTCAACAAATCATTTGCAACTTTAGGTTCATAAATAGAAGCCTCAACCGTTTTAGCAGATATTTTTCGTCATTTGCTGGAATACCACTGTGGATGAATGGAGCAGTTCACTGTTCCCTGTGGAGCTTTTATCTGTTGTTTTGTGTACGCTGGACTATATTTAATACTCCTGAAGGACATTAATGATGACCTCTGCTAAAAAGCCTTTTCTGAATATGTTTATAGGAGCATTTTGCAGCCCAGGAATAATTCATTTAGCACAACTGAGCATCTTGGCTCTTGGGAGATTAAAGTGTACAATACAGTAATCCAGTGCAGGCTACAATGCTGAAGAAGTTTATTAAGAAGTCTTATGCCGCACAATATATTTTAACTGCTTGCCATGTATAACAATAAAAAGATGAATCTGGATTTAAGAGAACCTGTCATCATGATCCTAAACTTATTTTGTTGGTGTTTACCACACCTAATGGTGTCCATATAAATAATACTAGTAACTGCTATATGTAAAATAAGCAGATTAATCCCCCCTCCCCTACATGTACTCTGGAGCCACTTAGTAAAAAGTAATTCTGACCAGGCTTTAAACACACCCAGTCTGGCGTAAAGGGGTATTCCAGGACTTTTTTTTTTATTTGCCTATGCTACAGGGGCTGTAAAGTTAGTGTTGTTCATAATATAGTGTCTGTCCCTTTGTGTATTGGTTTTCTCACAATTCTTATGTGATTTTCACCCCAATATTTATTTTTAACAGCATACAAAATTACTGTTGTCCCATATTTTTCCCAGGTTGCAATGCGGCTGAGACCTGACTAACTAGTCAGCTGAGGACAGGGAGCCTGTCTGCTTCAATGGGTGGAGCGATCGCTTGGTGGGAGAGAGATCAATCTGCAACTAATGCAACAGCTGTAGGCACCCTGATTGAATGGATGCAGCTCATATATGTTTCAATGGGTGGGGTGGCTGATGTGTGGGAGGGAGGAAAATGGAATTGTGGGATTTGTAGTCAAAAAAAGAAAAGCCAAACAGGAAATACCAGTTCACAAAAAGCTAGCCACAGGGTAATCTCACAGCATAGCCATTTAGCCCCAAGACAAGCGCAGATCCTTCCTAAGCATGTCCATTACTGTCTGCCAGGTACGTACTAACATCACCTTATGGTGGATACCCCTTTAACATCCAAAGGATAGCAGATAAGACAGTGGTTCCCAACCTCGGGGAAAAATAATTCAGCAGGGTGCCCCTACGAGCAAAAAAAAAAAAGGGGGGGGGGGGCTTTATACAGCAACTCACAAGTAACGTCTTCTATAATTGGCGTTCTTCCCTTCTCTTCTCCGGGTCGTCATAACGATTTCTTCCAACCACAATTCTTCACCGTTAAACCTGCAGAACAAACCTATTAGGCTCCACACTTTTCCTGCATCAGCCTTCAGATTCCCCTTTTACAAGTGAAGAGGAATACAGGGGCATATAGGTGTAAAGGGGTAACAGAGGGGTGTTGAATAGTGTACATGGGTAACAGAGGGGTGTAGAATAGTGTACATGGGTGACAGATGGATGTAGAGGAGTGTACATGGGTGACAGATGGATGTAGAGGAGTGTACATGGGTGACAGAGGGGTGTAGAGGAGTGTACATGGGTGACGAAGGGGTGTAGAGGAGTGTACATGGGTGACAGAGGGTTGTAGAGGAGTGTACATGGGTGACAGAGGGGTATAGAGGAGTGTACATGGGTGACAGAGGGATGTAGAGGAGTGTACATGGGTGACAGAGAGGTGTAGGATAGTGTATATGAGTGACAGAGGGGTGTAGAATAGTAGAATAGTGTACATGGGTGACAGAGGGGTGTACAATGGTGTACATGGGTGACAGGGGTGTAGATGAGTGCACATGGGTGAGGGGTGTACATGGGTGACATACGGTTGTAGAAGAGTGTACATGGGTGACAGAGGGGTGTTGAGGGGTGTACATGGGTGACAGATGGTTGTAGAATAGTCTACATGGATGACAGGGGTGTGTAGGGGTTGACAGAGGGGTGTACATGGGTGACAGGGGGTGTAGGGGGTGACAGAGGGGTGTACATGGCTAACAGGGGTGTTGGGGGTGTAGAGGAGTGTACATGAGTGACAGATGGTTGTAGGAGTGAACCCCTTTAATACATCACCTCAAGCCCTCATTTGATAGGCTGGTGGTTTCCAGCGCTTGCACTGTAAAGCTGTGTGTACTTTTTGATTCTTTTCAGAATCTGTGTATGTGCCAGAAGCTTCTGGACTGTAAGAAGAGTACTTAAATGACATATACTATGCTCAGTGGATGGCAGTAAAGCCAGACTGAATGTGTTTACATCCAGCACATTATATTCCAACTTTAAACACTTATCCCCTATCCTCAGCATAGGTGATGTGTGTCAGATTACAGGGGTCTAGCTACTTGGACCTCCCACAGTCTCAAAAACAGGAATCGAAGTCTCGCCTTGGAGTGGAGTAGCAAGTCATGCATGCACATCACCGCACCATTCAATGTCTATGGAGCTGCCTAAGAGAGCCTAGAACTGTATCTCTGGCAGCTTCATAGACAATAGAGTGATGACGTGCATGCGCGACTTGCCACTTCATTCTGAGGTAAGACTTTGGTCCCCATTCTCGAGATCGCAAGAGTTCTGATCACTAGGATAGCGTGATAATGGAATACTCCTTTATGGCCTATTCACATGTACAGTATTCTGCACAGATTTGATGTGCAGGATTTTCTGCTGCAGATTTCAATGTAAACTGAATGATTGAACACAGCATGAAATCCTGTGCATCAAATCTGCGCAGAATACTGTACGTGTGAATAGACCCTTAAACTACTTCTCATACATAATGCAGCTACTACATACATATAAGCACCCATTATGAAACTTACACACCGATGATAATGGCAGGTGGTTGGCAGTTCAGAGACATAAAATCTGCTGACATTTTCCCTATACACATGAGGTAATTTCACATAGAATATTACTAACAATACATATCTAGAATCATTTTGTACAAGCGCAATGCTGATAATAGAGACAAAGTTTCACTGCACAGCTGTCACAAGAATACAGACTGCAGTTTACGATGGCCTATACTGTGGCAGATTATTCTAAAACAGTTTTGTCTGCAGATGGACTGACAAGGAAGCCATAGGATAAGTACATTTCCATGGCTTCCCTGCTATATTAGATTGTGGTTCTAACTCCAAGTCAATCACACTCAGGAAGCAACACTGATTGACAATCAATTTCACATGCTGTTGTGCAAATGGAACAGAAAACAGGTGGAAATTATAGGCAATAAGCAAGACACCCCCAATAAAGGAGTGGTTCTGCAGGTGGTGACCACAGACCTCTTATCAGTTCCTATGCTTCCTGACTGATGTTTTGGTCACTTTTGAATGCCGGCTGTGCTTTCACTCTAGTGGTAGTATGAGACGGAGTCTACAACCCACACAAGCGGCTCAGGTAGTGCAGCTCAACCAGGATGGCACATCATTGGGAGCTGTGGCAAGAAGGTTTGCTGTGTCTGTCAGCATAGTGTCCAGAGCATGGAGGCGCTACCAGGGGACAGGCCAGTACATCAGGAGACATGGCGGAGGCCGTTGGAGGGCAACAAACCAGCAGCAGGACCACTACCTCCACCTTTGTGCAAGGAGGAGCACTGCCAGAGCCCTGCAAAATGACCTCCAGCAGGCCACAAATGTGCATGTGTCCACTCAAACGGTCAGAAACAGACTCCATGAGGGTGGTAAGAGAGCCCGACATCCACAAGTAGGGGTTGTGCTCTTCACAGATGAAAGAAGGTTCACACTGAGCACATGTGACAGACGTGACAGAGTCTGGAGATGCCCTGGAGAACATTCTGCAGCATGCATCATCCTCCAGCATGATTTGGCGGTGGGTCAGTTATGGTGTGGGGTGGCATTTTTTGGGGGGGCCGCACAGCCCTCCATGTGCTTGCTAGAGGTAGCCTGACTGCCATTAGGTACCGAGATGAGATCCTCAGACCCCTTGTGAGACCATATGCTTGTGCTGGGTTCCTCCTAATGCAAGACAATGCTAGACCTCATGTGGCTGGAGTGTGTCAGCAGTTCCTGCAAGAGGAAGGCATTGATGCTATGGACTGGCCTGCCACCTCATCAGGAGCATGCCCAGGCATTGTAGGGAGGTCATATGGGCATGTGGAAGCCACACACACTACTGAGCCTCATTTTGACTTGTTTTAAGGACAATACATCAAAGTTGGATCAGCCTGTAGTGTGGTTTTCCACTTTGATTTTGAGTGTGACTCCATATCCAGACCTCCACGGGTTGATAAACTTGATTTCCATTGATAATTTGTGTGTGATTTTGCTGTCAGCACATTCAGCTATGTAAAGACAAAAGTATTTCATACGATTAGTTCATTCATTCAACTCTAGGATGTGTTATCTTAGTGTTCCCTTTATTTTTGTTGAACAGTATGTATATATATATATATATATATATATATATATATATATATATTGCTTTGTAACAAGAATATTTCCTTAGCGTGCTTGTGAAGTTACTACCCAACCATCTGGGTTTTGTTTTTTTTTCTAATATATTTGAGGTGTGATGGGAAACTGTAAATGAAATGCATAATCTTTGACTAAAATCACTTTTAAGTATCTCCCACATCTGGATATGAAGTCACAATAAGATGAGTCTTTGAAGTCTGGCCTTAAGCATATGAAACAAAAGCTCACAAAATCCACGAGGCCAAGTCCCCATCTTTAGATAGATGGCACTTGCGTGTCTGCATCTTGAATAAATAGTGCTACCTGCAAGGCCTGTCTGACCCGGTCTTAACACAGCTCGCTTCCTGTGGTTCATGATATTCATCAACATCACACTGTTCTAAAAGTATTTTCCATTACGTAGTGGCAGACATTTGTTGAATTTTTTTTATTGACAAGAGAAAGTCACTATATGCGGAAAATCTGCCAAGCCACACAACACTAGAGAGAGAAAGTATCTATAGAACATATGAAGAACATTAATTATATATATAGTTACAGAGTTTTAGGAACTTATTGTGAATTTAATGTCAAGCCAGAGATCGCTCCAGAAGGAAAGAATACCCATATATATAGGCATCATCTGTCAGTGTAAATATAGAACGTGTGCATATTACACAAGATTAATCGGTGGGCTATACCATTGTACTATGCAGAAACGAGCTACTGCCTTAATGTAAGAAATCTATGTAAGAAAATATGTTATATATGCATCTTAGGCTATGCTCATACAGCTGCTGTGCTTTACTAAAGGGAGTTTGGTCGTTCAGTCCCCATGGAAAGGATGGGAATTAAGCAAAGAAAAAAATACAGCATGTCCAATATTTTTTTTTTCCGCTCAACTCACCTAAAATACTGGACACCTGACAGACCACATTCAAGTGAATAGAATCTATCAGGACTCGGCAGTGTCAGTTGTGCTCAGACCTGTTCAGGGTTCGTTCGGCAAAAAAAAAAAGACCTGAACTGGTTGGAGCACAACGGCAGTGGGAACCTAGCCTTAGACAACTATATGATTTTCTGTTCCATCAATAACCAAATAAAAATAATAAAAATAAACTGGACAACCCCTTTCGATTGTTATTCTAATTCCTCTAATGCAAGTGTGGTAGCCCTTGGGGGGTGTATAGTAGTGGGGATGTTGTATTGGTATATGAGGGGTTAATGTTAACCCTATAGTTCATGACGCCAGGCTGAGGGCTAGTATGCTGAGGTAATTCTCCGGCCTATCGCCGCCCTTCCCAGTAACGATAGGTGCATGAAATGACTGAAGGTCCACAAGGAAATTTAACTTGAACTTGAACAACTTTACTTAAGTGCTTACGGTACATCCAAGGCACAGTAACAGTCTAATATAACAGTCCTTATATGGCTTAGTGACTGACAGTTGTTGCGGACCTTGAGGTATTTAGAAAGTCTCTGAATTTAGGGTAGTTATTGCAGATCCGTCCGGATTTAGGGGTTAGATTAGGTCCGGTGATGCTGCAGAATGTCTGGGGATTGATACACTATCGATTTAGCATTGATCAGCCATCGCCACAAGGCTCAGGCCTAACTCACTGCGAGAATAGCTGCGCAGGTCCTTCTCGGTTGACAGCCCAGGAACAATAGAGAGAATAATTGCCGCCGCTCCCTTATATGGGCAGGGGCGGGGTTAATCTGATTGGTCCGAATACCTGTCATTCACTCGTACACAGAATGATGGGATTGCATACGTCATAGGGACCTCCACAGGTCCTCAAGCAGAAATACCATAGAGTTCACCTAGTCACGTGACCCGCAGGTCCTGGTACGCTACGCGCAGGTAATTAACCATTCATTTACATCTATATAACTATATTTACATAAACCTTGCATAAGTTACTGGTTTACTAGATGGAATAGAGGTGACAAGGGGTAGACTATACAACATGGACCCCTACGTCCTAGGGACTCTGGCTATGGGGACCCATACACATAAAGGGACCGCATAGGATGCGGTACCGGGACACCACACAAGTTTCCAAGATTCTCTGTATATTATAATCTTTAACACCAGAGAACAGCACAAAGTGGTTGCGTGTTAGGCTGGGTTCACACCACGTTTTCTTAAATACGGTTCCCGTATACGGTTGGGAGGAGGGGGGCAGGGCTTCATTGCGGCGCCCGCACTCAGCCGTATTCGGGAACCATATTTAATGCAAGTCTATGAGCTGACCGGAGTGAACCGCAGCCTCCGGTCGGCTTCGTTTTCGGCCGTATGCGGTTTCCCGACCGCAGGCAAAAACGTGGTCGACCACGTTTTTGCCTGCAGTCGGGAAACCGCATACGGCCGAAAACGAAGCCGACCGGAGGCTGCGGTTCACTCCGGTCGGCTCATAGACTTGCATTAAATACGGTTCCCGAATACGGCTGAGTGCGGGCGCCGCGATTAAGCACCGCCCCCCCTCCTCCCAACCGTATACGGGAGCCGTATTTAAGAAAACGTGGTGTGAACCCAGCCTTACTGAGTTGTACAAGAATTGTTGCCAAAAGGACACCCCTTCTCAGATATTACTTTCAGCTGTGCAGCTGTTGGCTAGAGGGTCCTCGTCCAGACTTCCTGCTCTACACCTTCCTTGCCTACACTCTACTCCTTTTTGGTTGTTCTACAACCCTTAGTTGCAAACCAGGAAGTGATAACAGAAAAGGGGCATGTTGACATCTCCTGTACAGTGTATTAACAGCTGCCATTTTTTTCTTGCCTGTACTGTCAAAGTGTAACTGACAGCAGTATCACACACACTAACCTGCTGGTACTGCCTGTTGCAGGAATCTGGGTGACTGATCACAATGGTATTTACCTTATTTTGTTTAGGTGCCACAATTCCCTATAAATATACTAATATGTAAATAAGACTCCTGGTGCACTCAGGGCGTTCCCAAGCCCAAAGGTGCATTGATTCTAGGGATAGTATATTTACAGAATAGTCTACAGATGCTAACATAATGGTAAGGAATAAATATATAACCATAAAAGTAGTGTTGCCAAATAACAAAACATGACTTTTAATAATGCTCAGTTGTAAATTATCCAGTATTCAGCAGATGTATAAAAACAAAAGTGAAAAATGAGGTACATGCCCCCCCCCCCCCCAACATATCTATTGGACATTTCACCCAGGGCTAATTGACATGATTTATATGAGACAGTATTTACAACAATGAAAAAGATAACCATATCAACCATACATGCCTTTTTCTGGGTAATCATCCAGTCCAAAAAAATTATGGTCAGGGAGCCAAAAACTCACTTTGCAAATGTCCTTGGGGGTATCTACCTCTTCTTGCCTAGGGTATATTAGAGTTATTGCCCCATAAAGGGTACCCCCTCCCTGATATATTTCTCTGCTTTACCTTGGTGATGCTCTTATAATCATCTCCTTTCTCAATGCATTGCCTCATACTTATGTGGATTAATTTGGGGGTAAAGATGAGGGAAAGTGTAGATTTTCGTGTACAGTGGCACCTTTGGGAAAAACTATAGTGCAGTGGCTCCTCGCTGTGATGGCAGAGAAGAGACACTTCTGGGGTCATAGTGTGCAATAGTGGAAGGTGTCTTTGCACTGTCAGATAATGTAATGAACTCACCCATCTCTATTCCATTGTTGCCTCCTCCGTCACTTGGCTGTGTCTCTAGTTGCGATGGCTGCATCCAATCAAGTCACAGGGACGCTCGTCACACAGTGATTTGGTTGGTTAGATCAGTGGGCGTATAGCGTACACACTTCCCGGTGTATTAATAATTACAACAAAGAGATATGGAGTTACTTATTTCAATATAAAAATATACATTTTATTGGTGTACATTAAAAACGACAGAGGCATAAAATACATATCAAGGGAAAAGGATATTCCACTGGGTGAGAATAAATGAGCATCACTCCAGACCAGACCCACATCACAATAAAGAAAGAAATGACAAGGTAAGTATTCCCCATGTGCATACACTATATATGGTTGAGGGTGGAAAAATCGCCCATTCAATCCATGGTAGAAACAATTGGGAGTACATACATACCAAAATCAATATGCAGAATATTATGTGGAGGTCTGCTGGAGCGACGCAAATCGAATGGTCGATTTTTCTGCCCTCAACCATATATAGTGTATGCACATGGGGAATACTTACCTTGTAATTTCTTTCTTTATTGTCATGTGGGTCTGGTCTGGAGTGATGCTCATTTATTCTCACCCAGTGGAATTTCTTTTTCTCTTGATATATATTTTATGCCTCTTTGTCATTTTAATATATACCAATAAAATATGTATATTTTTATATTGAAATAAGTGACTCCATCCCTCTTTTTGTAATTAATAATTGTGTAGGAGTACACAATAGGTCCTATGCTTCTGTGCACATACTGATATAAATTGTTCGAATAGCAAGATTTTGCCTTTGTATATTTACACTTCCCGGTGTACACACAGGATTTTTAAATGCCTGCTCAGCCTCCAGGTTTTGTTGTTGATATTAGCTCACACGTCTTTCACCAGTGTTTGTTCCTACCTGTTTATTTTTTTCTTAAATATTTAAAAAAGAGCGCTCTGTAAAACCGACTGGGTAGGTATTGGTAGAAGGATTCTTTTTAAAGCCTCTTACCCCAGGTGGTTGTTTGAGCTCACACACAACAATGGACAGCGTGTAAGGATTGTTAGAGCCCAGTCTGCAGCCTCCCAACCAAGTAGATAGAGACAAATGGACTTCAAAGGTGTGGTGGGTCTTTTGCGACGCTGACTCGGAACAGGCACATCAGGTGAGTATAAAAGGTTTATTAAAATGCAACGCATTTCACCGCACATGTGCGGCTTCATCAGGCATCCTGCCTGTTCCGAGTCAGCGGCGCAAAAAACCCACCGCACCTTTGTAGTCCATTTGTCTCTGTTTATTTTGTTTATCTGAATAGCTTTTGACTAATCTTTCCTTGTCGTTCTGTACTTTGTAGTCCTCCTGGTTTTGACCTTGGCTTGCCTGACTCTGCTTGTCTGCTTATATTCCTTGCTGTCTTCCTGTTTTTTTTACCTTTTCTGGTTTACCCTTGGTATCTGGACTTGGCCTCTCTGATATCTCTTTGTCTGTCTGTTCATTCTCTGTGTTTTCTGATTACTTAGTCTGTGTCTGTTTAACCCATTGTGTTCTGACCTGCTCGCTAACTTCTGCAGTTTGCTTTATTGTTTTTGACATTGCTACACCCTGCACCTCACTCATAGTAGGGACCCTTTCTCAGTTGGGGGTTCATCGCTTAGTGCAGATCATCAAGTAGGAATGGAAAGTGGCTGCAGGAAATATTCCCTGCATGACGTGACATGTTATGTCCCACTGACACAGCAGGGGATTGGCATAGAGCAACTTTCTATTAATAAAAACGTTGCCCAGTGCTTGAACACTAGTGATCATCATTATATTTAAGAATCAAAAGGATCAGAAAAGGGCTTGTACAACTAATGGTATAAGACAATTTTTTGTTGTAATTTATGTCAGTTATCCCTGGATGTAATGTCCAGTAAATATGTTTTGGGGGGTATGTACCCTTTTTTTTGTCTTGTAGTTACTGGAGTACTTTTAATTGAGTATTATTCAAAGTTACTTTTATTATTTGGAGAGACCACTTATGTGCTAATATATTCCATTAAAGTACAAGTGAAGTAGTCACACACTCTTAAAAGCATAAACAGCAAAAGATCTCTCATTTATATAGCAGTATAAATAGCTGTATAGCGATGTTAATGGCTTTTGCGTAACAGCTGCTAGATTCCTCTGTAAGCGATTTGTGGTATAACAGGATCAGGCACCTTGCCCCTATCCTCTTTGTGAGCCCATTTAAATTAAGAGCGGGTTAGCACATGCTTATGTGTTAATTATAAGGTTTCATGCCATTTACCATTTTCACAGCATGAAATAAGCACTCCGGTCTGTATTTCCTAATTTGCAGGGAGATTTTTTGATAATGGTGCCAAATTAGTGTACATACGAAGGGGGATTTCCCAGCTTAGTATTTAGTCTGAATCCCCTATGGGGAATTTACTATTTTTGATTATATTTGTATTGCTTATTATAGGGAAATTTTGTTTTTTGTTTTGGACCTCTTTCAGCTGATAAATTATTAGTAGATAATAAATAAATAAATATATACACAGTCATGGCCGTAAATGTTGGTACCCCTGAAATTTTTCAAGAAAATGAAGTATTTCTCACAGAAAAGGATTGCAGTAACATGTTTTGCTACACACATGTTTATACCCTTTGTGTGTATTGGAACTAAACCATAAAAGGGAGGAAAATAAGCAAATTGGACATAATATTCACACCAAACTCCAAAAATGGGCTGGACCAAATTATTGGCACCCTTATAAAATTGTGGATACATAAGATTGTTAAAGCATGTGATGCTCCTCTAGATGCTCCATCTAGATTTGCCTTTGTCCACAGTTCGCAATATTATCTAGAAGTTTGCAATCCATTGCACTGTAGATAATCTCCCTGGGCGTGGACGGAAGAGAAATATTGCTAAAAAGGTGTCAATGCAGGATATTCCCGATGGTGGATAAGCAGCCCCAAACAAGTTCCAAAGATATTCAAGCTGTCCTGCAGGCTCAGGGAGCATCAGTGTCAGCGCAAACTATATGTCAACATTTAAATTAAATGAAACGCTATGGCAGGAGACCCAGGAGGACCCCACTGCTGACACAGACATAAAAAAGCAAGACCATATTTTGCCAAAATGAACTTGAGTAAGCCAAAAATCCTTTTGGGAAAATGTCCCATTGAACACCTGTGGAGAGATCTTAAAATTGCTGTTGGGAAAAGGCGCCCTTCCAATAAGACATACCTGGAGCAGTTTGCAAAGGAAGAGTGGTCCAACATTCCGGCTGAGAGGTGTAAGAAGCTTATTGACGGTTATAGGAAGCCACTGATTTCAGTTATTTTTTCCAAAGGGTGTGCAACCAAATATTAAGTCAAGGGTGCCAATAATTTTGTCCAGCCCATTTTTGGAGTTTGGTGTGACATTTTGTCCAATTTGCTTTTTTTCCTTCCTTTTTTTGGTTTAGTTCCAATACATACAAAGGGAATAAACATGTGTGTAGCAAAACATGTGTTACTGCAATCCTTATCTGTGAGAAATACTTAATTTTCCTGAGAAATATCAGGGGTGCCAACATTTACGGCCATGACTGTGTGTGTGTGTGTGTGTATATATTATTATTATAAAAAAAATGTTTAAATATATATATATATATATATATATATATATATATATATACATACATTTTTTTTTTTTTTATGACAACAGGAAGTTTAGCCATACGGGATGTCATTTATGAATTAGCTCCTCAAAAACTTCTCATCTACTGTCAGCATGTGCTATCAATAAAATGACAGTTTTGAGTTAGCTTCTCAGAAAGTAATAATAAAAGTGACAACCAATATAGTAACACTTTCCGGCTGTCACTTCAAAAATGACTGCCACATCTGAATAGAATAATGGTGGGTAAAAGATACATGTACTTTAGTGCAACTTTGAACAATGCCAATATTGAATGTATTTATTAGGGGTGCATAGAAAGGGAAATTTTGGTCAGAAGCCGAAAATTTAGGCTGTGCTTGGCCGAAAACCAAAATTGAAAATGCATTGCCCCACCCACTTTTTTCAATATAGTTTTGTAAAACGATATTATCAGAATTTTTAAGTTACTGATATACCGTACTTGAAGATGACACATACGGGGTGGCTATAGAAGTTAATGGCTGGGCACTGCCACACTGACTCCAGGACACACTATAGGGTGCACGCCTATCTGATATGTGCAACTGCTCCTCCATTTTTCCTCAGCACACTCCAATAAATCTCCCCTTTATATCTTTAAAAAAAAAGTAAAAATAGTTCAGTATGCTTAAAATGTTCTCTTCTGACCTCTATAACTTTCTTATATTTCCCATATATGGGGTTGTATAGGGGCTAATTTTATGCACGGTATTTTTTTTTGTGATCTGTATTTTTGATCTGTACCATTTTTATTTTGATGGGAACTTTTTTCATTATTTAAGTGAACAAGAATCCGCAATTCTGGCCGTTGGTATTTTTTTTTTTTACATTTATGCCATTGACCATGCGGTTTCATTAACGTTATATTTTAATTGTTTGGACATTTATGCACGTGACGTTACCAAATATGTTTATTTTTGTTAACTTTATTTTATTTGAAAGGGGGGGGGGGGATTGAAACTTTTATAAAGGGGAAGGGGCTTTTTTATTTTAACAATATGTTTGTCCCCATAGGGCAGTGTTTTCCACAGTGTGCCTCCAGTTGTTGCAAAACTACAACTCCCAGCATGCCCAGACAGTCAATGGCTGTAGGGAATGCTGGGAGTTGTAGTTTTGTAGCAGCTGGAGGCACACAGATATGTTGTTTTTTTTCTTCTGGACACTGATCAATGCTATGCTATAGCTCAGTATTATCGGCGCTCCATTACCACAGGCTGCTAAGGCCGGCATTATTGGAGCGCCGATCACACAGGCGGATGAAGGTAGGGAACCTCCGCCCGTCCTCTCAGCTGATTGGGACCCCGTGGGTGTCCTGATCAGCTCCACTGAGCTACCGCAGATGGTTTTTGGCATTTTAGACGCCGCAATCAACTTTGATCGTGGCGTCTAAAGGGTTATTGCCGGACACCACATGGGTCAGTGATGTCCAACATTAGCCATAATGGTAAGCCGTGTAAGGATTAAGTCACCTCCTCCCAGTGCTCGGCACTGCTGAAAGGAGTGACAGTTGACCAGTAACAGAGGGCCTGGACTACACTGTGCTGCACGAGATCGGGGGGAGAATCTGGACTGCGCCACACGTTACCTGGGGAAGAGGGGGGTAATACGTTAAAAGACACGCCCATATTTTAGGCCACTGGGACCTCCCACAATCTCCGGAACTGGACCCCAACTCTCTCCGTGAGGAGTGTACTTGGTAGACGACATGCGCTCCATTCATTTCTTTGGCAGCATCGGCAATGGAGCATGTCCTGTCTACAACACGTGCGCCTCACTGAGAGTGGATAACTTAGTTTTAGCTGGACAACCCCTTTAACTTTGTAAAAATAGAGGTGTACTAGTTATTTTGTCCAACCCCTGTATTTTACTAAATTATATTAAACTAAGGTGTGAACAGTTTACTTTGTGATAATTAATCACATCATGGGTAGCTGTGAAAATGATCATATCAGGCTTGGTGACTGTTGACTGTGTATAGTTATATAGCTAGATGATATATGAGAAGATCTGTGTCTGTGGCTACTAATACATGCGTGATGACTGTGACCTTGCAAGACATAATAGTAATATATAAGTATCAATATTTACTAGATACAGATTATGTCAGTGGGGATATTGTGTTCTTCTGTGTGTATATGTATGTACTATGTTTGTATATAGTACACATACACATCATGTATCCATTTACATTCTTTAGCAATTAGGCCGTATTCTCTTTGTAATAAGAAAACCAATTTACATGATGTCGGAATATGGTTAATTTGACCAAACAATCCCACAGGGAATCGGTAGTGTAATTGAAAGGCTCTCATGTATAGGAGAACTTCCTCTGGTGCAATCACTGTGTTAGGGTTGTGTGCGATCAGTTTACAGACATTTACACAGATTGCCTTTATGTAAACAGAAATTAGGGTGCACAATGAGCCTACGAGCATGACCACTGAAGAGGTAAATGTCACTGAAGATTAGCCGTAATTGCAGAAATCTACCCTAACTGCATTGCTGAATTGATCGAAAATTAAAGAAATATGTCGTGATTTTATAAACTTTACTAAATGCCACAAATGTCTGCCTTGGGATTTCCTATGTTATTCATGTAAGAAAAGTCACTTTGCTTTCTGTTTCCTTAAGTGATTGTGGATATCCTTCTTTCACACAGTTTAGATGTTTTTGGAATCCAAACAATGGAGGAGCACAATTCTACCTGCATTTCATACAAGACACCTTGTATGAAATGCAGGAGCCGTGGCCCCGTGCAGGAGATCGTGGGGGGTCCCAGCGTTCAGACCCCCCACGATCAAACACTAATTCCCTATCCTGCAGTTGTTTTTGGCCGCAGATGGCCTTTAAGTTCTTGTTTTTTTTCAGGCACGTTTGAGACTATGGCCCCTAGATGTTGGTGGCAGAACTTTCATTGTTTTTTTCGTTCTCTTTTTTGCTTTGGGCAGTGTTGATGTACTCCAAATGAAAATAAAAGTTCAGTTAAATATATTTATGCCTTATGATGTTAATAGCCTCCCAGTGAACTCCCATGGTTGCTGTTAGTTTCAGATCAAATTAAAGATGGGAATTTCAGAGCATTAGCTAGTTCTTTGAACATTTTATTGTAGGACAATGGCTGCAGGCCATGACAAGATATAAATTAGTTCATTTTACTGTAAAGTAACTTAAATTGCATGTAAATATTGCTCTATGAAAGACTGCTGTTTACTTTGATGTGCTAAATCCAGTTTATACCAGTAATTGCCGGTTTACACTGTGAAAGGAAAAGTCATGGTAACCATAAAGATGAACACAACTTTCACGTATGCAAAATTTTTGGTGGAATTTGGTTTGAACTTTTTAACATTTTAGAGAAAGCTCATAAATGGTTCTTGTGATTTGTAGAAGGGTCTGCATTTTGTATTACGTGGTTCTCGTAGATAGGAAAAGTCTATGATAGCAAAAGAAATCTTGTGAATCATTCCGTAGTGTTTTATTTACACATCTGGTTATTAAATTTGCGCCGTGCAGTGCCGAGATTTCTTTTGCTACCAAAAATGGTTCTTGTACTGGCTAGAGATGAGCGAATCGAATCAGACGAAGTCGAATTCATTCCGAATTTCATGAAAAATTGGATTCGGACCGAATTCGGACTTTGACTCAATTCGAAATAACAAATTTCTTCAGTAGCAACACCCCTGCAATCGTCCTGTATAAAGTATAGATGCGAACGGCTTTCTCCTGTGCTCGCATCTCTGCAATAGATAGGACGATAGCATCGGGTGTTAGGAGTGACACTTGCTGTGATTTGTCCTCAACTGCAGGTACTACTGCTCCCAACATGGAGCACACTCTGCTACATGCTGGGAGCTGTAGTACCTGCATTAATAGACAGATCGCAGCGAGTGTCACTTCTGACACCTGATGCGATCCTCCTGTATAATGTATAGATGTGGGCAGCAGCCCGCTCTTCTCTGGTCCCACTGTAGTGTGAGTATATGCTCTATATATACCTATTATTCATATTTCCCACAGAGAGCTGTGAGTGGCTGGAACCATCTGGCCAATCGCAGCTCTCTGCGGGAAATATGAATAAGTGATGTAAATTCTTTTCACATCACTGGCCAGCAGAGTATAGTGCAGAGATGCGTGCGCAGGAGAAAGCCGCTCCATCTCTGCAATAGAAAGGACAATCTCATCGGGCTGTCAGGATTGACACCTGCTGTGATCTGTCTATTAGTACAGGTACTACAGCTCCCATGATGGAACAGTCTTTTCCATGCTGGGAGTAGTAGTACTACCTAGAGAATGTAAAAAAAAATGAGAAAAAATTTGAAACACACACTTTATTAAACACTATTAAAATACTTTGCTAATAAAAAAAAATGTATTCAAAAAAATATATTATTTTTACATTTAAATGGCCCCTTTCTACATTTTTATTATTGTCGGCTACATTTTTACGTCCCTGCCCGCCCACATAAATTGTTCCCTGTTTAAAAATTTACATGAACAATATTAAAATTGGGGCTAAAAAAGTAAAGTGAAAATAAAAAAAATTATGATTTAGAACGAAAGCTAGAAGAAAAATGATCAAATGCACTCCTCATTCATTTGCTGAATTTTCTTGTCCCTGCCCGCTCCCGAAAATTGAAAGACGGGAAAAAAAGTTAATGTTAATTTTTAAACAGGAATCAACTTATGTGGACAGGCAGGGACCTAAAAATGTAGCCAACAATAATAAAAATGTAGAAAAGGGGCCATTTAAATGTAAAAATAATATATTTTTTATAATTGAAAAATAATATAAATATAACACCGGCACAGTTGATATCTATTCAAGCTGCCTTGATAAAACAAGGTGGATCCCTGTAGTTCCACCGAAAGGGGTTAAAAAGATATAACGTATAAATTGTGTATCGCCTCTATGGAGGATGAAAATTTATTGTATTAATGGCACTTACTGTGATTCTGGTGAAAAGTTCATACAAGATGGATGCCAGGAAAAAAAGATACACTGTAGTCCACTAGAAAAAGAAGGGATATATATATGGAGGTTTATATCGCCCTCTTTTCAAGATGGAGAGTACCACATCCACAATTGGCGAGACTTACTCTGAAAACAGTCCCGTATTCCTCAGTATATAAATTATACATAGTTCTGCTTGTCCTATAGGCAGTTATTTTGTTCATCCACTGCAAGGCTGTACAAATAATAGATAATTTTAGTACTTGAAATTTATCTCCTTCATTTATCCCAAACAGGTGTTAGGGCAGAATGTCGAGACCCCAATACCTTATACCTGACCATGTATGTTTTCCCTTCCCCAAAATTAAATAATTGAATAACGACATAAGAATATTAACTTTTTATGTGAGTGAGGGTAGGCCACAGCTTCATTTATAAATAAAAAAATAACAGTAAACAAGGCACGATTGGCTTCTGTTCAACACTGAGAGGTGCTGCCACACCCTCTAGTGTACAGGTCTACCCCAGGTTGAAACCTCTTCTATTTTCTTACCGCCAGCTGTAACTTAAAAACACATAAACAATAAAACAATAAAAAAAGGGGAGGGAGGGCCAAAACTCTGGTTCATGAGGCAGAGTGAAGGGAGGGGGGGGGGGGTGCCCTGCACCTATAAAAACTCAGTGGGAGGGGATACAAAACCCAGGAACTAACACCCTCATCTGATAGGGTGAACTCCGGCTCACCTTTGAGCTGTATCAAAACTGTTACTATGCAGAATAACGGAGGAGGGAGCGGAAGGAAAAGAAGAAACGTAAAGTGAGGAACTTAAGACCTATCTAGCTCCAACTAGCTACACAGCTTGCCCCTCAGTTACTCGCATACCAAATACCTGCTGTGTTTCACTGCTTGTTAAGTCCGTTCCTTCTGCTGTATTTTGGTGCGTCTAGCATGACATGAGTAGGTAAATTGTCTAGTACGGGAGTCCGGAGTGTCAGGAAGTTGTACACTGGGAGATCTTAACAAGACTTAACAAGCAGTGAAACACAGCAGGTATTTGGTATGCACGTAATGCCCTAATACCTGTATGGGATACATGAAGGAGGGAGATTATTAAGATGCATTTTAAGTACTAAAACAATCTATTATTTGTACAGCCCTGCAGTGGATGAACGTAATAACTGCCTATAGGACAAGCAGAACTATGTAGAATTTAGCTATATATTGAGGAATACGGGACTGTTTTCAGAGTAAGTCTCGCCAATTGTGGATGTGGTACTCTCCATCTTGAAAAGAGGGTAATATAAACCTATATATATATATATATATATATATATATATATATATATATATCCCTTTTTTTCTAGTCAGAAGTGACAGTCACTGCGATCTGTCTATTAATGCAGGTACTACAGCTACTAGCATGGAGCAGAGTCTGCTCCATGTTAGGAGCAGTAGTACTTGCAGTTAAGGACAGATCACAGTAGGTATCACTCCTGAAACACAATGCAATAGTCCTATTTAGATGTGAGAAAGCTGCCCGCATCTATACATTATACAGGACAATCGCAGCGGGTGTCAGGAGTGACACCCGGGGCGATCTGTCTATCAGTACTACCTAATATATTTTTAGAAAAATTGAGAGAAAAAAGTGAAACACACACTTTATTAAACACATTATTAAAATACATTGCTTATAAAAATTTGCTGAGAATTTATTCAGATCGAATCGATTTTATTTTTTAAATTCAGTAAATCGGCCAAATCAAATTTTTCTAAAATTTGCTCATCTCTAGTACTGGCGCAATGAAAACAAATTCATCCCAAAATAGATCTTGGAGTTAAATATCCATGAGTAATCTACACTCTCCCATGCCTGCATACAGTAGATACAGTAGTAGGTATTTTTGTTGTGTATTTCATAAGAAATTGAGACTGGGGCATCATAGCATCTTTTGTGGCTTACCTTTTAGTTTTAACAATTTGACACTGTGATCCACTAGAATGCAAGTAACTCAAAGTATTTCTCTGGCTTGTAGCTGTAGCTTGAAAGTTAAAATTGGAAAGTTTCATTACAATAGGTCCCAGTAGAGCCCTAGCCTATAATGCTATCTTCATCCAGACAAGATTCCTGTATATTTGCATATGCTCAGTAAAGGGTTTTTCCTAAAATCAAAAGTTTTCTCCTATCCTTAGAGGCCAACACGCTTTTCATTCTCTTTGTATTTTTCGGAAGTGCCATAGAGAGTAAATAGTGTTGTCATGCATGGACACGGTGCTCTATCCATTTGGGGGACAATTTTTCCCAGGATCAGCTAAGTATCCTAATTGTTGGGATAGCTTTTGATCTTGAGATATCCCTTTTAGTAAGAAATTATATAAAATACTATGGTTAGGGCAAGGCTGACACTGAACTGTTGAAAAACATTGAGAAAAGTTAACATTGCTTTGTGAGTAATGGCAATGCCTCCATTTTTACTGTGAATCAAAGGCGTCTCTAGCCTTATAAATTACTTAGAGGAAATGCTAATTTATTTTTTATAGGGATCTTATATTAAAAGCCTCAAGTATCCTGTATAACTGTCACAAGAGCCGGAAGTGCCACATGGTACATGTCAATGCGATACGTGAGAATAAAGCATAGAGAATGCCGAACTTGGGCACTACAAAGAAGTGGATTTTATTATGTTATCAGTAGACTTATCTGCCTTTAACTTTGCTCTAATTCTGATAAAAGTAGCTGAGTGCACAGTTGGTGTGTTTGTGTTATAGACTGGCTTATGAAGATCTTTCTGTTTTTTTTGCATCCAAAATCATGGTTTCCTTTTCACCCTTTTCATACTGGATTTCAGCAGGGGAGACTTCTATGCATTATAAATACCAATGAGTGTCTAAGGACACAACAGGAACTAATTCATATTTCATATCCATTGTGATACAATATTCGACCCAGTCTGGCACAGTATACTGTGCAGCAGAGATCCTCAACCTTCCATCCTCATGTAGTTTGTGTGACACTTCAAGATGTAACAGTTAGTATTGAGTTGCATTGAATACTAAAGAGAAAAGGTCTGCTATAGATATAAACAAGTGATTTAACTTTTAGCCTGGTGTTAATTTCAAGCTATATGGCTTTTTACTCCAGAGCCAGGTCCTGGTAAGGCTATGACTCCACTAGTTCAAATAGAGTCTAGAGCTGAGAAACCACAAATAGAGTCAACAGATGGGAAACCAGCTGCCACTGGTTGGCAAATACTCTAAACAGTATGCTATAATAATACATTTCTGAGACACAACATATACTTAAGAACAGGGTTGTGATTTATTAATTCCAAGAACTGTACAAAGGACCATTCTCTACATATGAAGAAATGGTGATACAAACATCAATACATGACAGAGTTCTTTACTGTTGGTGTAGGTCATTCTATAGCCTTGGAGAATGACCAATGTCCCTGGCATAAGCATTAGGGTTATAAATACTTTAGCAATGAGTGATTTATAATTGATCTAAAAAGGTTACATTTTATGGACGTGTATTTTTATTTATTTTTTATAACCTAAATAGCTATGGAACGTTATGACTGTTTTATATGTTAATACTGTTGGCTGTAAATACAAAACTCACTTTTTTTGCCTGGGACATAGATGTCTAATTTTAGTTTTCCTTTTCCAGTATCCTGCTGCCTTGATGAATTTGGGTGCCATTCTTCATCTCAATGGTAAATTAGAAGAAGCAGAAGCCAACTACCTCCGAGCTCTTCAGTTCAAGCCGGATGATGGCATTACTCAATCTAACCTTCGCAAGTTGTGGAATATCATGGAGAAGCAAGGTCTTAAGACATCAAAAACGTGACAAAAGGAACCGGACACTTTTGACCAAATGTTAGTTTCTAATACTGGACGTGAATGGAACAAAAGGGGCTATGAGCTTTGCATCCAGCAAGTGTCTGAGAAGCCTAGGTGAAGTTAGGAAAGTGTTTTTGCTTTTTGGCAAAGTAGTTGATAATGTATAAAAAAAATAAAAAAAAGGGAAATGATAATCAGGAAATAAAATCTCCAAAAAGGGAATAGGATATGCTTGCATTAGCCCAGATAACGAAAGGCACTTAAAGTGAGGTATGTCTTCATCACAATGCAACCGGTTGCTTATAATTCTGGGGTAGGCTGAATTGACAGTAGTCTATTAAAATGTAACGGAGTATAACAATATAGGTAATCTTAAATACTAAAATAATTTACATTAATTCTATTACAAAGCTAATTCACTAAAATCATAAAATATTTTGTTCATATATTTTCTGCCAAACGAAACTGTTGTAGGTGGGGTAGATCATGCTTGCCAGTTCTGTTCTGTTAGGTTATTTTTTTTTCTACTTACGTGTGTGATTGTGCTTGAACAGTGATAAATGACTTCTAACAAGAGCAATGCAACACAATCCATTATCAGTATATCTTAATATTCTTTCTCCATCCTAGTTACATTTAGTACTGGACGGTTTGTTTTTCTAAAGAAAAATCAAAGTGTGACACAAACCATGCCCTGCCTCTGCTGGAAGTTTAATATGTGGTAGTGAGTGAAGGTGATGAAACACCTGATTTTTTTTTTTTTTTACTTTTTGTGTGTTTTTTAACATCCATAAATTTTTTTCTTTATTTTGAGGCAAATAAAATATTTATTTTGTAAAAATGAAAAGGATTACCACAATATTGTCTTCTATTGATTTCTATATGACGTAAGATTAAGATCCAGTAATTGGAACATAAGAGTAGAATAACAAGTGTGTTCATAACGTCTTAAACTTACAAAAATCTTTGGGTGATAGACGTGAGACTGTTACCTACCGAATATAAGCACAGTCACATATCTACACTAACTCCAGTTCAGTCTTCAGTTTTTTGTGGTGCTTGCCTGTAAACCGGAGAATTTGAGCAAGAAGTATAAGGACATCAGGCCTCATTTATCCATCTAAGCTAGACTTGTTGACCATAGCAACCATTCTTTATCTTCAGTTTTTTGCTCTAGAATGAAAAGTTGGGTTGTGATAGGTCTCTTTGTCATACAGTCTTGTGTATCGGAAGATACATAACCATATTCCATCTATCATCATAATAAGGATTGAAGAATCTTCCCGTAAACAGTCCTGGGAGCACTGATAAAATTTGGTCTGACAGCACAGTCACCCCCAACACACACACATACACTCACACTCTCCCCTCCTTAGATAATAAGTAGGATAGATAATGTTAATAGTTGCTTACGCTATAGAGAGAGCAATTTTACTTTTAATCTTTTCCTAAAGACATTTTAAGTTTTACAACATATGTTTTATTTTCACATACTAACCACCTTTTGATTTTTGTCTTAAGGGGAATCCTTGATCATTTTCATACTACCTATGCCACAAGTTATTTAGGTCAACCCTTGTGGCTCCTGCTTGTCCCACCGACCTTGATCGATAGATCTCTCTGAATGACCAAACAAGAACAGATCTATTAATCTAGGCTGGCGAGAAGCCACTGGGGACAGCCCATGGTTTAGGTAGAATGAATGTGATCACAGGTTCCTTTTATAGGTGGAATTTTTTTTTATAGGTGGAATTATAGATTAAGAAATTATGTCAAACGTCTGTATTTCCATACAGTATATTTCACATTTACGCACCGTATTGAGTACATTGAATACATATTTCTATGTAACACAAAGAAAAGGCTCCTGCCATGCACCTCTTTCTGTTCAGATGTCCACTTCTCGAGAGCATAGCTGAGTTTGCTGTGCTGCCATATGCTGTTGTTTCCTCCTTAGGTGTCTGGTTTTTTTTTTTTTGCTGCCTGCAGACAGTACAATAAGCCGTTCCAAACAAGATGAAGAATGCCAGGCAACCTGCCAGCTGCATCATCGACCTTTTTATTTACTGTTTGTTTATGACCAGCTTCTTTCTCTACAGTGTCCTTACCTTAACTACTTCATTTAAGAGATAAAATATGTCATACAGCTCTATTAACGCCAACTGGATTTCCAATTAAAGTGTATAATGACTTCCCTGTGATTCCTTCTTATAAATGTATATAGCACATTATGTTTATCACTATGTGATATTTAAAGCCAGTACTTTTTAGAGATTTATTTTTTTGGAACTTTATGGGAAAAGTGATAAAATATTTTCTTCTAGATGTTATTTCAGCTAGTGAGAAATATTACGACAGACTAAAGATTTTTTTTTTATACGTTTTTACCATAATGTTTTATTTTTTCCTTTTTTTTTTTTTTCTTATAAATGTTTGCACTAATGAGAACACGGTTTGTCTTTGCAACTGGTATAATTCCAGCACTACAGGTTATGCAAAATAGGTTTGCTACAAAAAAAAATGATCTTACTCAAGCCTAATACCAGAGTTTTTGTGTGTTAACAGGGCTTGTAGCATTTATTAACAGGGTCTTCTTAATAATGCAACATAAAATGCAGTTTGGGCATTTGTTTCATAAATTAATCCTGTAGAAAAAAAAACTGCAAAATGTTATGTTTTGCCTAAGAATGTGAATCTATTTACTGTTTAAACTGGATGTAAATTTTGATGAATTGTAACAACTATTCACGTTTTAAGTTTTTTTTTTTTTTTCCTCCTATAAAAAATTTATATAAAAAACCACTGGTACCACCCATTTTGGTTACTGACCATTGTCGGTTGTGGACTACAAGAATACCTGGCATTGTTTTGTATTGTTATCGGTTCTGTCTAAGATATAGAGGATTCCTAAAGAGGCCCTGACATTTTTTTTGTCTTATTTGTGCATATGAATATATTTGCAAATTAAAATTTACAGAATGTAAATGTACAAGAGTATTTTTTTTCATATTTGTCATAATCCTCACCCAAGTCTCTCCCCCCCCCCCTTTCCTGTTGTTGTCTCTGATCACCCTGATTTTAAAAGATAGCAAAATATGGTCAATAATGTGGTTATACATAGCGTCCATATAATGCAGGTCATTCTGGCCCCTCTAGAACAAGAGACATTCTTTTCGCTATACACTCTGACTAAACAGGTTGTCACTATGTTGCAATAGTGACAACCGGTTTAGCATTCCTACAAGGCTTTGGAAAATAATTATCTGGTCACCCACAAACAAGCAAGATTTTCTGGCTCTCACAGACCTGTAACAACTTCAAGAGTCTCCTCTGTCCTCCACTCATTACCTGTATTAATGGCACCTGTTTGAACTTATCAGTATAAAATACACCTTTCCACAACCTCAAACAGTCATACTACCAACTCCACTATGGCCAAGACGAAAGAGCTGTCAAAGGACACCAGAAACACAATTGTAGACCTGTACCAGGCTGGAAACACTGAATCTGCAATAGGCAAGCAGCTTGGTGTGAATAAATCAACTTTGGGAGCAACTATTAGAAAATGGAAGACATACAAGACCACTGATAATCTCCCTCGATCTGTGGCTCCATGCAAGATCTCACCCCGTGGTGTCAGAAATATCACAAGAACGGTGAGTAAAAATCCCAGAACCACATGGGGGGGACCTAGTGAATGACCTGCAGAGAGCTGGGACCAAAGTAACAAAGGCTACCATCAGTAACACACTACACCGCCAGAGACTCAAATCATGCATTGCCAGATGTGTCCCCCTGCTTAAGCCAGTACATGTCCGGGCCAGTTTGCTATAGAGCATTTGGATGATGATTCAGAAGAGTATTGGGAGAACGTCATATGGTCAGATGAAACTAAAGTAAAACTTTTTGGTAAAAACTCAACTCTTTGTGTTTGGAGGAGAAAGAATGCTAAGTTGCATCCAAAGAACACCATACCTACTGTGAAGCATGGGGGTGGAAAGATCATGCTGTTGGGGCTGTTTTTCAGCAAAGGGACCAGGACGACTGATCCGTGTAAAGGAAATAATGAATGGGGCCATGTATCATGAGTTTTTGAGTGAAAACCTCCTGTCATCAGCAAGGGCATTGAAGATAAAACGTGGCTGGGTCTTTCAGCATGATGATGATCCCAAACACACTGCCCGGGCAACTAAGGAGTGGCTTCTAAGAAGTATTTCACGTCCTGGAGTAGCCTAGCCAGTCTCCAGATCTCAACTAGGGATGGGCCAAAACTGAAAATTTAGGCTGTGCTTGGCCGAAAACCGAAAATGCATTGCCCTGCCCACTTTTTTTAAATATAGTTTTTGTAAAATTGTTTTATCAGAGTTTTTTTAGTTACTCATGTACTTAAAAGGGATGCGGGGTGGCTATAGAAGGTACTGGCCAAGCTTGCAGCTACAGCACTGCCACTCACCATACACTGACTCCAGGACACACTATAGGGGTACACACCTATCTGGTTGTTATGGGCAACTACTCCATTTTTTCCTCAGCACGTTTTGATAAATCTCCCCCTTTTATCTAAAAAAAAATAAAAAATCAGTATGCTTAAAATGTTTTCTTCCATCCCTATAACGTTCTTATTTTTTCATATATGGGGTTGTATAGGGGCTAATTTATTGTGCCTTGATCTGTATTTTTTATCAGTACTGTTTATTTTGATGGGACTTTTTGGATAATTTCTTTTTTTCTGCTACATTAAGTGAACAAAAATCAGCAATTCTGGCAATTTAACATTTTATTTTAATCATTCGGACATTAACCCCTTCAGGACCAAGCCCATTTTGGCCTTAAGGACCGGAGCGTTTTTTGCACATCTAACCACTGTCACTTTAAACATTAATAACTCTGGGATGCTTTTAGTTATCATTCTGATTCCGAGACAGTTTTTTCGTGACATATTCTACTTTATCATAATGGTAAATTTTTGTCGATACTTGCATTCTTTCTTGGTGAAAAATCCGTAAATTTTAAGAAAAATTTGAAAATTTTGCATTTTTCTAACTTTGAAGCTTTCTGCTTGTAAGGAAAATGGATATTACGAATACATTTTTTTTGGTTCACATATGCAATATGTCTACTTTATGTTTGCATCATAAAATTGACGAGTTTTTACTTTTGAAAGACACCAGAGGGCTTCAAAGTTCAGCAGCAATTTTCCGATTTTTCACAAAATTTTCAAACTCGATATTTTTCAGTGACCAGTTCAGGTTTGAAAAGGATTTGAAGGGTCTTCATATTAGAAATACCCCATAAATGGCCCCATTATAAAACCCCCCCCCAAAGTATTCAAAATGACATTCAGTCAGCGTTTTAACCCTTTAGGTGTTTCACACGAATAGCAGCAAAGTGAAGGAGAAAATTCACAATCTTCATTTTTTACACTCGCATTACACTCGTTATTTCCTGGATAACCCCTTTAATCCATGCGGTTGTTACCAAATATGTTTATTTTTGTTAACTTTATTTTATTTTAAAAAGAGAGAGAAGATGGTGATTTAAACTTTTATTTAAGGGGAGGGGATTTTTTTAAACATTTATCGTGTTCAGACAGCCAAGGGCTGTAGGGCATGCTGGGAGTTGTAGTTTTGTAACCGCTCGAGACACACAGATGTAATTTTTTACTTTTAGACACTGATCAATGCTATGCTATAAGAGCCTATAGCACAGCACTGATCAGTGTTATCAGCTTGCCATTACTACAGGCTCCTAGGGCTGAATTATTGGAGCACTGATGCATTATTGAAGCACAGGACGGACAAAGGTAATGAACCTCCATCTGTCCTTTCAGCAGATTGGGAACTCGCTACCGCAGATCGTTTTCAGCATTTTTGATATGTCAATGAACTTTGATTGTGGCATCTAAAGGGTTAATGCCGGACAGATCAGCGATATCTGGCATTAGCCAGTATGAAGCAAGCTCAAGAATTTGGTACTTGCATCACTGGCAACCAATTTTCAACATCCTAAATGCAGTGTTTTACAAGGAAATGTATCTTTAGATTTTTATTTCGAAGAGTACATTGTGATGTTTTCCATGGAGACTAGGCAGATTCCAGCTGTCACTAAAATAGGTTTCCAAATTAAACAAGTCTGCATCCCCTCTGTTTTTTATGTAAAATTTAAAATATATTTTTATGTGAGGTCATCACTGTTTTTGAAAGGATTCTAAAAATAGCTGATCTTTTCATTTCTCTCTATAAACACTTATTCCTGTTGGTGTGATGTACTGAATCCAGCAAGCCCTGTTTGTCTAGCCCTCAATACAGTTTGCCAGCATTGTCACAGAGAGATGTCACACTTAACAATATATATTACATATAATAAATATATTGTTTGAATATAATAAAGAACTAGGAACTATGGAATCTAGGGCCTTTGATAAGTCTGGCTAAACCAAACCCAGCATTAAAGGCCATCTGTGGCCATTCTCAGGATAGGGGATAAGTGTTTGATCGTATATAATATATTCCTGTACATAGTGTATAATATATTACTGTACATATATATTATACACTTTATTTTTTATGTTATTTTTGCACAAAAAAACATTATTTCCATAGAATAGGAAGCTGTACATGGTGGACGCAGGGGTAATGACAAAGTGAGCTTGATTTTGAAAAACTCAGGCCCCAGGGGGACTATTGACTGTGCCATCTGTGGGATTAACTGATAGGGTTAAAGATGCAGGATGCTAGCCTTTAGCTGCAGCTGCCATAGTTCCTTCACCTGCACCATCCCTAAATGTAGTAGTATGGTGGTTACCTGGAATTACCTGCTTACCAAGACGGAATAGAAGAGGGATAGTGGTGGATGAAAATTTGGTTGTCAAAACCTTTTTCTGGCAATAATACTTCCTTCAGTAAAGACACATTTGATGGCAGTATACAAATAATTGCTTCATAAAAACAGGTCATCAATCAATGTTCTATATTCAAAATACTGTATAACCTTTAAAGTTACCATCTCAAAATGCTTGTCTGGGGGGGATATTTTTAAAGCTGTGGTAGCTACAGGAAAGATGAGTGGGTTGCTGATGGGGGTAATATTCTTTGACATGTCACATGGCTAAGTGGTTGCAACCCAGAGTTTCTACACTACAGACAATAGTCACGTACCGCTTGTCAATAGGTAAAAATAAAAATGGGATGGAAGTGTGTCTGGGGTAGTGTAATGAGGGGTTTGCTTCAGTATATCAGGGGTTAAGTTAACTCTATTGTTCGTGACGCCAGGCTAAGGGCTAGGATGCTGAGGTAATTCTCCGGCCTATCGCAACCCTTCCCAGTAACGATAGGTGCATGCATAAAAGGACTGAAGGTCCACAATGTAGTTGAACTTGAACTTGGATAAACTTTACTCAAAGACTTGCGGAACATCCAATGAACAGTAACAGTCTCATCAATACAGTCTCTATACACTTCAGTGACTGACAGTTGTTGCGGACCTTGACTTTTGTTATAAGTCTCTGAATTTAGGGTTAATTGCGAAGATCCGTCCAGATTTAGGGGTTAGATAAGGTCCGGTGATCATGCAGTGCGCTTAGGGATTGATACACTCACGGTTTTGTAAAGATCAGCCGTCGCCGCAAGGCTTGGGCCTAACTAAGATCCTCCTCCATCAACAGCCCACGAGGAAAAAGAGATGCTGCTTGCTTGGCAGCCCAGGAACAAGAGAGTGAGTAATGGCCGGCGCTCCCTTATATGGGCAGGGGCAAGGCCGTTTTGGATTGGTCCAAGTCGGCTGTCAGTCACCGTTACATGATGGGTAAACACCTGACTTCCTCCAAAGGTCCTTGAACTACAAACCATAGAATCTTTGGAACACATCACGTGACCCGCAGGTCCTGCGACGCCAACCAGGTAAGTACACGTCCTATATAAATATATATTTTAGATTTAAATGATTTTAATTACAAAAGGGGTGACAAGGGGCTACATAAGGATGAGGACCCCACCTAAACCTAGGGACTCTGACTTTGGGGACCCCACCACAAGGCAACGGATGCAATCCGGTGCCGGGACACCACAACTGTACATATGTACAGTTACATTATTCAAGCTTCCCTGGAAGACCTATCTCCGAGCAGGCGATGGGTGCATTTACAATGTATGCATTGAAGTCTACCATTGGAGGAATATGTTAGGAGTCCATCTGATCTGAAGATGTCTTGTGTATACATGAGGAGTATCACAATCTGGTTGTTATACAGTATTATTTATACACTCACTGATCCCTTTATTAGGTACATATCGCTAGCACCAGGTTGGACCCCCTTTTGCCTTTAGAACTGCTTTTATTCTTCATGGCATACTTTCTACAAGGTGCTGGAAATATTCCTCTGATATTTTGGTCCATATGGACGTGATCGTATCACCCACACCCCCACTGTGTTCTGTTGGATTGCAATCTGATGACTGTGGAGGCCATTGGAGAACAGTGAACTCATTGTCGTGTTTGAGAAACCAGTTTGAGATCATGTGAATTTTGCGAGATGGTGCATTATCCTGCTGAAAGTAGCCATCAGAAGATGTGTACACTTGTCATAAAGGTATAGATATGGTCAGCATCCATATTCAAGGGGCTCAAGCTTAACCCCCCATCCCCCCCGCCTGCATCCCCCACTGGTGCCTAGGTTTATTTTCTTATACCTTTACGGCAATGTAATATATGTCCACTGTGGTTAAAGGGGTTGTCCAGGAAAAAACTATTTTTTATATATCAACTGGCTGCAGAAAGTTAAAGACAGGTTTGTAAATTACTTCTATGAAAAAATCTTAATCCTTTCAGTACTTATGAGCTGCTGAAGTTGAGTTGTTCTTTTCTGTCTAAGTGCTTTCTGTTGACACCTGTCTCGGGAACTGTCCGGAGTAGAAGCAAATCCCCACCATAGCAAACCTATTCTGCTCTGTGCAGTTCCTAAAGCAGCCAGGGATGTCAGCAGAGAGCACTGTTGTCAGACAGAAAAGAACAACTCAACTTCAGCAGCTGATAATTATTAGAAGGATTACGATTTTTTAATAGAAGTAATTTACAAATCTGTTTAACTTTCTGGAGCCAGTTGATATACTAATTTTTTTTTTTCCTGGAGTACCCCTTTAAATATTGCAAACAATGCTGCATGTGATCTCCACATTTATAGCCTTATGATTTGTTTTGATTCCACTCCTCTATGGGTTCATTACATTGCTGGCTGCTTGCTTGGACTGTCTGATGTGCTAGATTAATGACTATTATGCTTCTGTTAATGAATAATGGTATTTTCGCTTAAAGTGATGTTTAATTTGTCCTATCTTCTATAAGGACGGTTTCCTTAGTGCATCAATGTTTCATCAGTAATGCACATGCCAAAGCATACACATTTATTACACAATAAACTGCCCAATATTTCGGGCTTGACTTTAAAGAGAACGATTTGAGCATCAGTGGTCTATTATTACATTGGCTTGTTCACACATTTTATGAGTTTGCTTCATGCTGTGAAGCTGACAACAAGATATACAACTCCTCCTGGACAACCAATACTGCACCTGTTCTGGAATATGCTGACAGGCGTCTCATAAGGTTTTTTTTTTCTATATGAAATTACATATCACCTCATAAAGTGCCAAATAGAGACTAATATATTTGCTTTAGAAATGTTGCATTAATGATCACTAACTATGCATGACATAGAGGACCGTGTTTCAGTTTATTTACTATTCTCTGGTCGAACTGAAGAGTTTCTCGTAATAATGATACAAAAGAGAAGACCACATACAATATATAGCTATGATCTCTACATAAATCTGACCCATCTGAGACTGTCCTTGCAGCACAATTTTAAAACCAATGTCAACCTTGACATGGATGCCAAATCTGTCAGACACTGAAATCTCCACCCCTTCTCCTCTTTTTCTTATATACAGCTTATTTTTTTATATTTTTGCCCGATGGCCCTGATTTACTAAGAGTGTTGTGTAGTTTTCTATGAGGATTTTAATTCCCTACAATTTTTTTCCCATTGTATTTACTAAGATTTCCCTACATTTTACACTTTTCCCTACAGATGCTGTGATCTGTAGGGTTTTTCCTTAGCTCAAATCCACCACATTTTCTGTGAAAACCTTAGGCAATTTGTTGTTTTTTTTGTGTGAAAATGTCGGGGACACGAGCCTTTTCGGTAGCAACGCCTGCTTTACCCGATGGCCATGCCCCCTTTTCAGGTCTTTTCAGTAAAATGGAGAGCTGGTCGAGTTTTTTTCAATTCTGGCGAAAATTCTGGCACGGACAGAATTTCTGGCGCACAACCCAACAAAAAATGTCAGGTTTACAATAGTAAATTAGGGCCAATATGTTCTTGACACCTGACATCACAGTTGAGATGATGGTCTGGTTCAGGAGCCAGGTAAGATGCCTCCTGTAGCATTTTCCTATCCAACTAGATAAGGCACTATGCCCCATATAAGCCATTGCAAAGTATAAAGCTGCAAGCACTCAAATTTTTCTTCTGTTCTCTGTCTAAGCGGTGGGCAGGGGATTAAGCATTATGGGGGACAGGTGGGGAAAAGGTGGGGGATGCAGGTACCCCAATTTCAATCCCCACCACAAATACACAAAGTATTAATGCAAATTTTATTAAAATATTATAGGTGCTTTTTACATTGTTTTCACTGTCCATCTCTTGTTTTTATAAGTGTATTAAAACGGCTTGCCTGTGACCTGCATATAGCTTTTCGAGAAAATAGCAATCTTTTTAATTACATAACTGATAACACTTGGGATGGCTGACTACCTTACTCTTAATTTAAAGATTTTTTTATACAGATTTGTAGCAAAATTTATAATAGGAAACACTCATGAAGTTACAGTTGTTTGTCAAATTATTGAGATGCTTGTGCATACAGTGGGGATCAAAAGTTTTTATTAGTTTTCACATAACAAACAAAGTAACAGTATGCAAGAGACAATGGCATTACAACAATCCGTCAAAACTACAGGTAAGGACGAACATTATTTGCGTAAAATATCATAACCATAGGGAGAGGGAGGTGGGGGGGGGGGGCGACAACAGGAAAAAGAGGGGGGGGATTGGTTTACAGAAAAATAGGTAGTAGCATAAAGATGGTTTGACCTCCCAATTGCATGCGATCTTAAGCATAACTAACAAATCATTTAGAACAGTATTTAGAGGACAGCCAAGGCTGCCACGTTATTACAAATTTGTCATGAGACCTATTCGCCCTGTGGCACATTTTCTCGAATCTGCATAGTTGATGAACTTTGGTCACCCATTCCTCAACAGAGGGTGTAGTAGGAGTTAACCAGTACAAGGGTATAAGGGACTTGGCTGCCACTAGGAGATGAGATATGAGGGAGTGCTTCCCTGGGGTGTAGCCTAAGGATGGAAGACCCAAGAGTTATGATTTTTTAAAGTTAAGGAGGAAAAATTGAAAATGAAGAAATGGAAAAAGCCCGGGTCCTTCAGGGGTTAAAGCAAGATCTGGAAGACCAAGAAAAAGATCATAAAGAACAGGATTGTGAGAAAAACAATTCAAAACCCACGTTTGACTGCACAATCCCTCCAGAAAGATCTGGCAGGCACCAGAGTTGTGGTACACTATTCCACTATAAAGAGATACTTGTACAAATATGGTCTTCATGGAAGAGTCCTCAGAAGAAAACCTCTTCTACATCCTCACCACAAAAATCAGCGTTTGAACTTTGCAAATGAACATATAGACAAGCCTGATGCATTTTGGAAACGAGGTTTGTGGACCGATGAGGTTCAAATTTAACTTTTTGGCCGGAATGAGCAAAGGTACATTTGGAGAAGAAGAGGAACAGAATTTAATGAAAAGAACCTCTGTCCAACTGTTAAGCATGGGGGTGGATCAATCATGCTTTGGGGTTGTATTGCAGCCAGTGGTACAGGGAACATCTAACGAGTAGAAGGATAAAGATTCAGCAAATTTTGGATGATAACTTGATGCCATCTGTGAAAAAGCTAAAGTTAAAGAGAGGATAGCTTTTACAAATGGATAATGAGCCTAAACACACCTCAAAATCCACGGGGGATTACATCAAGAGGCGTAAACTGAAGGTTTTTCCATGGCCTTCACAATCTCCTGACCTCAACATAATTGAAAATCTATGGATAGACCTTAAAAGAGCAGTGTGTGACAGAGAGCCCAGAAATCTCAAAGAACTGGAAAACTTTTGTAAGGAGGAATGGGCAAAGTTACCTCAAACAAGAATTGAAAGACTCTCGGCTGGCTACAAAAAGCGTTTACAAGCTGTGATACTTGCCAAAGGGGTCAGTACAAGATATTAACTCTGCAGGGTGCCCAAACTTTTGCAGACGCCATTTTTTGTTTTCTGTTATTTTGAAATGATGGAAATAAAATCTAACTTTTGTTGACATATTATAAGAATGTCTAATCTGTAATTTGATGCCTTTTGGAGATTTTTCCATCTTTCCTTGGCTTCTTTATGCACATTAATACAAATTGTTACCTGGGGTGCCCAAACTTTTGATCCCCACTGTATGGCACAAAATAGTTATAGGTTATATTATAGTTTCGGCATCGGAAAAAAATGTTGCTGCAAAAACAGCTGAAAGTAACAATAATGCATTTAATAATAACCATTGTAAACCATTAGCAGCTGAATTTTAATTTGAATAAAAAAAGGGAAAACAATGATTACATTTTTTCTTTAGTTTTTCAGAACTTAATAGGAGAAACAGTACAAGTGACTACAGAGATGTAAGGCGTACTCTGGCTTTAAAAAAAGAATGTATGCATGTATTGTCCTGTGGATAGAGAATAAGTGTCTTACTGTGGGGAGTCCAACTGCTCGAACCCCTCACAATCTCCATAACAGTAATTGGCTAAGCGGGCTATTATAACTGTTCAGCAGAAGCGCATCTCTGAAGGTGGGGGGCCGGAGCGCTCAGAGTAGAAGAAGCGGACTGATGAGTTGAGCAGAGAGAGCCAAGCCTCGTTCAGAAGATCGTGGGGGGTCCCAGCAATCATGGATATTGGCAATAAAAAATGAGTCTTCCCAAGGAAATGTCAGGAAGCAGGAAGGTAAGGAGATGAATAAGCTTTAACCTATACACCAACGACACGTTTCATGGCTATCACCCCTTCCTCAGATTGGCAGTGGTTGCAATCAGACACATCCCCTATCCTGTGGATAGGGTATATGTTTTTCAAAACCAGAGCATCCCTTTAAAATGGGCTTTATAAATTTGGCACATGCATATTTTTCTTATGTTATGTTGCTGCCTTGTGCTAAAATAAAACATGTTTTACTCACCAATCTGCACACAATACCCCACTATCAAAACGTGAAAACAGAATTTTAGATTTTTGTTTAATTATTAGAAAGGAAAAGCTAAAATTTCCCTTGGACATAAATATTCAGACCCTGTACTATGCCACTTAAATTTAGTTTTGAGGTCCTCCAAATTCTCTAGGTCATTGGACAAGATTTGGAAAGACACAGCCTTGTCTATATAAGGTTTCACAGATGACCATGCATAGCAGTCATGATAGGGAAAGAACTGCCTGAATAGCTAAGAGACAGAATTATGTGGAGGCACAGATCTGGATGAGGGTTCAAAATAAATTTTTGCTGCACAGAAAGTTCCACTAGGAAGAGTTTGCAAGTACTAATGTGCAAAAAGCGATTCACAGAGGGATACACAATTTAAAATGTAACCTTTAATCAGACGCTAAAAACACTGAACACCCCACAACAAATAGACAGAGACAATGCCAAGGGCAACAAAGGGGTTTGAAAATGTTGTGACCCTATAGGTAACAAGACTTGGACAGAATAGACCACGTTCAAAGTCTAGACAACTGAAATCTAGCAATAAAGGGTGCAGGGGGATAACAGCAGGCTGGATGGTAATAGTGAAGTTAGCCCTGGAAATACCTAACTGAGATGTAGTGTGGCCTACCCCTGCTCCCACAGGGACCGTCTGGGCACTCGCCCTAATAAGGGCGACCCCTGCCCCAATTTATCCCTTGGATGTCACCCTAAAAAGTCCCTAATAATCAACAAAAACAGCCTTGCTCTGGTACAACCCGACGTGTTTCTTCCACAATCGGTGGGTTCCTCGGGGGTTGACCAGGCAGCAGTCCACAAAACCATACACAAGGCTCAAAAGTAATACATGAAAAATCCAAGGACCAACAAAGCAAATGCAGACATAAAACAAGCAATACTAAGTATTGAGGTGAGGTAAACAGTGAACACCACGTCAGAGCTAGCACACAAATGGTATCAAAGTCTAAAGTGCCACAAAATGCTGTGAATAGATATAGTGTATGTGCAACAGCTGCGGCTGTCCTGCGCTCAAGGCAGCCGTACTACTCACTGTTACCCGAGCTGCAGTGGTGGCATCCCAGGCCGTGCTCTCGCAGTGGTGAGAGACGCAGCAACTGATGGGTGTCCTGGCTCAGAAAGTGCAAAGTGACCTCCATATTCCTTAAATGGAAGAAGTTTGGAGCAACCAGGACTCTTCTAGGGGAAACCTATAGAGAGATAAAAAAGGAAAACACTGACAAGTTGTGCCTCGTGTATTACCCCAGGATATACGTGGGAAGTGAGGGGGGTAGGGGATTACCCCATGGGGCTTATAGATGGCCGCTCACCTCAAGGTAGAAATAACAGGCATATAACCCCTATGTAGCGGGGTACCATCAGTGATGAGTCGCTGTCAAGCCAGTGGGTTGCAGGAAACGACCCAGGTCATCCTGTGAATATGAGGAGGAGGAGTAAAAAGAAACCCTTAAATACCGGCGGTGCGACTCTTGATGATGAAGACAACAATGTCCAGGTTATAATAAAGGATCCTTGGCAGGACCATTTATTGAAAGAAAGCAAATTAAAATGATAAAAACTGTTGATTACGCATTTTGGGAGGAGCCCTCCCTTCCTCAGATCAGCGTCTGTATTTAAGGGTTCCCTTTTACTCATCCTCTTGTATGGGGAGAATTGCCTTGGTAAGAGAAGTCATTAAGAATCTAACGGTTACTCCAAATATCCAATGTGAAGATAGGAGAAACTGCCAGAAGGTCATCCATTACTGCAGCACTGCTCCAATCTGGACTTTTTAGCAGAATGGTCATAAAGAAGCCTCTCCTTTTAGTAAAGAAATCTCATCTAAGCATTATATCTGGAAGAAATCAGGTGCTCTTTATCGCCTGCCTGATACCATCCCTACAGTGAAGCATGGTGGTGGCAGCATCATGATGTGGGGTGTTTTTCAGTGGCTTGGACAGGAAGACTGAATGAAAATCTGATCCAGAATGCTCTGGACCTCAGAATGGCCTGAATGTTCACCTTTCAAATAGACAATGGCCTTAAGCACACTGCCAAGACACCTCAGGAGTGGTTTAGGGACAACTCTAAGTTGGAAAAAGAAGTAGTAAAATAAAAAAAAATATATATAAATTATCATTGTAATTATATTGATGTACAGAAGAAGGAAAACATTTTAAATTTACCGTATATACTCGAGTATAAGCTGAGTTTTTCAGCACGATTTTTCGTGCTGAAAAAAAACCCCTCGGCTTATACTCGAGTGAACTCTCCGCCTCAGTGGTCTTCAACCTGCGGACCTCCAGATGTTCCAAAACTACAACGCCCAGCATGCCTGGACAGCCATCGGCCTTCGTCATCATCCAGCCCCCCCTCCCCCCTTTAGTTTTGTACTCACCTCCGCTCGGCAGGACGTTCGGTTGAGCTGGTCCAGGCCATCTGTGCTGCGGGACTGTCCGGTGGGGAGGGATAGTCGTTCCAGGCTGTCCATCTTCACCAGGTGGGCCTCTTCTCTGCGCTTCGCGCCCAGCCCCGGAGTAATGACATTGCCTTGACGACGACGCACAGGGACGAGCGGAGGTGAGTACAAAACTAAAGGGGGGGGGTGCTGGATGATGATGAAGGACCGGGCAGTGGTCTTCAACCTGCGGACCTCCAGATGTTTCAAAACTACAACTCCCAGCATGCCTGGACAGCCGATGGCTGTCCGGGCATGCCGGGAGTTGTAGTTTTGGAACATCTGGAGGTCCGCAGGTTGAAGACCACTGTTAAATCAGACATTGACAAGCGGTGATGATGGAGGTGGTGTGGGATGATGACAGGGTAATGATGAAGGGGGGATGATGACAGGGTAATGATGAAGGGGGGGATGATGACAGGGTAATGATGAAGGGGGGGATGATGAGAGGTGTTCATGATGAAGGGGGATGATGACAGGGTAATGATGATGAGGGTGTTAATGACGGGGGGTCTGGATGATGACATGGGGGGATGATGTATTTCGCACCCTAGGCTTATAGTCGAGTCAATAACTTTTCCTGGGTTTTTGGGGTGAAATTAGGGACCTCGGCTTATATTCAGGTCGGCTTATACTCGAGTATATACGGTAAATGCACTGCGTATAAACACCTATTACCCTTTGTAGAAATACATTCTTTTTTTAATTTAGTTTTCAATATAGTTTTATATAACCGTGTAATATACCTTTGTTAAATAAGATGTACACTTTTTGCTTAATCTTAGTCAATGCTTAGTCAATAAAGAGTCGAGAACTGCAGGGCTGCTCACACACAGTGCTAGCAATAGTAGGCCTAATATATCCCTTAAATATATATTCTAATGGATTTTAGCATTAGAATATACAGTACACATGGGGAGATTGTATCACTAGGGCTGTGCGCAGCAGCATCAAGCAGAGTAAGCAGTGATTACTAGCAAACACTACTCTCTCTGCTAGAGGCTGCCTTGCACACAGAATATTGGTGCAAAGAGAGAGCCTTGTGTTAGCGTTTACTGTTGCCGGCCAACATCTTAATGAAAAATAAAAAGTGTACATTTTATTACAGTTATAGAGCTCTATTAAGAAAATGAATTAAAGGGAATAGCCAGTAATAGAAAACATCTGCTAATTGCTTTAAAAAAAACAGCACCACACTTTTTCTCAGGTTGTATGTTGTATTACAACTTAGATCCATTAATTTCCATGGAACTAAGCTGCAATACCACACACAACATGAAAACAGGTGTTGTGAATAGGTTTCTGATTTTCTATTCCTGGATAACTATTTCAAAAAACAAAACATTGTCTCCGGAATATCCCTTTCAGCTTGAAAGTCCATTGTCTCAGGGGAAACGGTAAACTTTGTTCTGTAGCACTATCTTACCTCATGCTGGATGTTACTATATGAAGAGCAATTTAAGATGTAGGAGTCCTTCGTACTATGGAGCAGCAGAAGGAGAAAGAGGCTAGAACTATCAGGAACTGAGGTACAGTAAACTGTGTGGTGTGGTATGATGGCTGTGTGTATGTAGTGAGGGACTTTTAAAGGGTAAAGGATTCCACAGGAAAGGGGATAAGTGGAATAAGGGGAAAGGGGTTTGACCGCTGGGACCAACTGCGATCTCCGTGCACAGAGCTGTGTCGACCAATGCACAAAGCAATGGTCAACACGCCTCCTCAATGTATCTTTATTTGAGAGCCACATCTCCGATTCTCCCATTGAAGTCTTTTATCTACTGTTCATTCTTTTCAAAGAGGTACTTCAACAATTCACTAGGTTATCCCCTATCCACTAGGTATCGGTGTGGGTCTGACCACTAGGACCCCCCGATGGTGAGAACGGGGAGTGAACCATGTATATGTGGCCAGCACCTCATTCATTGTCTATGGTGCACTGGTCAACAATGTTGAGCGAGATTATTATTTAACCACTTTAGTCATCGGCAGGAATCCCAGCGATCAGACCCCCACCATTCAAAATTCTGATCTTGAGAAATGCTGTCTGGGAGGTCAAGCTACCGATCACAGACAATTACTATTTTATTATGTAGAAAATAAACCATCCGACAATGTGATACAAATATTTACTGATTATAATGCACAATGGTGAATTATGATGGTGTTTTTTTGACCAAGATGTTATATCTTCTAGACCTCGGATTGTAACCAATAAATGTAAAACTGGAGTAATTCAGAAGGCAACTAGACAGGGGTGTCCCCTTTCAGTAGCCATAGTTGCTCAAGCTATGGAGCCTTTTAAGACATTATAGGTAAGTCAGACTAGAAACTGAGTCTATTTGCTGATATTATTTTGATTTTAATAGACCCTTACATCTTGACATGTGTGAAGTGTACTGTAATGTACTTTATAAACAGTACGATTATGTGCATTCCAGAATAACAATACACACAAAGTATTTCATAGTAGTCTATCTATTCTGATATTTTCATGGAAGTGATTTTATACATAGAGTTCTCCAGTGATGATGTATGTGACAGTAATCCTTGGTTTTTATTTTTACAGCTTTTTTGGAATATGATAAATGAAAACTAATGTTCATGACCTAGACGTTGCTGAAAAAGATTTATTAAAGTAACAACTAGTAGTTAGAGAGCAGACAGTTATGAACTTCAACTTCACCATAAATTTTCCGAACTACTTAGCTTAGTTTTCCAAAATGTTAATTTTGGCATCTTGCAGATAATCTGTATTCTGGCATGCTGTGCTAGAATGTTGAAGTTATGTGGTGTATTTTATGCAATAACATATGATTTACTATAATACCACTCAATGAAGTAGGATGGTATCTTCTCAGGTTAACATTCTAAAACATAACGGTTAGAAGATTATGGAAAAATGTTATTCTGGCAGCTTAATAATTATACCCTATACTACAAAACTGTTAAACGTGTGCAGAAAGTATGTTTTACTCTTTTAATAACAGTGCTGGAAACTGTTTAGTGATGCTAATTTGAACTAGCATATACATTGATCAGCCATAGCTTTTAAAATGTGAATAACATTAATTACCTTGTTAAGGTATGTTCACACTATGGAATTTCCGCACAGCATTGCGCTCAACAATTAAACTGTGTGAACCTTAACAGTGATGTGAATGGGTCTTCTGAGAGCCCAGTCACACGAATTTCAATTAATCTAAACTGATCCCCTGAAAGAATGAACCTGTTCATTCTTTAGGTGGAATTACGCGCACACTGCTATGTTGTCAATGGTGACGGCACGGGTGAAGAGGTGGTTATATTAGGCAGGCACTGAACACTTGCGGTAGAAACCTGGTATCTCCCCTGCAACAGAAGTCCAGCTTCTGCATCCTGGAGCAGAGTTAGGCCCCTTTCCCACTGCCATTGTGCCCTGTCAGAAAATGGTCCATTAGGCACTTTTTTTTTTTTTGTCCCGACAGATCCCATTTACTATTATGGAATCCATCGGGCACCTTTGTTTTTTTGACGGGAGTAGCAGGAAAAAAAGACGTTGCATGATGTATTTTCTCTCCTACTATTCTCCCCATGTTCCCTGACATCCGTCGCACTGCCGTCTTAAAATGTCAAAGCTTTAAAGTTTGAAAATCAGGGGAATACTTAGATTCTGCTTTCAAGTTTATCCCAAAGTCAAATCAGTAGGTGGCACAGCGGGTCCACACCTGTTGGGGCGTAACAATTACCTGCAAATACCATTATTCCTACAGTACGCAACTATGATCCTCAAGTTTTCAGCTTGCTGAATTAAATGTCTATCTTATATGTCTTGATTCAGAAATAGAAATGAGCGAACTTTTCAAAAATTCGATTCGGCCGATTCGCCAAATTTTCCGGAAAAGTTTGTTTCGATGGGTTAGTGAAATAATACTGTTATTCAGAATAACATGCAGATTACCGGCATCACTTTTAAAATCACTGCCGCACAGCAGCACAATGACAGATCCTGGTGGTGGCATCAGTGTCAGGAGACCATATAGTGACTGAATGACAGCGTGGAGGTGTTGGCAGCATGAGGAGACAATTTAGTGGCTTAATGGCACAGCGTTGAGGTGTTGGCAGCATGAGGACACCATATAGTGGCTGAATGACACAGCTTGGATTAGGCTGAAGCATGAGGACACCATATAGTGGCTCAATGACACAGAATGGAGGTGTTGGCAGCATGAGGACACCATATAGTGGCTGAATGGCACAGTGTGGAGGTGTTGGCAGCATGAGGACACCATATAGTGGCTGAATGACACAGCTTGGATGAGGCTGATGCATGAGGACACCATATAGTGGCTCAATGACACAAAATGGAGGTGTTGGCAGCATGAGGACACCATATAGTGGCTGAATGGCACAGTGTGGAGGTGTTGGCAGCATGAGGACACCATATAGTGGCTGAATGACACAGCTTGGATGAGGCTGATGCATGAGGACACCATATAGTGGCTCAATGACACAAAATGGAGGTGTTGGCAGCATGAGGACACCATATAGTGGCTGAATGGCACAGTGTGGAGGTGTTGGCAGCATGAGAACACCATATAGTGGCTCAATGACACAGCTTGGATGAGGCTGAAGCATGAGGACACCATATAGTGGCTCAATGACACAGAATGGAGGTGTTGGCAGCATGAGGACATCATATAGTGGCTGAATGGCACAGTGTGGAGGTGTTGGCAGCATGGGGACACCATATAGTGGCTGAATGACACAGCATGGACATGTTGTCAGCATGAGGACACCACATAGTGGCTGAATGACACAGCTTGGATTAGGCTGAAGCACGAGGACACCATATAGTGGCTGAATGACACAGCATGGAGGTGTTGGCAGCATGAGGTGACCATATAGTGGCTTAATGACACAGCATGGACATGTTGGCAGCATGAGGACACCATATAGTGGCTGAATGACACAGCTTGGATGAGGCTGAAGCATGAGGATACCATATAGTGGCTGAATGACACAGTATGGAGGTGTTGGCAGCATGAGGAGACCATATAGTGGATGAATGGCACAGCCCGGAGTTGCCAGCAGCATGAGTAGGCACTAGGCCTTCACAATCCCTAAGATTAAAAGATGAATTAAGAAATGTAAACCGAAGATTTTGGATAGCGGGTGCTACCTATGAGAAAATTTGAAATTACCAGACCCAGGCCCCACAGCGGCATCAGTAACCCATATATTGCCTGAATGACACAGCCTGGAGTTGGCTGATGCACGAGTACACACCAGGGCTTCACAATCCCTCCAAAAAAACACCACAATTTTAGAAATTTTTGAAAAAGATTTTGGATAGCGGGTGCTACCTATGAGAAAATTTGAAATTAACAAACCCAGGCCCAGCAGCGGCATCAGTAACCCATATATTGCCTGAATGACACAGCCTGGAGTAAATAGTGGAGCTGAACCCACAGCATAAGATACTTCTTTAGGAGAGGGAACAGCATAGGACAAAGGCAATGGGAGGACACAGACTGCTCCCGGGCCATGCCAACTGAGGGTTGTGTCTGAGGAACCCACCGACTGTTGACTGGGGGTGTCAGATGTCACTTGTGATGATGTGGATGAGCGTGTTAACCAATCGACGATGGCAGATGGGTTGCTGGTGGAGACACGACCGCTGGCTGATACCGGGAGCTCAGGCCTCTCGCTGCGACTCCTGCTGCCACTCGCCCCAAGTCTGCTGTCAACTCTGCCTGACGTATTTAGGCCTCTGCCACTCCTCTGTGCACGTCCTGGCACTTCTCTGCCTGACATACTTAGTGCATTTATGAGAGTATTACAATACGCTACACTACTCTTTAAACAGTATTTGTCTAGAACAGCAGCAGGTGATTACTTATGGCTGTCCTTGAACAGTATGTAGGCCCTTGACAGATTAACAGGTACTAGATGGTACAATAATTGGATGTACCTATGCGGTATGCACTGATGAGGGCAGTAATATGCCTAACTATTAGCAGAAAAAACTCTGTATTTTTGTAAAACACCAGCCGGTGGATACTATTGTTTGGACTTTGACGGTATGGAGCACCTTGACAGCTTAACAGGTACTAAATGGTACCATACTTGCATGTACCTATGCGGTATGCACTGATGAGGGCAGTTATATATGCGTAACTATACGCAGAAAAAACTGTTTAAAAAAAAAAAACTGCCGGTGTATAGTATTGTTTGGACTTGCACAGTATGTAGCCAGCCCCTTGACAGATTAACAGGTACAAAATGGTGCCAATGCACTACAGTCCACTGAACAATCACGTATTTCTGAATAGCAGCAGGACCCAACAATGCAGCACCAAAAAAAAAAAAAATCCAGGGATTAAAACCCAGAGTTGCACTCTGTCACACAATTCTGAGCAGCAGAAGTTTTGTGGAGCAAACGAAAATAAACTCAATTGGGCTAAACAATGAGGAGATAAGATGCTTCAGAAAGTTCAGGCAGCTTGGAGATCTGTATGAGGCAGCTGACAGCTATCTGCCCCTCTCTGCTGCAATGCTCAATAACGTGAATAGGAGGTTTAGCAATCAATGATCCTTCTCAGTGTAACAGCACTCTGCACTCCTGTCTTTCCCTAATGCTGATGTGACTAGCAATTGCAGTGTAACGCTGTGGTATGAGCTATTCACACACACGCAGTCCCGTTCTCTCTATCTGAGTGCATGGATGAAATGAAGAGAGGCAAGATGGCCGCCGATTATATAGGCGCTGTGACATCACAGGGGTCAGTGAACACTGATAGGCTGCATCTCACATGTGATTCAGGGTCAGCCCACCTACCTTCATTCCCGTCCTCCCATAATCCCCTACCCCATGTACTCACATGTGAATCCGCCATCTTAGGTCCCCAATAGCCTGGAACGCTGTAAAATGGAGTTTAATGAAGAGATTTGCACAATAGAATCGATATTCTTATTGATTGCAAATCAAATTTTTCATGAAATTCGGAACGAATTCGGGTTCGTCAACTTCGATTCGCTCATCTCTATTCAGAAACATCCGATTAATACAGTACTTAGTAAAGCAATCTGGTTTTCTTGGCATTCAATATTGATACCCAGTAATATAAATATGCCTATGTCCGTAATCAGAACTCATGTGCACCGTGCAGAAAACGCCTCCAACATTTCTAGCGTCTTGCTGGGTAATAAGGATTTATTGTTTCATTTATGATAATGAGTTAATTCAGCTGATTTTAGTTAATCAACATGGCTGCTGTATGAATTACCATTCTATGGAAAAAACATTAAAAAAAGAAATAATGGTATTTTCAGTTGAAATTTATACACTGCTCAAAAAAATTAAGGGAACACTAAGATAACACAACCTAGATCTGAATGAATGAACTATTCGTATGAAATACTTTCGTCTTTACATAGTTGAATGTGATGACAACAAAATCAATCAAAAATTATCACTGGAAATTTATCAACCCATGGAGGTCTGGATATGGAGTCAGACTCAAAATCAAAGCAGAAAACCACACTACAGGCTGATCCAACTTTGATGTAATGTTCTTAAAACAAGTCAAAATGAGGCTCAGCAGTGTGTATGGCCTCCACGTGCCTGTATGACCTCCCTACAATGCCTGGGCATGCTCCTGATGAGGTGTCGGATGGTCTCCTGAGGGATGTCCTCCCAGACCTGGACTAAAGCATCCTGTGATGCAATGTGGCATTGGTGGATGGAGCAAGGGATGATGTCCCATATGTGCTCAATCGGATTCAGGTATGGGGAATGGGCAGGCCAGTCCTTAGCATCAATGCCTTCCTCTTGCAGAAACTGCTGACCCACTCCAGCCACATGAGGTCTAGCATTGTCTTGCATTAGGAGGAACCCAGGGCTAACCGCACCAGCATATGGTCTCACAAGGGGTCTGAGGATCTCATCTCGGTACCTAATGGCAGTAAGCCTACCTCTTTCAAGCACATGGAGGGCCGTGCGCCTCCCCCAAAAAAATGCCACCCCACACCATTACTAACCCACCACCACACCGGTCATGCTGGAGGATGTTGCAGGCAGCATAACGTTCTCCACTGCATCTCCAGACTCTGTCACATCTGTCACATGATCATTGTGAACCTACTTTCATCTTTGAAGAGCACAGGGTGTGAGCGGCCAATTTTTCCAATCTTGGTGTTCTCTGGCAAATGCCAAACGTCCTGCACGGTTTTGGGCTGTAAGCAGAACCCCCACCTGTTGACGTCGGGCCCTCATACCACCCTCATGGAGTCTGTTTCTTACCATTTATTGGACACATGCACATTTGTGGCCTGCTGAAAGTCATTTTGTAGGGCTCTGGCAGTGCTCCTCGCCAAAGGTGGAGGTAGCGGTCCTGCTGCTGGGTTGTTGCCCTCCTATGGCCTCCTCCACATCTCCTTATGTACTGGCCTGTCTCCGGGTAGCACCTCCATGCTCTGGACACTACGCTGACAGACACAGCAAACCTCCTTGCCACAGCTCGCATTGATGACCCATCCTGGATGAGCTGCACTCGTGTGGGTGGTAGACTCTGTCTCATGCTACCACTAGAGTAAAAGCACCTCCAGCATTCAAAATTGACCAAATCATCAGCCAGGAAGCATAGGAACTGAGAATTGGTCTGTGGTCACCACCTGCAGAACCACTCCTTTATTGGGGGTGTCTTGCTAATTGCCTATAATTTCCACCTGTTGTCTGTTCCATTTGCACAACAGCATGTGAAATTGATTGTCAATCAGTGTTGCTTCCTGAGTGGACAGTGAGATCTCACAGAAGTGTGATTGACTTGGAGTTACATTGTGTTGTTTGTGTTCACTTTATTTTTTTGAGCAGTGTACTTAAGTCAGCAAGAAATTTAGCACAGTAGCTAAATACTGTATTGCTTGTCAGCCATTTTTCTTTTATTTACATTAGAAGACATGTACTTCATGGTGTCACTTACCATTTTGGTAGTGTTTTCTAGGAATCATATGTTAGGTCTTCTGTAAGTTTTATAATGGGTACTTAGCAACAAAATGAATATGTATGTTGTAATATGTACTTTCAGGCCTACGAAAGGGGAATTAAATAAACAATTAAACAAAATCTCATTCATAGTAACATATACTTCCCATTCAGAAGCGTCAACACACTAATGACTAGATTCTATGCCCAGTACAATATAATGACTGTCACAGTTTTACCCATATACAAGTATGAAAGTACTTGCACAATATATAAACAGCACCTACATTTGTGACTTATTACTCATATCCTATAATTTTTTTGTGAGCTTAGAGCAAGGGGCTATATAGTGAGCTTTAATCCATAAGGCACACAATTCTGATAAAAGGTCCACTGATTTCAATAAGAATTTGATGAGAATGTTAGTGTAAGTGCTGGAAAACTGTGAATAATGTTAAAGGGACTTTGGGGTCCTTTAAATAGTCATTTAAATAGTGTCATTTGATAGCCTGTGTGATATCTATCATATTTGCAAATTACTTAATTTACCAAAAATAATACTTTACTCCAGAAAAAATGTCTAAAGTCTTGGCCACTAGGTGTCTCCATTTTCTTCTTTCTGCTGTTTAGTGCCTATTGTTAGGGGAAGTCTCTCTCTGAACAGAACAAAACACAGAAAGTGGGGGTGGGGCTTAGCCAGGGCTATGCTAATTAGAATGCCTAGGCTTTGTACTGTATACGCATCCTGTGCCAGTATGCCTCCTCGAAAGGCTCCCCGCTGTGCATAAAAAATAAATCAAGGCTTCCCTCTGAACCAGAGTGGCCAACCTAATTGTTTCTCTTTCCTGGGCAACTTAATAGAAAAAAAAATTATAGTAATGTCTTTCATGGACGAATTAGAAAACCATTATAACTAAAGATATAAGTTATACATGTCTATAGCTTAATGCACTGATATAAAAACATTATCAGCAGTTATTCTAAGCTGTAGAATGATAATAACTCCAATAACAATCAAATACTAAAGTACCAAGAAAACCAAAGATGCATGTTTTCTTTTTTTAATGTACACTGGAAATAAAAGTCTGCAATTTGTATGGACTGTCCAGCTATCTGGCAACCCTGCTCTTAACGCAAAAGCTGTCTCTTGTTGAAATACAAATGCTTTGCTCACAGAGCTGTTACTCTCTTCACATCCCCTTTAGCTTGTCATAACCATTAGTAGCAGCAGCAGTTCACTGCTTAAACCTTGGCTGCTTTTGTGATGTAACCCCGCCCTTGATGTGATGGTGTTGTAATTTTCCTTTCTATAGCCCATTGCAAATTGAATATATCCATAACCCTCCCCCTTAATTACATATATATAATAATGCACTGTTTAAATCATACCTCAGTTCAGTCCTTTTCAGCCTTTTCAGGCCAGAGCACATTTTCAAGCAATATGTAATTGCAAAGCAGTAAGTGCCATTCTGTGAAAGCCCAGAAAAGTAAAGGAAAGAAAGTGTAGTTGTGAGCATTGTTGACAACCCAACTCTTTTCCCGCCCCTGAAGTAAAGATACAGGAACACTTTAAGACATGGTCTGACTTCCAGTTCTGGGGCTAGCATGTAAGGCTGCAAGGAGTCTATTTTTAAAACTAGTCACAAAGTAAGTAGGGTGGTTTCTTCGTCTTACTCTTAGATCCCAAATTTTACACAACTGGACTGTGTGTTAAACTGTAAGAGCAAATTCCTCCTGCTATTGTTATTTACTAGAGGCAGAAGAGAAAGCAAGCTCCCGCTCGCAGTAATACAGCTGTAAATAATGCCAATAAAAATGTAAATGACAATTTCCAATATCCTACTTCAACGCTGAGATGTGACCACTTATAGTTACCAGGTTGTAGACTGAATACAGATTCAGAGTTTCCTCTATTTTTGCATCACAGTCAATGGATAACAATACGGCTGTTTCTGATGGGGAAGGAGCAGAATATTTTTTTTTTTTTTAATATTGTATATCCTATGTCTTCTGAAACAAAGACAATAAAATTAGATTTCTAACTAAACTCAAAAGCCCAAATGTTACATGTCATTTAAACCCAGCATTTCAACCTAAATTGTAAACCCAGATTTGTAAAGTGAATTTCCAAGGCCCTGCTTTGGAGGGAGCTTTACCTTTCCCTGGATCCATAATACCATCATGTGTCCGAGGCTTAAAGGGGTACTCCGCCCCTAGACATCATATCCCCTATCCAAAGGATAGGGGATAAGATGTCTGATCACGGTGGTCCTGCTGCTGGGGACCCCTGCGATCTCCCTGCTGCACCCGGCATTTGTTTAGCGCGTCGGGTACAGCACCAGAGGCTAGTGATGTCACGGTCATGCCTTGCTAGTCATGTCACAGCCACCCCCTCTTAATGAAAGTCTATGGGAGTGGGTGTGATGACCACCACACCCCCTTCCATAGACTTGCATTGAGGGGGAGTGGGCGTGACCGTAATGTCACGAGCATCCTCCCCGCATCGCCAGTCATCCGGCATGGAGCAAGTTCGCTCCATGCACCGGATGCCTGGGGTGCCGCAGCCAAGATCATGGGGGGATAAGATGTCTAGGGACAGAGTATCCCTTTAACCAATATCAGTCTAATCTTTAAGACTCTGATGTGCTGGTAAATATTACAATATGGTTCGCATCTGTTAGGTTAATACGTTTATTTCACAAGACTTGACTCTTGCATGACATTTTCTGTACCTGTCTGAGTTCCAGGTTTGATGTTGTTTGTTTCCAGTGAACTAGCTGCTGTTGCTACTTCTTTAATTTCACAGTGTAAAATCCTCTTGGCAACAAAATCATTGTACAGTTCCTAATTCACAAAGAATTTTTTTTTCACTTCCCCATTAAAATAAATCTCACAGAACAACAAGTAATTTGTAAATCTTGAAGGAAACTGCAGTCCAGAAGAAAGCCGGGGTATTGTTTCCATGTTAATAGGCTCCTCAAATGGCTAACTATTTTTGTAGCATACATAATCACTAGAAGGTATTTATAGATCCCGCCTAAATGGTACGGAGAGACCTCATTACATTGTGAGCTGTAGGGTTCAGGCGGTGTGAAAGGTCACTGTGTTTGATGTGGTTGCATTCATTAAATAGTTATAATTGAAATAAGAGAAGGAAGACAATTGCATGTGATTAGCAGCATTAGATCAGCTAGATTAACATTTTAAATGCCTACTCAATTAAATACCATGAAGGCGGTACATGTAGGCACATAAAATGTGTCTGATGTACACAACAAATCTAAGATTCAAAGGATTAAGAACAAAACCATGTTCACAGAAATAAATGTAAGTAGCTCTATTACAGCTGTGAGTAAAGATATACGACTTCCATTAGATGTTCCGCATACAGGACTCCCCTAGTTTTACTCATCAAGAATATAGCCTGATGAAGCCGCGCAAGCGCGGTAAAACGCGTTGCTATTAAACCTTATTCCTTTACCTGGGCTCTGATTATTCTGTGCCGAAAAACCTGGTTCTTTTGAAGTCCTTCTCTATTCCATATATTCCTCAGGAAGGCTGCAGACTACAGTATTGTGATCCTCAAATCACATGCGATCAGCATTGTTGTGTATGCCACTAAACAACTTAGCAGGGTGAGCACAGATAATTCATTTTTCCATTTTCCCCACCCTCATGCTGGCTTTACTCCACAGGGAGCGCCCTTCTCCTTTCTCTTTTCATCAAGAATATAAAAAGACTAAAATCCTCGGACATTTAAAAAAACGCACTATGAATGATTGTGGCAGCTGAAGGCTCCACTTTACTCCAGTAGCAAATCCATCAACCAAAAAAATGCACACGTACAAAAGAATGTATCTTTTCAGATATATGCTTTATCTTCTTTTTATTTCAATACAAGTTATTTTTGTTTCATAAAGAGATACATAGGATATTCACCTAAGTGCAGATAAGTCACTTTACTGAAACTTCATGGACGTGGCATTTATAGAAAAGTCCATTGTTCCAGCTGCACCCTCGGTGTCCTCCCATCGCTCATCCAGTCTCTCCTCCGGATACAAGAAGAAAACTCACAAGCCTGTGAGCACTGGCAGCAACGTTTCAGCATTATGTCCCTTTGTCAGGTCACAAAACCAGATACAGGGCAAAAATGAGTCACTGTCTGTCTCTGTACGGCTCATTAAAGTGAATGAGAAGCTGTGCAAGTTCGGCTGGGATACGGGAGTGCCCGGTTTTGAAATTTCCCAGCTGAACCCGCGCAGCTTCTCATTCACTTTAATGAGCCGAACAGAGACAGTCACTCCGGCCGGCTCATTTTTGTCCCGTATCTGGTTTTGTGTCTGGACCTAAAACCATGGTATACTACAGTTTTAGTTCCGACACTAAACTGGATACGGGACAAACATGAGCCAATCGGAGTCACTGCCTGACTCCGGTCGGCTCATTAAAGTGAATAGGTTTCGGCGCCGGTGAAATTTTCCAGCCGATCCAGCAGCTGTAGACAGTAAACATAGTGTGAATGCAACCTAATATCAGTTTTTGTGTGTTCTGAATTGTCTTTTAAAATTTGGCAGTTGTCTAGTTTCGGAAATGATATGGATATGCAGGTTTGACATGACTTTTTTATTTTGTGTGAAGTATAATTCTGATGGTTTGCCGAACTCTGGCAAAATGTTCTGGTTCTGTTTGAATCTGTATTTCACCAATATCCCCAACACATGTGTATAACATTGTCAAGGAGTCTTAAAAGCTCAGTACAATACTGTAAGGTCACCTAGAAGTGTATTCTAAGCTGTTTTAAGGCAAAGGTCATTGGTTCAAATTATCCAAGGAGCAGTGGCGTTTTACAAGCTGCGATAAAATATTCCCATTTTTGAGGCGTAGTAGATTGACATCCTAGAACAGTGGTAGTCAACTGGCAGACCGCGGTCCAGATACGGACCGCGGCTGCTAGTCATCCGTTGGCCACTGTTCCAACATTCATATGTATCGGTGTCTTTAAAACATCAATATAAATGAATAGCTGTGCGCCGCCGGAGCGAGGGAACACTCTGCTCCCTGCCCTGCCAGCGCTTTTCCTATGATGCAGGTGGGGCCATCTGCTCTGGCCAAGCTTGACAGGAAGAGGCCAGAGCAGTGCTGGACCTGGCACAGAGAAGCAGTGTTGGGTAAGAATGCGGGGCTGGGCCATCCACAGTGTCGGCCATCAGCACACAAAAAGTCAAAGTGAAAGGGGGGGAAGATGAATGATGCAGGGGTCCTGGGGGAGGGTTGCGGAAGATGAATAATGCAGGGGTCTGGGGGGGTTGCGAAAGATGATTGATGCAGAGGTCCTGGGGGAGGGTTGCGGATGATGAATGATGCAGGGGTCTTTGGGGGGAAGATAAATGATACAGGGGTCTTGGGGGGGGGGAAAGATAAATGATGCAGGGGTCTTGGGGGGGAGATAAATGATGCAGGGATCTTGGGGGGAGATGAATGATGCAGGGGTCTTGACTTGGGGGGAATGAATGATGCAAAGGTCTGGTATTGGGGGGGATGAATGATGCAGGGGTCTGGTCTTGGGTGGGGGGTAGATGAATGATGCAGGGGTCTTGGGGGGAGATGAATAATGCAGGGGTCTTGGGGGGAGATGAATGATGCAGGGGTCTTGGGGGAGATGAATAATGCAGGGGTCTTGGGGGGAGATGACTGATGCAGGGGTCTTGGGGGGAGATGACTGATGCAGGGTCTTGGGGGGAGATGAATGATGCAGGGGTCTTGGGGGAGATGAATGATACAGGGGTCTGGTCTTGGGGGGAGATGAATGATGCATGGGTCTTGTCTTGGGGGGAGTGTAAAATTGAACGATGCAGGGGTCTTGGGGAGAGATGAATGTGGGTGGGGAGTGTTAAGGTAGAAGGAGACAGAGTGGTCTGGGAGGGGGACAGAAAAGTTTAAAGATAAATGATGCAGGGGTCTTGGGGGGGCAGGGGAGTCTGCAGGAGGACTAAGGGGGCCCATCCACATTGAGGACATTCCTTCAGCAGAAATCTGCTTGCAGCAGAGTCCAATTGTTTTCAATGGTTTTCTGCTGCTCTGTGCATACTGTAGAATCGACACAGTGGAATTCCCCCAGTAGAATGTACGTACACCCAAAGAACGAACATGTTTGTTATTTAGGTGGACGTCCATTTAGCAGGTGAAATTCCACCGGACTACATTGTCATCTATAGAGATGGTGCACATCCGTGCAGTCCTACTGCCAATGGCTTCGGCCGCGCCTGCAACAAGCGGACATTCCACCGACTAAATGTCCACAGTATGGAGAAGCCCATAGGGGTCTGCAGGAGGAGGGGTAAAATGGGTCTGGGGAGGGAGTACAGGGGTGGGATTATGACAAACAGAGGAAACCGTTCCTGGCAGTATTATTTTTAGGGGTCATGATGTCTGGCAGGGTTATAATGATAAGTGTTGTCATATAGAGGATGAGGATCTACTAACAAAGTAACCAATGGTGTGCGGGCATCAGACTCTGCTGAGACTAGGACCAGCGGAAGAAGAAAAGTAAAGACAACCGAGAAGACGTCTCCTGTGAGTTATTATACAATTGTGTATGCTGCCTGACAGTGTCCCATCAGAGCTAGAGTCACTTGTAATTTCTGCAGTGATGATGGGTGACAATGTACCCCAATCTGTGGTCTCCCATAATGCCTGAAGCTTTGCAACAGCTGCAGAGCCACTTAAACCGAGGTGATTTTAGAGTATGTAGCCCATTTTATTTTAATGGGTGTCTGACTGCTGCGACCCCTACCGTAAAAAAAAAAAAAAAAAAAAAAAAAAAGGGCTGCATAGTCTATTATCCCCAGGCCTATTTTTGCTCCCAGCCGAGCCCTGGAAGTAAGTGTATTACAGGTATTTCCCAAACCTTTAACTCTATAGTTGTTTCGCAACATACTCTTCTGTCTGCATGATGGGAATTGTAGTTTTGCAACAGCTGGAGAGTTCATGTGGGGGGCAGGCATAGTGGCATAGTTTAAATGTGGGGGAGGCATCATGGCACAGTTCATATGGGGGAGGAAGGCATTGTAGCACAGTTCATATAGGGGGCAGGCTAAAATGGCAGTATATACTCAGAAACAGCTTGTGTGTCAGTATTATATCAGGGGCATGGTGTTTGACAGCATTATATTTAGGCCACAGCATGTGGTAGTACTATATTTAGGGGCACAGTGTGTGGCAGTTAGAAAATGATTATGACTTAATAAATAATGTTTTACAACAAGCAGTACCTATTTCTGGCATGCCACTGTGGCCGCTAGGTGTGAACCAGGTCTAAGCGTTTAGCTCGGACCTTCACCAGATGACAGACCTGGATAAGCGGACCCCTACTATAAGTAGTTGAGTACCCCTGTTCACAAAAGTGTCACAAAACCCTCTATGTTCGGCTGATAAAACAGATGCAGAATGCTCTCTGCAGGGCTGCTTTACTACAATTATATATGTGGTTCTACTCCTTTCTGCTTGAAATAAGAGAAGGAAGACAATTGCATGTGATTAGCAGCATTAGATCAGCTAGATTAACATTTTAAATGCCTACTCAATTAAATGCCATGAAGGCGGTACATGTAGGCACATAAAATGTGTCTGATGTACACAACAAATCTAAGATTCAAAGGATTAAGAACAAAACCATGTTCACAGAAATAAATGTAAGTAGCTCTATTACAGCTGTGAGTAAAGATATACGACTTCCATTAGATGTTCCGCATACAGGACTCCCCTAGTTTTACTCATCAAGAATATAGCCTGATGAAGCCGCGCAAGCGCGGTAAAACGCGTTGCTATTAAACCTTATTCCTTTACCTGGGCTCTGATTATTCTGTGCCGAAAAACCTGGTTCTTTTGAAGTCCTTCTCTATTCCATATATTCCTCAGGAAGGCTGCAGACTACAGTATTGTGATCCTCAAATCACATGCGATCAGCATTGTTGTGTATGCCACTAAACAACTTAGCAGGGTGAGCACAGATAATTCATTTTTCCATTTTCCCCACCCTCATGCTGGCTTTACTCCACAGGGAGCGCCCTTCTCCTTTCTCTTTTCATCAAGAATATAAAAAGACTAAAATCCTCGGACATTTAAAAAAACGCACTATGAATGATTGTGGCAGCTGAAGGCTCCACTTTACTCCAGTAGCAAATCCATCAACCAAAAAAATGCACACGTACAAAAGAATGTATCTTTTCAGATATATGCTTTATCTTCTTTTTATTTCAATACAAGTTATTTTTGTTTCATAAAGAGATACATAGGATATTCACCTAAGTGCAGATAAGTCACTTTACTGAAACTTCATGGACGTGGCATTTATAGAAAAGTCCATTGTTCCAGCTGCACCCTCGGTGTCCTCCCATCGCTCATCCAGTCTCTCCTCCGGATACAAGAAGAAAACTCACAAGCCTGTGAGCACTGGCAGCAACGTTTCAGCATTATGTCCCTTTGTCAGGTCACAAAACCAGATACAGGGCAAAAATGAGTCACTGTCTGTCTCTGTACGGCTCATTAAAGTGAATGAGAAGCTGTGCAAGTTCGGCTGGGATACGGGAGTGCCCGGTTTTGAAATTTCCCAGCTGAACCCGCGCAGCTTCTCATTCACTTTAATGAGCCGAACAGAGACAGTCACTCCGGCCGGCTCATTTTTGTCCCGTATCTGGTTTTGTGTCTGGACCTAAAACCATGGTATACTACAGTTTTAGTTCCGACACTAAACTGGATACGGGACAAACATGAGCCAATCGGAGTCACTGCCTGACTCCGGTCGGCTCATTAAAGTGAATAGGTTTCGGCGCCGGTGAAATTTTCCAGCCGATCCAGCAGCTGTAGACAGTAAACATAGTGTGAATGCAACCTAATATCAGTTTTTGTGTGTTCTGAATTGTCTTTTAAAATTTGGCAGTTGTCTAGTTTCGGAAATGATATGGATATGCAGGTTTGACATGACTTTTTTATTTTGTGCGAAGTATAATTCTGATGGTTTGCCGAACTCTGGCAAAATGTTCTGGTTCTGTTTGAATCTGTATTTCACCAATATCCCCAACACATGCGTATAACATTGTCAAGGAGTCTTAAAAGCTCAGTACAATACTGTAAGGTCACCTAGAAGTGTATTCTAAGCTGTTTTAAGGCAAAGGTCATTGGTTCAAATTATCCAATTTTGGGAGTAGCAACAGGTTTTGTGCCTGGAAAGTTAAGGAGCAGTGGCGTTTTACAAGCTGCGATAAAATATTCCCATTTTTGAGGCGTAGTAGATTGACATCCTAGAACAGTGGTAGTCAACTGGCAGACCGCGGTCCAGATACGGACCGCGGCTGCTAGTCCTCCGTTGGCCACTGTTCCAACATTCATATGTATCGGTGTCTTTAAAACATCAATATAAATGAATAGCTGTGCGCCGCCGGAGCGAGGGAACACTCTGCTCCCTGCCCTGCCAGCGCTTTTACTATGATGCAGGTGGGGCCATCTGCTCTGGCCAAGCTTGACAGGAAGAGGCCAGAGCAGTGCTGGACCTGGCACAGAGAAGCAGTGTTGGGTAAGAATGCGGGGCTGGGCCATCCACAGTGTCGGCCATCAGCACACAAAAAGTCAAAGTGAAAGGGGGGGAAGATGAATGATGCAGGGGTCCTGGGGGAGGGTTGCGGAAGATGAATAATGCAGGGGTCTGGGGGGGTTGCGAAAGATGATTGATGCAGAGGTCCTGGGGGAGGGTTGCGGATGATGAATGATGCAGGGGTCTTTGGGGGGAAGATAAATGATACAGGGGTCTTGGGGGGGGGGAAGATAAATGATGCAGGGGTCTTGGGGGGGAGATAAATGATGCAGGGATCTTGGGGGGAGATGAATGATGCAGGGGTCTTGACTTGGGGGGAATGAATGATGCAAAGGTCTGGTATTGGGGGGGATGAATGATGCAGGGGTCTGGTCTTGGGTGGGGGGTAGATGAATGATGCAGGGGTCTTGGGGGGATATTAATAATGCAGGGGTCTTGGGGGGAGATGAATGATGCAGGGGTCTTGGGGGAGATGAATAATGCAGGGGTCTTGGGGGGAGATGACTGATGCAGGGGTCTTGGGGGGAGATGACTGATGCAGGGGTCTTGGGGGGAGATGAATGATGCAGGGGTCTTGGGGGAGATAAATGATACAGGGGTCTGGTCTTGGGGGGAGATGAATGATGCATGGGTCTTGTCTTGGGGGGAGTGTAAAATTGAACGATGCAGGGGTCTTGGGGAGAGATGAATGTGGGTGGGGAGTGTTAAGGTAGAAGGAGACAGAGTGGTCTGGGAGGGGGACAGAAAAGTTTAAAGATAAATGATGTAGGGGTCTTGGGGGGGCAGGGGAGTCTGCAGGAGGACTAAGGGGGCCCATCCACATTGAGGACATTCCTTCAGCAGAAATCTGCTTGCAGCAGAGTCCAATTGTTTTCAATGGTTTTCTGCTGCTCTGTGCATACTGTAGAATCGACACAGTGGAATTCCCCCAGTAGAATGTACGTACACCCAAAGAACGAACATGTTTGTTATTTAGGTGGACGTCCATTTAGCAGGTGAAATTCCACCGGACTACATTGTCATCTATAGAGATGGTGCACATCCGTGCAGTCCTACTGCCAATGGCTTCGGCCGCGCCTGCAACAAGCGGACATTCCACCGACTAAATGTCCACAGTATGGAGAAGCCCATAGGGGTCTGCAGGAGGAGGGGTAAAATGGGTCTGGGGAGGGAGTACAGGGGTGGGATTATGACAAACAGAGGAAACCGTTCCTGGCAGTATTATTTTTAGGGGTCATGATGTCTGGCAGGGTTATAATGATAAGTGTTGTCATATAGAGGATGAGGATCTACTAACAAAGTAACCAATGGTGTGCGGGCATCAGACTCTGCTGAGACTAGGACCAGCGGAAGAAGAAAAGTAAAGACAACCGAGAAGACGTCTCCTGTGAGTTATTATACAATTGTGTATGCTGCCTGACAGTGTCCCATCAGAGCTAGAGTCACTTGTAATTTCTGCAGTGATGATGGGTGACAATGTACCCCAATCTGTGGTCTCCCATAATGCCTGAAGCTTTGCAACAGCTGCAGAGCCACTTAAACCGAGGTGATTTTAGAGTATGTAGCCCATTTTATTTTAATGGGTGTCTGACTGCTGCGACCCCTACCGTAAAAAAAAAAAAAAAAAAAAAAAAAAGGGCTGCATAGTCTATTATCCCCAGGCCTATTTTTGCTCCCAGCCGAGCCCTGGAAGTAAGTGTATTACAGGTATTTCCCAAACCTTTAACTCTATAGTTGTTTCGCAACATACTCTTCTGTCTGCATGATGGGAATTGTAGTTTTGCAACAGCTGGAGAGTTCATGTGGGGGGCAGGCATAGTGGCATAGTTTAAATGTGGGGGAGGCATCATGGCACAGTTCATATGGGGGAGGAAGGCATTGTAGCACAGTTCATATAGGGGGCAGGCTAAAATGGCAGTATATACTCAGAAACAGCTTGTGTGTCAGTATTATATCAGGGGCATGGTGTTTGACAGCATTATATTTAGGCCACAGCATGTGGTAGTACTATATTTAGGGGCACAGTGTGTGGCAGTTAGAAAATGATTATGACTTAATAAATAATGTTTTACAACAAGCAGTACCTATTTCTGGCATGGCACTGTGGCCGCTAGGTGTGAACCAGGTCTAAGCGTTTAGCTCGGACCTTCACCAGATGACAGACCTGGATAAGCGGACCCCTACTATAAGTAGTTGAGTACCCCTGTTCACAAAAGTGTCACAAAACCCTCTATGTTCGGCTGATAAAACAGATGCAGAATGCTCTCTGCAGGGCTGCTTTACTACAATTATATATGTGGTTCTACTCCTTTCTGCTATGTGAATTATGTAATTTTTGCAGGTTTCACAGAACCAAACCGCCTAAGGTTTGAGTTGTAGCTAAACCAAACTTTTTTGGTTCTGCAGGTTTGGTTCGCTCGTCTCTAGTCCCAGCTAACAGAGATACAAACTGCCCAAAAAGTCCTGGCAAAGAAAGGATTAAACATTTTTTTTTTCAATAATTAATTTCCTTACCTTTCTATAGAACGATTTCATTTTCTTAGATATCTATGGTGTCCATTCCCATAGGGTATATATTTTTATTGTGTACTTTTATTTAGAACACCTTATGCCATTAAAGGTTCTCTTTCAGTTCATTAAACGTTTTAGTGTTTTGCACCATCTTTACTTTACTATAGCCTGTTTGGGTTACATATTTGTAAATCACATAATTTGCCAAAAATGACTCCTTAACCCACATGTAAAGCCCTAGGGTGTCTTACTTCTCTGCAAACTGCTGGCCACTGTCTGTTGTTCAGTCCATCCCTAATAACAGAGACACCAAGATGGAATGCAGGAAGTAGAAGTAGGGTTCAGCTAGTCAGAAGTGCAGAAAAGAGATCAAGCCTAAGCTATGTATTTGCAATATGTGAGCCTGTTTGTCTCTGCCAGAGGATCCATACTGTCCTTAAAAGGTAAAGGCCTCCCTATCATCTCAGCAGCAACAGTTCAGTGCTTTGTGTAACCCCTTCCTTGTTTGTGTCGTCCCTATGTATATGATTCTTTTACCATTTTGAAAAATATAGAAGTAAAAAATTATACCAAGGAGTAGTACAATGGATAAAATATTTAATGTCAGTGCTACATGTGAATTATTCAGATAAAAATTATTCTTAATTTGCTAAATATTGTGTGAAATTTTTTAAAAGCTTTATTTTTTTTACAGAACATCGTTTCATTTTCTTTTCCCTGTCAGCTGGCTTTCTCAGCATATTGAAGGCTTCCTTCTCAGCAGCCTTTATTTTGTTGTTTAAACAAGCGTCTAAAGTCTCAGCTGGTAATACTGGTGCATTTTTTTAAGAGGGAAAGAGACTTGTGTAAGAAGGGAATTGTTTTTTGGATGACACAGTAAGAAAAGGCAGATTGTTTCTTGTTTTCTGTCCCCGTACACATTACAAGCTGGCACCATTGCCATCACTAAGAAATTATAAACACTGTCTGGAGAAAACAAACCATCCTTCCTGGCTTGAACAGAGCATTACAGATATTTTAGCTTCTTAGTCATAGCATATGAATGGCTGGCTGTTCTCGAATGACTCATGAAAAAAAATACTCCCAAAATAAACTAGGATAAATATGAATATAGTAACCTTTAAATGAAGATCCATGGGAAACATTTTAGCTTCAGTTGAACAAGCTTTTGAAAAAGTTTGGTTTGCCGGACTTGCAGTACATTTCCAAAAATGTTGATTTGCAGCTAATAGGTTTTACACAGATTGGGAATGCAATAACCCTTAGGCTATGTTCACACTTCCAGAATGTCCACCAAGGAATGCGTTGTGCCATAAATGGCTATGCATTCCTTGCAGAGTCCGCAGAAAGAATGGACAGGTTGATTCTTTCTACAGACATGGAAATCGGAATTTCCATGACAAACATCTGGTGTGAAAATTCTGCCGTGTGCACAGCGCAGCAGAATCCCATTGACTAAAATGGGACTGCAGTCCTATGGGATAAATTGAAAGCTGGGTGAGTGTAGAAGAAGGGGGGGAGGGGAAAGGTTAAAAAAAAAGGTGTGGGGGAAAGGAAATTGAACAGGGACCAGAGAGAGAGAAAAGACAGAGGTATCACAACTAAATAGTATGATCAGACCGTATTGTGGTAAAAATTGGCAATATTTATTTAACTTATACAATGGTGGAACCAAGGGAAGTGGAGGGGGGGGGGGGTGCCCTAGCGATCACCCACCTGGACACCTATTACAATAATATATAACAATAATAAATGAGCTACTGAAGAAAGGAGTGGAGCTCCTGAAATGCGTATAGCCTTATACCAGACTGCAATCCCCACCATCCACAGCAATACTTAGTACGGAGGGACCTATGGCTCGTTTGTCACCTACACACAGCATCGGCACTCTTATCCCAGAGTGCGTGCTCCAACACAAGGAGGACGGCAGCATTGTTAAGACAGCACCATCTGACTGAGAGCTCGCTGCTGGAGAGCTGTTCACAGCAGTGCCCCACAGCTAGAAGCGCCCGAACAAACCATCAGACCGGGTGAGCGGGACATAGTCCCCACTGTACTTGTGTTCATCCATAGGATTTGAGTCACTGGCCAGAGACCAACATCACCGATTTTCCCCTCAGCATTTCTTTTCACAGGAGGGCCCGGTGACTTTTTTTCCCTCTACAGGAGAGCATATGTGAGCATTTCTATTGGAACTATAACAAGTTGCCACTGACTACATAGCAGCCCCATTGACTATTACTGATTATTACTTTGTTCCAGGGAGCACACAGTGCTCTAATTATTGGTTACATAGTAACAGTACCTGTATATTATATTATTCTATATTTTGATATTTTTTTCTGTTTGCTTGCTCATATATCTGTTTCATAGTAACATACTCCACTGAACAGCAGGATCTAGTTGCCTACCTTAAGAGCACATAGAATATCTGTCACATAGTGACAAACAGCACATATTACACAGCGGCAATATTGCAACAATAAGAATTACAGGGGAAGTCACCAACGCACAACTCCTAACATCACAATCTCTAAGGGGTATTTTCTGCATGTCTGTTTTATTAAAAAAAATATTATTCTTATAATTATGTTATTTATAATTGTAAAAGGTGTCCAGCGCACCCCCTTCACTTGGTTCCACCATTGTAGAGGTTAAATAAATATTGCCAATTTTTACCACAATACTGTCTGATCATACTACTTACTTGTAATACCTCTGTCTGTTTTTTTCTCTCTCTCTTCTCGTGTTCCTGTTCAATTTCCTTTTCCCCCACACCATTTTTTTTACCTATACTCCCCCCTTCCTCCTTTTCTCCACTCACCCAGCTTTCCATTTATCCCATAGGAGAACACCTGAGGACTGCACTCCCTTCCTTTACAGTCTCAAAGTTTTACACTTTAAGACAGGCACTTGGGATACTAGTGCCTAGCAGTTAACCTCCATTCACTCTACCTCATAATGTGAGTCGTCGAGCTATACCATTTATTTTTTACAATGTGACTCCGGAACTCCGAAATTCTGGACATGTGAACATGGCCTTAAAACTTGTATAACACTGCCTAAGAGCTCTAAAGCCCTGTACAACACTGCTATTGGTTTCACCTTGGTTTCTAGCCTTAAAACCAAGGTAATTTTTAACTGGTTGCAAGGCTAAGTTAATGTCAAAGTTATGGCAACATAACCTATGATAACGTAAAGCTAAACGCAGTGTGCTAGCGGATTTTGCATGCTTTTTGACAATAAAGGAGTAGTTCAGTTCAAAAGAGTAGATAATATGTGTCAGATCGTGAGGGGTCTGAGAACTGGGAGCCCCCGCAATCTCCTTCCTGGCGCCCAGACTCTCCTCCTGCACGAAGCTGTGTCCTCCACCACACAAAGCTAACCTGCAGTCATGGGATCTTGCTACTAGCTGTAAAGTATGCAGGGCTTCCCTGACATCCTTTCAGTGTTCCTACTTCCTCATCCAATTCCCAAATGGCACCAAAACGCCATGTATTACCTTGCGAAGTTCTAATGTTCCCTGCACAGCACTTTAGGCAAATTTCTAAGCAAGACCGGGTTCTATGGGGTTAGCTCACTCATTTCTAATTTTTGGTCTTTAATGGGAATGTGTCACCTGGATTTATTTATTACTGCTTTGAGACAGAGATTGAAACATGTTCTGTTTTTATAATCTGTTTCTTTTTTCTGATTGCAATTTTTATTTTATTTTACATTGCTGTACTTTATTATGGAGCAGCCATATTGCCTCAGCTTCTTCTTTACTCTATTAACAGCATTTAGAAATATTTAGCCACATGGACCATAGGAAACAATAAGCTGGAACTCAATCATTGACTTCTGTGGGAGAGTTTTTTTTTAGGCATGCTGGATGACCTGTGCAGAGGAAGGGAATGGGGAGTAGGGGAGATGTGAATATCAAATATTGTGAATGGTGAACTCTATGTAGGTGCAATGGTATTCTAGCTATATACAGTTGTTAGCTATTGTTTTCCTGTCTGTAATAATAGCAAGAAGACTACAGTGAATTTTTAAAAAAACTAAATTTTTAGTGCCCCCAGGGAACTTGCATAATGAAATTTTTGTAATGCTTATACAGTACTTTGCAATTTTATAGTAAAGTCTAACATTTGTTGTATTTGTAGTTTTTATGCTATAATAGGTAATTTTATTAAACTGAAAACTAAATAGAATAGGATACTAATGTGGTGTCCCGGTACCGCATCCTATGCGGTCCCTTTATGTGTATGGGTCCCCATAGACAGAGTCCCTAGGACGTAGGGGTCCATGTTGTATAGTCTACCCCTTGTCACCTCTATTCCATCTGACTTATGCAAGGTTTATGTAAATATAGTTATGTAAATGAATAGTTAATTACCTGCATGTAGTGTACCAGGACCTGTGCGTCACGTGACTAGGTGATCTCTATGGTATTTCTGCTTGAGGACCTGTGGAGGTCCCTATGACGTATGCAATCCCATCATTCTGTGTACGAGTGAATGACAGGTATTCGGACCAATCAGATTCACCCCGCCCCCTGTCAACCTGTCAACCGAGAAGGACCTGTGCAGCTATTCTCGCAGTGAGTTAGGCCTGAGCCTTGCGGCGATGGCTGATCAATGCTAAATCGAGAGTGTATCAATCCCCAGACACTCTGTAGCATCACCGGACCTAATCTAACCCCTAAATCCGGACGGATCTGCAATATCTACCCTAAATTCAGAGACTTTCTAAATACCTCAAGGTCCGCAACAACTGTCAGTCACTGAGCAATATAAGGACTGTAATATTAGACTGTTACTGTGCCTTGGATGTACCGTAAGCACTTAAGTAAAGTTGTTCAAGTTCAAGTTAAATCTCCTTGTGGACCTTCAGTCATTTCATGCACCTATCGTTACTGCGAAGGGTGGCGATAGGCAGGAAAATTACCTCAGCATACTAGCCCTCAGCCTGGCATCACAAACTATTTGGTTAACATTAACCCCTCATATACCGATACAACATCCCCACTACTATACACCCCCCAAGGGCTACCACACTAACATTTGTCAAATCTATTTTCTAGAATGTATATGTTTGTCAACTGATATCAAGCACTTTACTTACAGAATAATTATTAAAGGTTTTACATTTATATAGTCACATTTCCCTCATGCATGTTGCTTTATTAAGGCTCCACACCTCTCTAAGATTTATGGCTGCTTTAGGGGTTTTCTGTACCTCCGTATGCCTCCAATTTCAAATGAAGGATTTTTCTGTATGAATCCATATACAGTATCTTACATAAGTAAGTAAACTTTTCAATTTTTTTTGGAAATGTCCAAATTGGGCCCAAAGGGGGAGATTTTTACAAAACTTGTCCAAAATTTTAATTTGCTGAGTTGCCCATAGCAACCAATCAGATTGCTTCTTTTAATTTTTTTAAAAAAGGCCTCTGAAAAATGAAAGGAGCGATCTGATTGGTTGCTATGTGCAACTCAGCAACTTTTACTCTAGACAAGTTTTAATAAATCTCCCCCAAAGTGTCAATATTTTGTGTGGCCACCATTATTTTTTTAGCACTGCCTTAAGCCCTTTTGGACATGGAGTTCACAATAGCTTCACAGGTTGTTACCGGAATCCTCTCCCACTCCTCCATGATGACATCGCGTTGCTGGAGGATGTTAGAGACCTTGCACTCCCCCACCTTCCATTTGAGCATGCCCCTATGCTCAATAGGTTTTAGGTCTGGAGACATGCTTGGTCAGTCCATCACCTTTACCCTCAGCTTCTTTAGTAAGGCAGTGGTCGTCCTGAAGATGTGTTTGGGGTTGTGATCACGTTGGAATACTACCCTGTGCCCCAATTTCCAATGCTCTGCTTCTGTATTTCACAGTACATGTTGGCATTCATGGTTCTCTCAATGAACTGTCGCTTCCCAGTGCCAGCAGTACTCATGCATACCCAGTCCATGACACTCCCACCATCAAGCTTGATTATAGACAAGACACACTTGTCTGTATACTCCTCACTTGGTTGCCACCACACATGCTTCACACCATCTGAATCAAATAAGCTTATCTTGGTCTTATCAGACTGCAGGACATGGTTTCAGTATACTATGCCCTAAGTCTGCTTGTCTTCAGCAAACTTTCTTGTGCCTTTAGAAGAGGCTTCCTTCTGGGGCAACAGTCATGCAGACCACTTTGATGCAATATGCGGTGTATGATCTGAGCACTGACAGGCTGACCCCCCCCCCAACCCTTCAACTTCTGCAGCAATGCTGGCAACAGTCATATGTCTATTTCCCAAAGACAACCTCTGGATATGATGCTGAGTATGCACACTCAACTTCTGGGACTTCTTATAGCCTAGGCCATCTTTATGTAGAGCAACTATTTTTTTTTTTAGATTCACAGAGATTTCTTTCCCACGAGGTACCACGTTGAACTTCCAGTGACCAGTATTAGAGAGTATGAGAGCAATTACACCAAATTCAAGACACCTGCTTCCTATTTACACTGGAGAGGAAAAATTGCTAATTGGGCAAAATGTGGCCATTTTTACTAAGGGGTGTGCTCACTTTTGTTGCCAAGGCTTAGACATGGCTGTGTATTGAGTTATTTTGAGAGGGCACAACATTAAACACTGTTATACTGGCTGTGAACTCACTTATTTACATTGTAGCAGAGTGTAATTTCTTCATTGTCATCACATGAAAAAATATAATAAAATAATTATAAAAATTCTGTGCCCTATGAAGCACCATATGACAGTCCAAATAGTCTTTGTTTGTTCACAGTACAGAGATGCATGACTCTGCCTTGTGTGTGAGTCCCAAAAGAAAAACTTAGCTCAAAATATATTTCCCCAAAGATGTCCTAAATATTCTAAGATCTTTTAGTTACGTACAGTAGTGTGGGAGAATGGATGGGTATGAATGAAGGAAAGGAGTATGGGAACTTTTTTTTCCTCAAAAAAATCTATCTGCCTTAGGTTATGTTCACATGGCTGAATTTCTATTCGGAATTCCAAGGAAGAATTCCGCCGAAAATACCACAGACTTTTGTTGTATTCCTGTCTGTATCCAAACTGGTTTTGGATCAACATTCAAAACGAGAATTAGATTTTTTTTTTTTTCAATCTTTATATTCTTTTTCCATTTGATTATACAACAAATGCATACATTTTCCTATATTATTTTTTTTTCAATTTTTTCAGTCACAGTGCCAAATTAAACAGGCACTGTTGTTGCACAAGCATATGCATAATAGTGATGAGTGGCAGGGGCCATATTCGAATTCATGATATTTCACGAATATATAGACGAAAATTCATCCTATGTTCATGAAATTCTCATATTCGCTGTGTTCATTCTCTTTTTTTTCCCATGCGAAAATTCGTAATGAAATTTGCATAGTGCGCATGCGCAATTATATCTTTCACCTAAAAGAAGGGAGGGATCAGTGTCCAGTCTGGAAATGCCGATATTTGCATAAATATTCACATAAATATTTGCATAAAAAAATCAATATTCCTCATTCCGAATATATATCACTATATACTAAATATTCACGAATATTTACTGATATATGCGGTAAAAATTAGCATTTCGAATATTCGCGCTTAACACTAATGTATAACACTGTGAAGTATTTTATAAATATAGAAAGGTTTCTTTATTCACCTCTCATGCTCATTGTCATCCCTCCCAAGACAGACTAGCAGCTCACTAAGGGTTCAGAATACATGCTACCCTCACAAACCTGAGGAGAGGGACTAGGAGGGGGATGGGAAGTGAACTGATTGGAGAAAGCCAGAAGCAAACAAAGACACTAAGGAGAAGGTAAACAAAATCTTACTATAAGAAATAGATCTGCCCTAGTGCTTGATTGACACTTTACGCTGCGGAGTCCAGCTCTGTAATGTCCTACACATTGCTGCTGTGTGTGGGAGCCGATAAGGAGACTAGAGCCCACCCACCAGCTCAGGGACAACTAAAACGTAGAGGTAAAGCCTGTAGAGCATAATGAAAAATGCCATATACAAGTTATCTAATCATCAGAAATAGTGCCACTCCTTATATACACACATGCCAGTTTATCTTGAAAAGTTACCTTAAATTACAGGCATGCTTTTAACAATTTAATTATGTTTCTCCTTAGATGTCTCCTCTCAAGTCTTGTTAAGTTTAATTAATTTGATACTTCCTTATAAATAAGATGCCCCAAATGCCCTTATCACTTCAGTTGCTTATTGTTTTCCGTTTTTCTATTAAACATTTATTGAAGACAGTGTCATACATTTCTGCAAAGTCCAAAACACTATGGGGGGGAATTTACTATTCTTCATGTGCCACATTTTTGTCATCTAAATTGACAAATTGGCACATGGCAGAGACAATAAAGAACATTTAGAAAGACCACAACTGTGGCACATGGCAGATAAACAATATTAACTATTAATATACATTGGGGGACACTTTTTTACAGTTTTTTTTTAGGCTTAGTTCCCGAAAAGTGCATGCTGGGAGTTGTAGTGGTGCATCTGCTGGTTGCATAACTACAACTCCCAGCATGCCCGTTGGCTGTCGGTGACTGCTGAGAGTTGTAGTTTTGCAACAGCTGAAGGCACACTGGTTGTGAAACTCAGAGTTTTTTTTTTTTTACCTAACTCAGTGTTTCACGACCGGTGTGCCTCCAGCTGTTGCAAACTCCAACTCTAAGCAGTCAATGTACACCATGCACCGTACATGCTGGGAGTTGTATATTTGCCACAGCTGGAGGCACACTGGTTGTGAAACACTGAGTTAGGTCACAAACTCAGTGATACATAACTAGTGTGCCTACAGCTGTTGCAAAACTAAAACTCTCAGCATGTACAGTCTGTCAGCGCATGCCGGGAGTTGTAGTTTTGCAACAGCTGGATGTCCCCCCCCAATGTGAATGTACAGGGTACACTCACATGGGTGGAGGTTTACAGCAAGTATCTATCTGCAAGTTTGAGCTGCGGCAAATTTTCTGCCGCAGCTCAAACTGCCAGCGAGAAACTACTGTGAACCCCCGCCCGTGCGACTGTACCCTAAAAACACTACACTACACTAACACAAAATAAAATAAAAAGTAAAAAACACTACATATACACATACCCCTACACAGCCCCCCTCCCCAATAAAAATGAAAGCGTCTGGTACGCCACTGTTTCCAAAACGGAGCCTCCAGCTGTTGCAAAACAACAACTCCCAGTATTGTCGGACAGCAGTTGACTGTCCAGGCATGCTGGGAGTTTTGCAACTGCTGGAGGCACCCTGTTTGGGAATCACTGGCATAGAATTCCCCTATGTCCACCCCTATGCAAGTCCCTAATTTAGGCCTCAAATGCGCATAGCGCTCTCACTTTGGAGCCCTGTCGTATTTCAAGGCAACAGTTTAGGGTCACATATCGGGTATCGCCGTACTCGGGAGAAATTGTGTAACAAATTTTGGGGGGTATTTTCTGCTTTTACCCTTTATAAAAATGTTAAATTTTTGGGAAAACAAGCATTTTAGGTAAAAAAAATATTTTTTTTTTTTACATATGCAAAAGTCGTGAAACACCTGTGGGGTATAAAGGTTCACTTAACCCCTTGTTATGTTCCCTGAGGGGTCTAGTTTTCAAAATGGTATGCCATGTGGTTTTTTTTTTTGCTGTCCTGGCACCATAGGGGCTTCCTAAATGCGGCATGCCCCCAGAGCAAAATTTGCTTTCAAAAAGCCAAATGTGACTCCTTCTCTTCTGAGACCTGTAGTGCGCCAGCAGAGCACTTTTTACCCCCATATGGCATGTTTTCTGAATCGGGAGAAATTGTGCTTCCAATTTTTAGGGGTATTTTCTGCTATTACCCTTTTAAAAAATGTAACATTTTTGGGAAAACAAGCATTTTAGGTAAAAATTATAATTTTTTTTTTTACATTTGCAAAAGTCGGGAAACACCTGTGGGGTATAAAGGCTCACTTTATCCCATGTTACATTCCCCGAGGGGTCTAGTTTCCAAAATGGTATGGCATTTGTTTTTTTTTTTGCTGTTCTGGCACCATAAGGGCTTCCTAAATGCAACATGCCCCCCAAAAACCATTTCAGAAAAACGTACTCTCCAAAATCCCCTTGTCGATCCTTCCCTTCTGAGCCCTATACTGCGCCCACCGACAACTTTACATAGACATATGAGGTATGTGCTTACTCGAGAGAAATTGGGCTACAAATACAAGTAAAAATTTTCTCCTTTTACCCCTTGTAAAAATTCTAAAATTGGGTCGACAAGAACATGTGAGTGTAAAAAATGAAGATTGTGAATTTTCTCCTTCACTTTGCTGCTATTCCTGTGAAACACCTAAAGGGTTAAAACGCTGGCTGAATGTCATTTTGAATACTATGGGGGGTGTAGTTTTTATAATGGGGTCATTTATGGGGTATTTCTAATATGAAGATCCTTCAAATCCATTTCAAACCTGAACTGGTCCCTGAAAAATATCGAGTTTGAAAATTTTGTGAAAAATTGGAAAATTGCTGCTGAACTTTGAAGCCCTCTGGTGTCTTCCAAAAGTAAAAACTCATCAATTTTATGATGCAAACATAAAGTAGACATATTGTATATGTGAACCCAAAAAAATGTATGCGTAATATCCATTTTCCTTACAAGCAGAAAGCTTCAAAGTTAGAAAAATGCAAAATTTTCAAATTTTTCATCAAATTTATGGATTTTTCACCAAGAAAGGATGCAAGTATCGACAAAAATTTACCACTATGTTAACCTCTTCAGTAGTGTTGAGCGGCATAGGCCATATTCGAATTCGCGAATATTCGCGAATATATGGACGAATATTCGTCATATATTCGCGAATATTCGCATATTCGTTATCTCCTCGTTTTATTTTCGCATATGCGAAAATTCACGTATGCGAAAATTATCGTATGTGAAAATTTGCATATACAAAATTAGCGTACGCGAAAATTCGCATATGCGAAAATTAGCATATGCTAATATTCGCATATGCGAAATATCGCACGCCAGTCTCACAGAGTAGTATTACAGCTTTCTTTACACCACACAAGCTGGAAGCAGAGAGGGGTGATCACTGTGATGTGTACTGTGAAGAAAAAAAAAAAAAAAAAACGAATATTCGTAATTACGAATATATAGCGCTATATTCGCGAAATTCGCGAATTCGCGAATATGCGATATTCGCGAATAATATTCGAATTGCGAATATTCGCGAGCAACACTACTCTTCAGGACACAGGGCGTATGGATACACCCTGCATTCCGAGTCCTTAAGGACCGAGGGCGAATCCATACGCTCGTGGGAAATCCGGTCCCCACCGCTAGCCGGATGCCTGCTGAAATCATTCAGCAGGCACCCTGGCACATCGCCCAGTGGGGGTTCTGAGACCCCCCCATGTCGGCGATCAGAGAAAATCGCATGTCAATTCAGACATGCAATTTTCTCCAATTCCGGGCTGATCGGGTCTCTGGTGACCCGATCACCCGGAAAATAGGGCTGATCGGAGTTGTCAGCAACAGCCCCGATCAGCCTAAAGGATAGGAGTGAGGTCGCAAAGCTGCGATCTCCTCCTATCCCCTGCCATTACTCAGAACGGAGTTCTGACCAATGGCAGTGCAGGACAGGGGGTTGCCATGGCAACCCCCGTTCTGCCCGCCCCTGGATGTCAAGGGGCTCTGGAAAGAAGATGGAGGCCGTACCTGCAGGAGAAGATGCCTGGGGACCTGGGATCTTCACTGGAGCCTGCAGGATCCTGATCAGGTAGGGAATTGACAGTGGGGGGGATTGAAAGGGAAAGTAAATTGATCTTTACTGTGGCAACCACTAGGGGGGCCAAACTGCAACTCCCAGCATGCCCAGAGAGCCAAAGGCTGTCTGGGCATGCCGGGAGTTGTAGTTTTGCAACATCTGGAGGGTCACAGTTTGGAGACCACTGTTACAGTGGTGCCCAAACAGTAGCCCTCCAGATGTTGCCAAACTACAACTCTCAGCATGCCTCGACTGCCCAGGCATGCTGGGAGTTGTAGTTCTGTAACATCTGTCCCTTCAGATTTAGCAATTTTCATGAAATTTTTGAAAATTGCTGCTCTACTTTGAAGCCCTCTAATTTTTTCAAAAAGCAAAAGTATGTCCATTTTATGATGCCAACATAAAGTGGGCATATTGTGTTTGTGAAGAAAAATAAAATTTATTTGGAATATCCATTTTCCTTACAATTAGAGAGCTTCAAATATAGAAAAATGCAAAATTTTCAAAATGTTCATGAAATTTGGTGATTTTTCACTAAAAAAGGATGCAATTAATGCCGAAAATTTACCACCAAAATAAAGTAGAATATGTCACGAAAAAACAATCTCAGAATCAGAATATTCGGTAAAAGCGTTTTCGCGTTATTAATTTGTAAAGTGACGGTGGTCAGAATTGCGAAAAAGGGCTGCGTCCTTAAGGGGTTAAAGTACAATGTGTCACGAAAAAACAGTCTCGGAATCAGAATGATAACTAAAAGCATTCCAGAGTTATTAATGTTTAAAGTGACAGTGGTCAGATGTGCAAAAAACGCTCCGGTCCTTAAGGCCAAAATAGGCTTGGTCCTGAAGGGGTTAAGCACTATTTTCTTTGTCAGTGTTTTTCTCTGTTTGAGCTATATTGGATATGTCCTTTTACTCTTTTAGGAGGATCCCATCTCTTTTTTTCATCTTGTCGTGTTTTCCCTGAATTCTCGTTTTTATGTGTTTTTATATTTGTGTGCAATTCATGTATAATGCGATAATAAAATGATCTTTGTGTCCTTTATGCATTCCGTTTTTCTGCTTTTTTGGTTACAAGACAAGACATAGCAAAACGTTGTCTATGTTTAGCATTATCTAGCTAGGTTATGCAGCCTGAATTTGACTCTAGTCTTGAAATGGAAGTAGATAGAAGTCTGTCTGCTTTGCTGACTCTATTTCACCTTTACACTGACTCTGACTGAACATTTTGCTTTGTAATTCTATACCTTGCCTGGGTGTTTGGCTTCCTCATCTGTCTTTTTAAGTCAGTAAATGTGTCCTCTGTTTTGCAATGTTTACCATATTAACCTACTCTCGATTTCTTCATAGGATATTTTTTGTCATATGCACCTCTTGGGATTTGAACTATAGACTGTGGTTCTCTGCTTTGGTGCTTGTTTATTTTAAGTAAAGTAACTATGTTTCAGTCTGTACAATTCAAAACCAAACAGTAAAAAAAAAAAATCTGGCTCTGCTAGAATATACTAAAATGCAGACTATAAATTTTACAATAAAAATGTAATGTGCCAAAATGTGGAAAAATGTAAGGGGTCTGAATACTTTGTGATTGCATTGTATATATCTCATAAAGCATGAGATGAGCACAGATGTAACTTTTGGATAGCAGAATTATTATTTTTTTTCATTCTTGTCATTGCACCATGAATTTTATTCTTGTTTCATCCCTGGAATCAAACTTTTTTTTGTCATTTTATCTACAGCTTTCAAAGGGGTATTCCGGATTTAGACATTTTATCCCTTGAAATCTCCCTGCAGCACCCGTATCATGTGCGGAGCTGTGTCTCCAGGCTCGGAAACTGGAACTTTTCGGGACTGGAAACATGACGTAATGCCACACCCTCCTCATGAAGTCACATCACACCCCCTCCCTTCATGTCTATGGGAGGGGGCATAATGGCTGTTACACCCCTTCCCATAGACCTGAATAGAGGGGGCGTGACATGACATCATGAGGGGGGCGTGGCGTTACGTCACGTCTCCAGTCCCGAAAACTTCTGGTTTCTGAGCCTAGAGACACGATCAGACATCTTATCCCCTATACTTTGGATAGGGGATAAAATGTCTAAAGCTGGAATGCCCCTTTAACCCCTTAAGGACCCAGCCAATTTTCACTGTAGGACCCGGCCATTTTTTGCACATCTGACCACTGTCACTTTAAGCATTAATAACTCTGGGATGCGTTTACCTTTCATTCTGATTCCGAGATTATTTTTTCATGTCATATTCTACTTTATGTTAGTGGTAAAATTTTGTCGATACTTGCATAATTTCTTGGTGAAAAATTCAAAAATGTTAGGAAAAAATTGAAAATGTTGCATTTTTTTTTACTTTGAAGCTCTCTGCTTATAAGGAAAATGGATATTCCAAATAAATTATATATTGATTCACATATACAATATGTCTACTTTATGTTTGCATCATAAAGTTGACATGTTTTTACTTTTGGAAGACATCAGAGGGCTTCAAAGTTCAGCAGCAATTTTCTAATTTTTCACAAAATTTTCAAAATCGAAATTTTTCAGGGACCAGTTCAGTTTTTAAGGGGATTTGAAGGGCTTTCTTATTAGAAATACCCCATAAATGACCCCATTATAAAAACTGCACCCCTCAAAGTATTCAAAATGACATTCAAATGGTTTGTTAAGCCTTTAGGTGTTTCACAGGAATAGCAGCAAATTGAAGGAAAAAATTCTAAATCTTCATTTTTTACACTGGCATGTTCTTGTAGACCCAGTTATTGAATGTTTACAACGGGTAAAAGGAGAGAAATCTTCCTAAAATGTGTAACCTCATATGTGTATGTCAAGTGTTCGGCGGGCGCAGTAGAGGGCTCAGAAGGGAAAGAGCGACAGTGGGATTTTGGAGAGTGAGTTTTTCTGAAATGGTTTTTTAGGGGCATGTCACATGTCACATAAATTTGTAACCCCATCTCTTCTGAGTATGGAAATACCCCATGTGTGGACGTCAAGTGCTCTGCTGGCACACTACAATGCTCAGAAGAGAAGGAGTCACATTTGGCTTTTGAAAAGCAAATTTTGCTGAAATGGTTTTTTGGGGGGCATGTCGCATTTAGGAAGCCCCTATGCTGCCAGAACAGCAAAAAAAAAACCACATGGCATATTATTTTGGAAACTACACCCCTCAAGGAACGTAAAAAGGGTACAGTGAGCCTTAACACCCCACAGGTGTTTGACGACTTTTTGTTAAAGTCGGATGTGTAAATGAAAAAAAAAAGTTTTTACTAAAATGCTGTTTTTTCCCCAAATTTTACATTTTTACAACGGGTAATAGGAGAAAATGACTCCTAAAATGTGTAACCCCATTTCTTCTGAGTATGGACTTACCCAATGTGTGGATGTCAAGTGCTCTGCTGGCGCACTACACTGCTCAGAAGCGGAGGAGTGCCATTGAGCTTTTGGAGACAGAATTTGGTTGGAATAGATGTCGGGGGCCATGTGCGTTTACAAAGTCCCCCGTGGTGCCAGAAAACTACACTACACTACACTACACATATTGTAAATTACTTCTATTAAAAAATCTTAATCCTTTCAGAACTTATGAGCTGTTGAAGTTGAGTGGTTCTTTTCTGCCTAAGTGCTCTCTGATGACACGTGTCTCAGGAACCGCCCAGTTTAGAAGCAAATCCACATAGCAAACCTCTTCTATTCTGTGCAGTTCCCGAGACAAGCAGAGATGTCAGAAGAGAGCACTGTTGCTAGACAGAAAACAACAACTCAACTTCAGCAGCTGATAATTATTGGAAGGATTAAGATTTTTCTAATAGAAGTAATTTACAAATCTGTTTTTCCTGGAATACCCCTTAAAACCAATAAATAAAATAAAAAAAGAGAAGGGTAAAGGAAGGACTTTTACTTTATCTCCCTGTTGGAGCCACATGCTATTGCGTACTTAGTTAACACACATTGTCCAATTTAAACTAATTCAAAGGAGGCCAAAATTACACTTTATTGGTCTCTGTTGGCTAATGGGGGACTACGGATATGTTTACTGTATAAACCTTAAGATTTTCTGAAGCAAACGATTTGTGGGCACTGGAAATGTGGTGGAAAGAACCTTAGCCTCCATCAAACACACTTTGTTTTCTCCTTTGTTTAAAATGCATGTAATAAACATCAGGTGTTTCAAGCTTTTTCTTTTTTTTTTTTTTTGCTATACATTTTTGGGTTTAGTGCCATTTGTAGATCAAAAAAAGTACTATTCCTAGAGCATGCTGCATTATTATGAAAACATCCAAAGAATTGTGTCATCTAGACATTGTCATTTTTCACTATAGATTTTAATCAAAATCTGACGGCAACATTTTAACCGCACACATGAGTGATTCCAGCCTTAAAGGGGTTGTTTGTGCAATGTAATTTTTTTCATAATGGTTCCCAGGGCGGTGTGAAAAAAAATAAAAACACACTTACTACTTTGGAGATGGGTTTACACAGCTCTGATGGAGGCTTTTGGATTTGTTGGCTGGCCACATTGCCGATTCCCCCCCCCAAGCCAGAGAGCCCAGAAACATTCTGCTACAGAGATTGGAACTGCATAAACCCAGTGTCATGTCTGGCTGGGCAGGGAAAGAGTGCTGCCCTGAACTCACCCGCAGCCTCTGTCCCTGCCTACTTACGTACCCACCCTAGGGCGCGGGTCCGTAACCATGGTGCCGGTCCCTTCCTATGTAAGTGATGGCAGTCACAGTCAACACAATAGACTACAAAAAACAGACACAGGTCGAGAACATAGGAGTCCAATCCATTACTACGCACTCATGCTGAGTTTGCAGCCAACTGAGTGAGCGCTCGCAGACACATCATACATCTTATTACTGAGAGACGGCATATGTGTGACAGTCCTGTGTTTTAATCACACAGCAGGGGAAGCACTGAAATAGGCAGGGAGAGGTGTGTAGGCCCCTAGGGTATTGTGAACCCCCCCCCCCCCCCCCACACACACACACACCTCCTGATTATGGGACAAGTATATTTTAGCAAGGTAAACCCCAGGAATGAGCAGGAAAGGTATGAGTGTATCACACATGTAGACAGCTTTTATCTTGTGTGCATAGTTTTAGGCTGCGTTCACACGTGCATATTTTTGCTGCAGAATTTGCTGTCCATTGAATTCAATGGGTATGAAAATGCAGCAGAAAAGGTGCAAATCTGCAGCAGAAAATGTGCACTTGTGAACGGGCCCTTATATAGTATTTTCAAGTGACAGTTGATCTTTAACCTTGTATCACCAGCTCTTTCAACACTCTGGATTTGAGAACATGAAGATACAACATGGGACGTTAGGACAATGAACTAAATTGTGTGAAGATTTATCAATATGGAGGTACATCCAGTATATTCTACTACTGTGTAGATATTTGATCAAGTCGTGATATAATTTATCTATGTTTTGAATTTAGAGGGTTTTAATGAAATGTAATAAAAGTGAAGATGTAGGTAGTTTTTGTAGTTAAGTGATAAATTAGTGGTCTGGATACAGGAGATAATTGTTTTATCAGTGAAGTTGTGCCACTGAAGTATTATGGACAAACCAACCCTTTTTAGGAAAATTCACAACCCAAGTCTCTAAAATTAGAAACATTGTAATTTGCATTATATTCCCTTTGTTAAAAATGCAATATTAGGGGGGAAGTGGGCACGTTTCTTTTTTCATGTTTTAGAAATAAGTAACATTGCATTACTGTGTTGAAAGGATACTGAAGCGGCTTTTCTAAACCCTGATGACCAGCTGGAGAAAGCAATGTCATGTCTAAATATACATTTCTTCTGCAGTGGCAGTTTCACAGAAAATGTAGCATCTTATGTCATTTTTTCGAATGATGGGCCATATATGTTATGTATGGATATTCAAGGCCACCATGGTAGGGCCCAAGCAGGCATAGGTACAAGGATTCTTGTTGTGAGACTATCCTTTTAAAGGGCTTTTTTTTTTACACAAGATGAGTATTGTCCGTATAGCAATAGTTCAAGCGGCCCTGGTCACACGATCACTAAGCTAGCGCTTGTATCGGGCATAGGTCAGCCTGTTTGGAAAGACTCTTACTGACACTCTATTGTTTTAATCCTACTAAGTTCCATTCTTTTTTGCTTGAATACTTACCTGTACACTAATGCTTATTTATGCAATAGCTTTTCTTTTTGTAATGAATTAGTTGATTTTATGTTGACTGCAGTTAAAAGTAAAGCTATACCCAAAAATAATAAAGAGATGGCTGCTATCCACCTCACACTTCTCACACTGCGCTGTGTAAAGCTGGTGCACACACCGTTCAATCCTGTTCATTAGTACAAGTGTTGAATGACACAATCACGTTTCATGCCTAGTGCAGGAATCCAAATGAAACATATGTCACCCTCCCTGTGTGCACTGGGGCTCGTAAATGAAATTGGCAGATAACAACAAATTTAGCTAAAGAATTGCACCAAGATTTCAGGAAATTCATTAATATGAGCAGATAGGCACAGCCTTGTAGGCAACCGGCTACAGGTAAGAGGGTGAATGGCAACCATAGAAGAGCATGTATAACTTTAATGAACATCATGGTCAGTGAAGAACTGTCCACATTACTTTTATACCTAAGAAAAATACCAGCAAACTACTGCACTCCTATTCACTGTTAGATCAATAAGGTGTCTGAGACACTATCTATCTATCTATCTATCTATCTATCTATCGAGAAAGCCAGTGTGAGACTGGTGAAATGTTGTCTTTGATACATCATGGAATAAACTACCCACTGTGATTGCAAGTCCGTGGTTTGCTGCATCTATTTTCTTCTCTCGATTTTGGAACTGGAGGACCGAGGTTCCGGATATGTGGGCACCCCATCACTATTTTATCCTATTTCTGGATGTGCTGTTTCTATCTATCTATCTATCCAGTATATTTTTCTTTATAATCTATCTATCTATCTATCGATCTATCCAGTATATTTTTCTCTATTATCTATCTAATAGAGAAAACAGTGTATAACACAGTGTATAACACTGTCTAAGAGCTCTTAAACCCCGTATAACATTGCTAGAGTCACCAAGAAATGTATTTGAGTATGTTTAAAGGTTTAAATATTTCTTTTAGTTGACAGATGCCTGCCGGTGTAAAAATTCACACAGAGGTATCGTAAGACCCATTGGCTTCTTCCAAGCATTCCAAAGATTCTGAAGAAGTAGTGGTAGCCCTGGGAGCAGTAGGCAGTGGTTGAAAGGTGGTAGTCCTAGTAGCCAGCAGACAGCAGGGGTAGATAGTTAGTTCTGTTTGTAGCTAGCAGGCAGTGGTAAACTAGTGGCAGCTGTAGCTAGTGAACAGCAGGCAGTGGTGGACTGGTGACAGTTGAAGTAGCCAGCAAACAGCAGGCAGTGATGAACTAGGGATACTTGTAGCCAGGCTTTGTGATGCTGATCCATGTCCTTACTTGGAGCTTTCAGACCCTGGCTATGCCTTACATTCTGTTTGCAGATACAGCTCTGTGCCTGTTTTTTCCCATCTGATAAGACAGAAAAGAATTTCCACAAAGCAGAATACTGTAAAGAGGTAGATAGACCATCCTGACATGATCATACCAGAAGGCTCACGTATGGTACGTTTGACAGGTGTTCTGGCCCTACCTCTGCTCCTCTTTTTATCACTGACACTGCTATGAACACGTCAGCTCCTGGTCAACTAGTTCCCACGTCTTATCCAAAACTACATAATCATGCTCAGACTCCTCCTCATTGTTCCCACCACTCATGGGCACCTTGCTCTACCTGCTCATATCCACCATGATGCCAATGTCACCACCATGCCCACCACCACCAGTCCCACTAGTGCTATAATTGGCCACTGCTTCAATCTTCACACATTCAAAAGCCTTACTGTCTACCTCAAACAACTTCTCCTGGCTAATACTATCCTTCTTCTTTAATATGATTTTTATTGTGCTTTTTAGATATTAGTGCAACAAATTAATGCGAAAAATTAGTATTACAAATCAAGGTGCCATATATCATATATTAATGTTCTCATAGATACTTGTGCTACATGGGAATATAGCCATGTTACATCATATATGCATCCTTCTTAGCACTAGGGGGAAAGCACAGATAAAGATGATGGAACATACCATCTAAGAAGGACATTTCCATCACGCTATATAACTGTAGAGGATGAGGAATCCACTGACACCGGCCTTAATGTCATATTGTCAGATCCTTCCTCCTCCTGAGTTGACCGAGATTGAGCCAACCAGTCCACAATGGCCGTATTATCCTCTGAAACAACACAACCCCTGGAAGAAATTGACATATTTTGTTTGCTGATGCTAATTTTACCACCAGACACTTGGCTGCTGCTTCTACTTGTACTGGCCCTAGACGGATGGGTAGTGCCCACAGTGCTGGTACTACCCCCAACATACTGGCAGAGGACATGACAGAACATGGCATTTTTACTCTACCTCGTTTTCCTCCAACCATTCCTTCACCCGACATTCCTTTTCCAGACACCAATTTCCTGTGTTGATGAAGTGCTTTTACAAGAGCAAAGCCGGAGTTTAACCCCTTAAGGACCAAGCCCATTCTGGCCTCAAGGACTAGGCCAATTTTATTTTTGCATTTTCATTTTTTGCTCCTCGCCTTCTAAAAATCATGTCTTTTATATTTCTATACACAGACCCATATGAGGGCTTTTTTTTTTGCATGACTAACTGTACTTTGTAATGATATCATTCATTTTACCATAAAATGTTATTTGTGTGGGAAAATTGAAAAGAAAACTGCAATTTAACACTTTACTCCTAAAAATTATGTTTTCATTATTCTGTGGGTCAATACGATTAAAATTATACCCATGATTACATGCTTTTCTGTTATTATACTGCTTTAAAAAAAATCTCAAACTTTAACAAAATGATTATGTTTAAAATCACTCTATTTTGACCACTGGTGATCGGTAGAATTTATCGGTATGACTTTTGCTTAAATGCAACTTTTTAATTCCTTTTTATAAAAAACATTTAATATAAAATGTGACAAAAAAGCAGCAATTTTGGATAGTCATAGGCATAGCACTGATCTGTATAATTGTCGAGCTTCTTCTCTGGTCTACTCGATGTCAGACCAGGGAAGAAGACCCTGAGATGACGTCCGGAACAGGTAAGGGGACCTCCGGCCGTCATGTTGGATGATCGGGTCCAATCATCCATTTAAACGCCCGCATTGCCATAGATGCCGTGATCTATATTGATCACGGCATCTGAGAGGTAAATGGTGGACATCAGCACAATCGCTGATGTCCGCCATTACTGGCAGGTCTCTAGCTGTTGATAGCAGCCAGGACATGCCATGCATGATGCGAGCATCGGTCAGTTGCTCGCATCATGTACAAGACGTAAATGTACATCCTGGTGCATTAACCTCTTAACGATGCAGGATGTAAATGTACGTCCTGGTGTGGTGGTACTTAAAGGGGTTATCCAGGAAAAAAACTTTTTTTTACATATCAACTGGCTCCAGAAAGTTAAACAGATTTGTAAATTACTTCTATTAAAAAAATCTTAATCCTTTCAGTACTTATGAGCTTCTGAAGTTGAGTTGTTCTTTTCTGTCTAAGTGCTCTCTGATTACACGTATCTCGGGAACCGCCCAGTTTAGAAGCAAATCCCCATAGCAAACCTCTTCTACTCTGTGCAGTTCCCGAGACAGACAGAAATGTCAGCAGAGAGCACTGTTGCCAGACAGAAAAGAACAACTCAACTTCAGCAGCTGATAATTATTGAAAGGATTAAGATTTTTTAATAGAAGTAATTTACAAATCTGTTTAACTTTCTGGAGCCAGTTGATATAAAAAAAAAAGTTTTTTTCCTGGAATACCTCTTTAACGCTCCAGGACGTACATTTACGTCCTGTACATGACCGCAAGCATCGAAGCGATGCTCCGGTCATACGCGGAAGTTCCCAGCTGCTGATAGCAGCCAGGGACCTGCCGGTAATGGCCGACATCCGTGATTGTGCGGATGTCTGCCATTAACCCCTCAGATGCCATGATCAGCGGTCAGGAAAATGCATGATTGGATTGACCGTAGCGCTGCCGCGGCGATCCGATCATCTGTAATGGCAAAAAAAATATATGAAAAATGAAAAAAAAAATAATAATAGGTGATACATGTCCATTGAAAGCAGACTATGTTGTACTATATATTTTACTGAAGTTCTGAAGATGAAATAAATTCTGCTGGTTTCTTCTTGGAATCTCTATACAGTGCATCTGGAGGCTGCAGCTGTTCATACGGGTGAAGAGATTAGGCCCCTTGCACTTTTTGAAGATTTGTCATTTTGTATGTATTTTTTAGATGTACAGAAGACAAGAAGGATTGATCTTGGTATAAAGAAGAAAGGAAACATTTCTTAATATTTAGTGTATAGTAAAAAATTCCCTTTTCGTCAAAATCAGATCCTACCTACAATCTATAAATACATATAGAGCCAATATCCTGAGTGTGACAGACAATTTGTCTTGGTTTTATTTGTGGCCAATCATGTCAGAGAGTTGTCCAGGGGTAGAAAAACATGGCTGCTTTCTTTCAGGAAAATGTATCTGTATGCAGCTGTAATAATGCAGACAACCTGTAGACAGGCGAGACACTTGTTTGGAAGGCAACCAGTGGCCCGGTTAATTTCTAGGTGATCAAAGGATTAGACTTGTTAAAATTTATCAGACAGTAACATGAGATCATTGTGGAACCAAGTTGGCAAAAAATGTCACATATATGCAATTATCCCCAGAACTGTCACATTTACCTGGTCTTTAGTTAGCAGTTTGTGGCAGAACCTATGTGGTAAACAATCCTGCAAGCTGATGCTATATTTAACTGGTTGCCGTTTAAGGACGAGCCGGCTTGTCCTACTATGGCAAGCGATGTATGGCGCAGGCTCCTGACTCGAGCCCGCGCCATATTCGAGCGCCATACCATTACGGGCCGTGTTAATAGCCGACACGCGGGCGGCTATTAACCCTTTAGATTGCCACTGTCAAAGTTGACAGCGGCATCTAAAGGGACCTTTAACCAGTCCCTGGTAGTCCAGTGGGGTGGATCGCCCCACCGCAGCACGAGGAGGGAGGGACAAAGCTATTCACTGTGGAGGCAGCCGGAGGGCTTACCTCAGCTCCTATGCTAGTCCCGGCTCTGTGATTGATAGAGCCTGGCTGTTTTATGTTATATCTATGTGATTATTCCTCCCACAAGGGCCCTGTGAGGGGAATTTATATGCAATTTACATTTTAATACATTTTATTCAATTGATATTTGAAGCATGGTCTCAGCCAATAAATTATTACGCTATTTTATTAAATTTATTACATCTATTATCCCAGTCCTTGAGGTGTGGGCTTGTCTTCTTTCTCATTTATCCTAAATTTACACACCTTGGGTATAGGTGTATTGCCCAATCCACCTTGGCCAGTGTATAATTGTGAGCTGCACCATTATTTCTATTAGTCTCGCAAAATTGAAAATGTTATAACTTTTAGAAGGGGAGGAGGAAATAACAAAAGTGCAAAATTGAAAAATGGCCTGATCCTTAATGGGGTTAAAAGTCTTGGGAACTGTCAGAAACTGAGGTTCAGCAACAAATACATTTTTAAGAGAAATCCATCACTTAAAGTGTACATGTCACATGGAAAAAGATTTTGACATGTCCTAGCCGCAAAGTTTTGATTGGCAGGGGTCTGAGTGTCAGAGACCTCTGCTGACCAGTATAACAAGTTGGAAGAAGTCTGCACTGCTGCACGCTTTTCTCCCTGCTCTGTGTCATGTGATCGAGACACTCTCCACAATGTTTAATCGCGAGTGTGTCTTGATCATGTGATGAATCCAGGAGAGAACGCTCACAAACTTTTCCTGGCTCGTTCTCCTGATTGGTGGAGATCTGAACACTCAGACCCCTGCCGATCCGAACGTTTGACATGTGGCTAGGACATGTCAGAAGTTTTTCCAAATAATAGTGCCCATTTATAGTGTTGAGCAGCATAGGCCATATTCGAATTCGCGATATTTCGCGAATATATGGACGAATATTCGTCATATATTCGCTACATTTTCATATTCGTAATATTCGCGTTTTATTTTCGCATATGCGAAAATTTGAGTATGCGAAAATTAGCATATGCGAAAATTAGCACATACAAAAATTAGTATAAGCGAAAATTCGCTAATACGAAAATTAGCATATGCAAATTTTCGCATATGCGAAAATTCACGCACCAGTCTCACACAGTAGTATTAGAGCCTTCTTTACACCACACAAGCTGGAAGCAGAGAAGGATGATCAGTGTGATGTGAACTGTGAAAAAAAAAATAATAAATAAATATTCGGAATTAAGAATATATAGTGCTATATTCGCGAATATGCGATATTCGCGAATAAAATTCGCATTGCGAATATTCGCGAGCAACACTACCCATTTAATATAATTGTATGTAAATTGACATGTGCATGTGACCAAGTTTTTTTGTGCTCATCCAGAAAATCCATGACAAACCAGTTGCTTAGGTTACTCATGGTTTTTAGAAATCATTATTAGTTACTCCCTGGGCTATAACCTGTAATCCAGCCATTAAATGTGGTTTTCCATGTTTAAATATTAATTTACTGTTAGATCAGGCAACACATGACAATATTAAAATTCAAATCATTTAAAAAGAATGCTCCTGCATGCACTGTCATTCCCTCTCAGAACTTCCTAACCCAATGGGGGACATTTACTAAGCAATGCCAGCAGCATATGCTCTTAAAAGTCACAGATTCTGTGCCAAAAGGTGTGTCTATTGAGTATATATGCCTATTACACTAAGGAGGAGGTAAGGAGGCAGAGAGGGTTCGGGAAGGGGCCTTGGCTTTGCATGCATGGGCATACAGGGGTGCACCCTGCTTACATGAGACCTTAGGGTTGGTTTGCCATACCAAAAGCTGCAGAAATCTATACTGGCTCAGAGCTGATATACAGTGGGGTAAAAAGTATTTAGACAGCCACCAATTGTGCATGTTCTCCCACTTAAAAAGATGAGAGAGACCTGTCATTTTCATCATAGGTATACCTCAACTATGAGATTCATAACGAGAAAAAAAAAATCCATAAAATCACATTGTCTGATTTTTAAAAAATGTATTTGCAAATTGTAGACCTGCACCAGGCTGGGAAGACTGAATCTGCAATAGGCAAGCAGCTTGGTGTGAAGAAATCAACTGTGGTAGCAATTATTAGAAAATGGAAGACATACGAGACCACTGATAATCTCAATCGATCTGGGGCTCCACGTAAGATCTCACCCTGTTGTGTCAAAATGATCACAAGAATGGTGAGCAAAAATCTCAGAGCCACATTGGAGGACCTAGTGAATGACCTGCAGAGAGCTGGGACCATTAGTAACACACTACGCTGCCAGGGACTCAAACCATGGAGTGCCAGACGTGTCCCTCTGCTTAACCCCTTCATGACCCAGCCCATTTTCACCTTCAGGACCTGGGCATTTTTTGAAAATCTGACCACTGTCACTTTAAACATTAATAACTCTGCAATGCTTTTACTTATCATTCTGATTCCGAGATTGTTTTTTCGTGACATATTCTACTTTATGTTATTGGTAAAATTTCACTGATATTTGCATCCTTTCTTGGTAAAAAATCTAAAAATTTCATGAAAATTTTGAAAATTTAGCATTTTTCTAACTTTGAAAGTCTCTGCTTGAAAGGAAAATGGATATTCCAAATAAATTACATATTGATTCACATATACAATATGTCTACTTTGTGTTTGCATAAAAAAATTGACAAGTTTTTACTTTTGGAAGACACCAGAGGGCTTCAAAGTTCCGCAGCAATTTTCCAATTTTTCTCAAGATTTTCAAAATCATAATTTTTCAGGGCCCAGTTCAGGTTGGAAGTGGATTTTAAGGGTCTTCATATTAGAAATACCCCATAAATGACCCCATTATAAAAACTGCACCCCCCAAAGTATTCAAAATGACATTCAGTAAGTGTTTTAACCCTTTAGGTGTTTCACAGGAATAGCAGCAAAGTGAAGGAGAAAATTCTAAATCTTCATTTTTTACACTCGCATTTTCTTGTAGACCCAATTTTTGAATTTTTACAAGGGGTAAAAGGAGAGAAATCACCCTAAAATTTGTAACCCAAATCTCGAGTAAGGAAATACCTCATATGCGTATGTAAAGTGTTCGGCGGGCGCACTAGAGGGCTCAGAAGGGAAGGAGCGACAATGGGATTTTGGAGAGTGAGTTTTTCTGAAAGGGTTTTTGGGGGGCATGTCCCATTTAGGAAGCCCCTATGGTGCCAGAACAGTGGACCCCCCCCACATGTGACCCCATTTTGGAAACTATACCCCTCACGGAATGTAATAAGGGGTGCAGTGAGCATTTACACCCCACTGGCGTTTGACAGATATTTGAAACAGTGGACTGTGCAAATCAAAAAATTTATTTTTCATTTTCACAGACCACTGTTCCAAAAATCTGTCATACACCAGTGGGGTGTAAATGCTCACTGCACCCCTTATTACATTCCGTGAGGGGTGTAGTTTCCAAAATGGGGTCACATATGGATATTTATTGTTTTGCATTTGTCAGAACCGCTGTAACAATCAGCCACCCCTGTGCAAATCACCTCAAATGTACATGGTGCGCTCTCCCTTCTGGGCCTTGTTGTGCGCCCCCAGAGCACTTTGCGCCCACATATGGGGTATCTCCGTACTCGGGAGAAATTGCATTACAAATTTAGAGGGTCTTTTTTCCCTTTTACCTCTTGTGAAAATGAAAAGTATAGGGCAACACCAGCATGTCAGTGTAAAAAATTTATTTTTTTACACTAACATGCTGGTGTAGACCCCAACTTCACCTTTTCATAAGGGGTTAAAGAAGAAAAATCCCCCCAAAATTTGTAAGGCAATTTCTCCTGACTACCTCGATACCCCATATGTGTCCCAAAACTGTTGCCCTGAAATACGACAGGGCTCCAAAGTGAGAGAGCGCCATGCGCATTTGAGGCCTGAATTAGGGATTTGCATAGGGGGGACATAGGGGTATTCTATGCCAATTATTCCCAAACAGGGTGCCTCCAGCTGTTGAAAAACTCCCAGCATGCCTGGACAGTCAATGGCTGTCCGGCAATATTTGGAGCTATTATTTTGCAACAGCTGGAGGCTCCGTTTTGGAAACAGTAGCGTACCAGACGTTTTTCATTTTTTTGGGGAGGGGGGCTGTGTAGGGGTATGTGTATATGTAGTGTTTTTTACTTTTTATTTTAGGTTAGTGTCAGTGTAGTGTAGTGTTTTTAGGGTACAGTCACATGGGCAGAGGTTCACAGCAAGTTTGCCGCTGGAAGTTTGAGCTGCAGCGCAAAATTTGCGCCATCTCAAACTTGCAGCACTCACTGTAAACCTCCGCCCATGTGAGTGTACCCTGTACATTCACATTGGGGGGAGGGGGCAAACATCCAGCTGTTGCAAACTCCGAGCATGCCCTTTGGCTGTCCGTGCATGCTGGGAGTTGTAGTTTTGCAACAGCTGGAGGAACACTGGTTTGGAAACACTAAGTTAAGTAATAAACTTTCAAGTGTTTTGCAACCAAACTTAGTGTTTCCAAACCAGTGTGCCTCCAGCTGTTGCAAAACTACAACTCCCAGCATGCATGGTCTGTCAGTGCATGCTGGGAGTTATAGTTTTGCAACAATTGCAACAGCTGGAGGCACTGAGGTAGGAAATGGACAATGTTTCCCAACTAGTGTGCCTCCAGTTGTTGCAAAACTGCAACTCCCAGCATGCCCAGACTGCCCAGTAATGCTGGAAGTTGTAGTTCGGCAATATCTGAAGGATCAGATGTTGCCGAACTACAACTTCCAGCATGCTTGGGCAGTCTGGGCATGCTGGGAGTTGTAGTTTTGCAACATCTGGAGGTCCACAGTTTGGAGACCACTGTATAATGGTCTCCAATCTGTGCTCTTCCAGATGTTCGAGAACTACAACTCCCAGCATGCCTGGACAGACTGAGCATGCTGAGATTTGTAGTTTTGCAACATCTGGAAGAGCACAGATTGGTGACCATTATACAGTGGTCTCCAAACTGAGGACCTCCAGATGTTGCAAAACTACAACTCCCAGCATGCCCAGAAAGCCAAAGGCTGTCTGGGCATGCTGGGAGTTGCAGTTTTGAAACTCCCAGAGGCAGCAGTGAGATCGCTTTATGGCGATCTCACTGCTGCCAATGAAGATGCCACACTGCTGCCGGAAACTCACCTTCGGGACGCAGCGCCGCCGGGACCTCCTGGAGGACGCCGCTCGCGCCGGGACCGCTTGGACACCGCATGGATGGGTAAGTGACGCCGGGGGACGGGTCAGGGACACTTAGCAGAGCGGTGTGTGTCCCGATCCCCGTGAGCGGGACTCACACACCGCGCTGCTATCAGCTAGTCAGATTTGATCAGCTGATAGCAGCGATCGCTGGGGGGGGATGAAACCCCCCGTGGTCGCATGGTAAGATGGCTGGCTATCAGTGATAGCCACCATCTTTCCGGGCGCTGCGGGATGCCGCGAGTAGCGGCAAAAATGTTCATGACGTACCTGTATGTCATGGGTCGGGAACACCTAGCCACCCATGACGTACAGGTATGTCATAGGTCGGGAAGGGGTTAAGCCGGTATATGTCCGGGCCTGTCTGAAGTTTTCTAGAAAGTATTTAGATGATCCAGAAATACCTACTGTGAAGCATGGGGGGGGGGGGGGGGGACATCATGCTTTGGGGCTGTTTTTCTGCCAAGGGACCAGGATGACTGAGCCATGCAAAGGAAAGAATGAATGGGGCCATGTATTGTGAGATTTTGGATGAAAACCTCCTTCCATCAGCAAGATAATTGAAGATGAAACGTGGCTGGGTCTTTCAGCATGACAATGATCCCAAACACACTGGCCGGGAAAGACCATAATAAAATGACTCATCTATCTGTGTACAATTGGCAGTGCCTCATCTAATATAGTAAATACATTTTTTTTGTGTGGGAAACCCATTTAAATGTAAATTTTTGGTGCCTTTCTATGAATATAATGACAATGGCCATCCCCCTGACAAAAAAACATAATTGATTAGCACCTCCAAAAACACAAATAAATAAACAGGTACAATCTGCCATGTTTGTAGCATAAATACAAGCACACAGTGAGTACAGCAGCACCTTTAAATCCTAAATATAGTAATTATTTTGTACTAAACTAATACTATATTTGTTACACACTGCGCTCTGGCCATAAGCGCAGTGTCCCTGGGTCCCCGTCTGCCGGCGGGGCTGGGATTCGCATCACGGGATGCGCCCTCATGCATGTCCCAGCCCGTCACTCACCACGCTCCACTTGTCCCTCTGTCTCAGCTCCGGCGTGCGCGTCCCCGTCTCCTAAGGTGCGCGTGCGCCGGAGCTCTGAAATTTAACCCCTTAAGGACACATGACGTACTGGAACGTCATGTGTCCACTCCCGATCTATAACGCGGGGCCACGGCGTGGCCCCGCGTTATAGCGGTTCGGGCCCGGCCTCTAACAACGGCCGGGACCCGTGGCTAATAGCGCGCGGCATTGATCGCTGTGCCGCGCGCTATTAACCCTTTAGACGCGGCGTTCAAAGTTGAACGCCGCGTCTAAAGTGAAACCGAAAGCATGCCGGCTAGCTCAGTGGGCTGTTCGGGATAGCCGCGGTGAAATCGCGGCATCCCGAACAGCTGACAGGACAGCGGGAGGGCCCCTACCGGCCTCCTCGCTGTCCGATCGCCGAATGACAGCTCAGTGCCTGAGATCCAGGCATGAGCAGTCATGCGGCAGAATCATCGATCACTGGTTTCTTATGAGAAACCAGTGATCAATGTAAAAGATCAGTGTGTGCAGTGTGATAGGTCCCTATGGGACCTATAACACTGCAAAAAAAAAGTGCAAAAAAAAAGTGAATAAACATCATTTAACCCCTTCCCTATTAAAAGTTTGAATCACCCCCCTTTTCCCATAAAAGAAAAAACACAGTGTAAATAAAAATAAAAATAAACATAAATGGTATCGCCGCGTGCGGAAATGTCCGAATTATAAAAATATATCGTTAATTAAACCGCACGGTCAATGGCGTGCGCGCAAAAAAATTCCAAAGTCCAAAATAGTGCATTTTTGGTCACTTTTTATATCATGAAAAAATGAATAAAAAGCGATCAATAAGTCCTATCAATGCAACAATGGTACCGTTAAAAACTTCAGATCACGGCGCAAAAAATGAGCCCTCATACCGCCCCATACACGGAAAAATAAAAAAGTTATAGGGGTCAGAAGATGACAATTTTAAACGTATAAATTTTTCTGCATGAAGTTATGATTTTTTCCAGAAGTGCGACAAATTCAAACCTGTATAAGTAGGGTATCATTTTAATCATATGGACCTACAGAATAAAGGTAAGGTGTCATTTTTACCGAAAAATGTACTACGTAGAAACGGAAGCCCCCAAAAGTTACAAAATGGCGTTTTTTTTTTCAATTTTGTCTCACAATGATTTTTTTTCCCGTTTCACCGTAGATTTTTGGGCACAATGACTGACATCATTACAAAGTAGAATTGGTGGTGCAAAAAATAAGCCATCATATGGATTTTTAGGTGCAAAATTGAAAGAGTTATGATTTTTTAAAGGCAAGGAGCAAAAAACGAAAATGCAAAAACGGAAAAAACCCCGGTCCTTAAGGGGTTAAAGGGCCAGTGCGCCCATAATTAGTGTTTGCACCAGACACCAAAAAATAAATCCATGCACCTCCCATACTTCACTGCCAGATCTTCAGTGCCCCTAGCCTGAGATTAAGCATTCCCTATTGCCTGTGTCTTTCCCGTGTATCCAGACCTTCCGCTACGTTACTAGACTCCGCACCTTTGCTGCCTGCCTTGACCTTCTGCTATGTTTGACTAAGCTACTGCCTTATCCTTCGGTACCTCGCCTTGCCCAGCTACCTGTGTGGTTGAGCTGTGTCGGGGGTAGCAACCTGGGTATCGCCTGCCGCAGCAAGCCCATCCTGCCTTGTGGCGGGCTCTGGTGAAGACTCCGTTCCCCTATACGGTCCGAGTTATCAGCCACACAGGTAAGAGCATCCACATCCAGCTCCGTTACAATATTTACTATTTACAGAAAACGTTTAGTTTTTTTTTGTGCACATATTGATCAAATTGCCGCATCAAGGTGACCACAATCAGATGCGACTCTAACATTAAACACACCTGCCTCTTTTGTGCCTTAGTCCTACATAATTTGTTTAGGGCAGATAGGAACCAGTTATTCTCTGCTCTACTTAGAATCAGATGTTGGCCGATTTCACACTGGCATATTTTGTGTCTATATTACATATGTTTTTGTGAACCATGTGTTTTTGTGAACAATAAGCTAAAGTTAATCTATTGGGCTATTTACATGTGCATAACAATATGTGAATATTTTAAAAGTGCAGCATGTGCCTCATCACGCTTTTTGTGGATGGAAAACACCAATTTGCATACATTAGTTTTATGTAATTCAATGTATTTTAATAGTCTGATATATATATGTATATATATATATATATATATATATATATATATATATATATATATATGTATATATCTCATCCTTGGTTCTGGGGCACTTTACAATTAATAGGGGATAACATAATACAAGTGCAGGAAGAATGAATGTGACACAGACTAAATGACTGATATTAAAGGGGGTGAGGGACCTGCCTGCAAGGGCTTACAATCTACAAGGAGAGTGGAGGGAAATAGTAGGTGAGGGGGTTAGCTGTGAGCAGGTAGGTAAGTAGCCTGTTCATAGTAAAGTGCAGTGGCAGCAGGGTTATAGTAGGTCATAGGCTTCCTTGAAGAGATGGGTCTTCAGGTTGGTCTTGATGGTGGAGGAGAGCCGGGTTTGTTGGGGTAGTGAGTTTCAGTGTATAGGGGAAGAATGGCTGAAATCATGTAGACACTTTTGTGAGGTGTGGACAAGGTGGAGAGCAGAAAAGAGACCATCAGTATTCACAGTACATAAATACAGATGCAATACTGAAGCAATAGTAATGAAATACTGATGACATACTGATGGTATTTTATCTGTAATAAGCCTTTATTTCGTATCCATATTTTGGACATATAGTCATGTGCTATATGAAACAGGCAGAGGACAGATGTGTGGGGTGCATGACCAAATGGGAGACAGCCTCTCCCTCATATATACAGTAGCTATCCCATGTGACTGTATTTGTTTTAATCTTTACCACTTTTACAATTTAGGCATCACAATTCACCGTGGTAGAATTTTCCTTTTTATGATGTAGGTTTATAAATTGTGATATTCTTTATACCATACAACAAAAACTGCTTAGATTTTTCAATCAATGTCTTTTATATATGATCATTATTCTAGTGTAATATTGCATGCATCACAATTTCCCCTTGGTTTTCAGAACTATATTTAGAGATCAAAACCTTGGAGACATCAGCTCCAACAAGCTTTTATAAGGAATAAATTACATGGAATCTTTATTCCGTTGACAGAATTTCTAATCAGCGTTTCTTATTTCCATGATGTCACCCCTGACACGGCCTTTTGAAGATCACAGTGTTTCCAATGTTGGGTCTCGTAACTTAGCATTTACTGTGCTTTCAATATAAACTGCACAACCGTAATATCCAAGTTCCAGCATTCAGTAAAAGGGTTGGTAGATGTTAGTGGTGTGTCTGCTACCAATGCCATTTCTTTTTTGCACTTGTATAAAGTTTAAACTTCTTATAGTACATTTTAAAGTGCCTGTACAGGATTAGAAAAACATGACTGGTTGGGGGTCTTGTCTGGTATTACAGCTCTGCTCTATTAACCCCTTTAGGACGCAGGATGTAAATGTATGTCCTTTTTCACACCGTAAATTGTACGGTGTGAAAACGAAACCTTCCAAAATTAGCAAAATTGCGTTTTTCTTTTTAATTTCCCCACAAAAATAATGTTTTTTGGTTGCGCCATACATTTTATGATACAATGAGTGATGTCATTACAAAGGACAACTGGTCGCGCAAAAAACAAGCCCTCATACTAGTCTGTGGATGAAAATATAAAAGAGTTATGATTTTTAGAAGGCGAGGAGGAAAAAATGAAAACGTAAAAATTTAATTGTCTGAGTCCTTAAGGCCAAAATGGGCTGAGTCCTTAAGGGGTTAAAGAGAGTTGGGCTAAGCTAAAAGAAAGCTGGAAGAAAGCAGTCTAAGGCTAGGTTTACATTTCTACTGGACTCCACTATTCAGAGTTCCATCGGCAATTCCGTCAGAACGAGTTTAGTGGGGAAAAAAATTATCCATGCCCATTTTTTTTCTGGTAAACTAACGGATCCTTAATGGACCCCATTCAAGTTAATGGGGTCCATTGGGACCCGACAGTTTCCGTTGTGCTCTGTCCCGTTTCAAGGTCCGTTCTGTGCAAGAAAAAAAAGTGCCAAACGGACCCTGAACAGGATGAATGTGAGCGGAAGTGTGAAGTCGGCTTAATATGGTACAAGTCTTCTAAGATTTAAATAGGCACTTTCATTTAAAAAAAAAAGTGATATGTTGTAAAGACTCGAGCCATGAGAGGCTTTACGTTTTCTCACTTGGCTCAGTGTCACATGACCTATATGGACTCATAAATGTAAGTCTATGGGGCAGTCCATGTCTCATAGACACAGAGTGAAGAGAGAAGCTTGTGGCCCCGAGCCTCTGTCTCTCCCGACTCATTCTCATCATCGGTCGGGGTCTGAACACTCAGACCCTGACTGATAAAACTTTTGACATGTCCCTAAGACTTGTCAAAAGTTTTTTATTATTTATATATTGTCAGGTACACTTTAAATTTATATTTGCTTTTTATTATTGTGGGATATTAGACAAATATCTTTTGGAAGCACTTTCAGTGTTTTTAACTGTACTTGGCTTGTTTTACAGCACAAGCATCAGTGGTTTGGCTTGACAGGTTTTCAAGTATTGCCAAAGCTATTATTGAAATCATTCATGACTTTTTGCAGGAAGATATTTTGGGCTTCTTGAAATTGATATGTAGCACCTGTTCTTCCTCACTCCTAAAAAAGGGTATTAAGGTTTCAGCATATAAAAGCTAGCTTTTGTGTAATAAAAAGTGATACAATTTCCTTTGTACTTTTCTATGTACTTTTGTATTATTTTCTGAGACTCTTAATGTCTACTTGTATTAACACCTTAACGACGTTGGTACTTAACACACCAGGGCGTACATGAATGTCCTGTACATGACCATGAGCATCGGAGCGATGATCGGGTAATGCGCGGCAGTTCCTGGCTGCTGATAGCAGCCAGGAACCCACCGGTGATGGCCGACATCCGTGATCGCACGGATGTCTGCCATTAACCCCTCAGATGCCGTGATCAATACATATTACGGCATCTGCGGGAGTGCGGTCAGAAAAATGCATGATCGGATCACCCGCAGTGCTGCCGCGCCAATCTGATCAACTGTAATGGTGGATGGAGGTCCCCTTACCCGCCTCCGTCCATCTCCCAGTGTCTTCTGCTCTGGTCTGATGAATGAGAATGAGCAGAACAGAGCAGAAGATAGCCAATAACACTGATCAGTGCTATGCCCTATGCATAGCACTGAACAGTACAGCAATCAAATGATTGCTATAAATAGTCCCCTATGGGGACTATTAAAGTATAAAAATAAAAAAAGTTAAAAAGAAAGTAAAAATGTAAATTATCCCTTTTTCCCCATTTTACCCCGTAAAAGTGTAAAAAAAAACAACAAACAAATTTGGTATTGCCGCGTGCGTAGATATCCAAACTATTAAAAATATAATGTTAATTATCCCGTACAGTGAACGTAAAAAAAAGTCCAAAATTGCTGCTTTTGTATAACATTCTATTCCAAAAAAATTTATAAAAAATGTATTAAAAGTGTTATATATGCAAATGTGGTATTAAAAAAAAAGTACAGATCATGGCACAAAAAATTTGCCCTTATGCCAATGCTTATACTGAAAAATGAAGTTATAGGCGAGAAAAATAGAGGGATTTTAAATGCATTAATTTGGTTAAAAAGTTTGTGATTTTTTTCAAGCAGTACAATAATAGAAAAGTATGTAATCATGGGTATCATTTTAATGGAATTGACCCACAGAATAAAGAAAAAAATGTCTATTTTATGGTAAAGTGTACAGCATGAAAACGAAACCTTCCAAAATTAGCAAAATTGCAGTTTTCTTATCAGCTTCCCCACACAAATAGTATTTATTTGGTTGTGCCATACATTTTATGGTACAATGAGTGATGTCATTGCAAAAGACAACTGTTCTCGCAAAAAACAAGCCCTCAAAACAAGTACTCCAGTGAAAAACTTTTTTTTTTTAAATCAACAGCTGACCACTGCTATGTTGCTATGGGGATTTTCTCCTGCTCGTGACAGGTCCTAAAATGGACAGCAGAGGTCAGCAGAGAGCACTGTGGTCATGACATCAGAGGAAATGCATTTATTTTTTGGATTTCTCTTTAGTATACAGCCCCTAAAAAGGTACTGGAAGGATTAAGATTTTTTTTAATAGAAGTGATTTACAAATCTGTTTAACTTTCTGGCACCAGTTGATTTAAAAAAAAGGTTTTCCACTGGAGTACCCCTTTAAGGCCCAAATGGGCTGAGTCCTTAAGGGGTTTTAAAGGGGTTTTATTGTGCTCAAATTAGCATACTTCAAAATATTAATGTGTTAAAAAATGTATATATATATATATATATATATATATATATATATGCATGCCTGTTTAATTGTGCAAAACAAATAGCTAATCATCTAATCACATGGCAGCAATTCAATGCATTTAGGCATGCGTCAAGACAACTAACTTAAGTTCAAACCAAACATCAGAATGGGGAAGAAAGGGGATTTAAGTGACTTTAACCCCTTCATGACCCAGGTAGTTTTGGCCTCCATGACCCAGTCCATTTTTTCAATTCTGACATGTGTCTCTTTAAGTGGTAATAACTTTGAACTGTGATTCAGAGATAGTTTTTTCGAGACATATTGTACTTTATATTAGTGATACATTTTTGTAGATACATGAAGTGATTTGTAAAAAACTCTAAAATATTGTGAAAAATTTGAAAAATTTTAATTTCTTTATGTTTGAAACTTTCTGCTTGTAAGAGAAAAAGTCATGCCAAATAAATGTAGTTATTAATTCACATCCACAACATGTCTACTTTATGCTGGCATCATTTGTTAAACATTATTTTACATGATATTAGAAGGCTTATATTACTATGAGCGTTTTTAAAATTTTCTACAAAAGTTCAAAATCACTTTTTTTGGGCAACAAAAATGTTTTGAATATATGTGTGTGTGTATGTATATATATATATATATATATATATATATATAATATACACAGCCATATATATATATATATATATATATATATATATATATATATGTGTATATATATATATATATATATATATATAATATACACACCCATATATATATATATATATATATATATGTGTATATATATATATATATATATATATATATATATACATACACACGTGTATATATATATATATATGTATATATATATGTGTATGTATATGTGCATGTATATACATACATACGTATATATATATATATATATTTTATTTAAATTTTATTTTATTTTTTACTACTGTAAAACAGCTCCCCCCCTAGTGTCTAGTGCACAAAACATGCAGTACCAGGTTTAGGACACATGGGGGAGCTATTGTACAACTAAACAGCTCCTTTACAAAAAAAAATAAAAATGAAGTGAAAGTGAAAGTAAAGCATGTCGGCGGGACACAGCGTCGGCAGCTCGGGACGGGTAAGGGACGCCGGGGGAAAGATAAGGGACACTGGGGCCTCCTAGTAGAGCAGTGTGTGTGTCCCGATCCCCATGATCGGGACACAAACACTGCGCTGCTCAGGATTATTCTATGCAAAACGCTGCCATAAGCTAGTCAGATTTGACTACATAATAGGAGCGATCGCTGTGAGGGGGGGGGGGGACAAACCCCCCCCCCCTAGGTCCCAAGGCAAAATGGCTGGCTATCAGTGATAGTCACCATCTTACCCGGCGCAGCGGGATGTCGCGAGTAGCGGCCAGTATCTGCATGACGTACATGTATGTCACAGGTCGGGAAAACCTTCCCCGTCATGACGTGTATGTATGTCATGGGTCGGGAAGGGGTTAAATGAGGTATGGCTGTTAGTTCCAGATAGGCTTGTCTGGTTATTTCAGAAACTGCTGATCTACTGGGATTTTCATGTACAACCACGTTGAGTTCACAGAGAATGTTCCAAAAAATAGTAAATATCCAGGGAACGTCAGTTGTGTGGATAAATATGCCTTGTTGATGTCAAAGGAGAATTGGCAGATTAGTATGAGATGACAGAAAGGCAACAGTAACTCAAATAGCCACTTGTTACTACTAAGGTATGCAGAATACCATCTCTTAAAGCAGATTGCTACGGCAACAGAAGACCACACTAGATCAGCTAAGAACAGAAAACTGAGGGTACAATTAGTAAAGGCTCTCCAAAATAGGACACTGAAAGACTGCAAGAAACTTGCCTGGTCTGTTGAGTCTTAATTCTAGCTACAACATTTATATGGCAGGGCCAGAATTTGGCATAAACAACATGAAAGCATGGATCCATCTTGCTTTGTATCAACCATTCAAGCTGTTGTTGGTAGTGTAAGGGTGTGGGGGACATTTTCTTGGCACACTTTGAGACCCTTAGTACCAATTTAGCACTTTTTTGAGTATTGATACTGACCATGTCCATTCCTTTATGACCACAGTGTAACTATCTTCTGATGGCTACTTACAGTAGGATAATGCACCATGTCACAAAGCTCACATCATGTCAAACTGGTTTCTTGAACATGACAAATTTGACTAAGTCAAAGTCGTTCCAAATTTCATGAAAAATTTGATTCGGAGTGAGTTCGAATTTCCTCACACTTCATGTTAACGAATCACTTCATTTACTACATTTTGCGCGGGCTGGGGGGCTAAAATGGCGGCTACATGTGTGAGGATTTGGGGCAAGGAAGGCGGGTAGGCAGGATCACCCTGAATCACATGGCGGTATGCAGACAGCTTATCAGCAGCCAGCCTGCCCTGTGATGTCACAGCCCTATATATTTGGCAGCCATTGCCAAAGACATGCATCTTGCTGAGAGAGCAGAGACTGTGTGCGCGCACTAATCACTGTTGCTGACAATACAGATCTTTACAGCAGCGAATCCATTCACCTCAAGTCTGCATCCATTCTGGCTAGAGAGAGAGCAGACACTGTGTGGTCACTAATCAGCGTTACTGACAATACTGATCAGCACATGGGAAATCCATTGAACTCAAGCCTGCATCACTGCAGGCAGGCAGGCAGGCAGGGAGAGTTTAGAAGTTGTTTCATAGTCTGCCAATTGAGATCATCACAGGAAGCACTCCCCATTCAAAGACTGCAAGAAACCATAGTGCAGGCAGGGACAGTTCACAAGTTGTTTCAGAGTCTGTCAATTGAGTTCAGAACTGGGAGCAATCCCCATTCAAAGACTGCAAGCAACCATATTGAAGGCAGGGACAGTTCACAGAGGGAGTATGCTTTTTTCTGTTGCAACCGTACTGGGGTGTATTACTCTAAAAAAAAGTAAAATATATATGCACTCAGCAGTTCTATGTTTTTTCTGGTTAAAGCTCCTAGGGGCCAGTAAGTGTAAAAGCAGTAAAAGACTTATGCACTAAATTGTTACGCTTATTTCTGGTGCAAGCGTACTGGGGCATATTACAAAAAAAGTTAAATGTATACGCACCCTGCTGTTGTACGTGTTTTCTGTTTCAAGCGTATAGTGGCCTGTTAGTGTAAAAGCAGGGATATATACACACACATTGAGTGTTCCGCAAGTTTCTTTTGCAGCCATATAGGGGCGTATTGGTCTATAAAAAGTAAAATATATACGCACACCACTGTTCTACAAGTATGTCAGGCAGAGAAGTGCCAGGCCGTGCACAGAGGAATGGCAAAGGACTAAATTTATCAGCTGCAGGCAGAGGTTTGCAGCAGGGTAGGGCCGCGTGGCAGCAGGAGTCGCAGCGAGAGGCCTGGTCATCCTTTTTCATCCCAAGTGACATCCGACACCCCCAGCCAACAATCGGTTGGTTCCTCAGACTCAACACTCAGTTGGCATGGCCGGGGAGCAGTCCCTGTCCTCCAACTGCCTCTGTCCTTTGCTGTTTCCTCACGCAGAGAAGCATTGTATGCTGTGGGTTGAGCGAGTGGGCACATACTGTTGTCTCTTGGAAATCGGCGAGGACGATGGACTAGAGGACAGTCAGCAGCTACTGCCCAGCAAAGATCTGCCACTTCCTCTGCTAGGCGAGCAAGTAGTGATGAGGGGAGGTGGTGTTGCGAGCATTCAGTCTCTTGAAACAGACACACCGTTGAGGAACTGAAGGATGACATCAATGATGTGCAGACACAACTCGATGATTATGAAGCCGATCACACTTGGGAGCCGGGTGCAGAAGGGGCTTCATCATCATCAGGAGAAGAGGGTGGCAGGTTGCCCGTGAGGCAGCAGTTGAGCCAGCAAGGCAGTAGCATGGTTGGCAGTCAGCATGGTAGCAGCAGTGGGAAGTCTGAAGCCAAACGTGCCTGTGGTAGACCACCTGCTTTGTGGCAGCCTGCCTGCCCGGGAGGTAGAGGAGCAGGTGTTCCCGGAGTCTGCAGCAGTAGCAGTAAGTCAGTGCAGACTGCTACTGGGAAAGTCAGCTACTCGGTGGTCGGGCAGTTTTTTGTCAAGCATCCGGAGGAGGTTAACATGGCCACATGCAAGATGCGTCAGAAGAAGGGGAAGCGTGGCCAGGGTCCGAATGTTGGTACCATGGCCCTGCATCAACATATGCAGCGTCACCATAAAGCGGCCTGGGAGAACCGTGGCTCTAAAGTGATGGTCCAGCCTGCTGCAGCAACTACTGCATCACCCAGTGGCATGCCGCTCCCTGTTTCAGCCAGCCAAGGCTCCACCACCTCAAGTGAAGGGAGCTGTCTGTCATTCCTGTCTTCTATTGGTCCAGATGCTTCTGCTCCTCCTACTTCTTGTCAGTCATTCAGATAGCAATCCATCACCGAAGCGATTTCCAAGAGACAATAGTAGGCCCCCAATCATCCAACGGCGCAGAAGCTGAATGTGCTCCTGTCCAAGTTGCTGGTGCTGCAGTCCCTCCCTTTTCAAGTGCTGGATTCTGCACCTTTCAGAGAACTGATGGCTTGTGCCAAGCTGAGGTGGAGAGTCCCAAGCCATAATTTATTTTCGAAAAAGGCAGTACCAGCCCTGAACAAATATGTAGAACAGTAGGTGGGCCAGTCCTTGAGCCTGTCAGGGTGTGTACCAAAGTGCATGGCAGCGCCGACGTGTAGAGCTGTAACTATGGTCAGGGACAATACATGTCCTTTACGGCCCACTGGGTGAATGTGATTCCTGCATAGCCACACCAGCAACTTGGCCAGGTCATGCCGCTTCCTCCTCCACGCTCTCACGCTGTATGTCCTGCAACAATGTTCGACTCTGCCTCCTCACCCTCCGCCATGTCATCAGGCTCCACTGCACGGACAAGTCACAGTGCCCTCCAGCATACCAGGTGTGCAGGGCACGGCGGTGTCATGCTGTCCTTCACCTGGTTTGCCTTGGCGAATGGAGTCACACAGAGGAGGAACTGCTCAAAGTGATTCGTCAAGAAATCAAATCATGGCTTTCTCCACGACAACGGGAAGAACATCTTGTCTGCGCTGTGTCAAGGATGACTGAGCCATGCGCCCTGCATGGCACCAGTGTTCAGTCTGGTTGTCAAGCAGTTCCTAAAGTGTTCCACCCATCTGCAAGACATCTTAAAAATGGGCAGGAAACTTTGCATGCACTTTAGCCACTCGTACACCGCAACGCACACCCTCCTTGAGCTGCAGCATCAGAACGGCAGCTCCAACATAGTCTGATATGCAACTTTTTGGATCAGCCAGGATTTCCACCCACCAATGCCTGATGCATCAGACTAGATTATCCATGGTGCCACACCAACACTTTGACAATAGAGACCGGTTTCTTCTGCCTTCCTGCCTCACCTCCAGGCTGTGTCATTGTGCCGCCTTATGGTCTCATCAGGCTGCTGCCACCTACAGGCTCTGTCATTGTGCCACCATATGGTCTCCTCATGCTGCTGCCACCTCCAGGCTTTGTCATTGTGCCGCCATATGGTCTCTTCATGCTGCTGCCACCTCCAGGCTCTGTCATTATGCCACTCTGTGGCCTACATAGGCTGTCACCACCTCCAGGCTGTGTCATTGTGCCGCCATGTGATCTTCTCATGCTGCTGCAACCTCCAGGCTCTGTCATTGTTCTGCTCTGTGGCCTACATAGGCTGCCGCCACCTCCAGGCTGTGTCGTTGTGCCGCTCTATGGTCTTGTCATGCTGCTGACACCTCCAGCCTCTGTCATTGTGCTGCTGCATGGTCTTGTCATGCTGATGACACCTCCAGGCTGTGTCATCATGCCGCCCTATGGTCTCATCATGCTGCTGCCACCTCGAGGCTCTGTTATTGTGCCACTCTGCGGCCTACATAGGGTGCCGCCACCTCCAGGCTATTTCATTGTGCCGCCATGTGATCTTCTCATGCTGCTGGCATATTAAACTTACAGTACCAACGGTGTGTACTCACACGTGCATGGCTTTATATTTTAGACAAGCATATTATACTGGCAGGATCTACCCAGTAACCCTCCCGGGTCAGGCTGGCACCACTGAGAGGGAGGAAAAACTGACACACTACTTTGTCTTTGTGCCATTCTGCGGCCTACATAGGCTGCCGCCACCTCTGTATCATTGTGCCATCATATGATCTCATGCTGCTGGTGGCACACTAAACTCGTTCATCTCTTTAAACTCTTCAATTGACATCTCAAAAATCTCTTTAATCTCTTCAATTGTGACGCCATAAAGTCTCCCAACCCTGCTGCCACATCCATACTCTGTCATTGTGCTGCTCTGTGTGATTCTAATAGCGACGCCTGTAATCTGCATGTCATACTGAATCACAGTATTATTTCACTACTCTAGCACACTCCCTATGCATGTTACGGCAAGGCAAAGTGTTCTACACCCCTGTGGAAGCTCTATGTAGCCTGAAAATAGCAATTTTTAATAGAAATTTGCCGCAAATAAATTTGGACAAATCCAAATTTTTTCAGAAAAATCTGCAAATTGTCCGAATCGAATTTTTGAAGAATTCGTCCATCTCTAGTTACATCTATCAGCTGGTTGTCCATGCTCAGGTCCCTGTGCCCTGTTCTCACTGTATGTGCTACACCTCCCTTTCTGCTTCTCATGCACTGACAAGATGACCTGCAGTTCTAGTATACTTTGGATTGAATATGTCAGCATACTATATTTCAGGTTTTTTTTACTAAATAGTAAAGCATATCCTGCTACTCTTCTATAAAGAGGGGGCACAGAATAAAAACATACACCACATTTTTCTTTCTTGTTTTTTTTTTTCTATATGAGTCAATTGCTTATATAAACCATTGCATGCCTACAAAGCGGCAAAAGTCAGTGGCTTCTTTTAGAGGTATATACAAGGGAATGCTGACATACTTCTCTGATGAAAATAAAGAATTAAATTTAAGATTCTAATTTGAACCTGAGCTGTTGGAGAGCTGAATGAGAAGGACAGGATGGCTTCTGTCTTCTGTCCTACTCTTATTAAAAAAGAATGACCCGGCCAGAGGAAGTGTGCGTAGCGCACAAAACAATTTGTTCCGGTTCCCCGTCCTCCAGCTGAGCACCCCCGCCTGCAACCTGTACCCTGTCACTGAATAGTGAATAAAGATTACCTGCTTGGTGAGTGTCGCCTGTTTTGCTTCTCTTGCTTGTTGGATGTCTATGTCGTGTCAGGCTGAGCACCACCGTTCCAGGCGTCATTGTCAAGTGTGTCCTGCAGTGTTTCTCCATTTGTTGCCCTGCGCTTAGTGTCGTATGTGCCGGCCTTTGCCTCCTGTTGCTTCTATTTAAAAAGAATGAGCTTGTTGCTTTACACTTCTATATCCTGTATATATTTTTTACTCCATAGCATCATAGAACTCCATAGAATCATCTGTATCTGCGGGGTCATATAAGTTTGCAGATGCTGTGCGTTGCCTTTGAAGTGAAAAACACATCATATTGTAAGAAGAAAACTAGTCCAGAACACTGACTTTTCTGTGTGGGGTGACAGCACTTATTTTACTTTTCTTTTTTTCTATTATATCAACTCCTGGCTACAAGTATAAACAAACAAACTGCATCAAAAACTGCCATAGAAACTGCATGTGTGACTCCAGCCTAAGTGAAGGAAAATGAGATACCGATATATGCTCTGTGATTGCTATATTAAAGAACCTAAAATTGGATAAAAAGGGGCATTCATTCCATAGGTAGATTTTTTCCTCTATAGCTTATAAAGTATATGATAATTTATATTACCAGGGATAGTTAATAGAGGATTTGGCATGCAAACCTGCTGTAAAAAAAAACAAAAAAACAAGCATTCAGACTGGCCTAAAAATTAGAAACAAATCGAATTTAAATAGCTATGTAAAGCAGGCTGAATAAACACTGCAACATAATGTGATACCATTACTAGCTTATGTACCACACAAATTGGGAGTCTTTAAAACACCATTGTTTTAAATCTCAATGGCAGGCTGTATTAATCTTATTAAATTATCATTCTCCCCAAACATTTACACCTTGCAACTCTTGTTTTTTAAAGTTCTTTAAAACCATAAACTTGATTGAAAATAAAAATAAAACTCTATTTGAGGGATATTCTTGCTCTAAATGAAGCTTAGATAGCAGAGTAGGCCCCCAGTAGGTAGGTTTGAAAAACAAAACATACTCCCCTCAGCTCCCCCTGCAGTCACTGGTGTTCTTCTATCTTTAGGGCCGCAGTCAGCTTCATGCCTGCAGTCATTAGAGGTAGAGCATCTCTACCTTCGGGATGCACAGGCATAGGATGAGGGACATCATCCTACACTTATGTGTTTCTGAATGGACAAACCAGACTTCTAATGCCCAAAGGCATAACGCTGCCTCTATCCTGAGGTCCCCCATACAGTGGTAAAAGCCTTAAGGGGATGGTTAAAACCATGAAACTGCCCTCTTTGCATAAGCCCATGCATTGGAAATGGCAACTTAATGGCCCTATGAAAACAAGGAATGCATGTTATTTCTACAACTTGTAGTAAGACAAATCATTTTTATTTAAAATCTTGGCTGCAAAGGTATTACAAGGCTTAAACTTTGGATAAACTCATTTGCTGGCGAATGTTATTGGGACCAGGCAGTCGTTCTTCTGTTAAAGCAATTATATTGCATTTATACCGACAGCAAGAAAATGAAGATTACCATTAGAACTGTGGGATTTCATGCAGGATAATGATGTTAAAGCAAAACTGTAGCTTTGCTATTTGATGCACTTTAGTCACTATGAACTTAGAGAAATACTTTGCAAAATCATCTTTCGCAATCCTTAAATGTAAAAAATGTCCCTGAAAAGTAAATTAATCACAGGGTAATCTACTGCTGGGAGCTCCATTGACCAATTGGAACATATAGGGAAATATGGTGACAGATTCTTCCGAAACACCACCACGGGGGTTCTGCTCTTAGTTCTGAATAGTTTATAGTAGGAATGAATAAAGAACCTCCCTCTATAATGCATGTGTTCTACCATTTACATTTCTTGTATAAATACATGTATTGTATTCTGTAAATACTAAGAATAATTCCAATGCATGTGCTAAACACATTCTAAACTAGTGTTGAGCGGCAAAGGCCATATTGGAATTCACGATATTTTGCGAATATATGGATGAATATTCATCATATATTCGCTAAATTCGCATATTCGTAATATTCGCGTATGCGAAAATTAGCATATGCGAAAATTTGCATATGCAAATTTGCATATGCAAACAAGTATTAGAGCCTTCTTTACACCACACAAGCTGGAAGCAGAGAGGGGTGATCACTGTGATGTGTACTGTGAAAAAAAAGGAATATTCGTAATTACGAATATATAGTGCTATATTCGCGAATATTCGCGAATATGCGATATTCGTGAATAAAATTCGCATTGCGAATATTCGCGAGCAACACTATTCTAAACCCTGGTTGACCAACATATGCCAAATAAGTGTTCATTTGGCATACTTTGGGTAACATTACTTAACCAGACAACCCATTTTTTTGTGTTTCAATAATGCACAAAACACAATGAATTTCAACCATTTTATCCTGGATTTTGGTGAGTTTTAAGATGTTGTGTTTGGGCATTTTACTGCCATTTAAAATTTCTATTTAGATAAGTCAATAGTAAAAACAAAAGGAGAAAAAATCCTGTAACAGGACACAGCAGGTGGTGGATCCTCTGGGCCTGTGTGGATGATGACGTGAGCCGTGCAAGGGAGTGGAGTCTAAGGTGCCACTGGTTTTCACCAGAGCCCGCCGCAAAGCGGGATGGTCTTGCTGTGGCAGGCGGCACCCAGGTTGCTACCCCTGGCACGACTCGTCCACACAGGTAGCTGGGAGGTGGCATGGCACAGAAGGAGACTGGCAGGACGTGGCAAGATAGCAGTAGGTCAGGGCAGGTGACACAGGTGCAGGAAAGGTAAGGTAGCAAGAACAGGTACACGGTAACAGGAACACAGGACTTTCACTATGGCACAAGGAAACCAAAGATCCGTCAGGCAACCAAGGGAGGAGCTGATGTTTAACCACTTAAGGACCTAGGGCATATGGATACGCCTTGACATCCTGGTACTAAAGGACCCAGGGCGTATCCATACGCCCGTGGGAATTTTGGTCCCTGCCGCACCGGGCGGGGACCGGGCCGGGGTGACTGCTGATATCAATCAGCAGGCATTCCGCGCAAATGCCCAGGGGGGTCATCAGACCCCCCCTCTGTCGGCGATCGGCGCAAATTGCAAGTGAATTCACACTTGCGATTTGCGCCGATTCCGGGTCACACGGGTCTATTGTGACCCGGTGACCCGGATAGAAGGGGGATCGCGGTTGTCTAAGACACCCACGATCCCCCTGTAGGCATAGGAGTGAGGTGGCAGGGTTGCCACCCCTCCTATCCCTGCTATTGGTCTGCTATTGATCGTCAGAGGCGATGACCAATAGCAGACCGGGGGCGGGGGGGGTTAACTTTCGTTTTCCCCGTCTTGCCCACCCACAATAGGAGGGGCAGAACGGGGAATCGAAGGGGACCGGGCGCCGACGTCCACTTACCCGTCCGGAGGCTGCGGCGCCATTGATCGGCGGGCGGCGTGACGTGCGTCTGAAGAGGACGGCTCCCGGGATCCTACGGAAGCCGGTAAGTTGATCTGGAGGGCTACAGTCTGAGACTGTGGTCTCTAACTGTAGCCCTCCAGATGTTGCAAAACTACAACTCCCAGCATGCCCAGACAACTGTTTGGGCATGCTGGAATATGTAGTTTTGCAACAGCTGGAGGGTTGAAGTTTTAGACCACTATACAGTGGTCTCTAAACTATATCCCTCCAGATCTTGCAAAACTACAACTCCTAGCATGCCCACATAGCTGTTTGTTGTCTGAGCATGCTGGGAGTTGTAGTTTTGCAACATCTGGAGGTCCACAGTTTGGAGATCACTGTGCAGTGGTCTAAAAACTGTAGCTCTCCAGATGTTGCAAAACTGCAATTCCCAGCATGCCCAGAAAGCAAACAGCTGTTTCGGCATGCTGGGAGTTGTAGTTGGGTACCTCCAGCTGTTGCATAACTACATCTCCCAGCATGCCCTTCGGTGATAAGTACATGCTGGGAGTTGTAGTTTTGCAACAGCTGGAGGCACACTGGTTGGAAAATACTGAGTTAGGTTACAGAACCTAACTGAAGGTTTTCCAACCAGTGTGCCTCCAGCTGTTGCAAAAGTACAACTCCCAGCATGCACGGTCTGTCAGTACATGCTGGGAGTTGTAGTTTTGAAACAGCTGGAGGTTTGCCCCCCCCCATGTGAATGACCCTGTACATTCACACAGGCAGGTTTACAGTAAATTTCCTGCTTCAAGTTTGGGCTGCGGCAAATTTTTCGCCGCAGCGCAAACTCCTAGCGGAAAATTCACCGTAACACGCCAATGTGAATGTACCCTAAAAACACTACACTACACTAACATATAATAAAGGGTAAAACACTACATATACACCCCCTTACACTGTCCCCCCCAAATAAAAAATTAAAAACGTCTTGTACGGCAGGGTTTCCAAAACGGAGCCTCCAGCTGTTGCAAAACAACAACTCCCAGCATTTCTGGACAGCCACTGACTGTCCAGGCATGCTGGGAGTTTAGCAACAGCTGGAGGGCACCCTGTTTGGGAATCACTGGTGTAGAATACCCCTATGCCCAACCCTATGCAATCCCTAATTTAGTGTTCAAATGCGCATGGCGCTCTCTCACTTCGGAGCCCTGTCGTATTTCAAGGAAACAGTTTAGGGCCATATATGGGGTATCGCCGTACTCGGGAGAAATTGCACTACAAATTTTGGGGGTCTTTTTTTCCTTTTACCGCTTGTGAAAAGGAAAAGTTGGGGGCTACACCAGCCTGTTAGTGTAAAAAAATAAAAAAATTTACACTAACATGCTGGTGTTGCCCCATACTTTTTATTTCCACAAGCGGTAAAAGGAAAAAAGACCCCCAAAATTTGTAACACAATTTCTCCTGAGTACGGAAATACCCCAGATGTGGGCGTAAAATGCTCTGCGGGCACACAACAAGGCTCAGGAGTGAGAGCGCACCATGTACATTTGAGGCCTAAATTGGTAATTTGCACAGGGGTGGCTGATTTTACAGCGGTTCTGACAACGCAAAAAAAAAAAAATACCCACATGTGTCCCCATTTTGGAAACTACACCCCTCACCGAACGTGACAAGGGGTATAGTGAGCCTGAACACCCCACAGGTGTTTGCCAAATTTTCATTAAAGTTGGATGGGAAAATGAAAAAAATTATATTTTTTCATTAAAATGCTGGTGTTACCCTAAATTTTTCATTTTCACAAGGGAAAATAGGGGGTGAAAAAACAAATTTGTAACCCCATCTCTTCTGAGTAAGAACATTCCCCATATGTGAATTTAAAGTGCTCTGCGGGCAAACTACAATGCTCAGAAGAGAAGGAGCGCCATTGGGATTTTGTAGAGAAAATTTGTCCGGAATTGAAGGCCACATGTGTTTACAAAGCCCCCATAGTGCCAGAACAATGGACCCCCGACACATGTGACCCCATTTTGGAAACTACACCCCTCACATAATGTAATAAGGGGTACATTGAGAATTTACGCCCCACAGGTGTCTGACAGATTTTTGGAACAGTGGTCCGTAAAAATGAAAAATAAAATTTTTCATTTGCACAGCCCACTGTTCCAAAGATCTGTGGGGTGTAAATACTCACTGCACCCCTTATTAAATTCTGTGAGGAGTTTAGTTTCCAAAATGGGGTCACATGTGGGGGGGGGCACTGTTCTGGCACCACGGGGGGCTTTATAAATGCACATGGCCCCTGACTACCATTCCAAATGAATTCTCTTTCCAAAAGCTCAATGGCGCTCCTCCTCTTCTGAGCATTGTAGTTCGCCAGCAGAGCATTTTACGTCCTAACATGGGGTATTTCCATACTCAGAAGAAATGGGGTTACAAATTTTGGGGGTCATATTCTCCTATTACCCCTTGTAAAAATTTAAAATTTAGGGGAAAAACTGCATTTTAGTAAAAAAAAATTTTTCATTTACACATCCAAATTTAACGAAAAGTCGTCAAACACCTGTGGGGTGTTAAGGCTCAGCGGACCCCTTGTTACGTTCCTTGAGGGGTGTAGTTTCCAAAATAGTATGCCATGTGGGTATTTTTTGCTGTTCTGGCACCACAGTAGCTTCCTAAATGCGACAAGCCCCCAAAAAACCATTTCAGCAAAAGTTGCTTTCAAAAAGCCAAATGTGACTCCTTCTCTTCTGAGCATTCTAGTTCGCACGCAAAGCATTTTACGTCCTAACATGGGGTATTTCCATACTCAGAAGAGATGGGGTTACAAATTTGGGGGGGCATTTTCTCCCATTACCCTTTGTAAAAATGGTAAATTTGGGGGAAAAACTGTACTTTAGTATGAATTTTTTTTTCCATTTACACATCCGATTTTAACGAAAAGGTGTCAAACACCTGTGGGGTGTTAAGGCTAACTGGACCCCTTGTTACATGCCTTGAGGGGTGTAGTTTCCAAAATGGTATGCCATGTGGTGTGTTCTGCTGTTCTGGCACCATAGGGGCTTTCTAAATGTGACATGCCCCCCAAAAACCATTTCAGCAAAATTCACTATCCAAAATCCCATTGTCGCTCCTTCCCTTCTGTGCCCTCTACTGCGCCCGCCGAACACTTGACATACACATATGAGGTATTTCCTTACTCGAGAGAAATTGGGTTACAAATTTTGGGGGCTTTTTCTCCTATTACCACTTGTAAAAATTCAAAAACTGGGTCTACAAGAACATGCAAGTGTAAAAAATGAAGATTTTGAATTTTCTGCTTCACTTTGCTGCTATTCCTGTGAAACACCTAAAGGGTTAACACACTTACTGAATGTCATTTTGAATACTTTGAGGGGTGCAGTTTTTATAATGGGGTCATTTGTGGGGTATTTATAATATGAAGGCCCTTCAAATCCACTTCAAAACAGAACTGGTCCCTGAAAAATTCAGATTTTGAAAATTTTGTGAAATATTGGAAAATTGCTGCTGCACTTTGAAGCCCTCTGATGTCTTCCAAAAGTAAAAACATGTCAACTTTATGATGCAAACATAAAGTAGACATATTGTATATGTGAATCAATGTATAATTTATTTGGAATATCCATTTTCCTTATAAGCAGAGAGCTTCAAAGTAAAAAAAAATGCAAAATTTTCAATTTTGTCATCAAATTTTGGAATTTTTCACCAAGAAATGATGCAAGTATCGACAAAATGCTACCACTAACATAAAGTAGAATATGTCACGAAAAAACAATCTCGGAATCAGAATGAAAGGTAAAAGCATCCCAGAGTTATTAATGCTTGAAGTGACAGTGGTCAGATGTTCAAAAAATGGCCGGGTCCTTAAGGTATATTTGGGCTGGGTCCTTAAGGGGTTAAGGACAGGGTGCAGGTGTAGACACTTGATTAAATGAGCACTGGCCCTTTAAGTGAAAGAGCTCCGGTGCGCGTGCGCTCTAGGAAGCGGGGGCAGGGGCACCGGGGCTGCGAGGACATGGAGAGGCGGAAGATGAGGGGGGTGAGTGACGGGCTGGTATTCGCATGCGGGCATCGGGGACATAAGCAGAGAGTGCTCATGGCATTACAATTCAATAGCTAATGCCCCAAAAACGCCACTAAAGGGAGAAAAAACTCCACAGACAACAAATATTAGCTGGTCACAGCATTATTTTTGCTATACATTGTCCATGGCATTTTTTCTGGTGTGGCACCAGAAAAATGTCATGACTGGATCAGAAATGAGTTTTGCAGCAGATTACATTGTCTTCCATTCCATTCCTGCAGCTTAAACTGTGAGCAGGAAACTCACAAAACATCCACTCACATAAATGTACTGTAAAGCTGGGTTTCCACTAAAACTATTTTTTTTTTTAAATAAATCTTCACTGCAATTTTTGAACGAAACCCAAAAGTGGACCTATGAACCTATGAGGAAGGAAACATTTTTCCTTTATATTTCCTATTTCTTTGAAAATTTACAGAGGCAGTTCTCCCCCCCCCCCCCCCTCCCCAAAAAAAAAAATAAATAAATAAAAACCTGCAAAATGGAAATCCAGCCTTAGGCAGGTCTTTGGTGACCCCATAGATGACAATGCATCTCTAAGTGGATCTTTCTGCGGATCCGCTCAGAAATAAATATCCTGCAGCGTGAACCTGACCTTCAGGTTTGTTAGTGGATTATTGGCTACAACCATCCGGCCAATCCCCACTCTGGGCAGAAAACATTCACATCACTGGCCAGAGTACAGAGCAGAGATGCGAGCGCTGTATAGAGCCGCTCCGCATCTCTGCTATATTATGGGCGATATGTCTATTAGTACAGGTACTACTACTCCCATCATGGAACAGTGTGTTCCATGCTGGGAGTAGTAGTACTACTACCTAAAAAATGACAAAAAAGAGGAAAAAAAGTGAAACACATACTATTAAAAATTTATAAAATTTTGTTATAAAAAACTATAAATTTCATTAAATACATTTTTTTCCATCACTAATGCATCCATTTTTTTTTTACCCAACAAATTTTGAGTATCCAAAAAAAAAAAAAAAACGCCAAATGGGCGAAAAATGCAATTTCCACGCAAATGAAAAAACGCCAGATGCATGAGATTGCACTGGAGTTTTTTCAGGCATATTTTCTTGCGTTTTTTTTTTTCAAACCAAAAAATGCAGGACAAAAAACCAAGTAGAAACTTAGCCTAAGGAAAAGATTAAAGGAGTATTCCAGGAAAAAACTTTTTTTATATATATCAACTGGTTCCAGAAAGTTAAACAGATTTGGAAATTACTTCCATTAAAAAATCTTAATCCTTTCAGTACTTATTAGCTTCTGAAGTTAAGGTTGTTCTTTTCTGTCTAAGTAATCTCTGATGACACGTGTCTCGGGAAACGCCCAGTTTAGAAGCAAATTCCCATAGCAAAACTCTTCTAAACTGGGCGGTTCCCGAGACACGTGTCATCAGAGATTACTTAGACAGAAAAGAACAACCTAAACTTCAGAAGCTCATAAGTACTGAAAGGATTAAGATGTTTTAATAGAAGTCATTTACAAATCTGTTTAACTTTCTGGAGCCAGTTGATATATAAAAAAAAGTTTTTTCCTGGATAACCCCTTTAAGTGTACTGTTTATTTTCCTCTCATAGAGGTGTTGGTGTGTGGTTGTAGTCACGTCCCTAATATTTGTATTATTCATTTGAACTTCATTAAGCTTGAACCTTAACACAAATGCATGTAAAATGCAAGATGCATGTATGTGCTTTTTTATTATCTTGAGATAGAATTCATGTATAGCATAGATCACATTGGCTTTGTCTAATACACATCTGCGCTGGCAAGTTTTGCTGACATTGCATTTCCCCGAGATTAAAGTGTCATACAAGTAATACTTCTGTTTCAAATGAATGGATAACTCAGGCCAAATCTTCAGAGAGAAATCTTACCACTGAGTATTACACAGCTGATAAAATAAACAATACAACAAAAATAGAAAACATAAAATAATTACAGACAAGAGCAATCCTGTCTGTCATCCATCTAATAGCTGATGCTAGGTTAGGCATTGACATGCTAGAAAAAAAAATGCCTGAATAAAAAAAGCTTTTCACTTTATCTAATAGAACCGTCAGCAATCAGAAAATCTGCAAAGTTACTACCTGGACTCAGAAAATCTGCGTGCCTTACTTTCTTTCTAAACCGAACAAAGGAAGTAGCAGCACTTCACACTGCTACTAAAGCTACACTTCACAAGGCTAAGTTCACACTGCGTACATTTCCTGACATATTATTTTATGCGCACATTTTTTGCCAATGAACAAAAACAAGTATGTGAAATTAAATATGATGGGACATTTTAATCAGTGTGAATTTAGCCGTCTAGTTCTAGTTTATTTCCTACTAGATTTACAGGCAGAAAATCTGCAGCAGAATACACTTGCTGCAAAGTATTAGGGTGTGTTCACACACTAGTAACTAGCAGCGGGAAACCCTCTGTGAGTTACATTATCATTCATTTGAACATGGACAGTCAGCGATAGTGTCAGATTTGCAGACTGTCCACGAACCCATTCAAATGAATGGTAGCGTAACTCTCAGCAGGTTTCCCGCTGAGAGTTACACTAACATTCATTTGAATGGGTTCACGGACAGTCCACAATAGTGTCAGATCTGCAGATTGCCAGCAGACCAATTCAAATTAATTGTAGCGTAACTCGCAGTGGATTTCCCGCAGCGGGAAACCCGCTGCTAGTTACTAGCGTGTAAATGCACCATAGTGTGTAAGTATGAGGCATCTCACTAACTTCTTAACTGGGATAAATAAGAAATAGAGAGGGCTAATTAAATATCCATATGCTCTCCTTCCCCTCTGCACCCTGTTCTAAATTATTATGCAAATTCTATTTAAGTGTGCCAAAGATTAAATATTTAGTTTTTTTTTTAGTTTAACTCATGGATGACATTGTGTCTCAGGGCTCTTTTGATCACTGAAAACAATCTCGGACACCTGTGATTATTAGATTGCCAGGTGAGCCCAACTTATGGAAAAACTACTAAAGGTGGGTAACATAGTTCATAAGGTTGAAAAAAGACCAGAGTCCATCAAGTTCAACCTATATCCCTATTGAGTCCCTACTGAGTTGATCCAGGGGAAGGCAAAAAACCCTCATACTAGAGGTAAAAATTCCTTCCCGACTCCAAATATGGCAGTCAGAATAAATCCCTGGATCAATGTTCTGTCCCTAAAAATTTAGAATCCATAACCAGCAATGTTATCATTCTCCAAGAATGCATCCATACCCCTTTTGAACTCTTTTACAGAGTTCAGCATGACCACCTCCTCAGGCTGAGAATTCCACAATCTCACTGCTCTTACAGTAAAGAACCCCCATCTGTGCTGGTGTAGAAACCTTCTTACCTCTAGACGTAGAGGATGCCCCCTTTTTATATATACAGTCCTGGGTATATATATATAGATCATGGGAGAGATCTCTGTACGGTCCCCTGATATATTTATACATAGTTGTTAGGTTTCCCCTAAGCCTTCTTTTTTCTAAACTAAATAACCCTAATTCTGATCATCTTTCTGGGTACTGTAGTCCTCCCATTCCCCGTATTACCCTGGTTGCCTGCCTTTGAACCCTCTCCAGCTCCACTATATCTTTCTTGTACACTGGTGCCCAGTACTGTACACAGTATTCCATGTGACTAGTGATTTGTTCAGTGGTAGAATTATTTCCATGTCGTGGGCATACAGCTAAATTTACTGTTAACTAAGACTCCCAAGTCCTTTTCCACATCAGCCGTCCCAAGTGTTCTTCCATTAAATACATAATCCCAGCCTCAATTTTTCTTCTCCATGTGCACTTCCTTACATTTATCAGTGTTGAACCTCATCTGCCACTTCCCAGGCCAAACCTCCAACCTATCCAGATCCATTTGTAACAGTTCACTGTCCTGTATTGTGTTTACCGCTTTACAGAGTTTAGAATCATCTGCAAAGATTGCTACTTTACTATTCAACCCCTCTACAAGGTCATTAATGGATATATTAAATAGGACAGGACCCAAGACTGACCCCTGTGGTACCCCACTAGTAACAGTCACCCACTCAGAATAAGTACCATTAATAACCACCCTCTGTTTCCTATCACTGACTTACCCTCTTACACACAGGTTGTGTTCATACAGAGTATTTTCGGTCTTATTTGTTGCCATAAAACATACTGCCATTTGTCAAAATTGCTGCAGGTAATTTCCCATTTTTCTATTTTACAGTAAGATATTGTTATTTTTTTAGTTCATGGCCATAAATAATGAATATGCTCATTATTTTAATGCCTGTTAGGAATTGCAGCTCTTTGTTCATACAGTATGCACTGACGACTGATGCTTTTCCTTAGACTGACATATAACACATTATTTAGTAAAAATACATTGATAATTTTAACTAAATTTTATGGTTATTTGTAATATCAAGACAAACTTTTTCCAGTGAAATATTTATTTATTCTCAACATAATAATAAAAGTAGGTCAAGACAAATAATGAACACATAAACAAAGTTGCTTAATCTGCAGCCCAGGAAAGAGTCAGGTGGAGAACTCTAATTTTATCCCTATCTGAGATGCCTGCCTGTCAAAACTGTAGGTCCCCTGTCCTTATAACCTGGGCCTACAGCAGAAGCTCCTAGTAGACTCTAGGCTAGGTTGGGGATACAAATAATAGATATGGTAAACAGGTATGATTGGCTGCAGCAGGTAATAGCCCCTTACATACCTGTATACCATATCTATTATCTGTATCCTCAACCTAGCCGAGAGTCTACTAGGAAGTTTTGCTGTAGGCCCAGGTCATAAGGACAAGGGACCTACAGTTTTGACAGGCAGGCATCTCAGATAGGGATAACATTAGAGTGACTCTTTCCTGGGCTGCAGATTAAGCAACTTTGTTTATGTGTTCATTATATGTCTTGAACCACTTCTATTATTAAGTTGAGAATAAATAAATATTTTAACGGAAAATGTTTTTCTTGATATTTCTATGACTAACACAATATATTTCCTATATTACCTTAGACCAGTAACGTCTATACAAGTTACGTCTATGAGCCCATATTATAGTAAAAAATATGGCTTCTTTTACACTGTGTGAACATGAAAAGAAAAAGAAAAATGCATATACACCTGAATGTACAACATATCACCTGTTGACAGGAAATTGAACAGTACAGTACTATAAATCAGGGCTGTATCATCATTGGCGCTCCTGAAGCACCTGTTCCGGGCCCCGTGCCCGCGGGGGCACCCTTAACATTCGGGACATCCCTGCGGGCTGCTCAGTAGCGGTTCGGGGGGGGGGGGGGATTGTTTTAAGGTGGCCGCAGCACCGGCTGCTTGTAAAAGATCAGTAGCTCCTGGGGGCCTGGACACCTCCTCCTGCTATTTTTCATATTTCCTTACCCGGCCGCGCTCGGCAGGCTCAGGTAATGCGTAGGGTCTTGTGGGCTGTGATGAGTGACGTCTCCTGTGGCTCCTCTGCGCGGCATTAGGGACCTTACTCATCATTTCCTGCAGCCGCTACAGGGCACAGTTTTCTTCATTACACCACAGCGCTGCAGGAAATGAGGAGTGACGAGGCTGTATGTCTGTGGAGGACACTGCCAACGTAATGTGGGGGGATTACAACCTAAAGCGGGGGAACTGCAACCTACTGTGGGGGAACTGTCATGCCCCCTCCTATAGACTTGCATTGAGGGGGCGGGGCGTGACGTCACACAGGGGCGGAATCGTGACATCACGATCTTTTGTTCCCATGGTCGGGAGCCAGAACCTCCAGCGCTGCCGGAAGCAGATACAGGTGGGTGCTGCATGCTATATTGGGACCCCGCAATCAGACATTTTATCCCCTATCCTTTGAATAGGGGATAAGATGTCTAGGGGTGGAGAACCCCTTTAAGGACCAGGGGAGGACTAAGGCTAAGTTTCCAGAGAAGGCAAAAGCTCAAGAAAAAAAATGCCAAAAAATTACCATAACACAGGAAAAAGCAGTAGCAGTTTTTCTGTGCTTTTGCAGGTAAGAAAAAAGGGTGAAACCTAGCCTTAGGGGTCTCTGGGAGCAGGAGTCTGGAGGAGGACTTAGGGGTCTGGGGGGCAGAGGGGTCTGGGGGAATTAGGGCTCGTCCACACTATGAACTTCCGCCAGCAGAATTTCGCTTGTTTTCAATGGGATGCTGCTGCTCTGTGCACACTACGGAAGACACAGTGTGTGGTAGTATTATTTTTTGAGGGCATGATGTTTGGCAGTATAATATACAGAGTACACAGGGTTTGGCAGTATTATATTTAGGAAGCACAGTCTCTTGAAGGGTTATAATGATTGTTGTCTTTATGCAGAGGATGAGGATCGTCTGGCAAAGTGAGGAACCAATGATGTCCAACTTTACAGAGGAAGATGGAGCTGGAAGAAGACATGGTGTCTGGACCATATGAAGAAGAAAAGGAAAGACAACAGAGAAGACATCTCCTGTGAGTTGTGTTATGTTTGTGAATTCTCCTGACTGTCCCATTAGGTCTCTCATCACTTCTAAGTTTTGCAGTAATAATGGATGACACTGTTCCCCAATTTGATGCTCTAGCTGTTACAAAATTACAACTCCTATAATGCCTGAAGCTCTTCAGACATAATGGGTGTTGTAGCTTTGCAACAGCTGGAAAGAGTGACTTGAACTGAAGTGATTTCAGCCCATGCAGCCCATGTTATTTTAACGGGGGCCTGACTCCTGTTCCACTCAGTGGAAGGGGGGCTGCAGAATGTACACATTTTTTTTTTTTACTGCTATGTGGATGTACCCTAATACTGGCCATAATACATAAGACTTCGGCCACTATATGGCCAAGCAAAGTAATAAAAAACTAAAAAACTAAAAACAACACAGTGAGTGTAATGACTGACTGGGGGAACAGGGAGAGTGAGCCCTAAACACTCTCCCTGCCTACTTGCCCATACACCATAAGTGGTGAATTGACAACTTTGGGCAGGTCCCTCCCTGCGCTACAGTGGAAACAAATAATATACATAGTCGGTCACAGGCCAGAAAGCAGAATATAGTGTATTAACAAACAGTTCATAAACCAGATATCAGATAAACGGCAGACATGATAATATGAACAAGACTAGGTATGCAACAAGAATGCAGCAGAATCCAAGAGATGCAGGGGATGGACGGAAAAACTGAAAGCTAAAACACTAAACTGATCTACAACGTAGAGGAACACTGGTCAATATACTAAACAGGATATTTCTCAAGATTCAAAACAGGATATATTTCAAGAAACAAAACAGGATAAATTAAAAACCAAACTTCACTATGTGGAGGAACTGGACAGAATTCTCAGTGTGAATACAGACTAAGCAGAACAGACATACATGCTAAAAACCGCCAAATAACACAGACCAAAATCTACAATAAACAAGACTATTTAAATATGGCTAAAAAAGATAAATGCAAAGTGCATGCTCAATCAGACTTGGAAGTTTATTGCACAAACAAACAGACATCATAGTAGCATTATTGCACAAAATAACCAGCAGCTAGAATGCAGGAGAACTCTGGTTAAATAACCCCATCCGAGTTCTCATTCATTCAGAGCATTAACTTTTCCCTATCCAGGAAGAATAACAAACTGCTCTGATCATACTAGTGTGTGAATACACACCTAAACAGAAAAATACAAAAGCAAACGGACATTACAGTGAGCTTGCACAGAGTAGCAAATGATCAGCTGAGTTCGGCCTATCATTCCAAACACTTTTTTTTTCCAGGTGTGGTTGACTAAAAAAATCCAGCATGATCAATGACAATTTTTGCAGACATAATATTGCTGTCAGGCATCATAAATGTTAGTTTACAAATAACGAACAGATGCTGGTTAGCCTAAATCTGCCATTTGGCCCATCAATATCTTATGTATATTGCCAGTTTAAGGCTCACATCACAATAGCGTTGAAATAGTCTGGGGATCCTAGGAGAAAGTAGATGTAAGAACCCGAAGGGTTAAACATCCCTGAGAGTGTTAGTTTATCTGGTTGCTGTGGCTACACCTAGCTATGGGCTGGTCAGCTGACCTTGTTAGTTCCCCTGTATGTTGCCTATGTAAACCTGCAGTCTGTTTTCAGGCCTTGCCTGTGAAAGAGCTCACTCAATTAACTAGCATTTATTATCTGTATCCCTGATCTTCTAGAATTTGTGACTTTCTGGCTTGGCTTCCTGACTCTTCTCTGTATTTGCGACTTGGCACCTTTGACAACTCCTGGTATTGACTTGGCTAGAGGACATTGACTCCTTGTGTGTGTGTGTGTTAGATATTATTTCTGTTAGTCTGTGTGCTCCTTTACTGTATTCTGGCCTGTGTCTGTATTGTAAGTTTATTTTGTTGACAGTGACTTCCATCACATATTTAGGGAGGGACTGTCACCGTGGTTGTCAATCCGCTATTTAGGGCAGATAGGCAAGTTTGCAGGGATAAAGGGAGTGGGTGAGATCAGTGCTGCACTCCTTCCTTGCCTATACATGACAGTAGATGAGAAATATTTGCTAAAGAATAGCTTCCTTTTCCAGAGAGTTATATATATTTTTTATTCTTAAAGAGGTTATCCAGTATATCAAATCTTATCTCCCACGTGGCACCCCACTCTCCTCATGAATTGAGGCATGTCGATCAGTGCATCAAGCTGTGGCCGTCACATGCCCCTCTATGGATCTCTATGGGAGAGTCAGAGATCCAGTGTTTGGGTATCTCTGGCTCTCCCATAGAGATGCATGGAGAGGATGTATAAATCACAGCTTCATGCTGTGGTACACACACTCGATTCATACATAGAGCCTGGGCGCACCCCATTCATGCAGAGGTTACCACAGCCTCCCCCCCCCCCCTTTGCGCGCAATCTGACACTTATCCCCTATCCTGCGGAATGTAATTTGTAATACTGGGCTACTCCTTTAATATAACCAGCCTTTTTGAATCCTAAATGTTGTAGATAGACCACATGTTTTATTTGTAGTGATTCATCTATACCAATGTATCCCCACTTACTTCCTCTATAGTGGTCCCTCATAACAGGGTTGATGATACATGTTTTATGATCCCTCCTTATCCTGTACTGGGTCAAAAAGATGCTGATGGCTTGATCAAGACTTAGACTTTCCCTTATGTACTGTCAACAACCACCACAAATGTATTTGCTGGCACAGTTACACTACTTTCTGAGAGTTTAGGTAGGGTTATCGAGGAGGGCTGTTGATATATATCCCTTCGTTTCTCAAGTTTCAGTGTTTGTTGACTTCACTGTAGAGCTGGCCAAGTCATCGGATTCCAACATGTCCGTTCCTTTGTTTCTCTGACAGATAAGTGTTGCCACATGTCTTTGAAAGTGGCTTCTTCACCTCTTCCAATGCCAGTAACCACTTAAGCTTGGCGAGTGTTTATCAGGGATCCAGGTGCTGATTAACATCATGCATATAGCTTCCTGCAGCAGTCCTGCGATTAATGCATGGTAGGGTATCATTTGATTGTTCAAGTCCTTATTATTGCATTTTGTAGATTTCCAGTGTGGATTCTTTGCCATAGATCTGTATAAAAGTAAAGAGTGCTGCACGATATGGCTCAATAATGTATATAAATATTTTTTAGAAAATCTATAGCTGTTATTTTTTAGTAAATCTATATATTTTCCTCCTCTAGGTAATTCTTTACATTGATTCTTGTACCCTAATCTACTTCATTAAAATAATTTACTAACTAATCAACTAAATAAATAAATAAATACTACTACTACTATTACTACTAATATATATATATATATATATATATATATATATATATATACATATATATACATATTGTTATATTGCTACATACTTACTAGTATTATTATTTTCCAAATTGTTATTAATACGATTTATTTTTATCTATTTTGTAAGAATATTCTGTTTTGATCCTACCTATGTTAAATCTATATTTTTCAGTGGTGGACTACAATGACTGTTATAAGTTTCTGTCCTCCTGCAGGAATAGTTATCTATATGGCTAAGTATTTCCCTAGAAAAAGTAGCATGTATTGCATGGTTAATGAAGTAGAATGACTGAAACAGCTGGTGCAGGTGTATTACTGTCACTGTAGACTACAGGCTGATTGTAATAAAGTTTTATATATGTATACACATTCGTTACCAACTGTATGTGCATTTTAACTACCCCCTAGACTATTTGGTTTTATATGTTCAGATCTATAATACAAGCTCCTGATTTAACCCTGAACGACTTGTAATTTAGAGCAAGTTGCAAGTCTATGTACAGAAGCCTGGATAAATGCAAAATTGGAAATATGGAAATATAGTAATAGTAATAAAAAATAGAGAGGAAAAGCACAAAAGAAGAGCTCCAGTTAGGCACTGGAAAAATCTCCAGAACACTCCATTTGCAGGTGGACCAGCTGTATTAACAAGTGACCAGAGTTCATTGAAGGCAGAGGTTATAGAACATAAATGAACAGCTGCGGGCGGACTTGAAGTCAATATATGACATCACCAGATTTCATTCCAAATGGAAAAAGAAGCTTTTGAAGCCTGCTTTAGATTTGTTGTCATTTGAAATCATTAGCATGCTCGAGTAGATCAAGTAATAGAAAGAGGATATATAAAAAGAGGTGGGTTTAAAAAGGTAAAGTCCAAATCTAAGACGGGAGTCTAACAGTGGAGCCTTTTAGTGGTTATACAACCAACTCCATGGTTCAGGAAATATTTGGCAGTATGTGTTTGGTTTGCAGGTCGCAGTCAGAGGTTCGGTCTTCAACAGAGCCAGGGATTTCTGATGAGAGCCAGGGAAATAGCCTGTCCTAGGGAGTTGAAACTTTGCACATACAAAAGCAGATGGTGAACCGTGAACCTCAATTTGTGAAGCACAACGTATTGGAAGAGTTTCTATTTTTTTTGTTATGTTGGTTAAAGTTGAAAGAAAATCCGGTCTCTGGTGGATTCTCATTTTTCGTGTTAAGGTGCAATGGAAATTTTGTTTTATAATACAGTACATTTATACATGGGTAGAAGTAAGTTAAGTAAATAGACAATACTGTCTGTATGAATATGGCACAATTTAAAATATATAGAAGGGGCATTTTTTTTTATTGGACATTATTTGATTTCTTAGGCAAGCCATGGAAAGAGGATAATCTGCTCGAGACTGATGTGAAAGACAGAGCTCCGCTGAGGCCAAGTTGTGTTTAAAGCACATTCCGCCATCGTGCAAGCTTTGTGTAACCCCAACGTAATTCTAGTAGCTGCAGTAAATAAACAGTCCCTCCACTCCCTGGAAACTTGTAATGGACAAGTTCTCAGTTATGCTCACATGAGAAACCTTATGTCCCATTTGCTTCTATTTTATTATTATTCTATTCTATTATGATTTTGTGCAAACTAACAATAGCGTGGGATAACGGGGAAAGATCTCAGCAATGCCCTGATAAAAGGGTACTGGGCATGACATTTAGTGTGCTAGGATTTTTTCATTCAGAGCCGTGGGAAAGGTCATGAAGAGTATGCTTTAGAGTAGGGTCACACGTGCCGTATTTTGCTGCATATCTTCTGCAGCAGATTTTGTTACCCATTGAGTTCAAGGTTTTTCCGTTTTTGCACTTCCGTTTTTTCCTCCTTACTTAAAAAAAAATCATATCTCTTTCAATTTTGCACCAAAAAATCCATATGATTGCTTATTTTTGTGCCATCAATTCTACTTTATAATGACATCAGTAATTTTACCAAAAAATCTACGGCGAAACGGAAAAAAAATAATTGTGCAACAAAATTGAAGAAAAAACACCATTTTGGAAATTTTGGGCACTTCCGTTTCTACGCAGTAAATTTTTCAGTAAAAATTACTTTTTTATTCTGTAGGTCCATATGATTAAAATGATACCCTACTTATATAGGTTTGATTTTGTCGTACTACTGGGAAAAATCATAACTACATGCAGGATAATGTATATGTTTAAAACTGTTATCTTCTGACCCCTATTACTTTTTTATTTTTCCGCATACGGGGCGGTATGAGGGCACGTTTTTTGCGCCGTGATTTAAAGTTTTAACGGTTCCATTTTTGTATAGATTTGACTTTTTGATCTTTTTATCCTTTTTTCATGATATAAAAAGTGACAAAAAATACGCTATTTTGGACTTTGGAATTTTTTTTGCGTGTACGCCATTGAATGTGCGGTTTAACTGATATATTTTTATAATTCAGACATTTCCACACAAGGCGATATGCCACATATGTTTATTTTCATTTTTATTTAGACTTTTTTTTTTTTTATGGGAAAAGGGGGGTGATTCTTTTATTAGGGAAGGGGGTTAAATGATCTTTATTAACTTTTTTCCACTTTTTTTTTGCAATGTTATAGCCCCCATAGGGGACTATAACATGCAGTACATTGAACTCTCATACTGTTCAATGATATGCCATAGTATAGCATTGATCAATGTTTCTGCCGCTTGATTGCTCCTGCCTTGATCTAAGGCACAGAGCAGTCATTCGGCGATTGGACACGGTGTAGGAAGGTAAGGCACCCTTCTCATGTCCTCCAGCGGTTAGCTCAGTGAGCTGTTCGGGACAGCCACAGAAATATTGCGGCAGTCCCAAACAGCTCACTGAGCTAACCGGCACTGATTAGCTTTCACTTTAGACACGGCAATCAACTTTGAACGCCGTGTCTGAATGGTTAATAGCGCGTGGCACAGTGATCAGTGCCGCACGCTATTAGCCACGGGTCCCGGCCATTGCTAGGTGTCGGGCCCAACCCCCTTATAGAAAGGGAGAGGACCCAGGATGTACCGGTACGTCCTGGGTCGGGAAGGGGTTAAAGTGTAACTGTTGCTTTAAAAAAACTTTTGACATGTTTTAGAGTGTTCAGACTCCGACCAGTTGTTAGAATGAGCGGGGGGAAAGTACAGCTGACCGAGACAATCCCACAGACATACATTGTAAGTTTGTCTCTCTTAGAAGGTTCCTCTGCCAGCTAGTTCTATCTATTGGTTGTGGTCTGAAAACTCTGACCAAGACAGATCAAATTTTTTTATATGTCTCAACAACATAAAGGCAAAATTACGTTGCCACTCAAAGTCACAAATAACCGAATTATCACTTTAAATGAAAGAATATTTATTTATAAAACCGATGGTTCCTTGTGTCCCCATTTACTCAATAGTGTTGCTCGCGAATATTCGCAATTCGAATTTTATTCGCGAATATCGCATATTCGTGAATTTGCGAATATTTGCAAATATAGCACTATATATTCGTAATTACGAATATTCATTTTTTTTTTTTTACAGTACACATCACAGTGATCATCCCTCTCTGCTTCCAGCTTGTGTGGTGTAAAGAAGGCTCTAATACTACTGTGTGAGCCTGGCGTGCGCATTTTCGCATATGCAAAAATTTGCATATGCAAATTTTCGCAATTGCGAATTCTGGAATATGCTAAATTTTATAAGCTAATTTTCGCATATGCGAAAATTTTACCAGAATATTACAAATATGCAAATTTAGCGAATATATGACGAATATTCATCCATATATTCGCGAAATATCGCGAATTCGAATATGGCCTATGCCGCTCAACACTATTACTCAATTCTGGTGAGTAAGTGGGGACACAAGGGCCCTGTGACCCACCGGTTTGTGGTGATATAGGTTCTATAAATAAAAATTATTTTATTTAAAGTGATAACCCAGTTATTTGTGACTTCAAGCCCCAATGCAATTTTGTCTTTATACTTGGTTTTATTTTATCATCTGGAGTATAGATGTCAAGTTGGCCAGCCCAGTCTTAAAGGGGTACTACCGTGGAAAACTTTTTTTTTTTTTTTTTAAATCAACTGGTGCCAGAAAGTTAAACAGATTTGTAAATCCCTTCTATAAAAAAAATCTCAATCCTTCCAGTACTTTTTAGGGGCTGTTTACTTAAAGAGAAATCCAAAAAAAGAAATGCATTTCCTGTGATGTCCTGACCACAGTGCTCTCTGCTGACCTCTGCTGTCCATTTTAGGAACTGGAGAAAATCCCCATAGCAAACATATACTTCTCTGGACGGTTCCTAAAATGGACAGCAGAGAGCACTGTGGTCAGGACATCACAGGAAATGCATTTCTTTTTGGATTTCTCTTTAATATACAGCCCCTAAAAAGTACTGGAAGGATTAAGATTTTTTTTAATAGAAGTGATTTACAAATCTGTTTAACTTTCTGGCACCAGTTGATTTAAAATAAAATGTTTTCCACGGTAGTACCCCTTTAAATGGTAAATAGCGAGTCCATTAACCACTTAAATGGGTACTCCGGCAAAAAACATCTTATGATCAGACATCTTATCCCCATTTTGCCCTTAGGACACAGCAAATTACATTATTTGCATTTTTGTTTTTTCTTTCAAGAGAAGCCTTTCACGAGACACAACTCTTTTATTTATTTTTTATCCACAGACCCTTATGAGTTTTTTTTGGTGAGACTAATTGTACTTTGTAATTACACTTTTGAATTTACCATAAAAATCTACAGCGAAACAAAAAAGATTTTTATTTATTGGGTAAATTGAAAAGAAACCTGCAATTTTACAGTACAATGTAGATGCCCATCTAGGCACGTCTGGATTCCCATTATACCATGGGCTATGGGATCAAGTAAAAAAGACCTCATGAACATTTCTGAATTTCCATAACTCACTTTGGGAATCAAATAGTGATTTGATTCATATAATGCATTATATGGTACAGTTTTTGATTAATTTAAAACACATTTCTCTGAGATTATAAAAATCCTGCATTTGATCAATTAATATTATGCACAAAAATTAGATACTGTATTTTATATCTAATACTGTCATCAGAATATTACATTCATACAGTTTTCTTGTGATGCCAAAAGCTTGGTATAATTTGCACTGTTTTGTCTAACAATAAAACTGGCAAACATTCAGCAAGAAGAGTACATAACGTTCTAGAAAGATTGGAACACCATCTTCAGCAGATGTATAGAGCCGAGCACATGGTTTGGTCTTAGATCAGGAAATAAACTACCCATGTCATAATATCAGGACTCTATTACAACGGGACTGTTTAAACAACCGGGGCATTCACGTACTGTATTGTCCTTATGTGTATACAAATGTAACATTGAATGACAGTATTGCAAATTTCTATTTAGAACTTTGGTTATTTTACATAATTTACAGACAGAACAAGTAATGTACTGGAAAATATGACCCTACATAAGAAAATATTGTCTTGTTATTGTAACGTACAATAATAAATACTTCATAATTTTTCTCAAGTAATGTTTACTAAAAATGTTCTACGGTATAAATTTCCCAGCTCAAGAGAAACTGATTATATGATATATTTTTCTATTATCTATATTTATGTACTTTTAAAACTGTACACAGCACAGTATGCCTGTAGTGTCCCAGAGAGACGGGCCGTTTCTACATGATATATTTAACAATGTATATTTAGATTGATAAATGGGTGGCTGTAGGGGGTGCTGTTTGTGAGAAACCGGCTGCAATGATCACATTTTAAATTTGTATAATATAACATCATTTGCTGGGAGACCCCAATATTATCTGTTGAAGTGATCCCTATGTGCATAGAATAAGATCGGTTTCTACAGCACACAGTCACCTAAACAACTTAGTGCCATGAACCACACATTTACTACACAGGACTAGCATCGTAAATGCTCACAAATGTGGGCGCTGAGTGCAAAAAAAGTGGGCTGTGATTGGCAGCCAGCTTCTGGCTGCAACGGCCAAGATCTGAGATAATACCAATCTAAGCCATTTTACCCCTTAGTTGCCATGATCAATAGTGATCAAGGCATCCAAGGGATCCAAATATAACTAAAGGGAGTCCTTCGTCCCACTGTTTTCCGGACAACTTGTGATGTAATCATGGGACAACATAAATATGGGCGCCAACAACTTAAGAATTACTCCCATAGTTGCCATATGTAATTGCGTATTAGGCTTGGCCTTGTACATGTCATTTATGTACTTGAATACAGAATTAATCTAACATATCATCTGTTAAAAGTTACAGTTACTGTATAAGTAAACGTCTTTTAGTAGTTACTTTTAGACAGATACAAAAAGCTTTTTTTTTTTTTGGTTAAAGAGGTTATCCACCATAAAGTGATTTTAGTATGTACCTGGCAGACAATAATGGACATGCTTAGGAAGGATCTGCACTTGTCTTTGGGCTAAATGGCTATGTTGTGAGATTACCATAACAATGTGGCTAGCTTTTTGTGAACTGGTATTTCCTGTTTGAGTTTTCCTTTTTTGCCTACAAATCCCATAATTCTGTTTTTCCTCCCTCCCACACATCAGCCACCCCACCCATTGAAACATAAATACGCTGCATCCATTCAAAAGTCCTGTGGTTTTCAATCAGGGTGCCCACAGCTGTTGCCTTAGTTGCAGTTTGATCTCTCCCACCAAGTGATCCCTCCACCCATTGAAGCAGACAGGCTCCCTGTCATCAGCTGACTAGTGAGATCAGGTCTCAGCTGCATTGCAACCTGGGGAAAATCTGAGACAACAGTCATTTTGTATGCTGTTAAAAGAAATATTGGGGGGGGGGGGGGGGAAACACATAAGAATTGTGAGAAAACCATCACACACAGGTACAGACACTATATTATGAACTACACTAACTTTACAGCCCCTGTAGCATAGTCAAATAAAAAAATCCTGGAATACCTTTTTAAGTGCTCAAACTTAAAAACCTGTAAGCATTCCAACCCACAGAATAAAGTTAACATTTTATTAATACTGTACTTTATGTTAGAAGAGGTATCAAGAAAATAATGCAACTACAATAATATTTTTATGATTTTTTTAATGTGTATATAGAAAAATAAAAAGTTAGACAAAAAGCCAATTTTTCTAAATTCTTTCATTGTGGTGGTCTATCCCTGCTATCTCAAAAACACAGGATCTCATCAGAAGGGAGTGACAGTTGCACGTGCTCACCACTGCGGATCCGCTGGTGACCCGACCCTACTCGGGGGAAAAAAGCTGGAGGCACACTATAGGGTGGGGACACCAGGTACACATACAGGTTCTGCTGCATATTTGCATATCTGCTGCTGATTTTGCTACACAAGGCAAAAACAAACCATTAGACAACTGTTCCTATAAAAAAAAAAAAAAGCCTTCATATGACTATATTGACAGAGAAATCAAAAAGGTGTGGCTCTTGAAAGGCAGAGCTTAAAAAAAAAAAAAAAAAACAGCAACCATAACTTGCCATGCAACCAGGGGTTAAAGGGGTTGAAAACAAAAACAAATGTTTTCAAATAAACTGGGGCCAGAAAATTAAACATATTTGTAAATTACTTCTATTTAAAAATCTTAATTCTTCGAGTACTTATCATCTGCTGTATACTACAGAGGAAGCTGTATAAGGATTTCTTTGTACTCTGGACAGTTCCTGACACGGACAGAGGTGTCAGCAGGGAGCACTGTGGTCAGAATGGAAAGAACTACACAACTTCCTGTGGAGCATAAAGTAGCTGATAAGTACTGGAAGGATTAAGATTTAAAAAAAGAAGTCATTTACAAATATGTTTAACTTTCTGGATCCAGTTGATTTGAAAAAAAAAAAAAAAAAATGTCCCCTGGAGTACCCCTCTAAACCCCCAATTATTGGTGGTTAGAAAATGGTTACAAGTATCTGATGGGCATAATTGTACATATTCACAATTTATGAATACACTGGTTTAATCATAGCAGTATATAACTGTGACAAATGATAGCTGTACAGTTGCTGCTGCTAGTTTGCACATTTGGCCCATATCACAATGATTATTGCTACGTGTATATGTCGCTTTGCATGCAAGTAATAACAAACAAATATACTGTAGTTGCACTTTCCCTCTGTGATATGTTTACATTCACAATAATTCTTTTTTATTGTTTTTTCAGGATACTTTAGAATGCCACATTGGGGTACCTGAAATGAAATATACACCTGACTACATCTGCGTCTGTAAAATGACAACAAGATCTTACCATAAAGTCAAAGTATAATCTGCACACAAATGGTACTAGAAAGCCATCCATCAAGTGTTTCCTGAATAATGTCGAGTTGTACTGATTTGTGATAATGTTCAAGGAAAATCAGACTTCCAGCAAGCTTGTTGAATACATTAGACGATAATTGACACACATTTTATAGCTATCTTGAGCAGATAATGATAGGGTAGTCTCAGCCAGGTGTATTATTAAAATGACACTGCAGGAAATCATTGTGAATTATGCTTCTAGAAGAGCGGCTCTGTGAGGCCTGAAGGTAATTTGTGCTAAAGGTTTTATGCCATAGTAAAAATGTTAATAAGATCTAATTATAGAAATGTTACCATTGTTTATTAGTAGACACAAGCACATTCACCACTAGCTCCTTCCCTTACCATTTACATAGAATTTAGTAAAACTGAACAAACCTTTTAGTAAATAAATGGACCATTGACATAAGTGCCTGTATAGTAGATTCTGGGGAAAAATCTGATGTGTTGGTGCTCACTGATACTTCAAAAATCGCACTCTCAATTAGACTCATCCAGTACTCCCTTTTGTAGTAGAAATTTAAATCCATTCATGTATTTATTAGCTATATTAAGGGCACAATACAGTTTTAAAAAGTGCACAAAAAACATAAAAAAAACAAAAATGACATGTTTCGGGTGCATGTCCTTACTTATGGCATGCATACACAGTTGTCAGTGATATGTAGTTATAGCAAGTAGCACTCACGGCTCCTCCCCTCTCATGACTTCACTTCCGCTCGTTATAATACAATAGATATACACTCGCTGACCACTTTATTTGATACACCTTGCTAGTACTGGCATTCTACTGGAAACATTCCTCAGAGATTTTGGTTCATATGGACATAATGGCATCACGCAGTTTCTGCAGATTTGTTGTCTGCACATCCAGAATATGAATCTCCCATTCCACCACATCCCAAAAGTGATCTGTTAGATTGAGATCTGGTGACTGTGGAGGCCATTGGAGAACAATGAACTCATTGTTATGTTCGAGAAACCAGTTTGAGATGATGTGAGCTTTGTGACATGGTGCATTATCCTGCTGGAAGTAGCGGGACATGGGCACACTGTGGTCATAAAGGAAAGGCATGGTCAGTAACAATACTCAGGTAGGCTTTCACATTTAAAAAATGCTTAATTGGTATTAAGGGGACCAATGTGTGCCAAGAAAATGTCCCCCATACCATTGCGCGACCACAAGACAGGATGATCCATACTTTCAAGTTGTTGACACCAAATTCTGAGCCTGCCATTAGAATTCCGCAGCTGGAAGTAAAACTCATCAGATCAGGCAATATTCTTCCAGTCTTCCATTATACATTGAGCCTTTGTGAAAACCTGAGTTCTTAGCTAAGTGGTACCCGGTGTAGTCATCTGCTGCTGTAGCCCATCTTCTTCAAAGTTTGATGTGTTGTACTTTCAGAGATGGTATTTTCTTCCCCCTTTCTGATGCTCAGCTTGAACTTCAGCAAGCTGTCTTGTCTTGCAGCGATGATGGTCTAGTGCTAGTTGTAGTCAGCGGACAGCAGGCCGGGGTGGACTTACCACTTTTCTATAATAGCACCTTTTCCAGGCTCGCACAAAGCGAGTCTGGCAAAGTTTCAATGTTAGTCATACATTATTTCAGAAAAAGTTCAGAACAAAACTGTGTTCTGCAGTTTTGGCTCGCTCTTCTCTACTCTTGTTAAGGTTACCAGCCTAGGTATAAAAAGATCACTAGAAAGATCTCTGTACTGTCCATTCATATGATTGTACATTGTGATCAAATCGCCCCGCAAGACATATTTTCTCCAAACTAAATAACCTCAAGATTAATAACCAGAAGCAACTATCATTGAAGTGTCTAGATGCCTCTGACAGGACTTTATTACTACTTACATCCATGCTCCATGATGCAGATAAGTGCTCTGAGATGTGTACTTTAAATGAGTTGTCTGGGACTTTTCAATAAATTAGCATTGCATTGACTAATTGAAGTATTGTATGGTCACATGACTGCTCTGCCTGTGATTTATTGATTTCCAATGATGTCATGTTCTCTCTGAAGTCTTTTTCCTTCCAGTGAACATGATGTCACAGGATGAATCATCAGGTGGGTGGGGACAGGAATCCCTCCTATGGGATGGCTGGAATTTTACCTCCACTCCTGTAGGCAACTTTGGCTGATAGCAGCCGACACTCACTGGCTATGAAGTGAGCTCATCTCCTGAGCTCGCTTCATAGTAACCAGGTGCGCACACAATGCATATATACATTGGCCCTGATTTAATAAAATCCAACCGACTTTTTTCTCGGTTTATGCACCTACATTTTCTGACGCACCATCCGTGCGACTAATTCTGGGCACAAATTTTACACCGCACAACCTACACTTCTTTTTTATTACAAGAAAATGGGCGTGGTTAACCAAAAATGGGCGTGTTCCCGACAAAAAGCAGAAATTATTCGGAGTACTTCCAAAATCACTCCTGAAAAGCGTGAGATTGGCTCACAGAATAACCGACAGCCAAGAGAATGTGTAAAAACTACCAAAAGCAAGTGATTTTGGCAAAGGCACAGCTTAACGTGGTGGGGTGCTTAAACTATTTTCTTTTTTGTTCCATTGTTTTAAAGTTCTACACAATGATTTTTAGAATATGCAATGCATTTTAAACTTTAAAATAATAAATAACCCAATGTATTTTGCCCAGTACTTTGCATCAGTTTTTGCAAGGATTGTATTTGAAACATAGAAGAGATACAAATATTAATGTGTAGTTTTTTTCTTTGTCAGTTTCACTTCAACTTTTGGTTTACAAACACAAATGTAAAATGTTGACCAAAATACTACTGATTAAATGTGGCTAAGGTAGCTAAAATGAACAAAAAGTGTATGCAAATCTTATGAACAGTGAGTTAAAAATATGATCCATGTGCCGATCATCAGTATATAGCAGTAGTGTATGTACAGGGAGTGCTAAGGTAGCAGCCACACTAAGGCCCTACTGCCCCATAGAAAGACAATAGAATTCTAAATGGTATATGGTAGGTGGAGGCCATGTTATAGATTTTGAAACGAGGCAGAGGAGGTATGACCTACAACTCTACTATATTGTATGTTCCTACTGATTATAGGTAACAGTATCACAGACTGACTGCTGAGACAGCGTGTCCATATATTAACACATCATCATTTACAAGTAATTTATTTAGTCTCATTTGTTCTGCCTTTTACTAAAACCCTTTATCTAAAACAGCATCCTTAGGGGTCAATAGATAGAGATCAAGATCAAGTGAAATAAAGTGGTTATGTGTTAAAAATAAAAATTATATAAAAAATGTTTTTATCCTTTAGTACTACCGTAATTATTTTGCCATTGTTGTGTTAATTTCTTTTATGTTTTTAAGGGTAAAGCTCATATCGTATATACTCGAGTATAAGCCCAGTTTTTCAACACGATTTTTCGTGCTGAAAACACCCCCCTCGGCTTATATTCGAGTGAACTCTCCACTCTCAGTGGTCTTCAACCTGCGGACCTCCAGATGTTTCAAAACTGCAACTCCCAGCATGCCAGGACAGCCATCGGCTGTCCGGGCATGCTGGGAGTTGTAGTTTTGAAACATCTGGAGGTCCGCAGGTTGAAGACCACTGCCCGGGCCTTCGTCATCATCCAGCCCCCCCATCCCCTCTTTAGTTTTGTACTCACCTCCGCTCGGCGGGACGTTCGGGTGAGCTGGTCCGGGCCATCTGTGCTGCAGGACCGTCCGGTGGAGAGGGATAGTCGTTCCGGGCTGTCCATCTTCACCGGGGGGGCCTCTTCTCCGCGCTTCGGGCCCAGAATAATGACGTTGCCTTGACGACGACGCACAGGGACGTTGCGTCCCTGTGCGTCATCGTCAAGGCAACGTCATTATTCCGGGGCCGGGCGCGAAGCGCGGAGAAGAGGCCCCCCGGTGAAGATGGACATCCCGGAACGACTATCCCTCTCTACCGGACGGTCCCTGCAGCACAGATGGCCCGGACCAGCTCCCCCTAACGTCCTGCCGAGTGGAGGTCAGTACAAAACTAAAGGGGGGATGGGGGGCTGGATGATGACGAAGGCCCGGGCAGTGGTCTTCAACCTGCGGACCTCCAGATGTTTCAAAACTACAACTCCCAGCATGCTGGGAGTTGTAGTTTTGGAACATCTGGAGGTCTGCAGGTTGAAGACCACTGTTAAATCAGACATTGACAAGCGGTGATGATGAAGGGGGTGGTGTGGGATGATGACAGGGTAATGATGAAGGGGGGATGATGACAGGGTAATGATGAAGGGGGGATGATGACAGAGTAATGAAGAAGGGGGGGATGATGACAGGGTAATGATGAAGGGGGGATGATGACAGAGTAATGATGAAGGGGGGATGATGAAGGGGGGGATGATGACAGGTGGTGATGATGAAGGATGGATGATGACAGGGTAATGATGATGAGGGTGTTAATGACAGGGGTCTGGATGATGACATGGGGGATTATGTATTTCCCACCCTAGGCTTATACTCGAGTCAATAACTTTTCCTGGGTTTTTGGGGTGAAATTAGGGGCCTCGGCTTATATTCGGGTCGGCTTATACTCGAGTATATACGATACATAAAACATAAGAAATTCTCTGCTTAGGAAAAAAGGGGGACATTTTCTGACAATGAGTTAACACTTTCTGTAAAAACTGTCACAACTGTTAGTAGTCTCACTTGAGTACTTATTATAATAATGTTGAGAAATACCCTCAGGTCTCACCATGTGCCTGAATATTTCTGTATTAATCTCCAGTCTTATTTTCATGAACTATGCTCTGAGAGGTGTGTTGGGAAGGTACATTAAGAATAAAATGATGCATGAATGTATCTATAGTATTAAAAGATGTGGTTGAGAATAGGAAGACAGAGTTGTCACTCTATTTTTTACTTTGCCTGAAGGCCATATAATATAAAACTGTAGCTTATCTAACTATGGCACATTAAATAGAAGAATGGCAGCATTCTCATGATTGGTAGAATACAGGGCTGCACTCATCGGTGTAGCTCATCTTAAATTCAACACACAACATCATTTTACCCCATTGTATAGCTGAATAATGCTGTTGTACACTAAGAAAATAAACAACACTATATATACTACACACAATTCCACAAATCACGGAGATCACTATAAGATAAACACGTCAGAATCTAACGTCATTGCAATTATGGTGATTGTAACCTTAATGATTCACTTCATTCAATGATATACAAATAAACAAGACAATTAAAACTCAACAGATGGACTTGTTTCATACCTACAATAAAATACCACTGTAAGGGTCGTGAAGGAAGTAGACCATTTATTCTGGCAAGTGTTTATTTTCTAATAATAGTTTAGTCAGAAGTAAAAGTTCTTCAGGGTTCTTTATACTAGATGTTATTGAGCACACAACCAAGTCACACCGCCCAGCAACGAAGAGAAATATGAGAAATTAAACATAAATACTTAAAAATATTCAAATAGAACTTTACAGCCCTGACAGCTTAAAAATCCACTTTATTTTCTTCTTTTAAAATCCATGTAGAAAAGTGTGTGTCAGGATCCGGGTTGGCGGAAGGTGAGGACACTGGAAGTGGATCCTCTGAACCAGAGAGGTGATGGCGTGGGCCGTACCAGGGGAATGGAGTCTAAGGGGTTACTGGTATTCACCAGAGCCCGCCGCAAAGCGGGATGGACTTGCTGCGGCAGGTAACCCCCAGGTCGTTCCTCTCAGTAGCGACTCAAACTCTCTGGCGGCTGAAATGGCGCGGTACAAAAGGACAAGGCAAGGCAAGGTCAGACGTAGCAGAAAGGTCAGGGCAGGCGGCAAGGTTCGTAGTCAGGGGCAACAGCAGAGATTCTGGAAACACAGGCAAGGACACACAGGAACGCTTTCACTAGGCACTAGGCAACAAGATCCGGCAGGGCCAGGAAGGGGAAGTGATGTTTTATAGGGGAAACAGTGATTAGACTAGATTGGGCCAGGCACCAATTAGTGGTGCACTGGCCCTTTAAATTTCAGAGAGCCGGTGCGCGCGCGCCCTAGAGAGCGGGGCCACGCGCGCCGGGCAGGGACAGAGGAAGGACGGAGCGGGTAAGAAGGGACATGGGATGCGATCCGTGAACGGACACGTCCCGTCCCACGGATTGCATCTCCTCCGGTGACAGGGTAGCAGCGCTCTCGGTCAGCAGCGCCGACCGGAGCACTGCAAGCAGAGTAACGCCGCGAGCGCTCCGGGGAAGCAGCGGGACCCGGAGCGCTCGGCGTTACAGTGTGGTGCAAGACAGACATGGTTTAGGTGAAGTCCTCCTTCTCTGGCACGTTTCTTCCCTACCATGCCTTAATTATAGATCTATGAGTAAGGCCCAATAGGACGGAAACACGTCAGAGAACGAGGACTTCACCTGTGTCAAGTCTGTCTTGCACCACATGGATTTTAAAAGAAGAAAATAAAGCGGATTTTTAAACTGCCAGTGCTGTGAAGTTCTATTTGGATTCTGTTTCTGAATGGCGGGAGAGAGTCACACAAGCATGGGAGAGGTGAGCGCTATATGAACTTTCTTGGTTTATACTTAAAAATACTGGGGAGATTCATCAAGATCTGTGCTTAGGAAAAGTCAACCAGTTGCCTATAGCAACCAATCAGATTGCTTCTTTCATTTTTGAAAAGGCTTCCGTAAAACAAAAGAAGCAATCTGATTGGTTGCTATGGGCAACTGGTCAACATTTCCTCAGCACAGGTCTAGATGATTGTCCCCTATTGTTCCTATTAGGGATCGACCGATATCGTTTTTTTAGGGCCGATACCGATAATCGGTGCAGGTTAGGGCCGATAGCCGATAACTTATACCGATATTCCGGTATAAGTTATCGGCTATTTAACCCCCTGCGACACCGCTGCAGATCATTGATTTAAAGCGGGCGCTTTAAATCAATGATCTGCAGTGGCTTTTGCGGGGCCATAGACCGCCGCCGCCACCCGCTTCTCTCCCCTACCTGTCAGGGTGGTCCGGGTCATCCATCCATCGTTCATGTAGTGTCCGGGGGCGTTCCGGGTGGAGGGTGGTCCGGTCCGGGCTGTCCTTCTCCGGCGGTCATCTTCTCCACTCCGGCAGGCTCCGGCCTAGTACGCTGCATAGACGTCGCTGCGCAGTGACGCCCATGCGCAGCGACGCACTTGACGTCACGGCGTAGCGGCGTCTATGCAGCGTACTAGGCCGGAGCCTGCCCGGAGTGGAGAAGAAGACCGTGGGAGAAGAAGGACAGCCCGGACCGGACCACCCTCCACCCGGAACGCCCCCGGACACTACATGAAGGAAGGATGGCCTGGACCACCCCCATTACGGGTAAGTTTAATTTTTTTATTGACTCAGAGGGTGGGGGAGGGGCCCGACCGGTATAGCGGTATGGGAAAAAATCCATACCGGTATACCGCCTAACATCACGGTGGGTCTGGGGTGCGGTGCGGCGGGTCGAGGGGGTGGCGGTCGCGGTGCGGTGGGGGCGGTGCTGGGGGCGGTGCATTATCGGCTTATCGGCAAGATAATTGCCGATACCGATAATGCCCAAAATCGTGATTATCGGCCGATAATATCGGCCATACCGATAATCGGTCGATCCCTAGTTCCTATTATATGTTATTTATAGGATGTTAACAGAGTTGTACACAAAACTCATCAGGGTCTTTTCCATTTGGACTCAAAATCTGTCTTTCCTATCTTATGGTCAATTCCATAAGAAGTCAACTGAGTTATTGGAGTATTAGGGAGTAGTTTAAAGAAAACATAAAAAGAATATGCAATTTCTGAAGTAATATTGGCCTGACTGGGTTTAAAACTTGGGTGTCAATGTAATGTATCAAAGCTTTATCTATCATATTAAAGTAAGGCAAAAACAACCTGTTGATTAAGGATGCCAGGAACCATGCTATATACACTATAATTGAATGTACAGTGGATTCCATTTCAGCAGACAAGAGCAAATGACCTAACCTTAATCACAACTGTCTAACCTTAATCACAACTCCAGTAAATAATGGACATATTTTGGTGAAGATTGCATCAATATATGGACTATACTAAGGTGTTTCAACATTTTATTTGATGTTTTGTAGTGCTGATCTTTTATCTAACTCTAGGAACCTTGATTCCAGTGTATTGACTGGTGTCTTAATATCTTCTTTCACAGGAATGGAACGGGTGACTTTAAACATCACATTTGCTAAATAATAATACCATCCAGCAGGGGTGTCACTAGCGCTGGCATTCTGAGTGCAAGTCATATGCTTTTGGCATTGGGCTCCAGATCTGTTGGTGACCACCAATTTCAGTAATATCTGCATCTCTGCCATTTAAACTCATAGGCTGTAGGCACTCCAGACCTTCAGCTTATGAGCTGATGGCGCTAGGAGGTGGCGTCATCAAGACTACAGGGGATCGTGTGCAACGTCTAGGCTGCAAATCTATGAGAAAAAGAGCAGTATCGTGGCAAAGTAGATATTTGAACATTATTTTTTCCATCTATTTTGCCACAACACATAGAACACTAAAAAAAGCTGGACATTAAAGGGGTTTTCCAAGAAAATATAAACCTTTACTATATCCCACCCTGTGCTTTAACCCCTTAAGGACCCATGATGTACCGGTACGTCATGAGTCCACTCCCGATCTATAACGCGCGTCATAGCGGGTCAGGCCCGTGGCTAATAGCGCGCAGCATTGATCGCGCTGCCGCGTGCTATTAACCCTTTAGACGCGGCGTTCAAAGTTGAACGCCGCGTCTAAAGTGAAAGTGAAACCATGTCGGTTAGCTCAGGGAGCTGTTCGGGATTGCCGCGGTGTAATCGCGGAATCCCGAACAGCTGCAGGATACGAGGAGGGTCTCCTACCTTGCCTCCTGGTGTCCGATCGCCGAATGACTGCTCAGTGCCTGAGATCTAGGCATGAGCAGTCAAGCGGCAGAATCATCGATCAGTGGTTTGTTATGAGAAACCGCTGATCACTGTTAAAGATCAGTGTGTGCAGTGTTATAGGTCCCTATGGGAGCTATAACACTGCAAAAAAAGTGAAAAAAAAGTGAATAAAGATCATTTAACCCCTTCCCTATTAAAAGTTTGAATCACCCCCCCTTTTCCCATAAAACAAAAAACTGTGTAAATAAAAATAAACATATGTGGTATTGCCGTGTGCGGAAATGTCCGAATTATAAAAATATATCATTAATTAAACCGGACGGTCAATGGGGTGCGCGCAAAAAAATTCCAAAGTCCAAAATAGTGCATTTTTGTTCACTTTTTATATCATAAAAAAATGAATAAAAAGCGATCAGTAAGTCCTATCAATGCAAAAATGGTACCGCTAAAAACTTCAGATCACGGCACAAAAAATGAGCCCTCATACTGCCCCATAGGCAGAAAAATAAAGTTATAGGGGTCAGAAGAGGACAATTTTCCTGCATGTAGTTATGATTTTTTCAGAAGTACGACAAAATCAAACCTATATAAGTAGGGTATCATTTTAATCGTATGGACCTACAGAATAAAGATAATGTGTCACTTTTACCGAAAAATGTACTGTGTAGAAACGGAAGCCCCCAAAAGTTACAAAATGGCGTTTTTTTTTCTATTTTGTCTCACAATGATTTTTTTTTCTGTTTTGCCATAGATTTTTGGGTAAAATGACTGATGTAATTACAAAGTAGAATTGGTGGCGCAAAAAATAAGCCAGCATATGGATTTTTAGGTGCAAAATTGAAAGAGTTATGATTTTTTAAAGGAGGAAAAAACAAAAATGCAAAAACTGAAAAACCCCGGGTCCTTAAGGGGTAGGAAACCTGTCAACAGTTTTATGGTGTGTTCACACGTACAGGATCCTGCAAAGATTTGATGCACAGGATTTTCTGCTGCAGATTTCAATGTTAACTAAATGACTGAGCACAATTTCTAATCTGCAGTTACATATCCGGGCATCAAATCTGCGCAGGATCCTCTATGTGTGAACGTACCCTAATTCTTCCCAAACTACCGACAGCATGAAACTGGTACATGATCCCGGCACCCAGTGAATTACTCTGATACACTCAGGGATTTCAGAATAACCTTAGTTTAAAAATGCCCTGCCCGAAGGACTTAAAGGGCCATAGACCTCCTATCCGCTATCCAAAGGACATGTATGGAGTGGGCATGGCGTGGCTTCATGAGGGGGTGTGGCATGACGTCACGTCTCCAGTCCCAGAAACACAGAGGTTTCCAAGACTGGAGCAGCAGCCCAGCATAGAAGGCAGGTGGTGCATGGAGATCAAAGGGGGTCCCAGCGGGGGGTCAAAATGTATACTAACAACCTGTTGCTTATTGAAATAATGCTGAGAAGCAAGTAGATCAAGATACAAATTGTGGATGTGCGGCTATGCTTCGGTTTCTCTATTTTTGTTTTCTAATATGTAAGTGCTGGAGTACTGTAATAACCATGACCTTTTTGGTAGCTAAGATTTGTAAATTGACACTATAAATATATAAAATTAAGAAACAACTGATGCATTTCACACCTTATAGTTCTTAATGTTATGTGAATTGTGTATTTTTAACCCTGTACCATACAGGTGTTTTTAGAATTTCTGAATAAAGAGGATGTTTAAATATTACGCTCATAAAGTGCTTGCTAATATGTGGTCCTATATTGTTTATTAAGATACATCAGATATATTTATATAATGTTGGTAGAACTAGTATGTTTTATCATTTAAATATAATCTTTCATTATAATTAAATAGAGCATAACATTTAAAAGATATTCCTGCCCCCAAAATTATTTTTGGGGCTATAAAAATGTACAAGGAAGCATACTCACCTGTCCCTCTGCAACTGCTGCTTCCTGGATCCTGTAACATTTTGTCCCTGCAAGAACTGGCCACAGCAGTAACCTGCCTTAGTAACTTACTGGCCTAGCAGGAAGTTCATACAGAGATGATTCGTCATAGGACCCAGAAAGCAGCAGAAACAGCAGGGACCAAGTGCTATGGTAGGGGCACTTGCAGGGGATTGGGGGCAGATGAGTATGTTTTCTTTTAATTTTTATAATTTTTAACTCACTTTAAAAAAATATATATATTCTGGGCCTAAATACCCCTTTATATACAATATCCATCACACCCCTTTTATCACATTAATCACATTATTGTAAAGTATTCAGATATTTTTCAAATAAATGAACATATGCTTATTTTTACAAGAACCAATTTGATTAATGGGAGAACCTGAGTAAGGAAATGACAAATAAAGAACAAGCTATATAAATCAGTGTCATTTGACAATAAATGTAAAGTAATATAACTGTATCAAACGAGGTATAGCCCCTTTCAGAGGAGCTTCAGATAGGGAAGATGAAGCCAACCTTAATAAAAATGCATGAGTTTCGGTGTACAGCCTCACAAGGTTTTATCATGCTCTTTCAAGTAAGTGCGTGGCCCTAGAGAATATAAATATTTAATGGTGCACGGTTCACTGCCAGTACAAATAAAGCAAATATTTAATACGTTGATCTGAAAATCTTGGTCATTTCAGAATTACTATAATGCAGCTCTGTGTTATTGTATTCTTATTTTCTACCAGTAATAGATTCGGAAACATGGGGAAATTAGATTCAAGTATATAAACCGTAGCAGGTATTACAATGACCTTAGAGTCGGAGCGCTTGTCAGGTTTATTTTCACCTTGTACTTTTTAAAAGATTGTAACAGGAATGTAGAAAGTGCAAGAACAGAAAATGGAAACTATATTTATTCCTTATAAAAGTAATATGTGTCATGAGATCACTGCATATTTCATTCAGATGTGCTAATAAATAGTCAAGTGGCCTAGAGCTGAGCTTTATGATTTTAGAAAGAGAAGTGAGCATTTCCACCACATCAAGGTTATTTTTGAGGTACAGATGTCACAAACCTGTTATGAAGCTTTTACAATGTAAAATGCTTTATGTTATAAACTTGTAAATCAGATAAAAAGTCTGGCAACTTTAATATTTCTACAACAAAAAAATGAAATTTGTCCTTTCATTTATATATACAGTATTTTTCGCCCTATAGGACGCACCGGCGTATAAGACGCACCATATTTTTAGGTGCAAAATCAAAAAAATTAAAGATTTTGAACCCAACAGTGGTCTTCAACCTGCGGACCTCCAGATGTTGCAAAACTACAACTCCCAGCATGCCCGGACAGCCGTTGGCTGTCCAGGCATGCTGGGAGTTGTAGTTTTGCAATATCTGGAGGTCCGCAGATTGAAGACCACTGCATAGGAGGTAATACTCACGTGTCCCCGCCGCTCCGGACCCATCACCGCTGCCCTGGATGTCGCTCCATCGCTGTCGCCGTGTCCCCGTCGCTCTGCTGCTGGCCTGCTGCTGAACGTCTCTGCTGCCGGCCGGGTATCCTCGCTCTCCGTCGCCGTCATCACGTAGTTACGCACGCCGACGCATGTACACGACGACGTGATGATGAGGAAGGAGAGCGCCGGCCATACAGGGGAGCCCTGAACGGAGAAGACACCGAGGAGGCAGGTAAGGACCCTCCCGGTCCTGTAAGCACTAACCCGGCTATTCAGTCGGGCTGTTTGGGACCGCCGCGGTGAAATCGCGGCGGTCCCGAACAGCCCGACTGAACAGCCAGGTTAGTGTCACTTTCCCTTCAGACGCGGCGGTCAGCTTTGATCGCCGCGTCTGAAGGGTTACTACAGGGCATCACCGCGATCGGTGATGTCCTGTATTAGCCGCGGGTCCCGGCTGTTGATGGCCGCAGGGACCGCCGCGATAGGGGTGTATTGGCCGTATAAGATGCACCGACTTTTTCTCCCCAGTTTTGGGGAAGAAAAAGTGCGTCTTATACGGCGAAAAATACGGTAATTATTGCAGCTATTGATGCTACTTTTTTTTTAAAGTTTATTTGCGTTGTATAATACACACTTTAATTCAAATAAAAATAGTAATAAATAGACAGGTACCACATGTGTAGTATGAGACAAAAATTCAATTGTTAGGCTGGGTTCACACATTCCATGTACAGCAGTGCCGACTGATTTAGTCAGAGCTAGGACCGCTCGCATATGCACTGTCACCATTGACAGCAATGAAATATCCAAGGGATCCACCAAATAGATAAACAAGTCCAGAATTAGAATTTTCATGGCAGAATTCTTTGTGCTAATATTAGGCAGTGTGCACCATGCAGCAGTATCCCATTGAGAACAATTAGCTTGGAAATTCCATTGTGTGAACCTGGCCTAAAAGTGTAATGCTGCTTCTTGCTACAAGTTTTCTGCGTGTACTATTAGGTGGCAACTCTGCCATTTCGTACCAGGTATACTCTGAACACTATGCTCAGGTGTGTCTGATTATTATGGTAACTAGTGTACTGCAATGACATCAACGACCATGGAGGATTTACATGGACATCATCTCTTAGCCTATGCCTAAATATGTAATTAAATGTTGATACAAGTAAGCCCAAGAGCAGTTCATTGTAGAACCTGGTAAAAAATTGCAGAATCATGACTACTAGCTTGCCTTGCCTTTTTGGATTACCGTTTTCTTGTTTAGTCCTCTATGATACTTATATTTTGACCTTGACTTTTAACATGTCTGTTATCTACGTCATGTCTTTTTTTTTTATTTGACAATGCTACAGGGGCTGTAAAGTTAGTGTAGTTCATAATATAGTGTCTGTACCTGTGTGTGACGGTGGTCTCGCAATTCTTATGGGATTTTCGCCCCAATACTTAATTAAACAGCAAAGTTACTCACGTCTTGGGATTTCCCAGGTTGCAGTGCGTTGAGACCTGACCTCACTAGTCAGTTGTGCAAATGGGTGGAGTGACCACTGGGTGGGGGAGAAATAATTTTTCTGCATCAGTGGGCACCCTGATTAGAAAACACTGATCTTTTCAGCTTATTTGTGCTGCTATGGGTGGGGTGGCTGCTGTGTGGGAGGGAGGAATGTAACTTCACACTTACAAGCATGGATATGTAAACTCCAACAAGAAATACCCAGATAGCCTGGCAGGTACTTACTAAAATCATCTTATGGGGGATAACCCCTTTAACTGTGAAAGTCCATTCTTCTGTCAAACTGGTATTAGTGCTGAGACCTCCTACAATCCTTAGATAAAAATGGGTAAAGCATGCTGTTGTTTTTTTCACTCCACAGCTGGCCACTCAATTCGACTGACTGCAGGAGACAGCTCCATAGACTTACAATGGAACCTGTCTACTTAAATCAGTCAGATTGAGTGTCAAGCCAGGGAGTGAAGTGCACAACCATATGCTACACCCAGCTGTATCTAACAATAGGAGGGGGGCTCAGCACTGAGACTCAACTGATCAAGTCATTGCATGTAAAAGTTTATTTAAATGACAGTAACATTAACTAATTCATAATTAGTATACTCAGAAACATATAATCAGATCTCTGTAAATATTGTATGTTTTCACATTCATCAGGTGATAATGCTATTCTGTTCCTTGATAAACCAATCCCGAGAAATTAAATTAACACTGATTCAGGGCAATAGTTGCCACTCAGCTTTGGTGCCACTTAATATGTTCTTGGTAAATACTTTAAATTGCTAATATAGGAACCCACAAGATCTCTAATTTGTTTAAATAATCTACTAAAATGTAGTGTCCTTAAGGAAACCGAGTCTACAGTGGAAATATGATTATCAAAGTACAAGGAAATATGATTATTAAAGTACAACTGAGGAAGACACCTCAAACTATAACTGGAGTTGACATTTTGTACATGCAGCAGAAATAAAAATTTCAGAGTCAACAAAATGAAAAATTAAATCTCCTTCAATGAATTCAAAGGCTTACTCGGCATATGTTATCGTTTTCAATGTCCTATCCATCAAGCCTGAATAAATACCATCTTAAATGTGTTTAGATTTAATACAAATTATGCACAAATCATGTGCATTTACCACTTAAAATACAGTATATGCTTCTTGTACCACAAAATTTAAAGAACTTAAACCATTCCAGACTATTTTGCGATTTTTTATTTAGCACAATATATAAAGCAATGTCTACTTAAACAAATAAAAAATAATGTAACAAATAGCATATTCAAAGACAACTGGTTACTCTTCTTGCCAGAATGATAGAATGTCATGCTGTTCAATTCTTATAACAGTTGTTACGCTGAGCGCTCGCGGCGTTCTCCCTTCTGCAGCGCCCTGGTCAGACCCGCTGACCGGGAGCGCTGCACTGACATTTGCGATGGGGATGCGATTCGCATAGCGGGACGCGCCCGCTCGCAAATCGCATCCCAAGCCACTTACCCGTCCCGGTCCCCGGCTGTCATGTTCTGGCACGCGCGGCTCCGCTCTCTGGGGCGCGCGCGTGCCGGCGCTCTAAGACTTAAAGGGCCAGTGCACCAGTGATTGGTGCCTGGCCCAATCAGTCTAATTAGCTTCCACCTGCTCCCTGTGTATATTACCTCACTTCCCCTGCACTTCCTGGCCGGATCTTGTTGCCTTGTGCCAGAGAAAGCGTTTAGTGTTGTCCAAAGCCTGTGTTCCAGATCTTCTGCTATCCTCATTGACTACGAACCTTGCCGCCTGCCCCGACCTTCTGCTACGTCTGACCTTGCCTCTGCCTAGTCCTTCTGTCCCACGCCTTCTCAGCAGTCAGCGAGGTTGAGCTGTTGCCGGTGGATACGACCTGGTTGCTACCGCCGCAGCAAGACCATCCCGCTTTGCGGCGGGCTCTGGTGAAAACCAGTAGCAACCCTAGAACCGGTCCACCGACACGGTCCACGCCAATCCCTCGCTGACACAGAGGATCCACATCCAGCTAGCCGAATCAGAACAACAGTGTAAATGCCTATTCTCTCATCATGGTTTTTATAGTATGCTTTTTAAGTATTCACATAGACAATGGCTCTGTGGTTTGCACTGTTACCTTGTGGCTCTGTTTGCCTGATTTCGAATCCAACCAAAGTCATCTGTCTGGAGTGGTATGGTCTCCCTGAGTTTACATACTCTGAAATCATACTAATAGATTTATTGGCTTCTATGAATTTGGCTTTATTGTGTGTCTGGGATAGAAAATGACATTGTGAGCATCTTTGGGGGCAAAAAAACCATGCCAGTGTAGCCTAACCACGATGCCTATTTCAGTAGTCCCTCAACTTACAGCATTTTACACAAATAAGCCATCATGATTCATGATATAAAACTACATAGCCTTATCTGGTTCCCAGTGTGATTCTCTTACTGGTTTATGGGCCCAATACATCAAGGTGCAGCTCAGCAAAGTGCAGTATATATTAAAGTGCACCACCCTTTACATTAAGAAATTAAAATAAAGCAGAATACATTATAAAACAGTGGTCATCTAAAATGGTCTAGTTTTTATGTAACTGGGTTGATCAAATTTATGCTTTTTTCTGATGGTATTGCAACACAATCTGAATGCTTGTTTTGATTATTAATCCATCTACATTGTTTTATATTTATACTAGGGATAACAATGCTGTGAAAAACTGTGTGTCCATTGTGGATGTGTTTCAACCTTTATAACACTTTTATATCTAATCCTCCCCACCACCTTGGTATATGTTTCTTTATGATTTCTATGTAGCTTTATGTGATGGGTCACTATGGCTTGTTTGTCTAAAATGTACAGTTATGGATTGTACTTATTGATATTTATTATGAGTTAGATCATTCAAAGAATATACTAGATTAAATTTTGTAGCCTGTGTGATCTACTGCTGTATATCTTTTTATTTACTCAACAAATCATTGATTATGCCAGAAAAAAATATCCATAGTCACTCTATGCGCCGATCAATTGTAAGGTCACGGGCATCCAGTGGATGATGTCCGCCCATCAGCTGATCTATAGCAATCAGCTGATCGGAACTACATCCTGTAAACCAAGTAACCACGCAGCCGCAGTCTGTTTGTTTACAAACCATCAAGCAATACAAAGACGTGGAAATATTGAATCATTAGCAAGTGGAGGATGCAATCAGACATATGGATCGATGTAAGTGAAGTCCCAGTGAGCTCATCTTATGTTCTTATATGTAATAGATAGCTGTCATCTCGGTATTTTCATGTATTTGTATTTTTGTATACATGCTTCACTATGGTAACATACCTTAGCCAATAGGATGTTGAAGAGGATTATAATGACACATGTGAGACACCTGTTATCTAACCAATCACTGCACGTTGTATTCCCTATATATATGCACATTGTCACTTTACTTGTTATGCTTGAAAAAGGCAGTTTGTTGCCGAAATGTTGCACTTTGGCGAGTGAATAAAGTCACACTCCATCAAGATTTTTTGGTGCTGTATCCACTTCTTGTTGTTTATGCTTCTCCGGGTTGGCATTCCTGGATGATCATCTGCACAAGCTGAGAAGTCCAGTGCTGTCTCTTCCACACATTCTTTTGATCTAAGTATCCTATATATGTATCTAGTGAGTTAAATTGCATTTATATTGATATTACTACAGTAATAGAACAGCTATCCCCAAAACACCCAATTGACTTAGTTAATCTATAAAGATATTAGATGTGTTTCATATAATAAGTCTGTAAGCACTTCCCTTTAGCTGCAGAATCATTTGCATAACTGATCGTCCAATATGTGCAGAAATATTTCAATTTTCGTCAGAAAGAGAAAAATAAAATACTCTGAACTTTAACTGACTGATCCTCAAGTTCTTGGGGAGATAAACCCCCACAGGTGGTGTCTGGCAGTAGCTTACTGAAGGAACATTCATGCAACAGCTGTCTTATGTTTATGGCTACCTTTAGATTTGTGCCAGTTCTATAATTTTTTCACTTAACATTGAGTTTTTGCATACTTTTTTTCTCTCATAGATCTGGGAAAACATAATATAAAGAGGCATTTTCCAGACTTTTATATGTTAATGATGGGCCATCAATATCAGATTGGTGAGGTAAAACCTCTGGCACCCACAAATCAGGTGTTGGAGGAGCCATGGCACTATGGATAGACCATCAGTGTTAAATTACCTTTAATTACATTTATTTATTTTTCTATATTTTAGATATGTTTCATGAAGCCAGAAGGTTCCGCTAAACCGGCAATTTACTATTAAAGAAACGCAAGAATTCTGGTACAAACAACATTCTCAGACTGGTCTACACTGTCTCTGTCATTTTTACAAAACAATTTATAAAGCTGTGTTACTATGTTGTAGTAGCTTTGTTAGGACAAAGACCAAAGTAAGTTGAAATGTTGCACCTTTTTTTTAAAACACCAATAAAATATGTAAGTTTGTTTTTACTGGTGGATGCTATTGGACTGATTCAATGAATCTGTCATCCAGAAAACCCCCAAAACACAATAAATGATACATAATTACCTCATAATACAAACCGTAATACAAACTAAACATGACCGTCAAGTAATTAACCTATTTGCGTAGTGCATGTGAAATCTATGAATGTTCTGCTTATAGAAGGGGATTCTGAGTGGCCTAAAGGGTTTTCTTAATCAGGTAAATCCTATAAGACTTATACATACGTCATTTTTTTAATATTTATAAGGAATGTGATGCATTGTTTTCAGCTACTGTATTTCCATATAGCCTTTCCACTGTGATTCCACTGACTTGTGACAACCTGCCCACTGACTATGCAGAGACAGATAGTTAAAGAAGCACTCCTGGATTTTTTTTTGTTTTGTTTATATAGTGCATCATAGGCTATTATTACAGTTCATAATTACAGTTCATACATTCATAGTGTAGTGGTCCCTGTGTATGCATGGTCAGACATGAGATTTCAGACATGTTGTTTGTGATTAAATGCAAAACATGATTAGTCATTCTGCCTACATTTCTCATGAATCCTCTGGTTTCTCAATCCTCAGGCTTTGGCTGTCTGGGAATGATGGGAGCTGTAGTTTAGCAACAGCTAGAGGCTACCTGTTTGGGAAAACATTGCCTGAAACACAGCCTGAAACTTACCAACCTTGTTTCAGGGTGTGATGTTCTTCTTGTGTAGCTCCTCCTCTAGGGACATCATCACTAGAGGCAGAGCTACACAAGAAAAGGCCCGGACTAGGAACGAGGTGGTAAGTGCATCTTCACAGGATACAGTACAGTATAACTCTTTCCATGCAGGAGTTAATTTAATGCCTTTCTTAACTCTTTCATTGCTGGGCCAGCACACACTGCTTAGGCCAGCAAAATGTTACAGGAAATCAGTGATTTCCTGGTTTATTGTAACAAGTTCATTTGACATGTACAGTTTGCTTCGAAAACTCCCTGGCTATACAGTAAGCTTATCCACTGGGTTCCATTGCCATCACCCTTTGGTCAATATCAGGCTAACATACATTGATTTAGTGCTTAAAAAAAAAAAAAATTATATATTCAGTATATGTTTTTTTTTAGTTTTTTTTTTTTACAATGGAACCCTACAGGTGACACAAGCCCCTGTATAGCATCTGTCAAAGCCTCCACACACAATATTTTGGAAACCTCCAGGTGTATACAATAAATCCAAGCTATAAGGGTTGATTCATACTATGAAAAAACATACTAAGAATGGGTTTGGGGCCAAACAATCCAATCTGTATTTGCCGTATTGGAATACTGTTTGGAAAATATGCAGTGTGAAAGTGATATGAAAAAATGGGCTAAACAATACTTATTTAAAGCAACCAATTATTTTGTATTTAGGATATATTATTTGATAAATACTTCATAATGTCCCCCCATCATGTATGTTAAATGGATACACTGCAAGAATGTTCAGGGTTCACAAACAATATTTAAAAATGTATATAATTAATAAGATGTCAATGTGTACAATGAATTTTCACACTTGAAGATATATAATATTAGGCATGATTTTATAGGTCAGTGTTTTAATTATGTTCATCTTAAGTCTGTTCCCCCAGGTATTTCTTTATTAACTCACTAAATCATTGTTATATATTGTTGTCATTATCTGTACCATGACTGGAAGCTTTTAAAACCTATCAGTTACATATATGTTAGGAGATTAAGATATTTTAGTGGCCCTCTGCAGCACATCTCATTGTTCAGGGTGATCATATCCCTTATATTTTCTACATTCCTTGCCAAGTTGGCTTATAGCTCAGAAATGCAATGAAAACATGAAGTGTAGAAGCATCTTAGTAATCAAGATTCTATTTACGTGTTCATTAAAATCACTTGTTTACAGCTCTTCATGTCAAGAGACACAGGATAACTAGAATTCTAAAATATTCTCTCTTGCCAACTCTCAACCTCTTAAGGATGAAGGCCATACAGGTACACCCTTGCATCTTGGTAGTTAAAGGAGTACTCCACTGCCCCAGCATTCAGTACATTTTGGGCGCCACGCCCCTTATGACGTCACACCGCACCTCCTCAAGTCTATGGGGGGGTGGTAGGTCTAGGGGGTAGGTGGTGCTCTGCTCCGGATGGCATACGTGTTGGTTGGTGTGAGTTGCATTCCTATATTTATGCTTTTGGGTCTTTTCCTTCCTTATGTTTATTCACTCTCTTTAGCCTAGCCTATATGCGGTACTATTCCCATGTTGCTATAGTTTATGCAATGATAGATCCTTCTTTCTCATATGCCATGTGATCCCTTTGAATGTCATTTTGTATGTACTTCTGGGACCATCATTTCCTTTTTTCTGCACCTTTGTACCTCTAGTACAAGTCTCTTTTTTAGGTGCAACAGGTGCGGCACAGCTCCCTCGATCGCCCCTCCCGCTCACGGACCGGACCGGACCTCAGTCCATATAATAGTGGAAAGAAATGGAGTTGTCCAGAGCAGGATGTCAAGCAACACGATATTTATTCAGCGGTAACTGTGGGTGATGACAAGGTGACGCGTTTCAGCCGCACTCAGCAGCCTTAGTCATACAAAACAATAGTGCAAATGGCTTGCTTATATGGGGGTGGAAAAATTGGGTCCGCCCTGATGGGAGTATTCACAGGGCTTAACCCATTATTCACCTCCATCCAGCAAGTATAGTACATATAGTAAAAACGCACATATAGTGTGAACAATAGTCAACATATTAAAACGCTTGAATTACAAGCAATAATGTAGAAAAAGACATACGTTAGTACTAAAAATACAAGAACAAATTACAAAATGTCAGATAACATATATACATGTGCGATCCCAAAATGAAAGAGGAAAAAAGGGAGAATTTCCAAATAGAAAAATCTATATAAATATTACCCTATATAATATCATATGAATCTAAATGAATTCAAGTAACCTATATGGCTGTATATACTACCATAGGACATGAAAGACATTATTTTTAACAAATTTTTGTTTCTTTTTTATGTTTTTTATATTCCAATTATATAGTAGGATCGCAAATGGATATACGGACTAATATGGAACAATTGAATTGTCTCAAACATATCCCCACATGTGGTATAAATATTGTTTAATACTCAATTATATATATGCTATTAATTATCCATTATCATATGTGCGGGAAATGATTGTGGGAAAAAGAATTAATTTATATAAAAATAAAATTCCCCCAAACTCCAGGGAAAACCAAAAATATGTAGTTTTATACGAGAACAACAGCAGATCAGTAATGGAGAATGACATCTTGTCTTAAATTTAAGCCAAGGGGACACCTAGTTTGAAGTTTAATGATCCAGAAGACTTCTCTATCCAATAATTTTTGCTTGATATTGCCTCCTCTAATATTATTGGTGACCCTCTCAATCCCCTGAAGGCTGAGACCAGAAAAATCACCCTCATGCTTTTCGGCAAAATGCTTACTAACCATGGAAAGATGTCGGGTCTGGAAATGGGGGATGTCCGACAGGTGTTTTCTGGTCCTAGCCTTCAGGGGATTGGAGGTGCACCCCACATACTGTAATTGGCAGATGTTACATGTCATTAGATAAACCACATGACTCGTGTTGCAATTAATATATTCTGACATACCAAATGTTTCTCCAGTTACTGTGGACATAAAGGTTTTGGAATTCTTCATGATTTTACAACAAATACACTTTAGATGTCCACATTTGAAATTGCCCTTGGTATTCAGCCAGGTTGGTTTCTTAATCTCACCAGAAATGAACAAGCTCGGGGAAACACATTGGCCAATGGTTTTGGCCCTCCGTGACACAAATTTATATCCATGTTCAAAAATTTTTATATATTGGCTATCATTAGCTACCATTGGTAAATATTTCTCAATTATTTTACATATTGGTTTGAAATCTTGGCTATAATTTGTGGAAAAAACAAGGGGTTTTGCTTCACTATTATTTTTAGGAACTTGGGATAATGGCTTTTTAATGCCATATACCAAGTCAGACCTATTTTTTCTCCTAGCAATGTCCTTGGCTCGGTTCAATGACCAAGTCTGATAACCTCTTTGACTCAGCCTCACTGATATATCCTCCGCCTCCTTTTCAAACAGCTCCAATGTGGAGTTGTTTCTCCTGGCTCTAATCATTTCTCCTACCGGGAGATTCTTGACCACATGTGGTGGGTGGCACGATGCTGCTTGCAGAATCGAATTGGTAGCCAATTCTTTACGGTATGTAGAAGTGGTGACCCTATAGTTCAAAGGATCACCCCTCAATATCAGATCCAAAAAACTAACCTCATGTTCCTCACTATGAAGTGTGAATCTGAGGTTACAAGGATTCTGATTGAGGTACAGGCCAAACTGCTGCATGGTCGGCATAGACGACCCCCCGATAAACAGGAGGTCGTCTATATACCGACCATACCACAGGATGTGCTCACCAAATGGATTGTCATGTGAGAAAAGAAAATTTCTTTCCCACCAACACATGTATATGTTTGCCAATGAAGGCGAGAATTTAGCACCCATAGATGCTCCGGTGATCTGCAGAAAATAATCTCCATCAAACATAAAAAAATTGTGGGTAAGTAAATATTCCACCACCAAAATAATGAAATTCTGCAGGTCACCGGAGTATGGGGCATAAATGGACAAAAACCATCTCAGGGCAATCAGTGCCTCCTTGTGGGGAATCACGGAATATAAAGCGGTGACGTCAGCTGTTATCCATCTCATCCCGGGTTCCCACCGGATGTTGTCCATGGCAACCAGGACATCCCTGGTGTCTTGGAGGAAACCCGGGATGAGAGGGACCAACGGCTGAAGTCTGGAATCGACCCACTCACAGAGTCTCTCATTGAGAGAGCCAATCCCCGCTACAATAGGACGCATCTGGGGAGGAAATGTGTTCTTATGGATTTTAGGGAGCGAATGAAAAATTGCCATGACGGGATTAGTTATTTTAATATAATCTGCCTCCTTAGATGTGAAATGGCCATCTTTTACTCCCAAATCTACCAGATTGTATAATATCAATTTGAATTGTGGTGTTGGATTCATTTTTAGTACTCTATATGTATTTATATCCGACAAAATGTCCATATTAAGCTTTCTATATAATTTAGAATCCAATACCACAACCCCTCCACCTTTGTCTGCTCCACGAATCACTATATCTCTGGTTTCAGACAACTCTTTCAGGGCCACTTTTTCACATTTTGTTAAATTATATTTCATTATTGTGACATTTTGAGATAATTTGTATAGATCCCTTTCCACTAAGTTCTGAAACTGTTCCAATACAGGTGTGCGGGACATGATGGGATAAAATTCGGGGTTAGGGGTAGGGAAGGAGGGTTCTATATGTTTTCTGGATGTGGTCAATTGTTGTAATTCCGAGAGAGTGGAGAGGTCTCGGAAAGAGAATCCCTCCACTCTGTCGGATATACCCCCATGAGTGGGATGCTGGGGTGCTATGAGGGAAACATCATGATCGACAATTGGTACAGATATAAATGCTGTATTCGAATCAAAAAAGTAATCAGAAAAAACATAGTCACCCGTGCCCGGATTCCCCCCACCTCCCGCCTCCCCCTCCCTCCCCAAGTCCAGCACAAGTTCCTGAGTGGATCTCTGATCCTGAATCTTGGCAAAATGTTTTCGCACCGTAATGGAGCGGACAAAACGATTAACATCCAACATGGTTCTGTAGAAATCGAAAGAGCATGATGGAGAAAAAGATAATCCTTTAGAAAGTACCTTTAATTGCGGCTCAGACAGGATCCACGCAGAGAGGTTGAAGACCGGAATGCATGTTAAGTCGGTTTGACTTGATGTCTTCGGGTTCTCTTTACGGCCGCGATGCTTGCGGCCCCGGCGTCGTTTTTTGCAGACTTTGCTTTACAGGACTGAGGAAGAGGGGAAGACGCTGCTTCTGGAGTATGCGGAACAGACATCTCATTTGGCTCCGTTCCGGACATGGAATCCACATCCGTTTCACTGAAGCTGACCCTTGCTGGTTTGTTGTTTCTGTTATATTTTTTATAATTCCTGTGATTTTTCAGGATTGACTTCGGAGTTGATTTTGTTGATCTGTTCTGTGGCCACTCATAGACACGGTTGGACTTATAGTCTTGCAGATCTCGAAGGAACTTATTCTCCTTGGTTTGAGATATCAGAGTCTCCATTTTAACAATGTTCCCACTGTTTTTTTGGTTGAGGTCCACATAAGTGGGATGATGTTCGTACTTGGAGATAGAATTCTGTAGTTCCGATATTTTAGATGTAATCTCGGTTAAGGCAGTCTCCTCATGTTTGATAATAAGCTTGACAAACCTGAGGGATGAGTCATTTAACAGTTCTTCCCATTCTGCCTTAAACTGTTCGGAGAAGATCGTGGTTGGGAACTTTCTCAATCTAAGTCCTCTCGGGACCATGTCACGCTCCACATATTTCTTTAGCGTAGACGAGTCCCACCATAGTTTGGTCTCCGAGACCAGTGATGTTTCCAAATCTGACATGAGAATTTTCAAATCCACTGCTTCATCAACGCTCACGTTACCTTTGCTGAAGATTTCAGTAATTCGGCTTGATCGGGCTAGGCGTTCCTCCACAGGTTTGAGGCAAATGTCTGCTGGCATTGCAGACTCCCTCTCTGTTTCTTTGGATTGTGAACACGCCATTTCCAGGAGCACGTTGCCAGGTCCGCTGAATAAATATCGTATTGCTTGACATCCTGCTCTGGACAACTCCATTTCTTTCCAAGTCTCTTTTTTGTATGCTTTTATTAGTGTTGTGAACAATAACGTTTTTATATTAGTTTCAATAGGGACTGGTTTATTATATTTGGTGTAATGATGTGCAGGGTGTAGCAAAGTCACACAACAAAAAAACAAACACGGTACAGAAGTCAGGGAACAGGTCAGGACACAATGGGTTCAACAGTCTCAGAACAATAAGCAATAACAATAGGCAAGCCAAGTCAAAATTGGGGTAACAGCGCAGTACAAAATCAGAAAGCTAGAGGAAGGTCAGGTCACAAGCCAATGTCAGAATTTACAGGGTTAAACAAAGCAAAGTACAGGCAATGTGCTAAGAACAGACTGAGGTTATATAACCCAGCTGAGGAGGATGTGGACGCCAAGGTAAGATGTCATTTGCTCATCGACCACGCCTCCTGATTGGTCTGGGCATTTTCATGGCAACTAGCAATGCAGCAGCCAAACACCAGAGGAATTTACCAAAGCAAAAAGTGAAAGTGCGAAAGTCACAAAAAAGTCGCATTGCATGAAAAAACCTACTAAATTTACTCCAGCTCAGACATGGAGCAGAAAAAGCCACTACCAAAGCAAAAAAAGAAAAATTGCCTAAGTGAAAGAAATTGATCAACAGGCTGAAACCAGTGGATAAATAAGTCGCACATAAGCAAAAAAAATTGTAAGAAAAAAATAACTAAAAAAAGGAATACATAAGCAAACATTGATAAATGTCCCCCAAAATACTTTTGATGTAACTGCTGCAACCATAGTGGCCTAGAGGGGAAAAAATATCTGTTTTTCCTCTTAGGGTAAATCCACATGTGTCAGAACTGCTGCAATTTTTTCCTGCACATTTGCTGCCACATCTGCTTATTGTGCAGTGAATTTGTGATTTATTTCACCACTTTCTGTGTGTAGGGACGAGAACCCTGGTGAATCTGCAACAAAATCCGAAAGTAACGCATGGTTTATAGGGTTTATACTGCATATTTGTGACTCTTTGGAATAACTCTATAGGGTATATTTAATCCAAGTGCCTAGGGCAGTCTTTTTCCCAACCACTAAGCCTCCAGCTGGAGAGACGACTGCTGTCTGAGCATGCTGGCAGTTTTAGTTTTGCAACACCTTAAGGCACATTGGCCTAAGGCAGCATGTCCTATAAATATGAATATCAATACAGCCTAGGAGTAGTGATGTTCAGTCACTCACAGGAACAAGAATAGGTAAAATCAGTCATAGAACTTTTGTAGGGTTGCAAGCTAAGTCAGTAACAGAACTGTCAGACACATATTAGGTGCACAATCAACCAAAGAAATCAGGAATAAGTACGAAAAACTCCAATTACACCATCAGCAGCGTTTAGGACAAGAATTTGTGTAAAGCAAAGGAACTTTTCCTGTGTGTGGTTCCTTTAAATCGACATAATTTGCGCATGGGGCTAGCCAGCAACAGTGGAGATCCACCACCACCAGCTTATGGCAACATGACAATTGATACTGAACATTGATAGAGGACATTCCGTTTATTAGGATCTGATGTGCATTATTATTTTTTAAAAGTGTGTCCTTACAGAACCTCTTACCCTTACAGAACACATGCATCACTCCACATATATAAAAGAGAATAAACATTAAATTATTGATATCATCTTAAAGTTTACTGAAAAACCCACAATCTTTATGCAGCTGTAGAAAAAAAGTCTGATTATAGAAAAATATTTATCCCAGCGATTACTTAGTAGTGGGGCCAAATAAATTAAATGTATTTTAATTGTAGTTTGTGTTTTCTGTTCAGTTTTGTTGTTTCTACTAGAAATACATTTCACATCACGTTACTTAGCTGAAAAGAATGTCTGAGTGTTTTACCAATGGTTTCTGTTGATTTAGCACTTGTACTACACATTCTACAGTCTCATAAGCTTTGCTACTATTCATGTATGTATATATATATATCTATATATATCTATATATATATATATATATATATATATATATATATATATATATATATATATATGGCCCTCCGTTTCTACGCAGTGGACTTTTCGGTAAAAATGACACCTTACCTTTTTTCTGTAGGTCCATACGTAGGTCAAAATAGGTTTGATTTTGTTTTACTTCTGGTGAAAATTATAGCTGTTTGCATGTAAATTCTGACCCCTATAACTTTCTTTATTTTTCCACATACAGGGTGGTATGAGGGCTAATTTTTTTTGCGCCGTGGTCTGAAGCATTTATTGGTACCATTTTTGTTTTAATGGAACTTTTTAATCGCTTTTCATACATTTTTTTATGGTGTGCAAAGCGACCAAAAATAAGCAATTTTGGACACTGGAATATTTTTACGAGTACGTCATTGACCATGCAGTTTAATTACCATTATAATTTTATAGCTCGGACATTTACTCATGCGGCAATACCACATATGTTTATGTTTATTTCTGTTTACATATTTTATTTTATTTTCATTGGAAAAGGGGGTTGATTCAAATTTCGTTAGAAAAGGGATCAATCAATGCTCAGTCATGGAGCAGTAGATCGCTGATCGGACAATGAGGAGGAAGGTAGGGACCCTTCTCTTTTCCTCTCAGCTTATTGGGACACTGCGGTTTTACCACAGTGGTCCTAATCAGCTCTGGTGAGCTGCCGGGAAGTATTTTTTTGCATTTTTGCGATCAACTTTGATCACCGCACCTAAGGGGATAATACCGCAAGCGGTGATGTCCAGTATTAGCCACGGGTCCTGGCCATGGCTAGGTGACGGGACCCACCCGCTATGATGCAAGGTCAGCACGTGACCCTGCGTTATAGCATGGGAGTGGGCGCAGGGTGTACAGGTACGCCCTGCGTCCTTAAGAGGTTAACAGATGATAGCAAGGCTATGTATATGACTTACAGTAGACAGACTTTTGTATAATCCATTTTTGCCCAATTGGCCATCGGTCTTTACACCATTCTCATGTGTTATTCTCGCTTTCAAAATCACTTTAAACCTGACAAAACCCAATATACAGCAATCAGGAATAATTCAGCTCCATTATACCTATCATGGCACATTTAAGAATAGAATGCATGATTGTAGTGTGAACCTCAGGGTAAAGCCCAAGTTAAATGTTTTAACAGTAATATTTTAAGGTAAATTATATATATCCTTTAATTCCGGCATATTTAATACTTTTCTAATGAGGAACTTACATTCCACTCATATATCACTCCATATGCTGATTAACATTCCCATAGTCAGGAAACACTGGAGCCTTAAAGTCTCTTAAGTGAAATATTTTCATACTGCTCTATTACATAATAAGTGTACTTTTTTGGTTCTAATAGATCTTGACTATATAGTATTTTTACATCTATAATATCTGTCATTACAGTGATCTCTCATGTTACAACGGGCCCAAGACACAATATTTTTTACAGATCATGATTATGTCAGAATGTAATATAAAATATTGAGTTATAGTGCGGGTGAAAGCTTTAAAAAGAGGCGTTACTTACATTTACTGGTGAAATACTTGCAGAATGATTGCTGTTTGTATATACTTTCCTATTGCGCAATGGAGGCGGGTGGCCAGCTCGCCAAACTCTCCAGCCTCCTCAACATTCCCCTACTAGCCCCCGTAATGAATATCCAAATGTTTTTACTCTCATGTCACTAGGACATGAGAGAGCATGGGGGTTGGGGTAGTGTAGATAAATGCACACATTTGCATATTCCTTACGGGGCAAGAATATTGAGGAGGCAGGAGAACTCGGCTTGGCTTCCCTTCTCCATTGTGCAGGGCTGCGCTATAGGAAAGAGAATATAAATGGCAATAACTCTGAAATTACGTATCCAATAAATGTAAGTAATTCCTGTTTTTAAAGCTGTTCTCCTGCACTATAAACCAATATATTCAGTTTAGTGCAGGGGAACAAGCTGTCAGTTTCTTTTTAAAGACTTGTGGGAGATTTATGAAAACCTGTCCAGAGGAAAAGTTGCTAAGTTGACCATAGCAACCAATCAGATCGCTTATTATTCAGAGGCCTTTTTTTTTTAAATGAAAGAAGTGATCTGTTTGGTTGCTATGGGCAACTCAGCAACTTTTCATAGACAGGTTTTGATAAATCTTCCCCAGTATGTTTAGTGTTTTATGTCAGACATATATGTAGGCATCCCACTGAAAAAGGGAAAGCCGATGTATAAGCTATTGTAATGGAACTCAGTAAAGTGGGCTGCTATGCTTTTGAGTCCCATTAAAATTGTGTATACTAGCAGAAAGGTGCCTGAACAGTCATTAGGTAACTCTTTTAAGGCCAATAATATGAAATGTTTCTGATGGAAATACTAAAAACAGTGTGTTATGTTAGTTATCTGTTTATTTTTCTTCAATCTTCATTTTGGTGGCTTTTTGATTTATGGCCTCAAATTGTTTTTCACTTTCTTTCATTGCACTTTGAAGGTTATCATTTTTATATGCAAAGTACTGTAAGCAGATTTAAAGGAAATTTGTCATCTCTATTTGCTGCTTAAAGCTGTGGGCACCTGTACCTTTCTTTGAGCTGATGGTGGCTACCATTAAAGTTTTTTTTATTTCTCAACCAAGTGTCAAGCTAAGCTGCTCAAAAACCACATGACTTCTCATTAGCCCTCACTCCCCAGCCCCTCCTTGATTGTAAGCCCTGTCAAGGGAGTACTAGAAGTTAAGGGCAAGAAACAAGACATGCCAGGCTGTGCACTTGAGCGGCCTGGCACTGCCTCCTTGACACTTAGCTGAGAAAAATAGACAGATTTCACGTATACACTGCCTAAAGTATGGATTTTACACACAAAAGCCTTGCTGATTACATGCTATGAAATGACATGCAGAATTTCATGCATGAAGTCAGTAGCAAGTAAAGTTTGTGTGAACATACCATAACAACTACCCAACTGTGTCTGCAGCTCTTAGCAGCAAATAGAGCTGGACTTTCACAAGATGATCATACCAATGATTTGATTTCTGCTAAATGAATCAGTAATTCTTCTACCGGCGGTAACCTACCATTGAATTAAAATAAAACTCACTTATTTTCTAAAAATGTCAAGTGTCAAATATTTACTTTGCAACGAATCAGAATATCACCACTATTTGATCGCAGGAATGGCTTCATTAAACTCAATTTAGTGCGGTCCAGGCTCAAGGGCATCTAAAATGGCGGATCCACATGTGAGGACATGGGGCAAGGAACTCTGGGAAGGCAGGTAGGCTTGATGACCCTGAATCACATGTAGCATGCAGCCTATCAGCAGCCAGCCACCACTGTGATGTTACAGCCCTAATAATCGGCAACACTTGTGGCCAGTCACTTCAGTGTTTTATTTGAGAGAAAGCATTTCATTGTAGGTGGCACATGGTGTTTTTTGCACACCTTTTCTTTTGTTAGATTTCCCAAAAATTTGGTGTCCATATGTTTTATCCGTAAAATAATATTAAAAGTTACGTTTTATGTAATGCATATCCTCAATACTTACTTGTGCACACAAACACTTTGACAAAATAAACCGTTTTCTTCTGCCTACCTGCCTCAGCTACAATTCTGATCCTGCCACCCGCCTGATGCCACAGAGCTGATGCCAAGTTCTCCTTCTGTCACCCACCTTCGTCACCGGGTACTGGTATTAACACCCACCACCCCACTCTACCAAAGTGTACCAAAGTGCACCAAAGTGCACGTCAGCACCCAAGTGTGGAGCTGTAACTCCGGTCAGGGACAATACATGTCCTTTATTGCCCACTGGCTGAATGTGGTTCCTGCACAGCCACAACAGCAACTTGAACAGGTCACGCCACTTCCGCCTCCACGCTCTCAGGCCGTTGGTTCTGTGACAGTATGCGACTCCGCCTCCTCATCCTCCACTGTGTCCTCAGCCTCCACTGCATGGACAAGTCTCAGTGCCCCTCCAGCATACCATGTGTGCAGGGCACGGCGGTGTCACGCTGTTCTTCACATGGTTTGCCTTGGCGAATTAAGTCACATAGGGGAGGAACTGCTAAAAGTTAGTCATCCAGAAATCAAATCATGGCCTACTCCATGAAAACTGGAAATGGGAACCATGATGACCGACAACGGAAAGAACATCTTGTCTGCAATGCGTCAAGGAAGCCTGAGCCATGCGCCCTGCATGGCACACATGTTCAATCTGCTTGTCAAGCGATTCCTGAAGTGTCCCCCCCCATCTGCAAGACATCCTAACAATGGGAAGAAAAATTTGCATGCACTTCAGCCACTCATACACCACAAAGCACGCCCTCCTTGAGCTGCAGCATCAGACCGCCATCCCCCAACATAGTCTGATTTGGAATGGCACCCTCCATATGTTGGACCGATTATATGAACTGAGAAAATTCTCCGGCCCTTTGAGGAAGCCACATTATTAGTCAGTCGCCAGGATTACAGGATGAATTACGTCAATCCACTGCTTCATATACTACAACACGTGATGGAAACGATGGCTGGTCAGGGCGCCGACATCTAACAGCCACATGAGCCCTGCGGGGGCTGAACTAGAGGAGGAGGGGGACAGTGGAGCACAGGCAAGGTTTTGCGAAATGGGTGGTCTTTATAGTCATCTGACAGGAGAGATGGAGCAGGAGCAGGCTGTGGAGCTATAGGGTGATGAGGAAGACAAGACAGAGGATTCAGACACACCTTGGCCATGTGGTCTCCTCATGCTGCTGACACATTAAATTAAACTGTATCTTAATCTATATAAAATCTTCAATTTCAATTTTACAAAATATCTTTAATCTTTTCAATTGTGAGGCCCTATGGTCTTGTCAGGCTGTTGCCCTATGGTCTTGTCATTCTGACACATTATGGTCTCCTCATGCTGTTGCCACCTCCAGGCTGTGTCATTGTGCCACCATATGGTCTCTTTAATCTCTTCAATTGTGAAGCCATATGGTCTCCAGACCCTGCTGCCACATCCAGACGCTCCGTGGCAGTGATTCTAATGGCAATGCCTGTAATCTGCATGTCATACTGAATAACAGTATTATTTAACTAACACAGCACACTTACTATGCGTGTTAAGACAAGTCAAAGTGTTCTACACACCAATTGAGGCTCTCTATAGCCCAGAAATAGCTGTTTTTAATTACAAATTTGCTGCAAATTTGTACCGAACCAAATTTTTTCTGGAAATTCGGCGAATCGGCCAAATCAAATTTTTCTAGAATTCGTTCATCTCTAGTTATATTATGTATACCATGTTACTGTTTCTTGAGAAATGTGAGATATAGTAGTCATTATGAGGGTAACTATTTACTTTCATTTATCATCTCTCCAGCCTGAAATTGCTGCTTACAGACAACAAATCGACAAACATTACAAGTTTTATATGTTTTCAATCACTTGCAGGCCACTGATCCGATCTACATTGTGTGCTAAATAGGAGTTTTAGTTTTCCTTACCACCCTTTGAGATATACAGGGTGGGCAATTTATATGGATATACCTTAATAAAATGGGAATGGTTGGTGATATTAACTTCCTGTTTGTGGCCATTTTGAAGTCGGCCATTTTGAATCCAACTTTTGTTTTTTCAATAGGAAGAGGGTCATGTGACACATCAAACTTATTGGGAATTTCACAAGAAAAACAATTATGTGCTTGGTTTTAACATAACTATTCTTTCATGAGTTATTTACAAGTTTCTGACCACTTGTGTTCAATGTGCTGCCCATTGTGTTGGATTGTATATGCAACCCTCTTCGCCCACTCTTCACACACTGATAGCAACACCGCAGGAGAAATGCTAACACTGGCTTCCAGTATCCGTAGCTTCAGGTGCTGCACGTCTCGTATATTCACAGCATAGACAATTGCCTTCAGATGACCCCAAAGATAAAAGTCTAAGGGGTTCAGATCGGGAGACCTTGGGGGCCAGTGACAATGACCAATCCACTTTCCAGGAAACTTCATCTAGGAATGCTCGGACCTGACACCCATAATGTGGTGGTGAAGGTGGAGGGAACGTGCCAGCTTCAGTGCATAAAGAGGGAATTTCGCATATCCAGTGGCCTTGAGGTTTCCATTGATGAAGAATGGCCCCACTATCTTTGTACCCCATATACCACACCATACCATCAATTTTTGTGTTCCAACAGTCTTGGAATGATCTATCCAATGTGGGTTAGTGCCAGACCAATAGCGGTGGTTTTGTTTGTTAACTTCACCATTCACATAAAAGTTTGCCTCATCACTGAACAAAATCTTCTGCGTAAACTGAGGGACCTGTTCCAATTTTTGTTTTACCCATTCTGTAGCACCTGAAACTACGGATACTGGAAGCCTGTGCTAGCATTTCTCCTGCAGTGTTGCTATCAGTGTGGGAAGAGTAGGAGAAGAGGGTTGCATTGACAATCCAACACAATGGGCAGCACATTGAACACATTTAAAAGTGGTCAGAAACTTGAAAATAGCTCATGAAAGAATAAAGTTATGTTAAAACCGATCACATCATTGTTTTTCTTGTGAAATTCCCAATAAGTTTAATGTGTCACATGACCCTCTTCCTATTGAAAAAACAAAAGTTGGATTCAAAATAGCCGGCTTCAAAATGGCCACCATGGTCACCACCCATCTTGTAAAGTTTCCCCCCTCAAATATACTAATGTGCCACAAACAGGAAGTTAATATCACCAACCATTCCCATTTTATTAAGGTGTATCCATATAAATGGCCCACGCTGTATTACAGACAAAAAGATGTTGATAAAAAATTTACAACTTCATTAGAAAACACACATGCAAAATACACATACATTTAATGGCAAGAGGCTGTCATAAAATAATACCAGAGAGCATACCCTTTTAATATTATAGTCCCAGAAAACTCTAAAAGTCTATGGGGTTTAGTGGATTAATATTTTAATGTGTTATGTTTATGGATGCCAACATGGCTCAAGTCCTGCAGGAATGTGTGGGAACTGAGTTCCTGCACTTTTTTTCACAGCAGGAACACCATTCCCATTAGTAGGAGTCCTTCAGGACCAGCCCTTGAGTGGAAAAGTTCCCCTACTTTTTTTTCCCAGGACCCCTGAAGGCCAATATTAACAAAGTAATCAGACTTTTACATTTACTCTTTACTCTACATTTGAAAATCCATCTGAAACCAAATTAAAAAAAAACATCCCCATCTGGTGCCATTAATAATTGTATTTAGAAGCTTAATAATGTTTACCTGTTTTTCGCAAAACACCACTATTCAGCAGATAGAGTCAATTATAGAAATGCACAATGCAATTTTTAGTTTGTTTTGGAACAATTTTTTACAGAACAAAGGTTATGTTTGAGTGCTACAGTAATATTTGTTGATTGCGAACATCGTTGGTCTTATGTTTATATTTAGAGGTTGATGATAGAAAGGAAAAATATGCTATTGACTGAAAAAACAGGACATGGTTTGTATTAAAGTATTTTTAAAACAAAAAATACTAATAGTATACAAGAAAACTAGAAAATTATGATACAATAGAATAAAGGAAACTGAAACAGAAGTTAATGACTGGCATCACAAATCCTATGAAGAAAGTGGTAAAAGAACGGACACATATACTTTGTGAGACAGATGGTTACAAGAATAGGATTGTAAACAAACATAGGCCCGGATTTATCAATCTATTTGCACTAAAAACTGTTTTCCATAGCAACCAATCACAGCTCTGGTAAAATAATTGATAAATCTGGGACACAGATTATATTTTACAAAATAACTTTCTCCACTTTGCATAGACTGACACATTTGAACAATTTGTCAAATTTGTCAAATTCTTTGTATTGGCTTTATATTTACATGGACGCTGTCAGTATCAAAAACTTTTCATATGTTGTACACCTTGGAAAAACATTAAAGGGGAACTCCGGCGGAAACAAATGGAAAGCAAATGTTTTCAAATCAATTGGTGCCAGAAAGTTTAACAGATTTGTAAATTACTTCAATTTCAAAATCTTAATACTTCCAGTACTTATCAGCTGCCGTATACTACCGCGAAAATTGTGTAGTTCTTTTCAGTCTGACAACAGTGCTCTCTGCTGTGCCAGGAACTATCCAGATTAGAAACATATCCCCATAGAAAACATTTCTTGACATGGACAGAGGTGTCAGCAGAGAGCACTGTGGTCAGACTGGAAAGAATTTCACAAATTTCTCTGCAGTATACTGTGGTATACAACAAAAAAGGATTGGGGGGCTCACACTATTTATAAATTTATATATTGAGGTGCTTGTGCTGCACGTACCCTTTGTGCCAAAAATATACAATGTGAAAAGTAGTAAAATACAGACCTCTAGATATATATATATATATATATATATATATATATATATATGAAATGTAACTAGACTAGTTGTATGGAATATAATCAATATTTATTAATATATAAATGTATGTCCAAGCAGGGCCCTTGCTATGGACTACACTAAGTAACACATAATTAATGCACACAATTGCATATTTTTATATTTTTTTTTACAAATAAAATAAAATGAATATTGAGGTGATGATAAAAATAAAATTAAATTAAGCATTGTTATATCCAATATAATGCACTCTTTGATAACTGTAGATAGTTTGTAACATAGTTTGGTGCTCTGCACCACTCACCACACCGCTATGTAGATGGAAACCTCCGGGAGATGATGATATCATGTTAGAACGGACCTCGCTCCTACAGACTGGCATGGCTGTTCAGACGACTCGAAGATGGCATCCGCATTAAGGTCTCACTGTGTACTCGGAGTGGCACAAACTTGGAGTGGCAAAAACTTGCGTCCGGCCAATAGATAGTTGCGGTGGGAAGGTTGCAGCTTGGTTGGACATACATTTATCTATTAATAAATATTGATTATATTCCATACAACTAGTCTAGTTACATTTAATATATATATATCTAGAGGTCTGTATTTTACTACTTTTCCTACTGTGGTATACAGCAGATGATAAGTACTGGAAGGGTTAAGATTTTTAAATAGGTGGTCCCGATCAGCACCGCTGAGCAGCCGGGAAGTGTTTTTTTTTTTTTTTACATTTTAGATGCCGCAACCAACTTTGATAGCGTTGTCTAAGGGGTTAGTGTGGGGCATCACTGTGATTGTGTGGTAGCTTGGGGGAGTAGGGCATATGGGGAGTGTAGCTGTGCGATTACTAAGGGTGCTTGCTTAACCCTTTCTATTCGTGACGCCAGGGTGTGGGCTATTCTCTGTATGCTTGCCCTACCACCACCCTTCCCAAAAGCGATAGGGAGATAGGAAATAAATGATTGTCCACAACCGGAGTTTTGCAGAAATTTGTAGGAACTTTTACTTAAGATTTTATGCAATAATGAACAGGAACAGCCCATACAACAGAGTCTATTAGAGCTTGACAAGTGGTTGGGACCTCGTGAGTCTATTGAGCTTAGGAAGATAATTGTTGCGGTTATCCACTGGATTTAGGGGTTTAGATTCGGTCCAGTAATCACGCTAGCTTTAGCGGGGATTGAGATTTTAACTCACGGTTTAGTTTTATGTTGAGGCCGGCAGGCTTCTAGCCTAGCTTGTCTCTGAAAGTTGCGCAGATCCGTCCTGCTAGTCCGGCATCCACGAGAGCAGCAATCAAAGAGAGCGATAATTAGTTACAGCTCCCTTATATGGGCAGGGGCTGGACTTAAGCTCACTGGTCCATACAACTGTCAATCTTCTGTACAATAGGATCTTTTGGCTTCAGAGGAACCCTGTTCTAGACGGTGAAAGACCAGGCAGGTATGTAGATTCAAGGTAAGTTTATTGACCAGAATGCAATGCATTTTGCTGCGCATGCGCAGCTTCTTCAGGTGCAGCAAAATGCGTTGCATTCTGGTCAATAAACTTACCTTGAATCTACATACCTGTCTGGTCGTTCAGCGCCGAGAACCGGGTTCCTCTGAAGCCAAAAGATCCTATTGCTATACTCACCCCGGAGGGCAGCAGACGATGTACCGTATACGCCTTTTTGCATTGTTGTGTATGTACCTACACAACCACCCAGGGTGAGCAATACATTTATATATTAAACTCACCCCGTGGGTACAAACAATACTATTCTATGGAGCGGTTTCCCCTTTCCTTCAATCTTCTGTACAGAGAGTTATCGGTAACCATGTGACCCAAGGACCTCCAAAGGTCCTCCAACATACCATAGAGGAATCAACATGGTCACATGACCGAAGGTCCTGCGATGCTTACAAGGTAAGTAGACTAATATACACTATATTAAGTATACACATTAGTAAATATATACATAGTAGCATTATGAAATTAGAGAAGGAGGAGGCGACTGGGGCTGTCCCACCTGGGGACCCTACCTGACCATAGTAACTCTGACTTTGGGGACCACTATACAAGGTACGGTATGCAATACGGTACCGGTACACCACAATTGGTAATGTCTGGCATTAGCCATGGTTCCTGGCGGCCACCCTGCTATAGCTACTGGGACCACCCTGCTATGAACTGTGCTCAGCTCCTGAGCGTGCGTCATGGAAGGGGAGAGGGACAGGAACGCCCTTTGTCCTCAAGAGGTTAATCTTATGTATTCTGACCTTAGCTTGTAATTGCACTATTCTCTGCCTATTGATTTAGTACATTTGCTACTATCTTGGTTGGGACCTGACTTGTTTTACAATTTCTATCTGTTTGTATATTTATTCCCTTTGTTTAATTTCTTGTTCTTTTCTTGCTAACTCTTTGTTTCCTGACCTGTACACTATTTTGTTTATTGTTTTGGACTTTGTAACATCCTTGCACTTACTCAGAACAGGGACTGCTGTCCAGTTGAGGATCTGTTGCTTATGGTGGATTCTCAGGTAGGCAGGGAAAGTGGCTGTGGGTGACCAAATATTATACTTTTCTTTCAATAATGAGCATTTTGTGCTATTGGTAAATATAATATTTATTTATATGTAATAACTTTTTTTTTTAGATGTTTATACACAATAGTTAATTTTCCCATACATAGTATTGTTGCAATGTTTTTGACAGGGCATTGAAGTAAAAAAATACTAATGTGTAAACACTGATAATTGATACATTTAGTGGAATCCACTAATCACAGTATATCTAGTGGGGGGTTTTAATAATGATTATTAAAGCTAAAATATAAAACTTCTAGAATACAGTATTCTTCTAGACAAAACTAGGACATATATAATAAAATACATATATGGATCCAGTTAATCCTTTTTTATGAGCACTTAAATACATAGGTATAGAGCAGCATTATATTATTATCGAATTCTACATTGATAATAAAATAATAATGGCCTGATTTCCAGGACTCCTGCCAAAGTCATAATAAAAGAAGAAGAATAAAGGTGAAACAAAGACATCCACATTCTGGGTGTTTTTGCTGCTTTTACTGTAGGAAGTGTGCAGTACCCCTATGCAAAGACTAATATAACCAAATGACATATAGTGAACATATGCATGTCAGATACTGTATCAGGTCCATACAGGAGATCATGCTTTGCTTGCATCACACCTTTTCACTTCTGCAGCCTGTACTCAGCTTTTATTACAACACAAAGAAATTCAGACCTCCAGACCAGACCTCTAAATACAGACACCAAACCAGTCCCCTTTTTGCCCAAGATCAGATCCCAAACCATCTATTTTTGACTCTGCACACAATGGTGCCCAGTTATGAAGAGGAACTCAAGAGCTAGGAGAATATTATTAGCCAGTTAATTCTATAGATAGAGTCTAATTAAAAGAAAATGATGCATTTGTTTCTGGGGTGCCCTGACAAACCTTGGAAATTCTGATATTTTTAGTTAAAGGATAGTGGAACAGCAATAGAGTGACAAGGCATAACCAAGCGAGATAATCCGCGAAACGGCACCATCGATGCATGAGCTCGGCTGAGCTCCATCTTCCCTCTTGATTTTGAAAGGAAAAACTGGCTTGTTTACTCTTTGTACAGTATCTATGCTTCATGTTTTTTAATGGCACCTGCACCCTCGGGAGCCGCAGTATAGCAAACACTCTTCAGCGGTCATTGAAGGTGTAACTCCATTTCCAGTGGCGGGACCTGTTCCCCCTATACTTACAAGCACAGCAATAGAGTGTTGCCACCTTCAGAAGAGAAGCAGTTCCACCAAAGAAGCTATTGCATTGAGCTAGGATGCTATATTTCAGTTTGTGAAGAATTTTAGTGCACAGGGTATTTTACTATTGTGTGTTCTAAGACGTCAAAAAGGCATGTCATAAGACTGTGTTTTTTTTCAGTGGTCTGTAGCTTGGATCAATATGTAAAATAGTTTTGCAGCACATTTGAAGCAGTAATGCTGCAAGAGATGAGTCCATCATATTCATTAGGTGCCACCACTCCCCCCACCAGCTGATGGTTGAGATTGACAGGTTTTTCCCTATAAGAACATGTTCAAACAGCGTAATTTGTGCAGAATGTCCGCACAGAAAACCCGTGCGGGTATTCCGCATATTTGAAGAATCTGGCGGCCACTAAAAAATGTGTTGTATATGAAACAATGCATCAACGAGCTAAATCCGCAAAAAGAATAAACATGTTTATTCTTTTTGCGGATGCCGGAATCAGGATTCATACCGTTCGTATAATCACATATAAAGGTTCCTTTTAAGGTGAGCGGAAGATTGTTTTAAAAGCCACATCTTTTATTAAGTACTTTTTTTGTTTGCATTATAAATGAAACATAAAGACCTTGACTATGTTGCCAAAGTTGATCTGAGCTGGAAGAGGCTGATAATATCCATTTCCCACTGAATAAACACAGCCACGTTATTTCATTATATTTATCTTTTCAGAGAATGGATTAGTCTGTCTCATTTTGCATATGAAGTCCATTTTCTTTTCATCAAATGTCTATTGGAATAAATCAACTGACATAACACGTGGAGCACAGCAAATCTTAGGAGGATTTTGTACATTTTAACAAGAAAAGAAATCTTTCCTTGGTTAGCCTGACATTGTTTTGGTGAACATGAAATTTCAGTCGGCATGATAAAGCTAAGCTCATGACTGAATATCATACTTGTAGGGAAAGCCACCAGACACTAATATCTTAAGCAAACTACAAGTTGAGTTCTGATGTTCTTTTGATATTCATAGCTATGTCTTACTAATAAAAACCATAAAGTAGCAATATGGTATGTTACTTTTATTATTCAATATGCTTCACTTCTATTAAGTGGTCTCCTCAGGGCTTAGTTTTGGCTTCTACTTTACTGAAACATTTTTTTAGCCTAGCAATAATTCTCATGTGGTGGAAATTTTCCATTCTGTATATTTATAATTGTAAAATTTTGGGTTGCTGCCTTTCCAGCATCAAAGAAGCTGTGAGATCCATATAATGATTAATATCAAGGCAGGTGCCCTTATTTTGTAGAAATTATATTTACCAATACAATAACTAATAATCTAATATCAAAGCTTACTTTAAGTTAAGATGGTGAAATACTGGGTATTTCCTCCTTCAGACTTTTAATAGACACCACAAGGTCTTTCAATTTTTGTACTTGTCCCTTCTACCTAAGCTGGAAGTTTAGCACTATCAAGTACTTAGCAAAAGTGGCAAGTAAAAATTTTAAGGGATTATCCAGGAATTGAAAAACACAGCTACTTTCTTTCAAAAACCGCTCCCCGTCTGTCTCCAGGTTGAGTATGGTTATAAAACCACAACCAACTTGGAGACAGACGTGAAGCTGTTTTTTAAAGAAATTAGCTGTGTTTTTATATTCCTGGATAACTCCTTTAAATTCAAATTTATAGTCTGCTATTTATTTCTAAAATTTGTTTTAGTTTAACCCCTTAAGGACGCAGGGTTTTTCCATTCGTTCTTTACTCATGACCTTCTTAAAATCATAACGCTTTCAATTTTGCACATACAGACCCATATGAGGGCTGTTTTTTGTGCCACCAATTATACTTTGATGTCATTACAGTGGTCCCTCAAGTTACAATATTAATTGGTTCCAGGTCGACCATTGTATGTTGAAACCATTGTTTGTTGATACCATAACTCTATGGAAAACTGGTAATTGGTTCTGACGCTACCAAATGTCATCCAAATATAGGAAAAAGGGAGGACTAAAGAAAAATAAGTAGATAACTTATACAGATAAAGCAAGTATATTTAAAAGTAATAAAGATCTGCTGGAGCTGTAATCACTGTCTATGTAGAGGACAGCAGCTTCTTCAGGGTTCTGTACAGTACACACAATATCCTAAAAAAGAAAAATGGAGCCACCTTTACTTTGTGTCCAAAGGAGCAGCTAACCCTGGCACAGGTAAAGAGTAGTACAGAACATGTAATACCTCCCTGTACTGTAGGGGTCTCTACTAGAGAGCCAGTCAGTGCATGCACTTCAGTAATACAAGTGTTTTACCAGTGAATGCCCATTCTGATTGGTCAGATCTTCCAGCCTTTAACATGTTTCACAGATCTGGACTGTCTGTAACATTGTATGTTTAGTCTGGTTTCAAGCTACAATGGTCCAGAAAAGACAATTATATGTTGAAACTTTTGTATGTTGAGGCCATTGTAAGTTGAGGGATCACTGCATAATCATTTCACCACAACATTTACGGTGAAACCAGAAAAAATATATATTTGTTGGGCAAAGTTGGAAAAAAAAACTGCCATTTTTTAACTTTTGGGGGCTTCCGATTCTACGCAGTGCACTTTTCAGTAAAAATGACACCATATCTTTATTTTATAGGTCCATACGGTTACAATAATACTTAATTTTTATAGGTTTTATTTTATTTTACTACTTTAAAAAAATTATAACTACATGCATCAAAATTAGTATGTGTAAAATTGTCCTCTTCTGACCCTTATAACTTTTTTTTTTTTTTCATATAGAGGGATGTATGAGAACTCATTTTTTGCGCCGTTATCTGTATAGTTTTTATCAGTATCATTTTTGTTTTAATGGTAATTTTTGATCGCTTTTTATAAATTTTTTTAGGGTATACAAAGTGACCAAAAATACGCAATTTTGGATATTGGAATTTTTTTTACGTGTACGTCATTGACCGTGCAGTTTAATTTACATTATATTTTTTATAGTTCAGACATTTACACACGCGGCAATACTACATGTGTTTTTTATTATGTTTACATATTTTTATATATATAGAATTTGGGAAAAGGGGGGTGATTCAAACTTTTAATATGGAAGGAGTTAATGTGTGTTTTTTTTGTTTTTTTTTTACACTTTTAGTCCCCTTAGGGGACTTTTAGGAGGAATCAGTAGATTCCTCATACAGATCAATGTGGTTCCATAGATCTGTGTGCTCTTCGCTCAACTGATAAAGCCTGGTCCTTCCAGGCTTTATCATTCTCAGCGCAGCAGCCAGCACAGAAGGAGAGGTAAGCCTTCATTCTTCCTCAGCAGTGCATTGCCCCCGCGATCCACCCCAGGGATGGGAATTGTGCTCTGGACAAGTAGAGAGACACCTAGTGGCAGCTTTTTTAAACACACAAAAAAAAAAAAAATTTCAATCAAAGTACATAAGATAGATTTTTTATTTACCATAAGGAGTGCAATAGCTAAAACATTTTTTAATGAGGGTCCATTTAAATAAGCAAACAGATATTAGAGCAGGAAACTAAAATTGCTTTGGTCATTTAAACTTCTAGTGCTGTATTTTTATAATAATCTGTTTGCTTTTTTCTAGTAAAAGTTTGGTATAGTCTTCTCCAGCAAAATGCATACTCAATGTGTTACCTCTATGTTGTTGCTGAAAATGAGCAATTAACCTGAGAGGACCTTTGCCTATGTGTATACTGTAGATCTTGATTGCTCAATTAAACATCAATTAATTGAACAGATAGTTTTACTTCCGTAATATTTGCCGTAATCACATATTATGGCATTACACATATTAGATCTTGTATTTTTTAGGTTAAGAAATGATTCACTACCCAGGCCATAGCGCCTAGTTAAACATTAAGTATTGATCAATTAGGAAGGATATCTGCAGTGACCAATTTGTAACCAATTTTCATTGGCACGTACAGCAGGATATCTACCATAGACCAATGTATCTCTAAAGTTTTAACACCTGTGAAATCAAATAATCTATTTTTTAAGTGTTATGTCCTATAAAAGTAGATATCTTTATAGAATATGCCAGTTCATATCTATGGCCTTCTTTATAATATGATTTATCAGGTCAAATTTAAAGAAGAAGACAAATCTTTTTTCTTTTATTTTGCCTTTATTTTTCTTCCCATAGATTAGTAACTTACTTTTTAAGTTGTTTAACTTTTTTTTTTACATGCTTCGTCAACAAGGGCCTTGGGATATTCTCTACTGTACAGTCTCTCTAAATTTCTCTTGCTCTAATCCTACACAATCTCAGGAACTGACTGTAGGGGATGGATTGTGTGTGTTGGGGAAGGTAGCCCTTGCACCACAACAAGAAGTTTACTTCTTTAGCCTTATGTAGCCTGACATGTCAAACGTGTGGTTCTAAATCTCCAGGTGTACATTGAAGTAATCCAGCTCATGATCTCCATATTTACTGGTAAATTGCAGAATGAGCTCCAGGGCTTTACATATCAAGTTAACATAACTCTCATTGTTCTACTTACCCACAAGCAATAGATGTCTAACAGCCATTTGCATTCACCCCTGATTTTTTGGATCTTTGAAGGCGGTATAAAAAAGAGAAAAACACTGCCAATAATTGCTGCTATGACAAGGAATTAAAGATAGTCAAATAGGTCACTCTAAAAGACATTTTAGGGTTACCTATAGAAAGCTTAGGGGGTTCATCACATACCTTTTTTGAGTATGATGATCGCCCCCCTTCCCGCCCAATTCTGGAGGTATATTGTTCTGTAGCACCTGATGATCTTAGTAATCCATCAGAGGGGTAGGGATTTAACCCCTTAACGGCGAGCGCCGTAAATGTACGTCCTGGTGACGTGGTACTTAACGCACCAGGACGTACATTTACGTCCTAAGCATAACCACAGGCATCGGTGCGATGCCCGGATCATGCGCGGCAGGTCCCGGCTGTTGATCGCAGCTAGGGACCCGCCGGTAATGGCGGACATCCGCGATCCCGCAGATGTCCGCCATTAACCCCTCAGATGCCGTGATCAATACAGATCACGGCATCTGCAGCATCGCGATCACTTAATTGGATGATCGGATCGCCCACAGCGCTGCCGCGGCGATCCGATCATCCAGCACGACAGCCGGAGGTCCCCTCACCTGCCTCCGCTGTCTTCCGGGAGTCTTCTGCTCTGATCTGCCTTCCCGCAGACCAGAGCAGAAGATGACCGATAACCCTGATCAGTGCTATGTCCTATACATAGCACTGAACAGGATTAGCAATCGAATGATTGCTTTAAATAGTCCCCTATGGGGACTATTAAAGTGTAAAATTAAAAGTAAAAAAAGTAAAAAATTAAGTAAAAAAAATGTGAAAAACCCCCTCCCCCAATAAAAACGTAAATTGCTCCATTTTCCCTATTTCACCCCCAAAAAGTGTTAAAAAAATATTTTATATACATATTTGGTATCGCCGCGTGCGTAAATATCTGAACTATTAAAATAAAATGTTAATGATACTGTATGGTGAACGGTGTGAACGTAAAAAAAAAAAAAAGTCCAAAATAGCTGCTTTTTTATAACATTTTATTCCAAAAAAAATTAATAAAAAATGTATTAAAAGTTTTATATGAGCAAATATGGTATCAATAAAAATTACAGATCACGGCGCAATAAATGAGCCCTCATACCGCCGCTTATATGGAAAAATGAAAAAGTTATAAATCTTCAAAATAGGGGGATCTTAAACGTACTAATTTGGTTAAAAAGTTTATGATTTTTTTAAAGCGCAACAGTAATAGAAAAGTATGTTATCACAGGTATCATTTTAATCGTATTGACCCAAAGAATAAAGAACACATGTAATTCTTGCCATAAATTGTACGGCGTGAAAACGAAACCTTCCAAAATTAGCAAAATTGCGGTTTTCTTTTTAATTTCCCCACACAAATAGTATTTTTTTGGTTGCGCCATACCTTTTATGGTAAAGTGAGTGACGGCATTACAACAGACAACTGGTCACGCAACAAACAAGCCCTCATAATAGTCATTGGATGAAAATATAAAAGAGTTATGATTTTTTGAAGGCGAGGAGAAAAAAATGAAAACATAAAAATTTAATTTTCTGCGACCTTAAGGCCAAAATGGGCTTCGTCCTTAAGGGGTTAAATGGCCACTGTCCTATAGAAAAAAAACTTTTACATGTCCTAGCGACGTGTCAAAAGTTTTGATCGGCGGGGGTTTGAATGTTTAGACCTCCACTGATCAGGAGAATGAGGCAGGAGAAGTTTGCGCTCAGCTCGGCCTCTCCTGGCTTCATGTAACATGATTGAGACATACTCGCAATGTAAGCCTATGGAGTGTGTCTTGTTCATGTGACACAGAGCAGGGAGAGGAGTGTGTGCGACAGCACAGACTTCTCCGGCTCGTTCTCCTGATTGGCAGGGATCTGAACACTCAGACCCCACTGATCAAAACTTTTTACATGTAACTAGAATACATCAAAAGTTTTTCCAAATGACAAGTACACTTTAAATGCTTAACGACCACGAGCGTAAACTTACGCTCGGGCCAGCTCCCGTTATGTGAAGTACGCTCAGGAGCTGAGTGCACTTCATACCTGGCTGATCCCGGTTGCTTTCAGCAGCCAGGACCCGCGGTTAATACCGGACATTGCCGATCGGGCTGATGTCCAGTATTAACCCTTTAGACACCGCGATCAAAGTTGACCGCAGCGTCTAAAACGGGACAAAATCTTTGCCAGTTAGCTCAGTGGGCTGTTCGGGACCGCCGTGGTGAAATTGCGACATTCCGAGCAGCTGACAGGACAGCAGGAGGTGTCTTACCTTGTCTCCCGCCGTCCGATCGTCACTCTACTGCTCCTTGCTTGAGATCCAGGCTGGAGCATCAGAGCACCGATAACACTGATCAATGCAATGCTATGGCTTTGCATAGATCAGTGTCTGCAATCAAGGTATTGCATGTTTTAGTCCCCTATGGGGGCTATAACATTGCAAAAAAAAATTGTAAAAAAAAATGAATAAATGGTATTTTAACCCCTTCCCTAAGAAAAGTTTGAATCACCCCCCTTTTCCCATTGAAAAAAAAATTAAATAAAAATAAACATAAACATGCGATATCGCCGCGTGTGTAAATGTCCGAACTAGAGATGAGCTAACTTACAGTAAATTTGATTTGTCACCAACTTCTCGGCTCGGCGGTTGCTGACTTTATCCTGCATAAATGAGTTCAGCTTTCAGATGCTCTGGTGGGCTGGAAAAGGTGGATATAGTCCTAGGAGACTCTTTACTAGGACTATATCCACCTTTTCCAGCCCACCAGAGCATCTGAAAGCTGAACTAATTCATGCAGGCTAAAGTCAGCAACTGCCGAGAAGTTCGTGACGAATCGAATTTACTGTAAGTTCGCTCATCTCTAGTCCGAACTATGAAAATATAATGTTAATTAAACCGCACGGTTAAAGGGGTTCTCCGCTGCCCTGCCTTCCGGAGCTCCGCTCGCAGCATCCGGAAGTTCATTACTCCCAACGCTGTGTGTGGGCTTCCATGTTCGAGGCCGCCCCCTCGTGATGTCACATCCGCCCCCTCGTGACGGTCGCGCCCCTTCCCATAGATTTTCGTTAAGGGGGCGGGCGTGACGTCACGAGGGACAGGCCTTGAACACGGAAGCCCGCACACAGCGTTCGGAGTAATGATCTTCCGGAAACTGTAAGCGGAGCTACGGAAGGCAGGGCAGCGGAGAACCCCTTTAATGGCGTACACGTAGAAAAAATTGCATATTTTTGGTCACTTTGTATACCCTAAAAAAATTTATAAAAGGCGATCAAAAAGTCCCATCAAAATGAAAATGGTACGGTAACTTCAGATCATGGCGCAAAAAATGATATCCCTGTATACAGAAAAATAAAAAAAGTTATAGGGGTCAGAAGATGATAATTTTACACATAAAAATTTTGGTGCATGTAGTTATAATTTTTTTAAAGTAGTAAAATAAAATAAAACCTATATAAATTTGATATCCTTGTAACCATATGGACCTACAGAATAAAGATATAGTGTCATTTCTACTGAAAATTGTACTGCATAGAATGGGGAACCCTCAAAATTTACAAAATGGCGTTTTTTTTTTCAATTTTTCCCAACAAATATTTTTTTGCCGTAAATTTTGTGGTAAAATTATTGATGTCATTATAAAGTACAATTGGTGGCACATAAAACATAAGCCCTCATATGGGTCTGTATGTGCAAAATTGAAAGTGCTATGATTTTTAGAAGGTGATGAGGAAAAAACGAAAATGCAAAAACGGAAAAACCCTGCATCCTTAAGGGCTTAACTGTGTTTGCTTTGAGGTTACTATGAGGGGAGGCATGCATATTTAATGGCTGGTACCATGTATATAGTGCTGGCCAGCGCTCATTCTGTTCATTGATCGCTTATCAATGCTGAATATATGGCCCTGGGCATTAAAGGGGTTATCCAGGAAAAACATTTTTTTATATATCAACTGGCTCCAGAAAGTGAAACAGATTTGTAAATTACTTCTATAAAAAAAATCTTAATCCTTTCAGTACTTATGAGCTGCTGAAGTTGAGTTGTTCTTTTCTGTCTAAGTGCTCTCTGATTACTCTGTGCAGTTCCCAAGACAAGCAGAGATGTCAGCAGAGAGCACTGTTGCCAGACAGAAAAGAACAACTCAACTTCAGCAGCTCATAATTATTGAAAGAATTAAGATTTTTTAATAGAAGTAATTTTCAAATCTATTTAACTTTCTGGAGCCATTTTTTTTCCTGGAATACCCCTTTAAATATGCACACACCACTGTGGTAACGGGGTGTGATGTAGGGAAGATGGAATTACCCTAGGAGCAGATGGCATTAACCCCTTGTGTTTGTGACGCCAGGGCTTGGTTTATCCTCGATACCACCCGAAGATATACCGCTGAATCCTGGGCTAGGCACGGGGGCTATAATAACTCTGACGCCAAGTTACGGATAACAGTATCTTTACTGAGGGTAGACAGATAGTAAAGTCTAAACAGTTCAGCCAGGACCCACGGAGGTGACCAGTGACTCTGAGACCTTAAGGGCTTGCTGGGACTTGTAGTAGGACTGGACAATTTAATGCCGGCCATGCTGACTTGACAGTTTCTGATAGGGACTGACGACTTGACTGATGACTGACAAAGCTATGACTGTAGCTTACTTGCACTTGACTGTAGCTGCAGACTGGACTTAAGGCCTGCAATGACTCTGGACATCAGTGTTGAGCTGCATAAGCCATATTCGAATTCGCGAATAATTGTGAATATATGGACGAATATTCGTCATGTATTTGCTAAATTCGCATATTCGTGGTTTTTTTGCATATGCGAAAATTCGCATATGAGAAAATTTGCATATGTGAAAATTTGCATATGTGAAAATTTATTAACTTTATAGCAAGTATACCAGTGTAACTTGATAGAAGCAGCAGAAGGGATGGATCAATATTCGCGAATATTTGCATATGCGAATATTCGCCTGGCGGTCTTACACAACAGTATTAGAGCCTTCTTTAGACCACACAAGCTGGAAGCAGAGAGGGATGATCACTGTGATGTGTAGTGTGAAAAAAAAAGGGAATATTCGTAATTTCGAATATATAGTGCTATATTGGCGAATATTCGCGAATATGCGATATTCGCGAATAAAATTTGAATTGCGAATATTCGCGAGCAACACTACTGGACACATTAGGACTCGACTTGACCTCAGGAAAGACTCAGGAACTAAGAGAGAGATCTAGCTCCACCCAGGGCTTATATGGGGGAGACTAGCAGGGAGCCCATAGGTCACCCCATGGATCACCTGGTCACTGATACCTCCTGGGTAACAATCACATGGTACATTTCTTAAAGGGGTTGTGTGCTTCCCTGACTTTCGGCGCTCCGCTCTCAGCATCCGGAAGTTCATTACTCCGAACACTGTGTGCGGGCTACCGTGTTCGCGGCCACCGGGCGTGACGTCACGCCCGCCCCCTCGTGACGTCTCGCCCGCCCCCTCGTGACGTCATGCCCGCCCCCTCTATGGGAAGTCTATGGGAAGGGGGCGTGACAGCGAACACGGAAGCCCGCACACAGCGTTCGGAGTAATGAACTTCCGACGCTGTGAGCGGAGCTCTGAAAGTCAGGGCAGCGCACAACCCCTTTAAACTTGCAACACATTATATATCGCAATACACAGCAAAACATATGTACAGGGGGAAACATGTTCAAGGAGGCCCAGGGGACGCAGAAGGGAGGCTGCTTGACAGGGCAGCAAGGATACGGGGCAATAACTCCCATACTGGGCCACCACCATCCCAGTAACTGCACAACACACAGTATATATTCAGAGACTTATGTAGATATTCCATGTCCAAATACATCTACCCAATTCTATTCACTACGAAGAGGATAGTGAACAATGGAAATGAAAACCAGATGCCTGCGACAAATTGATTTAGTTTCCGACTCATAACTTACCGCAGTGGTTTATATTGATTTTCAATCTTCCAACTTCCTTTTTGCCACCACATAAAAACATATTTTGAAGCAAAGTAGCCTCATACTGAACAGAGATAAGACTAAGAAATAGATTTGCAGCCTAAAATGTATCCCATTAAGAGATAGTCTACACAGAAAGGGCATATTCTGTATGAATTATCCAGTGTGTATGCAGACAAGGAGACGGCAGCAGGTCAAAGCCAACAATTTTAAGAGCACCTCATGGAGTTAATTATCAAATCCAAAAACTCTTCAAAGGCCAATTAGAGCTGCGATTTGTGATAGTTAGGACAATTAATAGTAAAATGAGAGAGAACAAGCATTTTCTGTGGGACCCACAGGAGGTTTCTGTTACATATGCTTCAAATAAATGACTGAATGGATGAACAGGGAATTAATTCTTTTATGTGAGATAAACAGAAATGCTCCTTGTTTTTGAACGTAATCGCCTCCTTGGCTCGGGATGATGCTAATTGTTATCTGAAATAGAAGTTTAAATCTATCATTGCTTCATCATTATTGTCGCATTATGACTTCATCTGGCAATCTGCTACTGTTATAAGTGACCCAGGGAAAAATTAGAGAATTCCCAAAATTTTGGAAAATTGTAACCACTTGCATATGATCAAATGGGTAAAAACATCTATTCGGTCTACAAGTGACTCTGTAAGTAATAACCTGGACTCTCCAGAGAGTCCACTCCCGCCTCCCGTCTTCTTGGTCATTGTGCCCATTGAAGCTACCAAAGGCTTCCTGCTCCATCCTGGCGACCATGTGATCGCCTTGTGCCTAGTAGCTGCATGCTCTAGCTAAGTTCAGCAGTGAGTGTCCTAAATAAAATGTCCTTAATAAAAAAAAAAAAAAAAAATGGTAAAAGAAAGAGACAACAAGAAAAATTGTTTAAAATGACATAAAAATTAATCTGTTTGAATAACTGAATGAAAATAAACTTTCTAGCAATGGAATTCATATGTACAAAAAAATATGGGATGGGACCAGGCCAATTTTATTTTTGCAATTTCGTTTTTTCCTCCTCGCTATTTTCCTCCACAGATGATTATGAGGGCTTGTTTTTTGCACGACCAATTTTCCTTTGTGATGAAATCACTTATTGTACCATAAAATGTATAGCACAACCAAAAAATACTAGTTGTGTGGCGAAATTGAAAAGAAATCCGCAATTAAATTTTTTTTGAAGGTTTCGTTTTCATGCTGTACAATTTACATAAAAAATGGTCAATACGATTACAATGATACTCATGATTACATACTTTTCTATTATTGTACCGCTTTGAAAAAATCTCAAACTTTTTTTTTTCTACCAAATTAGTACGTTTAAAATCCCTCTATTTTGATGACATATAACTTTTTCATTTTTTTCTATAAGCAGCGGTATGAGGGCTCATTTTTTATGCCATAACCTGTACTTTTTATTGATACAACATTTGCATATATAAAACTTTAAGTAAATTTTTTATAATTTTTTGGGGAATATAATGTGACAAAAAAGCAGCAATTTCCGACTTTTTTTTTATTTATTTTTTTACATTTATGTTGTTCACCATACGGGATAATTAACATTATATTTTGTTACTTTGGACATTTACGCATGCGGTGATACCAAATATGTTTATTTATTTATTTTTTTTGCTTTTTGGGGGTAAACTGGGAAAAAGGTCCATTTTACATTTTTATTGGGGGTGGGGATTTTTCCCCCTTTTTTTTTTTTTTAACATTTTCTTACTTTTTTTTTTATTTTACACTTTTTATGTCCCCATAGGGGACTATTTATTGCAATCACTTGATTGCAGATACTGTTCAGTGCTATGCATAGGGCATAGCACTGATCAGTGTTATCGGTGATCTTCTGCTCTGGTCTGTTCGATTTCAGACCAGAGCAGAAGACCCCTGTAGATGGCCGGAGGCAGATGTGGGGACTTCTGTCCACCATTACGGATGATCTGTATTGGTCCGGTGCTCACGGTCATGTCCATGACTTAATGTATGTCATGGTGCGTTAAGTACCATCGCACCATGACGTACATTTACCTCCATTGTTAAGGGGTTATTATAATGTTTGTAAAATTTATTGTTTCATAATGGTTTTAATTTCATAATACTAAACTTGATTAAAATAGTTGCTAACAAATAGTAAAAACTGTCAGAAACATCAATCCCCCACATTTCAGGTTTTTCTTTTATGTCAACATCTTTAAAATAGGAATTTTCAATTCTAACAACACACACACAGTTCTAATAAGATATGAGCGAGACAAGCCCGACGAACCAAGTTTGGCTCAGAACTTTGGGGTATACACGGCTCACAGAACATTGAAACTTTGCCAGGCATTTTAGCATCTGAATGCATGATACGATGAGGAAGTAACACTGAGATGACTTCAGGGTAGCCATATATGCATTTTATAGGTTACCTGTATTGTCTGGGTTTAATCAAACATATCGCATTAGTAGCTGGGTGTAACATAGATGCCCATTAAAGGGTTTTCCAGTGATTTTTTTTCCATGTTTCTATTCTGCCCAAGCTGCAAAAAGAATAATAACAAACTTTTCCTTACCTTCTACCACTCCTCTGGTGAGCCAATAATGGCCTTATTCTTTTTCGACATTCTTTTTTGCCCAAAACGCCACACTGAGCTAAACTTATTGCCGGCTGCAGCGATGTCCTGCCTCAGCCAGTGATACGAGTGGCAGTGTGATGAATTACTGCTGTTCAGCGTATCACTGGCCAAGGTGGGATATTGCTGTCGCCTGCAATAAGTGCAGTATGATGTGTTGGGCCCTAGAATGCAGAAGAAGACCAGGACTGGTGCCTCTAATAATCATTTGAACATGTATGTTTAGCCTTAGTTTACTTTCAGCATATTTTGCATCCATATTCCGTACTTTTTTATTTTTTATTTAGCCTGATACTCAACAGGCACTATTAGTTCTAGCCAAACTCTAATAGTAGAGCATTAGAGACAGGGAGAATTCTACAACTGGGTAGGGGGTGCAGCTGCCCAGGGTGTTGACCAGATTCTGGGTGGGGCGGGGGGGGGGGGGTAACACACAGAACACACAATTGCCTTAAACTGTAAGTGCACCTGCATGTGCTTATTATTTAAAGCTGTGCTCAGTTAAATGTCAGACTAGTAGCCTTTAGAATAGATGCTCTATATTTAGAAATTATCTAGTGGTATCATAGGTAATGCCTTTTTGCATTTGTCACCAAAGTATAACCTGTGCACTGTAAAGAAGACTTTGCCACGGCCACTATCATATTGTTGTTTTCTGCTTACAGCTATTGCTCTAAGGTACATAGTATATAGTCATGGCCGTAAATATTGGCCCCCCTGAAATTTTTCTAGAAAATGAAGTATTTCTCATAGAAAAGGATTACAGTAACAGATGTTTTGCTATACACATGTTTATTCTCTTTGTGTGTATTGGAACTAAACCAAAAAAGGGAGGAAAAAAAGCAAATTGGACATAATGTCACACCAGACTCCAAAAATGGTCTGGACAAAATTATTGGCACCCTTAAATTAATATTTGGTTGCACACACTTTGGAAAAAATAACTGAAATCAATCGCTTCCTATAACCATCAATAAACTTCTTACACCTCTGAGCTGGAATGTTGGACTACTCTTCCTTTGCAAACTGCTCCAGTTCTCTCTTATTGGAAGGGCACCTTTTCCCAACAGCAGATTTAAGATCTCTCCACAGGTGTTCAATGGGATTTAGATCTGGACTCATTGCTGGCCACTTCAGAACTCTCCAGCTCTTTGTTGCCATCGATTTCTGGGTGCTCTTTGATGTATGTTTGGGGTCATTGTCCTGCTGGAATACTCAAGATCTCGGAACCAAACACAGCTTTCCGACACTGGGCTGTATAGTACAACCCAAAATCTGTTGGTAATCCTCAGATTTCATGATGCCTTGCACACAGTCAGGGCACCCAGTGCCAGAGGCAGCAAAACGACTCTAAAACATCATTGAACCTCCACCATATTTCACTGTAGGTACTGTATTCTTTCTTTGTAGGCCTCATTCCGTTTTTTGGTAAAAAGTAGAATGATGTCCTTTACCAAAAATCTTGGTCTCATCTGTCCACAAGACATTTTCCCAGAAGGATTCTGGCTTACTCAAGTTCATTTTGGCAAAATGTAGTATTGCTTTTTTATGTCTCTGTGTCAGCAGTGGGGTCCTCCTGGGTCTCCTGCCATAGCATTTAATGGCAGGAATTTCATTGAAATGTCGAACCGATAGTTCACGCTGACACTGATGCTCCCTGAGCCTGCAGGACTGCTTGAATATCTTTGGAACTTGTTTGGGGCTTCTTAGCCACCATCCAGACTATCCTGCTTTGACAACTTTCATAAATTTTTCTCTTCCATCCATGCACAGGGAGATTAGCTACAGTGACATGGGTTGCAAACTTCTTGACAATGTTGCACACTGTGGATAAAGGCAAATCTAGATCTCTGGAGATGGACTTGTTACCTACAGATTGTTGATATTTTTCCACACTTTTGGTTCTCAAGCCCTCAAGACAGTTCTCTTCTCCTCTTTATGTTGTCCCTGCTTAGTGTGGCACACACAGACACACAATGCAAAGATTAAGTGAACTTCTCTCCTTTTTATCTGCTTTCAGGTGTGATTTTTATATTGCCCACACCTGTTACTTGCCCCAGGTGAGTTTAAAGGAGCATCACATGCTTGAAACAATCTTATTTTTCCACAATTTTGAGAGGGTGCCAATAATTTTGTCCAGCCCATTTTTAGAGTTTGGTGTGACATTAGGTCCAATTTGCTTTTTTTCCTCCCTTTTTTTTTTTTTTTTTTAGTTCCAACACACACAAAGGGAATAAACATGTGTATAGCAAAACATGTGTTACTGCAATCCTTTTCTGTGAGAAATACTTAATTTTCTTGAAAATTTTCAGGGGTGCCAACATTTACAGCCATGACTGTAAATGCACTGATGTGTAGAATGCTCCAAAGCTGAAGAAACCTCAGTTGAGAACTTGGTTAGGAGACATCGAACACAGGAGAGGGTGAGTATACCACCAACAAAAGTATGTACTATTTGCCTGCACAAACTACTATTGCATTCCAGATGTTGGCCATTCATTGTAAACACCATTGCCATAAAGTTCTAAAACCATAACTTAGTACCCCTATTGCTCTTGGAGCCTGGAAGGCCAGTCATTTATATTACTACAATGTGCAGAACTGACCACATCTCCATTCAAACCGGGTCATTCTCCTTTCTAGTGATCAGTGGGGGTCCTAGTGGTCAGCCCCCACTGTTCAGAAACTTGTCACCTATCACATAGATAAGTGATTCCTTTTCAATTACTTTCTCTCTCTATATATAATTTTATTTGCTTTTACAGGGTTAAAGGTTTGCAAAACTATTATTAATCTTTTAGGTTTACAAATGGAAGTTAATTATACAATAGTGTATTCTACAATTGTTCTATGGAGCAGCCTGCAGAGAGGCTGGATGGTGTGCATTAAATAAAATTTGTTCTTCCTTGCGATGCTTTGATATGCACACGAAGACATCAAACATAGGGGATGTGCCAAAATGCTTATTGAATGCCATGGGTGGTAGAGAGAATGGTAATGCGTCTAGTCAGGAAACCAAGCAGACAGTGACAGTACTGAAAAGTCAGGATGTTGCGGCAGCTCCTCATCTCTAGCTCAGAATAAATATTATACATTGCACAGTACATCAAAGAACAGCAGCAAGTCTTAGAACATGGTTGAATCATGATGAAGAGAGTATGTAAGTGAGAATGACAAAGAAATCAAAGGCTTAAATTGCTAACACAGTGCCAATCAGTCAGTTCAGTCAGGTAAGGAAGAAGAATATTGCGTTATGAAAGATATATGACACTGAAAGAAAAGGGTGAATAAATAATTGATCATGGGTTATGGCACATTGTATTTCATGTTCGGGGCATATAAAAGGGACATGGCATGAAAGGAAAGTTTCCTAAATTATGCCCTTATTATTCATATTACAAATGGTAATGCTAATACTTTCCTGCTTAATTATTTTGTGTATATACAAATAAATAGAGTTGAAAGTTCAAATTGCTGCCAGTTTTCAGATCTCCACATGATGCAGCAAGTGATTTAGAAATGTTACTCAAATTATGATATTGGGAATCAGGTTAAAAAAATATTAAGTCTTTCCCCATGAATAAAACACTATGGGGGAGATTTATCAAAACCTGTCCAGAAGAAAAGTTGCTGAGTTGCCCATAGCAACCAATCAGATTGCTTCTTTCATTTCTGTAAAGGCCTGTGAAAAATGAAAGAAGCCACCTGATTGGTTGCTATGGGCAACTCAGCAACCTTTCCTTTGGATAGATTTCGATAAATCTCCCCCTATGGCCCCGATTTATCAAACTGTGTGAGAGAAAATATACAGTGATTATCCCATAGCAACCAATCACAGCTCAGCTTTCACTTTACCAGAGCTTATTAGCTGAGCTGTGATTGGTTGCTGTGGAAAAATCACTCCATTTTTTCTCTCACACAGTTTGATAAATCTGGGCTATAGGCTATGGGAAAATCACTGTATATTCTCTATGTACATCAAAAAGATGATTGGGTGGGCACATATAATATTCTGAGTAAGGACAGTTGTCAGCTTTGCACTAACAGATGAGATTAGATAAATCTCATAAGCGTATGTTCACACTGCGGAATTCCCGTGGAATTCCAAGAGTAGAATTCCACGCAGTGAACATTCCAATCAATGTGAATGGGTCTTCGAGTGTTTTCAAAAGTGAAGGTTGTAAAATTTGGGTTCAGAAATAATCGCATGGATGGTGCGACAAAAATCCAGGCGCATAAACCGAGAAAAAAAGTCGGTTGGAATTTTTTGTTAAAACATATAGGGGAGATTTATCAAAACCCGAGCAGAGGAAGAGTGGTGCAGTTGCCCATAGCAACAAAATAAGTTTGCTTTTTTTCATTTTTAACAAGGCCTCTGCAAAATGAAAGAAGCAATATGATTGGTTGCTATGGGAAACTGAGCAACTTTTCCTTTGCACAGGTTTTGATAAATCTCCCACATAAGGCCCTCATTTACTTAGAAAATCGGGTTGTAAGTCTATCTTGCTTTCTTACCCGACTGCTTTTTCCCCCTGGTATTTATTATTATTATGTCGCATATTATTATGTCGCATCCTGTTTGTCGCACGTGGGTTTTGTTGGTTTTGGTTTCCAACTCCTCTGAGTTGTCGGGAAAAAATCCACAGCAATTCAACATATTCGAGTTGGAAACCTTTATAAATACGTGGGAAAGCTCAGAAATGTCGGGTTACGCCCCTTTTTCGGGTTTGGGAGAATCCACATCGGGTCCGTCGGGAAAAAATGTTGCATCGTGTCGCAGACTGGCCCACGATGTCTGCGACATGTCGCAGACAAAGATGCGCCAAAAAAACCCGAGAGAACAAGTCGGGTTTAGAATAGTAAATGAGGGCCATAGGGGGACATGTATCAAAGATTTTACCCCTGTTTTGTGTGTATTTTTTTGCACAAAATTTTGCGCAAGCCCTTTTTTTTGCGCAATTTTTTGGCGCACGTTTTGGTAGATCATGTCCTCCAGATGTGGCTGAATCAGGGTACCTTGGAGTGACATCTATAGTACACATGGATTTATTAACTGCATACTTTTTTTTTTACACCAAAAATTTTGCCGCAAGAGCTGGTTTGTTTGCGCAAATATAAGCCATCTTGGACTAAACGTAGCAAGATGCTCTAAATCATTGATTCTATTTTCCAAAGAGTGGATTGAGGAGATTACTATATTTACCCGCAATTTATGAAGCTCATTGCGCTTGATTGATAAATTTAGCGCTTCTGCACATAATTTAGAATTCGGGAAAAGGGGTAAAATGCTTCTACCATACACAAATAATGATACATGTCCCCCATAGTGTATATAATTTTATGTGAAACTTCAATAAACAATGTTTCTAGCAGAACTTGGTGAGTGCTGGGAGCTTGACTTTTCCTAGAGAAAGAGAGACAGCTGTGTTGAGAGGATGAGGCAGAGAGACATCCCCACTGTGAGAGAGACAGTTGTTTAACCTGAAACCAGTGACTTCTAGTGACTATTCAGTCAGAAACATCAGGGTGAGGAGAAATACACCTAATTAATAAGGTAAAAACTGTCAACTATCAGTCATTCTTAGATGCTGCATCTGTTCCTAAGCTTGATATATGTAACCACTGAACACTTGCACAAATAAAGCTTTCAAGTTCTTTGGCTCTAGAGGCATATGCAGGGGTGTCACATGAATCCCATGCACCCCTGGGGAAATTTTGGACCTGGGCCCACCAACCCTCCTGCTACCGCCACTTTGTACCTTGCCAGGTACGCCACTGGGCATAAGCATCTGTGGCTGCCCTGTAAACCTCACTGATATGTAACTAGCTAGAACCTTGCATAGATTTAGCTTACACCAATTATCTGGCATAAGTTGTTACAGGTTGCTAATAAGCTTCCATTTTTTAACTGTATGTCTTTGTATGGAATTTTGTCTGTCCGTCTGCTACGTTATTCTGTACAAAAAATATACTATTTTGGCCTCTGTCCAAGGAATATATGTTTGGTGTATATGTACAGTAGATGTATACCTTTTCCCTCCATATATGACAAACTTGGGCTCCAGACACGATGTGAACAATCCCTAAGTACAATAAGTTTTACCACTGATTTTAGATATGAAATAAAGATGTACGAGATTATCTTTCTTACATACTATGCACTTTAACAGCCTTTTGTCTTTCATACAGGCCTTTGGCAAGTAAAACATTGATGCAAATGGAAAAAAAAACATCTGTGCTAAATTTGACTTGGCTTAATAGAATTTATTGGAAATTCAGTTTTTATTTCTTGCATCCACAGCAGGATTAGGAAACAGACACAGAGAAGACTAATTAAAACCAACAAAAGAAGAACAAAAGAATATTAATCTGCCCGTTTTCCTATACTGGGCAGCACATGTGAATGTTGACAAGACACTATGACATATTATAGTCCAAAATTACCCCTAAAATAAGTAAGGATGTTCTGCTCTTACTTCTTGATCGTACAGTTTTTTTTTTTTTTTTTTTTTTGCAAGTATGTGGTTAGTTCACAACATGGTTTCAACCCTCCTACTGCTATGGAAAAAGGGACCATGTAGAAATTCTCTGAATGAATGAGGAGCACTTTGCCCTGAATAACCCAGGATTATCTTGTAAATATAGCTTGAAATCAGATGTCTATTGATCCTATTTATTTAGTATTTAAAGGGGTACTCTGATGGGAAAAAAAAATTTTAATCAACTGGTGCCAGAAAGATAAACAGATTTATAAATAACTTCGATATAAAAATCTTAATCCTTCCAATATTTATCAGCTGCTGTATGCTCCACAGGAAATTGTGAAGTTCTTTTATGCCTGACCACAGTGCTCTCTGCTGACACCTCTGTTCAAAGGTGTCACTTCATGATCACGGGATTGATCGGTCAGAAAGACTGATCAATCACTACCCTGCTGGGTGGTGATCGGGGTGGCAATCAGGACGGTGATCGGGGCCGGCGGGGGTCTCCTACCTTTGTCAAGCCTGGCGGGGGTTCCTTTCAGGAGCGGCGGCAGCGGACAGAGCAGCAGGAGCAGTGGCAGCAGCGGCATCGGTCCCAGCGGTGCAGGTGGCATGATACAGTAGGAGGTGAGGCCTGTTCACCTCCTGCTGTTGCTTAGCAACAACTTTCAGCATGTACAGCCAAAAGACATGCTGGGAGTTGTAGTTTTGCAACAGCTGGATTTCCAACTACAATTTCCAGCATGCCCATTGGTAGTCTGTGCATGCCGGGGGTTGTAGTTATGCAACAGCTGGAGGCACATTTTTTTCTGTGAAAAAGTGTGCATCCAGCTGTTGTATAACTACAACTCCCAGTATGCACAGACAGCCGAAGGGCATGCAGGGAGTTGTAGCATTGTGCCTCCAGCTGTTGCAAAACTACAACTTTCAGCATGCCCATCAGCTGTCAATGCATGCTAAGAGTTGCAGTTTTGCAACAGCTGAAGGCACACTGGTTGCGAAACACAGTTAAGTAACAAACTCTCAGTGTTTCGCAACCAATGTGCCTCCAGCTGTTGCATAACTACAACTCCCAGCATGTATGGTCTGTCAGTACATGCTAGGAGTTGTAGTTTTGCAACAGCTGAAGGTTTGCCCCCCCCCCCCCATGAGAATGTACAGGGCACAGTCACACGGGTGGGGGTTTACAGCAAGGTTTCTGCTACAAGTTTGAGATGCGGCAATCCCCCCAGGGGAAACTCACTGTAAACTCCCACCTGTGTGAATGTACCCTAAAAACACTACACTACACTAGATAAAAAGTAAAACACTATATATACACACCCTTACACAGCCAGCCGCCCCCCCCCCCCACTAAAATGCTGGTGTTACCCTACATTTTTCATTTTCACAAGGGAAAGTAGGAAAAAAAGCCCCCCAAAATTTGTATGGAAATACTCCATATGTGGATGTTAAGTGCTCTGCGGGCACACAATGCTCAGAAGAGAAGGAGCGCCATTGGGCTTTGAAGAGAGAGAATGTGTCCAAAATTGAAGGCCATGTGTGTTTACAAAGCCCCCATGGTGCCAGAACAGTGGACCCCCCACATATGACCCCATTTTGGAAACTACACCCCTCACAGAATTTAATAAGGGGTGCAGTGAGTATTTACACCCCACTGGCGTTTGACAGATCTTTGGAACAGTGGGCTGTGCAAATGAAAAATTTCTGAATGTCATTTTGAATACCTGAAGGGGTGCAGTTTTTATAATGGGGTAATTTATAGGGTATTTATAATATGAAGGCCTTTCAAATACACTGAACTGGTCCCTGAAAAATTCAAATTTTGAAAATTTTGAGAAAAATTGGAAAATCGCTGCTGAACTTTGAAGCCCTCTGATATCTTCCAAAAGTAAAAACATGTCAACTTTATGATGCAAACATAAAGTAGACATATTGTATATGTGAATCAATATATAATTTATTTGGAATGTCTATTTATTTTTTCCTTATAAAAATCATTAAATTTTACACCTAAAATTCCATATTATGGCATATTCTTTGCACAACCAAGGGGTTAAATCTTTATTAACTTTTTTTCCACACTTTTTTTTTTGCAGTGTTATAGCCCCCCCCCCCCCCCCCAAAGGCTATGACACTGCTCACACTGATCTGCTACACAGATCATTGCCATGCATTGACACGGCAAATATCAGTGTTATCTGCGGTCGATTGGTCAAGCCTGCTCAAGGATTTCAAGCTTGGAGCAATCAATCACTGATTGGACGCGACGGAGGCAGGTAAGGGGACCTCCAGTCATGTTCTAGCTGATCGGGACATCGCGATTTCACTGCGAGTATAAACGAAAATGTACCACTATGTTAAAGTAGAATATGTCAAGAAAAAAAAATCTCGGAATCAAATTCATAAGTAAAAGCATCCCAGAGTTATTAATGCTTAAAGTGACAGTGGTCAGATGTGCAAAAAAAATGCTCTGGTCCTTAAAGTGAAAATTGGCTTGGTCCTTAAGGGGTTAAAGGGGTACTCCGGTGGGAAAACTTTTTTTTTTAAATCAACTGGTGCCAGAAAGTTAAACAGATTTGTAAATGACCTCCATTAAACAATCGTAATCCTTCCAGTACTTATTAGCTGCTGAATACTACAGAGGAAATGTTTTTCTTTTTGGAACACAGTGCTCTCTGCTGACATCTCTGTCCATCTCTGACAACTGTCCAGAGCAGCATATGTTTGCTATGGGGATTTTCTCCTACTCTGGACAGTTCTTAAAATGGACAGAGATGTCAGCAGAGAGCACTGTGGTCATGATGTCAGCAGAGAGCTCTGTGCTACAAAAAGAAAATAATTTCCTCTATAGTATTCAGCAGCTAATAAGTACTGGGAGGATTAAGATTTTTTAATAGAAGTAATTTACAAATCTGTTGAACTTTTTGGCACCAGTTGATAAAAAAAAAAAAAAAAAAAAAAAGTTTTCCACCGGAGTACCCCTTTAAGTATTTATGATGAGACACCTCAATATCACAATTTTATTCTTGCTAGCTTGTATGTATTAGTTCAGCCATTGGTGCAAGGAATACATCTATAAATATGCAGTACGGTACTTCCAAATATATATATGAAGTAATATGAAAACATTTGATGTAATGCTTCATAGGTTTACTTGAGTGAAATGTCTGGTAAATTCTCCGTTAATATAGTCAGAAAGAGCAAGATTAAGTGTATGTTGTCAGTGACAAGATGACAAATATTACTGCGCCCTGTTAACTTTGTTCTGAGGTTTTATAAACAATTTTCCCCACTTTCCACTTCTTGTCAATCACAACTACAGAACACTGACTTTACTTTGATATTTTCTAATACAGAATAAATATACAGGGATGTCATTCATACTGACCAATCTAAACACTGAAATATCACACACATATACGCACGCATGTGCACACACACTTTTCATTTCTTGCTAAACCCCTGATATAGCATGTAGTAGTTTTATCATTTCCCTTTTTATCCTGTATATTGTACACTCCATGGCCAAAGTTATGTGGACACCTGGCAATCACATAGCCTTGATCTTGTTAGACATTCTATTCCAAAGCCGTTGGTGGTAACATGGAGTTGGGGCCCCCTTTTGCATCTATAACTGTCTGCCCTCTTCTGAGAAGGCATTACACAAGATGAAGATTGTGTCTGTGAGTAATTGTGCCAGTTCATAAAAATAAAAAAAAATATTTGTTTGGTTAGGCACTGATGTTTTTTTTTTTATTTTTTATGAACTGGTGCCAGAAAGTTAAACAGATTTGTAAATTACTTCTATTAAAAAGTCTTTACCCTTTCTGTACTTTTTAGCAGCTGTATGCTACAGAGGAAATTCTGTTCTTTTTTAATTTCTTTTTTGTCTTGTCCACAGTGCTCTCTGCTGACACCTGATGCCGTATTACGAACTGTCCAGAGCAGGAGAAAATCCCCATTGCAAACCTATGCTGCTCTGGACAGTTCCTGACACGGACAGAGGTGTCAGCAGAGAGCACTGTGGACAAGATAAAAAAGAAATTCAAAAAGAACTGAATTTTCTCTGTAGCATACAGCTGCTAAAAAGTACAGTGTAAAGATTTTTAATAGAAGTAATTTACAAATCAACTTTCTGGCACCAGTTGACTTATAAAGACCTAAAAAAAATGTTTTCCACCGGAGTACCCCTTTAAGGTCTAACTCACAACCGGAGTTTCACATCTCATAAAAAGTGTTCAATAAGGTTAAGGTCAGGGTTCTTTTCAAGTTCACATCAGTCTTGTAAATTATCATGACTATATACACTTTTCTATGTGTTCAGAGCAATTTCAATGAAAATAAGGGTCTTAGCCAAAACCTTGAAAAACAATTCCGTAAGATTATACCTCACCCATCAAATAGGGAAAACATCAAACAGTAATCTGACGTATCATGATGAATCTGACGCTATATGTCAGAAAATCATATTTATTATGTTTTGGCCTCTGTTAATTCCCATTAAGTACTGCTTAGCTTTTAAAGGGGTACTCCATCCGTAGACATCTTATCCCCTATCCAAAGGGACCCCCAGACATCCACTGCATGGAGATGCATGAAGCGAACTTCGCCACGGTCACGCCTCGCTCATGACTATATCACGGTAATGCCTCGCTTATGATGTCACGGCCATGCCACCTCAATGCAAATCTATGGGAGCGGGCGTAGCTGTGATATCACGAGTGCGGCTGTGACGTCACAAGCCTTCGGCACTCCAGCCCTGCACCCAACGCTACAAATGAACGCCGGGTGCAATAGTGCAACAGGGAGATCGTGGGGGTCCTTTGGATAGGGAATAAGATGTCTAGGGGCAAAGTACCTCTTTAAGTCATTGAATATGTGCTTAGAATGTTAGGAGGAATTAATAAAATCTGGCTAATAGGAAAATTGGCTTGCTTTCCCATAGCAACCAATCCCATCTCTCATATTTTTAGACACTCTGGTAAAATTGAATGTGAGCTGTTTTGGTTGCTATAGTCAAAACCAGACTGGTTTGCTGGCTGCCATTTTTTATTTATTCTCTAAGTTGCAGGGTGCGATGTTTCAATTTTCAGTTATGTAAGTAATATAAACATTTATGGCCTGTTATTATCTTTATATATTATAGACGTGTGACTCCACCTCAAGATGTCCCAGGTATACCATATTCATGAATTTCTGAAATCCTGTGCTTCCTTTCAGACCACCACATGTCACCACATGTAGGAGTGAAATGCCCCACAATGGGAAAAAGTTGGGCAGGGGTGGAGAACAGTCACTTTAATGTCTACTGTTATAATTATAGTGGGAACTCTAAAATAAATCTTATACAGTGATCCCTCAACATACGATGGTAATTTGTTCCAAATGAACCATTGCTACTTGAATCCAACGTATGTTGAGGGATCCGTGCAATAGTAATATAGAAAGTTATACTCATGTGTCCCCACCACACCGGACTGTCACCGCTTCCCTGGATCATCGCTCCCCATCCCCGTCATCCCGTCCCCAGGGTGTCCCTGCCACTCTGGACCGTCACTGCTGTCCTGGATTTCGCTCTCCATTGCTGTCATCAAGTCGCTGCGCACGCCACTCCTATTGGATGACGGGATGGCGTGCGTGGTGACGATGAAGGAGAGTGATGGCTATGCAGCGGAGACTGAAGAGGTCGGTCCGGAGCGGCACAGACAGGTGAGTGACACAAGGGGCACATTAAACGGCTATCCAGCAGCAGCTGAAGCAGTCTGTGCTGCCGGATAGCCATTTATGCGATGGCCCCGACATACAAAAGCATCGTATGTTGATGTTTTCTTCAACATGTGATAGCCTATGAGAGACCATCGTATGTTGAAATTATCGTAGGTCGGTAGATCACTGTATCAGCCTTTGATACCCAGGCCAGTTATGCTGTTGGTATTACAAGGGTTACAGCGCAGCACCACATACAGGACATTTGCATACAATGCTGCAGTCTAGTGGCCACACATCTAATCAGTGTTTTCCATAGAAAGAGAATGGGGAAGGTCAGTCTAGAAAATTCGAAGCACATGTCGGGCCATGTGTTCCAAAGCCTATGAAAAAGCGCTTGTCACCTGACCCTTAGTGGCGATGAGTAGAGACCCGCTGTCAGGATGTACATTAACTTAACCTGTTCAGGACGTGGGGCGTATGCATACGCCCTGCATCCCGAGTCCTTAAGGACGTAGGGCGTACGCATACGCCAGTGGGAATTCCGGTCCCCGCCGCTAGCCGGTTGGGGACCGGACCGGGATGCCTGCTGGAATCATTCAGCAGGCATCCCGGCACATCGCTGAGGGGGGGTCCTGAGACCCCCCCATGTCGGCGATCGCAGAAAATCACATGTCAATTCAGACATGCGATTTTCTGCTATTCCGGGCTGATTGGGTCTCTGGTGACCCGATCACCCGGAAAATAGGGATGATCGGAGTTGTCAGTGACACCCCCGATCAACCTGCAGGATAGGAGCCAGGTCGCAGTGCTGCAATCTCCTCCTATCCCCTGCCATTAGTCAGAATAGAGTTCTGACCAATGGCAGCACAGGACAGGGGGTTGCCATGGAAACCCCCCGTTCTGCCCACCCCTGGATGTCGAGCAGAACGGGGGGGAGAAGATGGAGACCGGTACCTTACCTGAAGATGGCGTGGGGACCGAAGATCATCGTGGAGACTGCAGAGATCCCGGCTCAGGTAGGGAAACGATGGGGGGGGGGGGGGGGGGGGGGGGAAATGAAAGTGAAAGTAAATCGATCTTTACTGTGGCAACCACTAGGAAGGCCGAACTGCAACTCCCAGCGGTGGTGCCAAAACGGTAGCCCTCCAGATGATGCAAAACTACAACTCTCAGCATGCCTAGACTTCCCAGGCATGCTGGGAGTTGTAGTTCTGTAACATCTGTCCCTTCAGATTTTGCAATCTTCATGACATTTTTGAAAATTGCTGCTATATTTTGAAGCCCTCTAATTTTTTCAAAAAGTAAAAATATGTCCATTTTATGATGCCAACATAAAGTGGACATATTGTATTTGTGAATAAAATTAAAATTTATTTGGAATATCCATTTTCCTTACAAGTAGAGAGCTTCAAAGTTAGAAAAATGCAACGTTTTTAAAATTTTCTTGAAATTTTGGGATTTTTCACCAAAAAAGGATGCAAGTAACGCCGAAAATTTCCCACCAAAATAAAGTAGAATATGTCACGAAAAAACTATTTCAGAATCAGAATATTCGGTAAAAGTGTTTTAGAGTTATTAATGCGTAAAGTGAGGGTGGTCAGAAAAAGGTGAAAAAGGGCTGCATCCTTAAGGGGTTAACAAGGATAAAATAAAAGGATAGTTGAATAAGGACTCTTTTGTAAACAATCAAGACTGGGTGATGCTTGCTTCCAGTGCTGGTCCAGTTAGTTACCTAATTCAGAGACCATCATCTAGATGCACCAAATGGCTCAGCTAGGTCAAGTAAGTGGTGTGGCACCCCTGCATTGCACTTCAAGAAAACACCTGGGAGAATTCCGGTCAATAAGCTATAACACAGCCTTATTATTACCAATATCTTCATTTTATTTCTCCTTATTTTCTCATTTCAGTTTCACTTTTTAGCCCATATATTAGCCATATATTTTCACTCATTTTGGCATGGGTTATGGCCCGTATCTAAATCCCAAGTTCTTCCTCTGTATGTTTTCATCCTATGACTATATTCCATTTTCTATTTATCGTCTCCACTGTATGCCTACACCTTCTACCTACTTGTGTATTTTTATTCTAACTTATTTATTTGTAATTGTTTCTCAGTTTTTTTTTCTATTTTTTAGTTTTTAAGTTGTCATTTCTCAGAGCCATGTGCACCCCTACTTTTAGTACACCTGTATAATGGGTGCCTATATGTATATATGATCATGTGTCTAATGCGGTGTTCATATTCACACCTTTTTTATTCTCTTTGTCTTTTATTTTCATTACCATCATTTTTATTTTCATTTTTTCCAATTGTTTATTTCTATTCTCAGTTTTCTATTCATTTTGTCAGATTTTCCACATTTATTGGTATTTTTATGTTCTTCCAGGTATTCATCATATGCTGCTCTTCGGGATGCATCAATTTTGCCCCCTTTCCCCTTTTACTTCCCTTCTTCCTTTTTTGTCCCCCCATCAGTCTGTATTTCCCCTTTCCCCCTCCCCCTCCCTCTCCCTCTCCATTTCACACTTTTAATGTAATGTTATTTATCATCTTATTTATATTTATGCATGTATGTATCCTTTGCATGTAATTCACAGAATTGGGGGTCCCCCATTATTATATCACTATATTATGAATTTGTGTCTGTATGACTAAATATTTATGTATGCATTGTATTCTTATGCATAATTTATTTTTATTTTTATTTTTACACATTGGTGGCCCAGATTTATTATTCTACTAGCTGAGTACCCGGCATTGCCCGGTTTTTCCTTCCTTATCCTTGTTGGGGAGGAAAATCAACAAACGAGGAAGCTTTTGACTTCATATCCCATCCTCATAAATTGTTGTCACATCCCAACTCATATCCCGTCCTCCCATCCCGACCTCCTATGCTGACCTCCTATACTGTCCTCATGTTCCGTCCTCATATCCCGACCTCCTATCCCGACCTCATATTCCGTCCTCATATCTGTACTCACGCTTGAGCTATTTGTCACCCCTCTCCCCTAAATTTCATTATTGCACCTTTTATCACCTTCATTCCTATATTTTGCACCAGCGTTCTTATCCTGTGTATACAGGTTCAATTGGTTATATATAAATTCTACTTGGCAATTATCTGGACTCCCCTCCTGTCTCCTATAGATTTTATTTATTCATACACACATATATATATATATATTTTTTTTATATTATTTTATTAAAATTTATCGTGTCCTTGTGTGTACTATATTGTTGTTATGATGAATTGATTTAATAAAATTATATTTTTTCACATGAATTTTACTTCTTGATCTTAAATTTGGGGTTATATGTGTGCGCATGCAGTGCGTTTATACAGTAGGTGAATAGAGTACAGAAACAAGTCAGGCTATCACCTTAGGGGACCTATAAGAAGTCTGAGGATAGAACCGAAGGGCACAACTCTGATGGCATTAACTACATTCCATTCTTTTCTTTCTTTCACAGACACACTGAAACAGCAACCTCTCCTCTGAATGCATGCATGCACTAGTAAGCCTTTCAGTGCCAACAGCCTGAAAGTTCTTAAAGAACTGTTTGTTTGTACCATCCTGCATCCACATCAAGGGTACCCCAACTTCCATCTGCCAGTACACAAACTGGGCATGCCCCGAGGATCCTGCTACATTGCCATTCCATACAGGTCCTTCATTGATAAGGTTGTGTGTGGAGTTTTCATAAGACTGCAACACCATTGACCTCAGAAAAAAACACTATAACATTACCACAGTAGTACTACAAGTCCCCAACATACCTCTGGCGCACCATGGGAGCTTATGTTATGCAATTTAATACAGCTTCTATTGAACTCAACAGTAAAAATACCTTTGGAAGTTCCTATGCTTCCCTTAGTAGTGGCTGTAGGCAGACATAATTGCATCACTTATTGTCAGGGATTAATTTGGAGTTCTGTGAAAACAAATAAGAGAACTCCAACTATATACAAAGATATATTATGAAATTAATCAGTACAGAATGTTAAATGTAACTAGCTGAAAAATAAAATAAAACTAAAAGATTTGCTGCTGATTTTATCCTTATACAGTGGGGGGGGAGAAGTATTTAGTCAGCCACCAATTGTGCAAGTTCTCCCACTTAAAAATATGAGAGGCCTGTAATTTTCATCATAGGTGTACCTCAACTATGACATAAAAAAAATACATAATGACATAAAAAAAATACATAAAGTCACATTGTCTGATTGTTAAACAATTATTTGTAAATTATAGGGGAAAATAAGTATTTGATCACCTACAAACAAGCAAGATTTCTTTCTCTCACAGACCTGTAACTTCTGCTTTAAGAGTCTCCTCTGTCCTCCACTCGTTACCTGTATTAATGGCACCTGTTTGAACTTGTTATAAGTATAAAAGATACCTGTCCACAATCTCAAACAGTCACAATCCAAACTCCACTATGGCCAAGACCAAAGAGCTGTCGAAGGACACCAGAAACAAAATTGTAGACCTGCACCAGGCTGGGAAGACTGAATCTGCAATAGGCAAGCAGCTTGGTGTGAAGAAATCAACTGTGGGAGCAGTTATCAGAAATTGGAAGACATACAAGACCATTGATAATCTCCCTCGATCTGGGGTTCACCACGTGGTGTCAAAATTATAACAAGAACGGTGAGCAAAAATCCCAGAACCACATGTGGGGACCTAGTGAATGACCTGCAGAGAGCTGGGACCAAAGTAACAAAGGCTACCATCAGTAACACGCTGCCAGGGACTTAAACCATGCAGTGCCAGACGTGTCCCCTGCTTAAGCCAGTACATGTCCAGGCCCGTCTGAAGTTTGCTATAGAGCATTTGGATGATCCAGAAGAGTATTGGAAGAATGTCATATGGTCAGATGAAACAAAAGTAGAACTTTTTTGTAAAGACTCAACTCATGTTTGGAGGAGAAAGAATGCTGAGTTGCATCCAAAGAACACCATTCCTACTGTGAAGCATGGGAATGGAAGCATCATGCTTTGGGGTTGTTTTTCTGCCAAGGGACCAGGATGACTGGTAAAGGAAAGAATGAATGGGGCCATTTATCGTGGGATTTGGGGTGAAAAACTCCTTCCATCAACAAGGGCATTGAAGATGAAAGGTGTCTTTCAGCATGACAGTGATCCCAAACACACCACCCGGCCAATGCGAAAACCTTGTGAAGACTTACAGAAAAGATTTGACCTCTGTCATTGCCAAGAAAGGGTATATAACAAAGTACTGAGATGAACTTTTGTTATTGACCAAATACTTATTTTCCACCACAATTTACAAATACATTTTTTTAAAATCAGACAATGGGATTTTATGGATTTTTCTCATTATGTCTCTCATAGTTGAGGTATACCTATAATGACAATTACTGGCCTCTCATCTTTTTAAGTGGGAGAACTTGCACAATTGGTGGCTGAATTAATACTTTTTTTCCCACTATACATTGAAATAATACACATAATACAATTTTTTTTTTGTCACATATGGATGGGGTTTTCAGAAGCCTATTTACATGTACTGTGCTATAGTTTGCTGCAGATTTGATATTCAGAATCACAGCACATTCACGGCATGTAAATATATGCTTTACATAGTCAAAAGGTGCCAGTGCTAAAAAAAACAAAAAAAAAAAAAACTGTGCCTGCAAACGACACAGCTAGCTAGCTAGATAGTCCTGAATGTGCTTTATCCTCCTGAAACATGACCAGTCCACCACAGTGTATCACATCTACATAAAAGAAAGCAAGAACATATCATTTTCCAGAATTGCAAATTACCAAAAGGGATCTTTGCTTCAGTTGTAGAAATACATGGCACAGCAACAGATGTGAATATGTGGTGCTGTAATTTTTTTTAAAGTCTGTTGACCTTGTGAGATGCCAAAAACATAGGCGCAATAATAAAGTATGCCTTTGGGACGTGTTGCTGGCTGCATACGAGCCAAGCACGTAAGGTCAAACGTGCTACTTTCAAATCCTTTATGTTTATGTGACATGATCAACTTACATGCTCAACTTACTTTTAAAACACCCTAAACCATTAAACTCTTTACTTCTGCTATTGGCCTATGATATATTGCTTTGAATACATTGAAGAAATTTATTTAGGGTTTACACTAAGCCAAAGTTTACAATTCAGTCATAAAGAACATAAAATAGGTGCAAGCGCTTATTCTATCTCAGCATTAAGTCATTACTTGCCCTGTACTGGAATGTGACATGACAACTTATTTTGCTTAATTATAGGGAAATAAAGGAATAAGCACCGCACATTTTTACTTTTATAACTAATTTTGTTCTAATGCTCCAAAAACACAGCTAAGTTAGTTAAATACTTTGTGGGGAGATTTATCATTGAAGTTTTTTAGTTGCATGTTTTTTAGCATATTTGCATCTTATTTATGAAAAGTCCCACGATGTGATACACTAAAGCCTGCAGAATCACCTCAGAGCACACTTTCTGAAGTAAAGAGTGAAAGATGCCTACATCCATTGCAGCAGACAAGGTTTTGTCGGCATGATCATTGAGGAATGATTGTAATTTGTGAAGATTTGCCTTAAAATGACTGCTCAAATGAAATAACCAAAGGAAATACAAATGACTTCAGGAGCTACAATGATATATAACTAAACTGAGCAAGTCGAAATTTAAATTTGGGAAAATGGCAGCATCTCAGACGGGGATATAGATGCGCAATCATTGGGATGGCAGGACAATGATTTTCGTTTAGCAAAGTGAAAAAGAAAAAGAAAAAAAAATACGGATCAGGAGTTTGAGGTCTTAGTTGAAGAGATATTTTCATTTCAACTTATCTAACTCATTTTTACTTATGTTGAAGACGTTACTGTAATAGAAGCTAGTCAAAAAGTTCAAGCTGGGTTTTAACCCATTTAAGAAAATTGGGGGGCGAAAGAGTTGAGTCGAAGCCATAACCTGCAAATACCCACTGCTGTCAGCAGCTTACATCTGCTGGTGAATGACAGAGATGGGTGAAAGCGGCAATGTCCATTATTTTAGTGTTTACATGCTGAAATCAATAGCAATTGCGTGATTTTCATAGTAAATTGCGTGTAGTGGCTCCATGGTCCCTGGTGCCGGTGTGTTGCTAGGGTAGTCTGAAGCCTTACCTTGTCCTGGGCCTCTCCTGCACCTCATGATTCTTGTTAAAGCCTGCCTATGGAAAGCTTTGGCAATACAGTTTTAACAACATAAATCAGTATGATGGGATAGTATTACATTGATCTATATAACTAATCAATTGATTACATAGAGTAGGCCCCTGGGGGGGACAAAAAAGTTTAACCTTAAAAACCAATGGACCTCCTTTTCACCTTATATTACTATAACACTGTTAAAACTTTTAATAAAGAATTCTGTTGCTATTTCTGATTGTGGAATTGTCCAAACTATTGCATTTTCACGGTCATCAGTGTTATAGCTTAAAATAATCTTGCTGTAAAATGGAGTATTATGGTTTACATCAAATCCCTGAAAATAAGGGAAAAAACCTTCAAGAATAGGAAAAATTCGATTCGGCAGATTCAACGTATTTAAAAAAAAAATTAGTTTCGATCCAAATTTATTCGCAGCGAATTGCTATTAAAACATCTATTTCTGCCCTACAGAGAGCCTCAATAGGGGTGTAGAACACTTAGCCTTGCTGCAACACGCATAGGGTGTGTGCTGGGTTAGTGAAATAATACAGTTATTCAGTATGACATGAAGATCAGAGGCGTCACTATTTGAATGACTATCGCAGAGTGGCACAATGACAGCGCCTGGAGGTGGCATCAGTATGAGGAGACCATATAATGGATGAATGACACAGCCTGGAGTTGGTGGAAGCATTAGTGGCTGAATGACACAGCCTTGAGCTTGCAGCAGCATGAGGAGACCATATACTGGCTGAATGACACAGCCTGGAGGTGGTGGAATCATGAGGAGACCATAGAGTGGCTGACTGACACAGCGTGGAGGTGGCGGCAGCATGAGGAGACCATATAGTGGCTGAATGAAACAGCGTGTAGGTGGTGGCAGCATGAGGAGAACATATAATGGCTGAATGACACAGCCTGGAGGTGGCGGAAGCATGAGGAGACCATATAGTGCTGAATGACACAACGTGGAGGTGGCGGCAGCATGAGGAGACCATATGGTGGATGAATAACACAGCGTGGAGGTGGTGGCAGCATGAGGAGACCACATAGTGGCTGAATGACACCCCTGGAGTTGGCGGCAGCATATAGTGGCTGAATGAAACAGCCTGGAGTTTGTGGCAGCATGAGGAGAACATATAGTGGCTGAATGACATAGCTTGGAGGTGATTGAAGGATTAGGAGAGCATTTCCCTTGTAAGGCCCTACTCTCGCATTATTAATTCTCTTCTTGGCAAGTGTTACTCCCCCTAAAAAGGGCAGCCCCACACAGGAACCTCTCCTATTTCCACCTACAAACACTGCCATTTCTCAGGGTTTTTAGGTGGAAATAGGGATTGTTTCCTGTGCGGGGCCACCCTTTTTAAGACGAGTAACACTTTCCTACTATCGCCCTATTAATTCCGTTCATGGCAAGTGTTACTCACCCTAAAAAGGGTGACCCCACACAGGAAACTCTCTCTACTTCCACCTAAAAACCCTGAGAAATGGCAGTGTTTGTAGGGCAAATAGTGAGAGGTTCCTGTGTGGGGCCACCCTTTTTAGGGCAAGTAACACTTGCCAAGAAGGGAATTAATAATGCAAGAGTAGGGCCTTACAGGGGACGTTTTTACCCCCCACCGGTTGCAATGGACCATACATTGTTCCCTTCCACCTTTTAGAGGTCTTTGTATCACATCAATACTTGGTGGTGTTGGTGGTGTAGGTGGCACATGGTGTTTTTTGCACACCTTTCCTTTTATTTGATGTAAAAAAAAATTGGGTACATATATTTTATCCTAAGAATATTATTAAAAGATAAGCTTTACATAATGCATATCCTTAATACTTACTTGTAGTCTGATGCGAAGGAATGTCTGTAACTGGGGAGCAGCACTTTAAATATGTTTAGCACTATCCATATTTATGAAGTGTTGGTGTGGCACCATGGTCCATCTATTCTGATGCATCAGGCATTGGTGGGTGGAAATTCTGACTGATCCATACCTGATTCATCTTCACAAAGGTCAGTCTCTCCACATTTTTCGTGGACAGACAAGTTCTCCTTGGAGTTACTATGGCCCGCACTAAACACTGTCTCTGATGGCACTACTTGCCGGCCAGGACAGCTTTTCCAAGGCAAACTCTGCTAGTTGCGGCCACAAATCCAGTTTAGCTGCCCAGAAGTCCAGCGGATGTTCAAGGTGTGTTGGTATGATCATGTCAAGGTATGCCACCACCTGCTGGTTCAGGTCCTACTCCAGGTCTATCTTGTAAAGATCTTACCATAACAGCAGAGGAGACGTGGATCCGCTCTCCTGTGTGGACTATGACTGAACCGTACCAGGGAGCTGAGTCTAAGGTTTTCACCAGAGCCCCCCACAAAGCAGAATGGACTTGCAGTGGCAGGTATCACCCAGGTCACTACCCCTGGCACGATCCGTCCACACAGGTTGCCTAGGTGATGCTTGGCACAGAAGAAGGTGAAGTCAGATGAAGCATGGGTCAGGAGGCCGGCAGCAAAGTAGAGTAGTCAGGTCACAGGCACAAACTTAGGAGGCAGGCGGCAAAGGAGCATAGTCAGGTCAGAGGCACAAGGTCAGGAGGCAGGCAGCAAAGGAGCAAGGTCAGGTCACAAGCGAAGGGTCAGGAGCACTATATGGCACAAACAAGGTAACGCTTTCTGTTAGGCACGAAGATATGGTACCACACTAGGGAGGAGCCAGACTAATATAGAGTCTGCCCAGCAGGGCACCAATTAAGGACGTACTGGCCTTTTAAATCTAGCAATGCCGGTGCGCGCCCTAAAGACAGGGGATGCGCGCGCCGGCAAAGCAGGAGAGCAGAGAGGCCAGGGACAGAGGAAGGTAAGGGGATACCCGGGGCTCACATTTGGGAGCGCCCCGCATAGCGAGTCCCGGCGCCAACAGGTGAACTAGAAGGGGTGCACTCACGGCTGGACCTCACGGCTGGAGCGTCCCTGAGCCAGGGAGACAAGGGTGGGGGCAGCGCTCACAGCCAGAATGAATGGCCAGAGCGCTGCTTCTAACAGTACCTCCCCCTTCAGTCTCTCCCTCTTCTTGGGTCCAAGAAAATCCTGTACCAGGCCACGATCAACAATATTCTCCTCGGGTTCCTATGATCTTTCCTCAGGACCAAAGCCAGTCAACGAGAAAATAACGTTTACCTCTCACAGTTTTCATGGCGAGGATCTCTTTCACCTCAAAAATGTCTGGAGAACCAGAGACAGGAGTGGGAGCAACGACTTTTTGAGAGAAATGATTAATGACCAGGGGTTTGAGCAAAGAGACATGAAAATAATTAGGAATGCGAAGGGAGGAGGGTAGACGTAATTTGTATGAGATGGGATTGATTTTCTGAAGGACCACAAATGGACCCAGGTAACGAGACTCTAACTTGCAACTGGCAGACTTAAAGCATATATACTTGGAGGAGAGCCAGACTTTATTGCCAGGAGAAAAAGATGGAGGATGTCTTCTTTTCTTGTCCGCTTGAGACTTAATTTGGAATGAAGCGGACAGTAAGGAGCGTCAAGTCTTTTGCCAGATGGCGACAAAATTTCAGATTAGAGAATCAACGGCTGGCACTCCAGAGGAGTCTAGTAGAGGAAGAGGTGGACTAGGATGAAGACCGTAAACAACAAAAAAGGGTGAAGTCTTTGTGGATTCAGAGTCTCTATGATTGTATGAAAACTCTGCCCAAGGAAGAAGATCAACCCAATTGTCCTGCTGAGCTGAATCAAAATGTCACAAATAGCCCTCCAGGACCTGATTGACTCTCTCCAATTGCCCATTGGATTGAGGGTGGTAGGTGGAAGAAAAGTCCAGATTAATTTTTAAATGAGAACAGAGGGCACGCCAGAATTTGGAGACATATTGCACCCCCCAATCCGAGACAATGTGGGAAGGGAGGCCATCCAGACAAAAAAATTGTTGGAGGAAATGTTTGGCCAACTGAGGAGCAGAAGGAAGTCTGGGCAAAGGAATAAAATGTGCCATCTTGGAGAACCGATCAACAACCACCCAGATGACGGTATTGTTACTGGATGGAGGGAGATAGGTGATGAAAACAATTGATATATGAGTCCAAGGAGTATCCGGAATAGGCAAGGGCTGTAGGAGTCCTGCTGGTTTCCACCGGGGAGTCTTGTCACGAGCACAGGTGGTACAAGAACTGACGAAGTCTGTGACATCCTGTTTGAGATATTGTCACCAATAGTGTCTGGAGATTAACTGAAAGGACTTCTTAATCCCAGAGTGACCAGGCAACAACTAGGAGTGTCCCCAACTGAGGACCTGACATCTAAGTCAAGGAGGCACAAATGTCTTCCCGAGAGGGACTTGAAGAAGAGAATCAGGAGCCGCAATAATAAGACACTCAGTAGGAATGATATGCCAAGGACTGAAATCCTGAGCAACAACATCAGAGGAACAAGAGAGAGCATTGGCTCTAACATTTTTCTCCGCAGGATGGAAATGAGTGAAGAAGTTGAATGGGGAGAAGAAGAGTTACCATCTTGCTTGGCGGGGATTCAGGCGTTGTGCAGATTGAAGATATCAGAGATATAAGAGATTTTTGTGATCTGTAAAAATGCTGACAGGATCGGTAAAGCCTGCTAACAGATGGCGCCATTCTTCTAAGGCCAGTTTTATGGCAAGGAGTTCTCGATCACCAATGGAATCATTTCTTTCCACAGAAGAAAAGGTCTTGGAGAAAAAAACGCAAGTAATGTTTTTGCCTTTAGAGGATTTTTGTGTGAGAACTGCGCCGGCTCCTACTGAAGACGCATCAACCTCCAAAAAGAATGGTTTTCCAGGATCAGGTCTGGAGAGAAGCAGTGCAGAAGAGAAAGCAGACTTTAACCGAGAGAAAGCTTCTTCAGCCTCAGGAGACCAATTCTTGCTGTTACTATTCTTTTTGGTAAGGGCTACTACCCAGTGTGCCACTGGGTGATGCAGCAGGTTGGACCACCACATCACAGCCAGGGTTCTCCCAGACGCCTTCATGGTGATGCTGCATATGTTGACGCAGGGCCATGGTGCCAACATTGGGACCCTGGCCACGCTTCACCTTCTGCTGACACATCTTGCATGTCGCCAGGTTAACATCCTCTGGATGCTTTATGAAAAACTGCCACACCACCGAGTAGCTGATTTTCCCACCAACAGTCCACACTGATTGATTGCCTCTGCCACCGACTCCAGGATCCCCTGTTTCACTACCTCCCAGGAAGGTAGGCTGCCGTGAAGCAGGTGGTCTCCCCCGGGCACGTTTGGCTCCAGAATTTCCACTTCTGTCACCATGCTGACTGCCAACCATGTTACCACCTTGCTGACTCAGCTGCTTCCTCACCGACAACCTGCTCCCAAGTGTGATCGGCTTCATCATCATTGAGTTGCGTCTACATGCCACTGATGTTCTTCTCAGGTTTCTCAACAGTGTCTGCTTCAGGAGCCGGAACGCTCGCAACACCACCTCCCACATCAGATTCGCTTTTGCTCATCCCTAAGTGTTATAGTTTAAAAAAAATCTTGCAGTAAAATGGTGCATTATGGTTTACATCAAATTCAAGAAAATAAAGAAGAAAAAAAATTACTGGACATTTAGGAAAACAGTTGTCTTTCACCCAACAACCCCTTTTTATGGGAAACACATTTAAGCCACAAACAAGGGGATCACTTTCAGAAACGGTTGAGCTGCAGACAGTTTAGTGATGTAGGAATTGATGTTTCCAATCTTTTGTTGGATATAAGGGAATCATGCTTTGTAGATTACTTAATTTTATACATGCAGGGTAGGTGGTGTACATCTGTCTGCTAAAAAAGGCCATTGTGTGTTTTCATAGAGATAATAATGTTTTTCCCACTGTGTAACTTCAACTACAAAGTTGTCTACCAATTCTACTTGTCAAAAAGTGACATTAGTGTAGTTGTAAAAAAACACACACACATTTATTACGCAAATAGGCAGTTCCACAATTTAAAATGCAATTAAATTAAGGGTATGTTCACATGGCAGAAAATTAGCAGGATGTCCGACAAATTTGCATATTCTTCTGGCGTTAGGACTGATCAGAAATGTGCTGTAGAGACCTGTATCAAAATTTCTGTCATGTGCACGGTGTTACAGCAGAATAGAGCGCAATGAAATGTCCGAGCAGGATCTGCCAGAAAAATTCCGCTGTGTGAACATCATGTTATTTTTGGAAAGCCAATGGAATGACACAGATTGACATATTTCACAGGTGGTGATTTATCCTGAGTTGGTCTATCTATTAGAAAAAGTGGCAACACTGTTCAGGACTATACATATAGCTCATGCTGCCCTAGGCAATTGAATTGAACAAATCCTGCAGTATTATGGTGATTCCACATGTCACAAAATTCATGCAGATCTGTCAAAGATGTGGATTTTGTTGCAGATTCACCATGGATCTCACTCCTTTACACAGACAGTGGTGAGATCAATCACAAATCCACATCATAAATATTTGTATATATTTGTATGTATCAGTTTATCTGCCTGTCTGTCTATCTACTCCTTTTTGGAGTAGCATTTCATAATTTAACCCCTTAAGGACCAATGCAAATAAACCTGTACGCCCCTGAAAGACCAGGCCTGTTTTTTCAAATCGGGGATGTCTGTCTTTATTAGAGAATAACTCTGGTAACGTTTTGCCAATCCCGATAATTCTGACATTGTTTTTTTGTCACAAGTTGTCCTTCATGTACATAGTAAGAGTAAGCCGATATCATTTGTAGTTTTTTTTTACAATGCAAAAAATCATGACATTTTTACAAAAAATTACGATTTTTTGCTATTTTAACACTAATTGGTTGCATATATTTAGACATACTGACCAAATAGTTTATGAAACTTATACTTTCAGATGTCTACTTTATTTTGACGTCATTTTTTAGTTTTAAATTAACATTTTAAATTAGTTAGAAGCCTAACAATTTAACTTGAAATTTTGAAAATTTTGAAAATTTGAAAAGTACATCTTTTTTTATGTGCTCTGCAAGGTTTGCAGAAATTAATAGGTAGTAGAACATAGGAACACCCCCCCAAATGACCCCATTTTAAAAACTAGACCCCTCAAGGTATTCGCTAGGGGGTACAGTGAGTATTTTAACACCATAGTTTTTTGGCAGGAATTATTACAAAGTCAGTGTTAAAAATTCGAAAATTGCAATTTTTCACAAATGCATCATTTGGGGGGCATATTTTTTGTACATCACTTCTGATATTGAAATAAATGCACCCTATATTTTATTTAGCTGCTTGTCCCATGTTCGGAAATACCCCCGCTTTGGCCATATATGGTTCCTTGGCCGCGTGGTAGGACTCAGAAGGAGAGGAGCGCCATTTGGCTTTCAGGGCAGAACAGTACCCCCACCCCCACAAGTGACCCCATTTATATACCGCGCCCCTACAAGTTATTGGCTGGACCAGGGACCTCTCTGATTGGTCCTTGGTCGGCTGGCAGTATAACGCGTCTGTCTGTGACAGTTAAGGCTCTTGATGGATATATCCGCCATGTTGTGGGAATAAGCACCCGCTCATGGCGAATATATCCATCACGGCTGCGGCTTGGTAGCTCAGTGTGTCCGCTCATGACTGCTGGCGGGAAATCCGCCGCTATGAGTGGACGCACAAAGCTACCCAGCCGCAGCAGCGAGCTCATTACCGTGACTGCTGCATAATGTGTAGGATCACGTGGCGGACATCCGCAGCATATTACATGCTGCGGATGTCCGCCAATGCGATCCTACACATTATGCTTTTTTTTTTTTATTAGATTCATTTAATAAATGTATTTTTAATATATATTTTTTTTTACACTTTTATTACATTTTTATTTATTTTTACACTTTTATTTTATTTATTTATTTATTTTTACACTTTTTAATGCTTTGGAATACTTAGTATTCCAAAGCATTGCAGTTACATGCTGCCTGCCAGTTTTCACTAGCAGGCAGCATATTAGGACGTGCCTCTCAGGCAATACCCAGGGCAGACCTGGGGGTCTTTGTAGGACCCCCGGCAGCCCAGGTATGCAGCAGCACCCCGCGATGCTCCGGGGTGCTGCAGGAGAGACAGAGGGAGCCCCCTCCCTCTGCCAGAACTCCTTACAGCGCGCGGTCACTTCTGACCACGGCTGTAGGGGTTAAACTGTCGGGAGTGAAGTGAACTTCACTCCCGGCAGTGCGGCCACACACAGCACCCCGCGATCGCGCTGCGGGGTGCTGCAGAGTAGACAGAGGGAGCCCCCTCCATCTGTCAGAACTCCTTACAGCACGCGGTCACTTCTGACCGCGGCTGTAAGGGTTAAACTGTTGGGAGTGAAGTGAACTTCACTCCCGGCAGTGCGGCAGGCCCCGGCCAGCCGCATATTACACGCAGCACCCCGCGATCGCGATGCGGGGTGCTGCAGAGGAGACAGAGGGAGCTCCCTCCCTCTGTCATAACACTTACAGCCCGCGGTCACTTCCGATCCCGGCTGTAAGGGTTAAAACTGCCGGGACCGAAGTTTACTTCGGTCCTGGCAGTGCAGCAGGGTCCCGGCTGTGTGATACAGCCGAGTCCCTGCCGCGATCTCGTGGGTGCACTGGGCAGCACCTACGAGAAGAATGGACGAGTATAGACGTTCAGGTGCGGGAATGGCCGCCAACCTGGACGTCTATACTCGTCCATGGTCGTTATCGGGTAAAAAAAAAAAACGTCTATAATGTTCAATTTAAATGTAAAGGAACAGGCAATTGATTTAACCTGGTGTTGTGTGTGAAGCCTTATGACAAAATTCTGAGTCCCCAGAAGTGCATCTTTCAGGGCTTTAACCCCTTAAGGACTTAGCCCTTTTTCACCTTAAGGACTCGGCCATTTTTTGCAATTCTGACCACTGTCACTTTAAACATTAATAACTCTGGGATGCTTTTAGTTATCATTCTGATTCTGAGACTGTTTTTTCGTGACATATTCTACTTTAACAAAGTGGTAAATTTTTGTGGTAACTTGCATCCTTTCTATTTGAAAAATCCCAAAATTTGATGAAAAAATTGAAAACTTTGAAGCTCTCTGCTTGTAAGGAAAATGGATATTCAAAATAAAAAAATTTTTGGTTCACATATACAACATGTCTACTTTATGCTTGCATCATAACATTTATGAGTTTTTACCTTTGGAAGACACCAGAGGGCTTCAAAGTTCAGCAGCAATTTTCACATTTTTCACAAAATTTTCAAACTCACTATTTTTCAGTGACCAGTTCAGTTTTAAAGTGTATTTGAAGGGTCTTCATATTAGAAATACCCACAAATGACCCCATTATAAAAACTTCACCCCCCCCCCCCAAAGTATTCAAAATGACATTCAGTCAGCATTTTAACCCTTTAGGTGTTTCACAGGAATAGCAGCAAAGTGAAGGAGAAAATTCACAATCTTCATTTTTTACACTCGCATGTTCTTGTAGACCCAATTTTTGAATTTTTGCAAGGGGTAAAAAGGAGAAAATTTTTACTTGTATTTGAAACCCAATTTTTCTTGAGTAAGGACATACCTCACATGTCTATGTAAAGTGGGCGCAGTAGAGGGCTCAGAAGGGAAGGAGCGACAAATGGTTTTTGGGGGGCATGTCACCTTTAGGAAGCCCCTATGGTGCCAGAACAGCAAAAAAAAAAAACAACACATGGCATACTATTTTGGAAACTAGACCCCTCGGGGAACATAACAAGGGGTACAGTGATCCTTAATACCCCACAGGTGATTCACGACTTTTGCATATGTAAAAAATATATATTTTTTTCCCTAAAATGCTTGGTTTCCCAAAAGTTTTACATTTTTAAAAAGGGTAATAGCAGAAAATACCCCCCAAAATTTGAAGCCCAATTTCTCCCGATTCAGAAAACACCCCATATGGGGGTGAAAAGTGCTCTGCTGGAGCACTACAGGTCTCAGAAGAGAAGGAGTCACATTTGGCTTTTTGAAAGCAAATTTTGCTCTGGGGGCATGCCGCATTTAGGAAGCCCCTATGGTGCCAGAACAGCAAAAAAACAACAACCACATGGCATACTATTTTGGAAACTAGACCCCTCGTGGAACGTAACAAGGGGTTAAGTGAACCTTTATACCCCACAGGTGGTTCACGACTTTTGCATATGTAAAAAATATATATTTTTTTTTAACCTAAAATGCTTGTTTTCCCAAAATTTTACATTTTTAAAAAGAGTAAAAGCAGAAAATACCCCCCAAAATTTGTAACACAATTTCTCCCGAGTACGGCGATACCCCATATGTGGCCCAAAGTGAGAGCGCCATGCGCATTTGAGGCCTAAATTAGGGACTTGCGTAAGGGTGGACATAGGGGTATTCTACGCCAGTGATTCCCAAACAGGGTGCCTCCAGCTGTTGCAAAACTCCCAGCATGCCTGGACAGTCAGTGGCTGTCTGATAATACTGGAAGTAGTTGTTTTGCAACAGCTGGAGGCTCCGTTTTGGAAACAGTGGCGTACCAGACGTTTTTCATTTTTATTGGGGAGGGGAGGGGGCTGTGTAGGGGCATGTGTATATGTGGTGTTTTTTACTTTTTATATTATTTTGTGTTAGTGTAGTGTAGTGTTTTTAGGGTACAGTTGCACGGGCAGGGGTTCACAGTAGATTCTCGCTAGCAGTTTGAGCTGCGGCAGAAAATTTGCAGTAGCTCAAACTTGCAGCCGGATACTTACTGTAAACCTCCTCCCATGTGAGTGTACCCTGTACGTTCACATTGGGGGGGGGGGGGGGAACATCCAGCTGTTGCAAAACTACAACTCCCAGCATGCGCTGACAGACTGTACATGCTGAGAGTTTTAGTTTTGCAACAGCTGTAGGCACACTGGTTATGTATCACTGAGTTTGTGACCTAACTCAGTGTTTCACAACCAGTGTGCCTCCAGCTGTTGCAAAACTACAACTCTCAGCAGTCACCGACAGCCAACGGGCATGCTGGGAGTTGTAGTTATACAACCCAGCAGATGCACCACTACGACTCCCAGCATGCACTTTGGCTGTTTGTGCAAGCTGGGAGTTGTAGTTATACAACAGCTGAAGGTACACTTTTCCATAGAAAAAATGTGCCTCCAGCTGTTGAAAAACTATAAGTCCCAGCATGCCCATAAGAGAATGCTGGGAGTTGTGGTGGTCTGCCTCCTGCTGTTGCATAACTACAGCTCTCAGCATGCCCTTTTTGCATGCTGGGAGCTGTTGCTAAGCAACAGTAGGAGGCTCTCACTCACCTCCTACTGCTGCAAGCCGCCGCTTCAGGTCAGTCTCTCGCCGCCGCCGCTCCTGGGGCCCCGATCCCAACATTGACGACGGGGATCGGGGTCCCCAGCTGCCGGGGTCCTCTTCTCGCACCCGCTCACGTCATCCGGAAGAGGGGCGGAGCGGGTTGCGGGAGTGACACCCGCAGCAGGTGCCCTGATTGATCGGCCGATAAACCGGCCGATGAATCAGGGCGATCGTGAGGTGGCACCAGTGCCACCTCACCCCTGCTGGCTATGGCTGTTCGGGGCCTGAACAGCCTGTAATTCCGGGTCACCGGAGACTCGGTTGACCAGGAATCCGCCGAAGATCGCTGGGCTGAATTGTCCAGCGATCTGCGGCCATTGCCGACATGGGGGGACATAATGTCCCCCCTGGGCGATATGCCGCGATGCCTTCTGATCGATATCAGCAGGCATCCGGCTCCGGTCCCTAACCGGATAGCGGTGGGGACCGGATTTCCCATGGGCGTATGGATACGCCCTGTGTCCTTAAGGACTCAGGCTGCAGGGCGTATACATACGCCCTGCATCCTAAAGAGGTTAAGCCCTCTGTTTGCTCTGTAATTCTGTGAGGCATTGTGATATATAATGTAGTAGAATGTTATAGAATACACCACTATTGGCTATCTAAGAGATTTTTTTATGCTGTCAGTGAGAAAAAAAACTCCATATTGTTCACAAACTTTATAAAATGTACTGCTCGTGGCTGGGGTGGGTCTGCAGGTCCTGCAAGAGGAAGGCATTGATGCTATGGACTGGTCCGCCCGTTCCCCAGACCTAAATAGGATGAATGAGGTCATACGGGCATGTGGAGGCCACACACACTACTGAGCCTCATTCTGACTTGTTTAAAGGACATTACATCAAAGTTTGATCAGCCTGTAGTGTGGTTTTCCACTTTGATTTTGAGTGTGACTCCATATCCAGACCAGCTTTTTGGAAAACCAAAAGTCATACCAACAAATTAGTGTTGAGCGGCATAGGCCATATTCGAATTCGCGAATATTCGCGAATATATGGACGAATATTCGTCATATATTCGCGAATATTCGCATATTCTTTATATTCTCGTTTTATTTTCGTATATGCGAACATTCGCGTATGCGAAAATTAACACATGTGGATATTAGCATACACAAAATTAGCATGCGCAAAAATTCGCATGTGCGAAAATTAGCATATGCTAATTTTCGCATATGCGAATTTTCGCACGCCAGTCTCACACAGTAGTATTACAGCCTTCTTTACACCACACAAGCTGGAAGCAGAGAGGGGGGATCACTGTGATGTGTACTGTGAAAAAAATAAATAAAATAAAAACGAATATTCGTAATTACGAATATATAGCGCTATATTCGCGAAATTCGCGAATTCGCGAATATGCGATATTCGCGAATAATATTCGAATTGCGAATATTCGTGAGCAACACTACAACAAATACATATACTGTAATATAATCAATAGTACCTGCAGAAATGTGTTGGTGCACTACAAATCCCAGAAAGCAGTGATTCATCCAGTTCAGGAAAACTGCCACATAACTAGCAAAGAAAAGCATTGTTGAGTGGGTCCACTCCAGACAGGTACCCCCTATCCTGTCAGAAGTGCATGCAGAAGTGTGTTGGTGCACTACAAATCCCAGCAAGCAGTAATCAATCCAGCCCAGAAAAAAAATATCACATAACTAGCAGAGGAAAGCATTGTTTAGTGGGCCCACCTCAGACGGAGACCTCCCGTTCTGTCAGTAGTACCTACAGAAGTCTGTTGGTGCACCCCAAATTTCAGCAAGGAGTAATATAGCCTAGAAAAACTATCAAATACATATATCTATAAAACCAGTACATGTGGCAGCAACAGTCAGGTGCCTTGTGGTGGTAATAGCAGCTGCATCACCGAGCAAAAGTTTTCACTTACTTCCAGGGGTTTTGTGGTTTTAGAGGATAATAGAGGATTGGTTAACTCATTTGAGGTCTTCTCTGGAAGAAGAAGAGTCTGACAATATGACAGTGAGACAGCTGTCAGTGGAGTCCTCATTGTCTACAGTTACATGATGCAGTGGAAATATTCCATTGTTTTGCCCACCTAAGCAGAATGATTTTGCAGTGCTAAACAGAAGGATAGCATTAGCTATGAGTAGGAGTTGTATCACAGTCAGCCTTTGGAGTGTATTGCAGAGGTGGTGTCCAAGCATGGTACTAGTAAGACTGGTAGTGGTAAGTGTGGTGGGAATGGTCTGGGCATGCTGGGAGTTGTAGTTTTGCAACATCTGGACGTCCGCAGGTTGAAGACCACTGCTATAGGGCATCATGGTGCATATGCTGAGGGGGCGCAAGAAGACCACTTGTCATGTCTGTCCTGGTTTGTGTTCACAAACAGCTATTGGATTTGCTGTGTGTGAACTGTTTTATGTTCTCTGGTCAGGGAATAGTTAATGTCTCTGGCTTTCTCAGGCTCAGCCTCTGTTAGCCAATAGCCTTTAGGGTTAGTTTATTTAAAGTCAGCCCAGTCTAGCCTCTGGATGGGTGACTAACTTAATTTACTGATGGACCTTCTGATGTCTAGCTGCTAACATACTGGCTATGCTGCTAATGGAGGCTTGGTGAAACCCTCTTTGTTTGAGCTTTTAAGCTACTATCTCTGTCTTAGCATGCACTTTGTATTTTCTGGTTTTAGCCATGTTAGGTGGCATGCTCTTAGTGGATTTTAGTGGTGTTTGTTTAGTCGGTTTTAGGATTTGTTTTCCTTTCTGCCATGTGTCTGTTCACACTTTGTTTTCTCTTGTATCCATTTATGTGTTCTGTGTTTTATATTTCTATCTTCCTACTGGGCCAGCATCCTGACCAGATGGTGAAGTGTGCCGCTGGCCAGTAGTCTGTTTGGATTTATTATTATTGGCTACAACTATAGTGGAGTGTCCAGTTTGTGTGTTCAGTGTGAACAGTGTTCTATAAATATATCCTGTGTATCTAGGCATCTCTGTTACCGCTCCATGTGATTACTTGTCTATTGGAGGTGTTCTGAAGGGATTGCGATTATTCCTGTGTTGTGTTCAATGTGAACAGTGTTTTATAAATATATCCTGTGTATCTAGGCATCCCTGTTACCGCTCCATGAGACTCCTTGTCTACTGGAGGTGTTCTGAAGTGATTGCAGTTATTCCTGTGTTATGTTCAGTGTGAACAGTGTTCTATAAATATATCCTGTGTATCTAGGCATCCCTATTACCTATCCATGGGGACTTCGTGTCTACTGGAGGTTTTGCATATTGAATGCGAATATTCCTGATTAGTGATAGATCCCTGTTTCTGGTACATGGGGACTTTGTGTCTACTGGATGTTCTGGGGGATTATGCTATATTCCTGTCTGTTCCTAAAGTCTGTTGACTTATCCATTTTCCTGTCTGGTGTTTTGAACTCTATATGTTTATTAGTTCTTTATTCAGATCTCTGGAGTTCTGTACATGACTACTGATCTATAGTGTCCTCTGTTCACGACCATGGATCTATAGTTTCCTATGTTCACGACCACTGAGTACTCTACTTCATGTCCACTGATCTATAGTGTCCTCTGAACTTATACTATTGAGCTCTATGTTCCTGTTTTGTGACCGATTATTTATTAGTATGTGTTTTTATTAGGCCCCTGCACTTTAGCTCAAGGAGGGACCAGCGCCAAGTTGTTGATCCACAGTTTAGGGTGGATAGGCAAGTAGGCAGGGAGAGCGGTTTTCTGGTCAGTTTAGGGCTCGCTCTCCCTGTCCCCCTGGTCGGTCCCTGACATCACAACCAGAAGTTCTTACTGAGAGGAGTGGAGGGGATGGTGATGAGGAGTTTGATGATGAGGATGTCAGCAGGCCTGTTGGTCTGATCAGCTTAGGAGTAGGTGACAGTGATGCTTGCCATCTGCAGGCTTGAGAAAAAAGCCTTCCAGAGGTGGGGCACAGTCTGATGGTATTGTACCTATCTTTTTTTGATATCCTGCCACGTGGAAATTCTTTACTAGCTTACTAAATGCAGGCAACCAGATACAATGCCACTCATGCCATTGTTTGCACATCATGTAGTGGAGAGAGTGGGCCACTCTATGTAGTTGTGCAGCACAGTGCATGTAACAGTAGATCCTTGGAGTAGTAGCTATGACCAGGGCCATTACATTATTACATTTAAAAAAATAATAAAATTGTGTGCACAGACCTGTAGTAACTACAGGGGAAATTATATATTATTCTATTAATTTCCACCAATCCGCCACCTCCTGCTGTACGCTGGCTAATTATAATGTTATAATGTTTTTGGCATATCATACAAATTCTGTTGCAACTCTCAAAAAGGCATAATTTTTGGAATGCATGAAAAAATCGATTGCATCTTCTTTACTTGCTAGACTTTAAACCTGTTGCTACTCCCAAAAAGGGATCATTCTTGAAATGCTTGAAAAAACCATTGCTTCTTCACTTGCCAAACTCACTTGCCATCACGCCCCCTCCCTTAGACTTGCATTGAGGGGGGCGGGGCGTAATGTCAGGAGGGGGCAGGGGTATGACATCACGAACTCCCTTCGCCGGCTCCAGTGTTCGGAAAAGTTTGTTCCAAACGTTGAGCAGCGGAAAACTTTTTTTTTTTAAATGAACTGGTGCCAGAAAGTTAAACAGATTTGTAAATTATGTCTATTTAAAAAAATCTTTATCTTTCCAGTACTTTTTAGGGTCTGTATACTACAGAGTAAATGGTTTTCTTTTTGGAGCACAGAGCTCTCTGATGACATCATGTCCACAGTGCTCTCTGCTGACATCTCTGTCCATTTTAGGAACTGTCCAGAGCAGCATATGTTTGCTATGGGGATTTTCTCCTACTCTGGACAGTTCTTAAAATGGACAGAGATGTCAGCAGAGAGCACTGTGGTCATGATGTCAGCAGAGAGCTCTGTGTTCCAAAAAGAAAACCATTTCCTCTGTAGTATTCAGCAGCTAATAAGTACTGGAAGGATTAAGATTTTTTAATAGAAGTAATTTACAAATCTGTTTAACTTTCTGGCACCAGTTGATTGAAAAACAAAAGTTTTCCATGGGAGTACTCCTTTAATTATTCTCCTGTTTAGCTGTTGACAGGTCCACTTTAAAATATATTTTTTCCAGTCCATGAAGCCTTTGAACTGCTACATTTCCTAATATGATATTTCTAATACAGAGCTCCAAATCTACTGCATACATTTATACATTTTAATCATAAAATTTCCAGCCACTAGGGAGAGATTAGAGACCTACTGCTTATGATTTTAAAACTGAACTTGATGACAAAACAGTATGCAGTAAGCTCCTAAACTCCCCCTAGTGGCAGTCACAGATAGACAGAAGCTTCTCATTTGGTGTATCAAAAAAAGATTTATTATGTTAAAAAATATCATAACATATGATCTAAAAAAAATGTTACATTTACTTTTTGGACTGTCTGTTCTTTTGTTCCAAAATATTGACTTTTTTGTATATAAATGTATATATGTATATGAAAAAATTGAAAAAGGTTAGATGGTTTAGCTTAAAGGGGTACTCTGATGCAAAGTAATTTTTTTCAAATCAACTGGTGCCAGAAAGTTAAACAGATTTGTAAATTACTTTTATTTAAAAATCTTAATCCTTAATCCAGTATCTTATCAGCTGCTGTATACTACAGAGGAAGTTCTTTTCTTTTCTAATTAATTTTTTGTCTGACTAAAGTGCTCTCTGCTGACACCTCTGTCCATATGAGAAACTGTCCAGAGCAGGAGCAAATCCCCATAGCAAACCTATCCTGCTCTGGACAGTTCCTGACATGGACAGAGGTGTCAGAAGAGAGCACTGTGGTCAGCAGAAAATAAATTCAGAAAGAAAAGAACTTTCTCTGGAGCATACAGCATCTGATAAGTACTGGAAGGATTAGGATTTTTAAATAGAAGTAATATACAAATCTGTTTAACTTTCTGCCACCAGTTGGTTAAAAAAAATAATAACATTTCCACCGGAGTAAAGAAAAAAAGAGAAGTTTTAATAATGTTTCAAGACTGGGTCTTTAGAAATAGTTCCAAAGCTTGTATATGTTTCATTATTTAGGCCCTTAAGTTAATTATATTCCTCACTTCCTGAACTCTCCTTTACAGAGTTAATTAAATGACACAACATGGAAAAAGGTCAATTTGCATTTTAACTAAAGTATGTAATCTGCTTTTTTTTTTTTTTTTATATAGAATACCTCATTTAAAAATGTCTTAAATTATTTAGAGACTAAGTTCTTTTTTTAACTGAGCTTTATATCAAAGCTTGGAGCGTAATTGAAGCTTGTAACATGATATGTTTTATTCAACAATGAAACAGGTTGAAAATACACTGTCCAAAAAAAAATAAAGGGAACACTTAAAGGGGGTACCCCACTGGAAAGCATTTTTTTTTATTTTTTTTAAGATTTGTAAATTACTTCTATTAAAAAATCTTAATCCTTCCAGTACTTGTCAGCTGCTGTATACTACAGAGGAAGTTCTTTTCTTTGTGAATTTCTTTTCGGTCTGACCACAGCGCTCTCTGCTGACATCTCTGTCCATTTTAGGAACAGTCCAGAGTACAGTTCCTGACATGGACAGAGGTGTCAGCAAAGAGCACTGTGGTCAGGCAGAAAGGAAATTCTAAAAGAAAAGAACTTCCTTTGGAGCATTCAGCAGCTGATAAGTACTGGAACGATTAAGATTTTTTTAATAGAAGTAATTTACAAATCCGTTTAACTTTATGGCACCAGTTGATTAAAAAAATTATTTTTCCAGTGGAGTACCCCTTTAAACAACACAATGAACTCCAAGTCAATCACACTTCTGTGAAATCACACTGTCCACTCAGGAAGCAACAATGATTGACAATTAGAGATGTCGCGAATTGTTCCCGGCTAACAGTTCCTGGCGAATTTAGTATGTTCGCGTTCGCATCGCCGGGCGAACATATGTGAAGTTCGATCCTCCCCCTATACTTTAACATTGCAGTAAACTTTGACCCTGTGAGTCAGAGTCAGCAGACACATTACAGCCAATCAGCAGCAGTCCCTCCCTTCCAGACCCTCCTACCTCTTGCACGGACGCCATTTTACCCTCATTCAGCAAGCTGCAGGCTTAGGAAGTAGTGATGTCGCGAACATAAGATTTTCGGTTCGCGAACGGCGAATGCGAACTTCCGCAAATGTTCGCGAACCGGCGAACCGCCATTGACTTCAATGGGCAGGCGAATTTTAAAACCCACAGGGACTCTTTCTGGCCACAATAGTGATTTAAAAGTTGTTTCAAGGGGACTAATACCTGGACTGTGGCGTGCTGGAGGGGGATCCATGGCAAAACTCCCATGGAAAATTACATAGTTAATGCAGAGTCTGGTTTTAATCCATAAAGGGCATAAATCACCTATTATTCCTAAAGGGTTTGGAATAACGTGCTTTAGCCCCCTTTAGGCAGCACATAGAGCCCCCTTTAGGCAGCACATAGTTAGATCCCCCCTTTTAGGCAGCACATAGATTCCCCCATATTAGGCAGCACATAGTTAGAACCCCCCTTTAAGCAGCACATAGGTAGAGCCTCCCTTTAGGCAGCACATAGACCCCCCTTTAGGCAGCACATAGTTAGATCCCCCTTTAGGCATCACATAGTTAGATCCCCCCTTTAGGCAGCACATAGATTCCCCCATTTAGGCATCACATAGTTAGAGCCCCCCTTTAGGCAGCACATAGAGCCCCCTTTAGACAGCACATAGATTCCCCCATATTAGGCAGCACATAGTTAGATCCCCCCTTTAGGCAGCACATAGATTCACCCATGTTAGGCAGCACATATTTAGATTCACCCATGTTAGGCAGCACATATTTAGAGCCCCCCTTTAGGCAGCACATAGATTCCCCCATATTAGGCAGCACATAGTTAGATCCCCCCTTTAGGCAGCACATAGATTCCCCCATATTAGGCAGCACATAGTAAGATCCCCCCCTTTAGGCAGCACATAGAGCCCCCCTTTAGGCAGCACAGATTCCCCCATATTAGGCAGCAAAAAGTTAGAGCCCCCCTTTAGGCAGCACATAGATCCCCCCTTTAGGCAGCACAGATTCCCCCATATTAGGCAGCAGGTAGTTAGGTCCCCCCTTTAGGCAGCACATAGATTCTCCTATATTAGGCATCACATAGTTGGATCCCCCCTTTAGGCAGCACATAGATTCCCCCATATTAGGCAGCACATAGTTAGGTCCCCCCTTTAGGCAGCACATAGATTCCCCTATATTAGGCATCACATAGTTGGATCCCCCCTTTAGGCAGCACATAGAGCCCCCCTTTAGGCAGCACATAGATTCCCCCACATTAGGCAGCACATAGTAAGAGCCCCCTTTAGGCAGCACATAGATCCCCTTTAGGCAGCACATAGATTCCCCCATATTAGGCAGCACATAGTTAGATCCCCCCTTTAGGCAGCACATAGATTCCCCCATGTTAGGCAGCACATAGTTAGAGCCCCACTTTAGGCAGCACATAGAGCCTCCCTTTAGGCAGCACATAGATTCCCCCATATTAGGCAGCACATATTTAGATCCCCCCTTTAGGCAGCACATAGTTAGAGCCCCCCTTTAGGCAGCACATATGTAGAGCCTCCCTTTAGGCAGCACATAGAGCCCCCCTTTAGGCAGCACATAGATTCCCCCATATTAGGCAGCACATAGTTAGAGCCTCCCTTTAGGCAGCACATAGAGCCCCCTTTAGGCAGCACATATTTAGATCCCCCTTTAGGCAGCTGTTACGCCTAGCGCTCCGGGTCCCCGCTCCTCCCCGGAGCGCTCACGGCGTCTTTCTCCCTGCAGCGCCCCGGTCAGTCCCGCTGACCGGGAGCGCTGCACTGTCTTGGCCGTTGGGGATGCGATTCGCACAGCGGGACGCGCCCGCTCGCGAATCGCATCCCAGGTCACTTACCCGTCCCGGTCCCCTGCTGTCATGTGCTGGCGCGCGCGGCTCCGCTCTCTAGGGCGCGCGCGCGCCAGCTCTCTGAGACTTAAAGGGCCAGTGCACCAATGATTGGTGCCTGGCCCAATTAGCTTAATTGGTTCCCACCTGTTCCCTGGCTATATCTAGTCTCCTCCCTTGCACTCCCTTGCCGGATCTTGTTGCCTTGTGCCAGTGAAAGCGTTTAGTGTTGTCCAAAGCCTGTGTACCTGAACTTCTGCTACCCTTCCTGACTACGAACCTTGCCGCCTGCCCCCGACCTTCTGCTACGTCTGACCTTGCCTCTGCCTAGTCCTTCTGTCCCACGCCTTCTCAGCAGTCAGCGAGGTAGAGCCGTTGCTAGTGGATACGACCTGGTTGCTACTGCCGCAGCAAGACCATCCCGCTTTGCGGCGGGCTCTGGTGAAAACCAGTAGCCTCTTAGAACCGGTCCACTAGCACGGTCCACGCCAATCCCTCGCTGACACAGAGGATCCACTACCTGGAAGCCGAATCGTGACAGTAGATCCGGCCATGGATCCCGCTGAGGTGCCGCTGCCAAGTCTCGCTGACCTTACCACGGTGGTCGCTCAGCAATCGCAGCAGATTGCCCAACAAGGACAGCAGCTGTCGCAGTTGACCGCCACGTTACAGCAACTTCTGCCTCTGCTACAGCAGCAACCATCTCCTCCGCCAGCTCCTGCACCTCCTCCGCAGCGAGTGGCCGCTCCTAGCCTCCGCTTGTCCCTGCCGGACAAATTTGATGGGGACTCCAGACTCTGCCGTGGATTTTTGTCTCAGTGTTCCCTGCATATGGAGATGATGTCGGACTTGTTTCCTTCAGAACGGTCTAAGGTGGCGTTCGTAGTAAGCCTTCTCTCAGGAAAGGCCTTGTCTTGGGCCACACCGCTCTGGGACCGCAATGATCCTGCCACAGCCACAGTCCAGGCCTTCTTCACTGAACTTCGGAGTGTCTTCGAGGAGCCAGCCCGAGCTTCTTCTGCCGAGACTGCCCTGTTGAACCTGGTCCAGGGTAATTCTTCCGTTGGCGAGTATGCCGTACAATTCCGTACTCTTGCTTCAGAATTATCCTGGAATAACGAGGCTCTCTGCGCGACCTTTAAAAAAGGCCTATCCAGTCGCATCAAGGATGTGCTGGCCGCACGAGAGATTCCTGCCAATCTGCAAGAACTCATCCATCTAGCTACCCGCATTGACATGCGTTTTTCTGAGCGACACCAAGAGCTCCGCCAGGAAAAAGACTTAGATCTCTGGGCACCTCTCCCACAGTATCCGTTGCAATCTACGCCTGGGCCTCCCGCCGAGGAGGCCATGCAAGTGGATAAGTCTCGCCTGACCCAGGAAGAGAGGAATCGCCGTAGGGAAGAAAATCTCTGTCTTTACTGTGCCAGTACCGAGCATTTCTTGGTAGATTGCCCTATCCGTCCTCCACGCCTGGGAAACGCACGCACGCACCCAGCTCACGTGGGTGTGGCGTCTCTTGGTTCCAAGTCTGCTCATCCACGTCTCACGGTACCCGTGCGGATTTCTTCTTCAGCCAACTCCTCCCTCTCAGCCGTGGCCTGCTTGGACTCCGGTGCCTCTGGAAATTTTATTTTGGAGTCGTTTGTTAATAAATTCAGCATCCCGGTGACCCGTCTCGTCAAGCCGCTCTACATTTCCGCGGTCAACGGAGCCAGATTGGACTGCACCGTGCGTTACCGCACAGAGCCCCTCCTCATGTCTATTGGACCCCACCTTGAGAGGATTGAGTTCTTCATTCTCCCCAACTGTACCTCTGAGGTCCTCCTCGGTCTGCCTTGGCTCCGGCTTCATTCCCCCACCATTGATTGGACCACCGGGGAGATCAGGAACTGGGACTCTGCCTGCCACAGGAAGTGCCTCTCCCCCCCTCCCAGTCCCGTCAGGCAAGCCTCTGTGCCTCCCCATGGTCCCCGTCCTGGTGTCACACTGCTCCGTGCCAGGCCTCGCCCTCTGCCCTCCCTCCCCATTCCCACTCCTGCTGTACTGCCTGCCGTTGAGGAAACCCTCCATTCTTTCCAGGTGTCCTCATCCCAGGGGAGGCAGTTACCGGACAAAGAGAAGGGGAGACCTAAGGGGGGGGGTACTGTTACGCCTAGCGCTCCGGGTCCCCGCTCCTCCCCGGAGCGCTCACGGCGTCTTTCTCCCTGCAGCGCCCCGGTCAGTCCCGCTGACCGGGAGCGCTGCACTGTCTTGGCCGTTGGGGATGCGATTCGCACAGCGGGACGCGCCCGCTCGCGAATCGCATCCCAGGTCACTTACCCGTCCCGGTCCCCTGCTGTCATGTGCTGGCGCGCGCGGCTCCGCTCTCTAGGGCGCGCGCGCGCCAGCTCTCTGAGACTTAAAGGGCCAGTGCACCAATGATTGGTGCCTGGCCCAATTAGCTTAATTGGTTCCCACCTGTTCCCTGGCTATATCTAGTCTCCTCCCTTGCACTCCCTTGCCGGATCTTGTTGCCTTGTGCCAGTGAAAGCGTTTAGTGTTGTCCAAAGCCTGTGTACCTGAACTTCTGCTACCCTTCCTGACTACGAACCTTGCCGCCTGCCCCCGACCTTCTGCTACGTCTGACCTTGCCTCTGCCTAGTCCTTCTGTCCCACGCCTTCTCAGCAGTCAGCGAGGTAGAGCCGTTGCTAGTGGATACGACCTGGTTGCTACTGCCGCAGCAAGACCATCCCGCTTTGCGGCGGGCTCTGGTGAAAACCAGTAGCCTCTTAGAACCGGTCCACTAGCACGGTCCACGCCAATCCCTCGCTGACACAGAGGATCCACTACCTGGAAGCCGAATCGTGACAGCAGCCCATAGAGCCCCCCTTTAGGCAGCACATAGATTCCCCCATATTAGGCAGCACATAGTTAGAGCCCCCCTTTAGGCAGAACTGGTTTTATTTCAAAGCCAAAAAAGGTATTTTTTATTTGGACAACTGTCACACCAAATGTGATTTGCACTAGTGTGGCAATGAGCAAAAAAGGTTGCCAGCAGAGTTCCCCTTTTAAGCAGAGGTCCCCAACCAGGGTGCCTCCAGCAGTTGCAAGACACATGGACTGAACTTATAGCTCTTTTAATACTGTAGTTAGTTGCTTGAAGGAACTTAAGTTTTATTCTGGAGTACCCCTTTTAACAAGCGGTTCCCTCCCAACCAGGGTGCCTCCAACTGTTGCAAGACACTCGGACTGATATTTGAGCCCTAAAAAGGGCTTTTTTGGGTGCTGTCCTTAAAGCAGATGTTAGATTAGTGCTTTAGGAGTAAAGTGGACCCTGAATACACCACCTAGCAGCAACCTAGCTATCACTTTCCCTATTACAGCAGGAACAGCTTCTCTGTCCCTCCACTTTCTAAGCCTGCAGCATGCTGAATGAAGGTAAAATGGCATCCGTGCAAGAGGTAGGAGGGTCTGGAAGGGAGGAACTGCTGCTGATTGGCTGTAATGTTTCTGCTGACTCTGACTCACAGGGTCAAAGTTTACCGCAATGTTAAAGTATAGGGGGCGAATCGAACTTCACAAATGCTAATGCTAATTTGCTAATGCTAATGCTAATTTGCTAATGCTAAGTTCGCCGGCAAACAATTCGCGACATCTCTATTAGGAAGTGGAGGGTCAGAGAAGCTGCTCCTGCTGTATAGGGAAAGCGATAGCTAGGTTGCTGCTAGGTGGTGTATTAAGGGTCCAATTTACTTCTAAAGCACTAGTCTAACATCTGCTTTAAGGACAGCACCAAAAAAAAACTTTTTAGGGCTGAAAGATATCAGTTTGTGTGTCTTGCAACAGCTGGAGGCACCCTGGTTGGGAGGGAACCGCTGGTTAAAAGGGGTACTCCAGAATCAAACTTAAGTTCCTTCAAGCAACTAACTACTACAGTATTCAAAGGGCTGAAAGATATCAGTCCGTGTGTTTTGCAACAGCTGGAGGCACCCTGGTTGGGGACCACTGCTTTAAAGGGGAACTCCGCTGGCAAGCTTTTTTTGCTCATTGTCACACTAGTGCAAATCACATTTGGTGTGACAGTTGTGCAAGTAAAAAAATAAAAAAACTTTTTTGGCTGTTAAATAAAACCAGTTGTCACTGTCAGTTCACGTCACAGTTGCCAGTTTTTTTTTTTTTTATCCTGCAGGGCAAATTGTGTCATCTTAGTGCAAATCACATTAGGTGTGACAGTTGTGCAAATTAAAAAAAAAAAAAACTTTTTTGGCTGTTAAATAAAACCAGGTGTCACTGTCAGTTCACGTCCCAGTTGCCAGTTTTTTTTGCCCGCAAGGAACATTGTGTCACCCTAGTGCAAATCCCATTAGGTGTGAAAGATGTGCAAATTAAAAAAAAATACCTTTTTTGGCTGTTAAAAAAAACCAATCGTCACTGTCAGTTCATGTCACAGTTGCCAGTTTTTTTTGCCTGCAGGGCAAATTGTGTCACCCTAGTGCAAATCACATTAGGTGTGACAGTTGTGCAAATTTAACCAAAAAAATGACAGGCAGAGGAAGGCTACCCCGCAGGGGCCATCGTGGTGCTGGGATTCCCTTTGGCCCTAGAATGGCCAGTGTTCATAGGCCACGTACCCTGAACCCCCAAAGTTCTGAGGACTTAGTTGACTGGCTATCACAAGACACCCAATCTACTACAGCTTTTGCTCGGAACCCTGACGCACCATCCTTCTCCTCCTCTAGCTTAGCTTCGGGCACCTCTCATGCTACCACTTGCCCGCCTGCCGCCACAACCAACACTAGCACCACAGCAGCTTTACTTGATCCGTCAGGAGTTATTTACACATCAGTTTGAAGACATGAGTGATGCGCAACCATTAATGCCAGAGGATGTAGTTAACAGGGATATGTCTCAGGCAGGCAGCATTACACACATGGACGTACGGTGGGATGATGATGTTGTACCCGCTGCTGCTTCCTTTCTTGAGGTGTCAGATAGCGGTGAAGGTGTTGATGATGACGATGTGTCCGAGGATGCCACGTGGGTGCTCGCTAGAAGAGAAGAAGAGGGAGAAAGTTCAGATGGGGAGACAGAGAGGAGGAGGAAACGAGTTGGAAGCAGGGGGAGGTCGTCGCAAGGAGCTAGTGGCACAGTCAGACAGCATGCATCGGCACCCGGGGTCAGCCAGACGGGATGCCAATCAACACATGCTGTTGCCACCACCAGAATGCCGTCATCACAGAGCTCAGCAGTGTGGCATTTTTTTTGTGTTTCTGCCTCTGACAACAGCGAGGCCATTTGCAACCTGTGCCAGAAGAAACTGAGTCGTGGGAAGTCCAACACCCACCTAGGCACAACTGCTTTGCAAAGGCACATGATGTCACATCACAAATGCCTATGGGATCAACATGTCAGTACAAGCAGCACACAAAGTCAAAGCCGCCATCCTCCTCCTGGTCCAGCATCTTCAGCCAGGTCAACCACTGCTGCCCTCCTTGCCCCCTCTCAACCATCCGCCTCTCCGTCTCTCGCCTTGAGCAGTTCCTGCTCATCTGCCCACAGTCAGGTGTCTGTCAAGAAGATGTTTGAGCACAAGAAGCCAATGTCTCAAAGTCATCCCCTAGCCCGGCGTCTGGCAGCTGGCTTGTCAGAACTGCTAGCCCGCCAGCTTTTACCATACAAGCTGGTGGAGTCTGAGGCCTTTAAAAAATTTGTAGCCATTGGTACACCGCAGTGGAAGGTACCCGGCCGAAATTTTTTTGCACAAAAGGCAATCCCTAACCTTTACTCCATTGTGCAAAAGGAAATTATGGCATGTCTGGCACACAGTGTAGGGGCAAGGGTCCATCTGACCACTGATACCTCGTCTGCAAAGCATGGTCAGGGCAGGTATATCAACTACACTGCACATTGGGTAAACCTGGTGACGGCTGCCAAGCATGGAATGCTTGGCTCTGCAGAGGAGTTGGTGACATCGCCACGACTTGCAGGCAGGCCTGCTGCCACCTCCTCTACTCCTCCTACTCCATCCTCTTCCATAACCTCCTCGGCCGAGTCCTCTTCCACTGCTGCGTCTTGCTCCACATCACCGGCACCCCCCCAGCTCCCAAGGTGCTATTCCACATCCCGGATACGGCAGTGTCACGCCATCTTAGGGTTGACTTGCCTCAAAGCGGAGAGTCACACCACACCAGCGCTCCTGTCGGCCCTGAACGCACATGTAGACTAGTGGCTGACTCCGCACCAACTGGAGATCGGCAAGGTGGTTTGTGACAATGGAACAAATTTGTTGGCGGCATTGAGGTTGGGCAAGTTGACACATGTGCCGTGCATGGCACATGTGTGTAATCTGATTGTACAAGGCTTTGTGCTCAAGTACGCAGGCTTATAGGATGTCCTGAAGCAGTCCAGGAAGGTGTGTGGCCATTTCAGGCGTTCCTACATGGCCATGGCATGCTTGTCAGATATACAGCGGCGAAACAACATGCCAGTGAGGCGCTTGATTTGCGACAGCCCGACACGTGGAATTCAACACTCCTAATGTTCGACCGCTTGCTCCAACAAGAAAAAGCCGTCAATAAGTATTTGTATGACCGGGTTGCTAGGACATCATTTGTGAAGCAGGGAACTTTTTTGCCACGTTACTGGAGGCTCATGCGCAATGCCTGGAGGCTCATGCGTCCTTTTGAGGAGGTGAAAAACCTGGTCAGTCGCACTGAAAGCACCATCAGCGACATCATACCGTTTGTTTTCTCCCTGGAGCGTGCCCTGCGAAGAGTGCTGGATCAGGCAGTAGATGAGTGTGGAGAGGAAGAGTTGTGGACACCATCACCACCAGAAACAGCCTTATCAGCATTGCTTGCTGGACCTGCGGCAACGCTGGAAGAGGATTGTGAGGAAGAGGAGTCAGAGGAGGAATGTGGCTTTGAAGAGGATGAGGAAGACCAACCACAGCAGGCATCCCAGGGTGCTCCTTGTCACCTATCTGGTTCCCGTGGTGTTGTACGTGGCTGGGGGGAAGAAGATGATACCTGACATGACTGAGGACGAGGAACGGGGCATCCGTCCTTGTGTAAATGGGGTCTTTCATGCTGTCGTGCCTGTTGAGGGACCCTCGTATAAAAAAAATGAAGGAGAACGACCTGTACTGGGTGTCCACGCTACTAGACTCCCGGTATAAACATAAAGTGCCTGACATGTTACCGCATTACAGCAAGGCGGAAAGAATTCAGCAGGTCCAAAATAAATGAAGAAGTATGCGGTACACAGTGTATAAGGGTCATGTCACAGCACAACAGGGATCTAACAGGGGAACAGGTGAAAGTAATCCTCCTCCTCCCACGAGCACGCCAGCAAGGACAGGATGCTGTACAGACATGCTGTTGATGGAGGACATGCTGAGCTTTTTAAGTCCTACGCATCTCCACAGCCCTTCGGGGTCCACCATCAGAGAACGACTTGACCGACGGGTAGCAAACTACCTGGCCTAAACCGCAGATATCGACACTCTGAGGAGCGATGAACCCCTTGACTACTGGGTGTGCCGGCTTGACCTGTGGCCTGAGCTATCCCAATTTACGCTCAAACTTCTGGCCTGTCCCGCTTCAAGTGTCCTGTCAGAAAGGACCTTCAGTGCAGCAGGAGGTATTGTCACTGAGAAGAGGAGTCGCCTTGGTCAAAAAAGTCTGGATTACCTCACCTTTCTTAAGATGAATGAGGGATGCATCCCGAAGGGACTGACACTGGTCGATACATTTGACTGAACAAGGCCTGATCAGATGAGCTGCATTGGGCTAAAAATGGTCCACACGCTGCTGTATTTGAACTTTGAATGCCGGCTGACTTGCGTGACTTATCCGCCACCAACTAGGGTTCAAGCCGCAATGTTTTAGAGCACTTTCTGCCTGGCAAAACAAACAGAAATTTTTCTGGCCGCTGCTACAGCAGCGGCGGCGACAATACCAAATTTTCCAGCCAGGTATACATGCCAAATTTTCCTGGCCTCTGCTGCTGCACTTGTTATGGTGCTGCAATTTTTCTGGCCGCTGCTACAGAAGCGGCTGCAACAGTACAAAATTTTTCAGGCATGTGTACATGCCTAATTTTTCTGGTACTCTCTGCTGACATCTCTGTCCATTTTAGCAACCGTGTATATTAGATGTATGCTAAGGGTAGCATGGTGGCTCAGAGGTTGGCCTTGGGTTCAAATCCCGTTATGTAAGGTCCCGCAAGAAGGTTTGCTGTGTCTGCCAGCGTAGTGTCCTGAGCATGGAGGCGCTACCAGTTGACAGGCCAGTACATCAGGAGACGTGGAGGAGGCCGTAGGAGGGCAACAACCCAGCAGCAGGACCGCTACCTCCGCCTTTGTGCATGGAGGAGCACTGCAAAATGACCTCCAGCAGGCCACAAATCTTAATGTGTCCACTCAAACGATCAGACACAGACTCTGTGAGGGTGGTATGAGGGCCCGACGTCCACAGGTGGGGGTTGTGCTTACAGCCGAACACTGTGCAGGATGTTTGGCATTTACCAGAGAACACCAAGATTGGCAAATTTGCCACTGGCGCCCTGTGCAAGTTCTGGAGATGCCGTGGAGAATGTTCTGCTGCCTGCAACATCCTCCAGCATGACCGGTTTGGTGGTGGGTCAGTAATGGTGTGGGCTGGCATTTCTTTGGGGGGGGGGGGGGGTCGCACAGCACTCTTGTTACGCCGAGCGCTCCGGGTCCCCGCTCCTCCCCGGAGCGCTCGCTACACTCTCCTCACTGCAGCGCTCCGGTCGGATCCACTGACCCGGGGCGCTGCGATACCGCCTCCAGCCGGGATGCGATTCGCGATGCGGGTAGCGCCCGCTCGCGATGCGCACCCCGGCTCCCGTACCTGACTCGCTCCCCGTCAGTCCTGTCCCGGCGCGCGCGGCCCCGCTCCCTAGGGCGCGCGCGCGCCGGGTCTTTGCGATTTAAAGGGCCACTGCGCCGCTGATTGGCGCAGTGGTTCCAATTACTGTTATCACCTGTGCACTTCCCTATATCACCTCACTTCCCCTGCACTTCCTTGCCGGATCTTGTTGCCATCGTGCCAGTGAAAGCGTTTCCTTGTATGTTCCTAGCCTGTGTTCCAGACCTCCTGCCGTTGCCCCTGACTACGATCCTTGCTGCCTGCCCCGACCTTCTGCTACGTCCGACCTTGCTTCTGTCTACTCCCTTGTACCGCGCCTATCTTCAGCAGCCAGAGAGGTTGAGCCGTTGCTAGTGGATACGACCTGGTCACTACCGCCGCAGCAAGACCATCCCGCTTTGCGGCGGGCTCTGGTGAAAACCAGTAGTGACTTAGAACCGATCCACTAGCACGGTCCACGCCAATCCCTCTCTGGCACAGAGGATCCACTACCTGCCAGCCGGCATCGCGACAGTAGATCCGGCCATGGATCCCGCTGAAGTTCCTCTGCCAGTTGTCGCTGACCTCACCACGGTGGTCGCCCAGCAGTCACAACAGATAGCGCAACAAGGCCAACAGCTGTCTCAACTGACCGTTATGCTACAGCAGTTACTACCACAGCTTCAGCAATCATCTCCTCCGCCAGCTCCTGCACCTCCTCCGCAGCGAGTGGCCGCTTCTGGACTACGACTATCCTTGCCGGATAAATTTGATGGGGACTCTAAATTTTGCCGTGGCTTTCTTTCCCAATGTTCATTGCACTTGGAGATGATGTCGGACCAGTTTCCCACTGAAAGGTCTAAGGTGGCTTTCGTAGTCAGCCTTCTGTCTGGAAAAGCCCTGTCTTGGGCCACACCGCTCTGGGACCGCAATGACCCCGTCACTGCCTCTGTACACTCCTTCTTCTCGGAAATTCGAAGTGTCTTTGAGGAACCTGCCCGAGCCTCTTCTGCTGAGACTGCCCTGTTGAACCTGGTCCAGGGTAATTCTTCCGTTGGCGAGTATGCCGTACAATTCCGTACTCTTGCTTCAGAATTATCCTGGAATAATGAGGCCCTCTGCGCGACCTTTAAAAAAGGCCTATCCAGCAACATTAAAGATGTTCTGGCCGCACGAGAAATCCCTGCTAATCTACATGAACTCATTCACCTAGCCACTTGCATTGACATGCGTTTTTCCGAAAGGCGTCAGGAGCTCCGCCAGGATATGGACTCTGTTCGCACGAGGCGTTTCTTCTCCCCGGCTCCTCTCTCCTCTGGTCCCCTGCAATCTGTTCCTGTGCCTCCCGCCGTGGAGGCTATGCAGGTCGACCGGTCTCGCCTGACACCTCAAGAGAGGACACGACGCCGCATGGAGAATCTCTGCCTGTACTGTGCTAGTACCGAACACTTCCTGAAGGATTGTCCTATCCGTCCTCCCCGCCTGGAAAGACGTACGCTGACTCCGCACAAAGGTGAGACAGTCCTTGATGTCTACTCTGCTTCTCCACGTCTTACTGTGCCTGTGCGGATATCTGCCTCTGCCTTCTCCTTCTCTACTGTGGCCTTCTTGGACTCCGGATCTGCAGGAAATTTTATTTTGGCCTCTCTCGTCAACAAGTTCAACATCCCGGTGACCAGTCTCGCCAGACCCCTCTACATCAATTGTGTAAATAATGAAAGATTGGACTGTACCATACGTTTCCGCACGGAGCCCCTCCTAATGTGCATCGGATCTCATCACGAGAGGATTGAACTTCTGGTCCTCCCCAATTGCACTTCTGAAATTCTCCTTGGACTTCCCTGGCTTCAACTTCATTCCCCAACCCTGGATTGGTCCTCTGGGGAGATCAAGAGTTGGGGGCCCTCTTGTTCCAAGGACTGCCTAAAACCGGTTCCCAGTAACCCTTGCCGTGACTCTGTGGTTCCTCCTGTAACCGGTCTCCCCAAGGCCTATATGGACTTTGCGGATGTTTTTTGCAAAAAACAAGCTGAGACTCTACCTCCTCACAGGCCTTATGATTGTCCTATCGACCTCCTCCCGGGCACTACTCCACCCCGGGGCAGAATCTATCCTCTGTCCGTCCCAGAGACTCTTGCCATGTCTGAATACGTCCAGGAAAATTTAAAAAAGGGCTTTATCCGTAAATCCTCCTCTCCTGCCGGAGCCGGATTTTTCTTTGTGTCCAAAAAAGATGGCTCCCTACGCCCTTGCATTGACTACCGCGGTCTTAATAAAATCACGGTTAAGAACCGCTACCCCCTACCCCTCATCTCTGAACTCTTTGATCGCCTCCAAGGTGCCCATATCTTTACCAAACTGGACTTAAGAGGTGCTTATAATCTCATCCGCATCAGAGAGGGGGATGAATGGAAAACGGCATTTAACACCAGAGATGGACACTTTGAGTATCTGGTCATGCCCTTTGGCCTGTGCAACGCCCCTGCCGTCTTCCAAGACTTTGTTAATGAAATTTTTCGTGATCTCCTATACTCCTGTGTTGTTGTATATCTGGACGATATCCTGATTTTTTCTGCCAATCTAGAAGAACACCGCCAGCATGTCCGTATGGTTCTTCAGAGACTTCGTGACAATCAACTCTATGCCAAAATAGAGAAATGTCTGTTTGAATGCCAATCTCTTCCTTTCCTAGGATACTTGGTCTCTGGCCAGGGACTACAAATGGATCCAGACAAACTCTCTGCCGTCTTAGATTGGCCACGCCCCTCCGGACTCCGTGCCATCCAACGTTTTTTGGGGTTCGCCAATTATTACAGGCAATTTATTCCACATTTTTCTACCATTGTGGCTCCTATCGTGGCTTTAACCAAAAAAAATGCCGATCCCAAGTCTTGGCCTCCTCAAGCAGAAGACGCCTTTAAACGGCTCAAGTCTGCCTTTTCTTCGGCTCCCGTGCTCTCCAGACCTGACCCATCTAAACCCTTCCTATTGGAGGTTGATGCCTCCTCAGTGGGAGCTGGAGCTGTCCTTCTACAAAAAAATTCTTCCGGGCATGCTGTTACTTGTGGTTTTTTTTCTAGGACCTTCTCTCCGGCGGAGAGGAACTACTCCATCGGGGATCGAGAGCTTCTAGCCATTAAATTAGCACTTGAGGAATGGAGGCATCTGCTGGAGGGATCAAGATTTCCAGTTATTATTTACACCGATCACAAAAACCTCTCCTACCTCCAGTCTGCCCAACGGCTGAATCCTCGCCAGGCCAGGTGGTCTCTGTTCTTTGCCCGATTTAATTTTGAAATTCACTTTCGGCCTGCCGATAAGAACATTAGGGCCGATGCTCTCTCTCGTTCCTCAGATGCTTCTGAAGTTGAACTCTCTCCTCAACACATCATTCCTCCTGACTGCCTGATTTCCACTTCTCCAGCCTCCATCAGGCAAACTCCTCCAGGAAAGACCTTTGTTTCTCCACGCCAACGCCTCGGAATCCTCAAATGGGGTCACTCCTCCCATCTCGCAGGTCATGCGGGCATCAAGAAATCTGTGCAACTCATCTCTCGCTTCTATTGGTGGCCTACTCTAGAGACAGATGTGGTGGACTTTGTGCGAGCCTGCACTATCTGTGCCCGGGATAAGACTCCTCGCCAGAAGCCCGCTGGTTTTCTTCATCCTCTGCCTGTCCCCGAACAGCCTTGGTCTCTGATTGGTATGGATTTTATTACTGACTTACCCCCATCCCGTGGCAACACTGTTATTTGGGTGGTCGTTGATCGATTCTCCAAAATGGCACATTTCATCCCTCTTCCTGGTCTTCCTTCAGCGCCTCAATTGGCTAAACAATTTTTTGTACACATTTTTCGTCTTCACGGGTTGCCTACGCAGATCGTCTCGGATAGAGGCGTCCAATTCGTGTCTAAATTCTGGAGGGCTCTCTGTAAACAACTCAAGATTAAATTAAACTTTTCTTCTGCATATCATCCTCAATCCAATGGACAAGTAGAAAGAATTAACCAGGTCTTGGGTGATTATTTACGACATTTTGTTTCCTCCCGCCAGGATGACTGGGCAGATCTTCTACCATGGGCCGAATTCTCGTATAACTTCAGAGTCTCTGAATCCTCCTCCAAATCCCCATTTTTCGTGGTGTACGGCCGTCACCCTCTTCCCCCCCTCCCTACCCCCTTGCCCTCTGGTCTGCCCGCTGTGGATGAAATTTCTCGTGATCTTTCCATCATATGGAGAGAGACCCAAAATTCTCTCTTAAAGGCTTCTTCACGCATGAAGAAATTCGCGGATAAGAAAAGAAGAGCTCCTCCCATTTTTTCCCCTGGAGACAAGGTATGGCTCTCCGCTAAATATGTCCGCTTCCGTGTCCCTAGCTATAAGTTGGGACCACGCTATCTTGGTCCTTTCAAAATTTTGTGCCAGATTAATCCTGTCTCTTACAAACTTCTTCTTCCTCCTTCTCTTCGTATTCCTAATGCCTTTCACGTTTCTCTCCTTAAACCACTTATCATTAACCGTTTTTCTCCCAAATCTGTTCCTCCCACTCCTGTTTCCGGCTCCTCAGACATCTTCTCCGTCAAAGAGATTTTGGCATCCAAAAAGGTCAGAGGGAAAAATTTTTTTTTTAGTGGATTGGGAGGGTTGTGGTCCAGAAGAGAGATCCTGGGAACCTGAGGACAATATCCTAGACAAAAGTCTGCTCCTCAGGTTCTCAGGCTCTAAGAAGAGGGGGAGACCCAAGGGGGGGGGTACTGTTACGCCGAGCGCTCCGGGTCCCCGCTCCTCCCCGGAGCGCTCGCTACACTCTCCTCACTGCAGCGCTCCGGTCGGATCCACTGACCCGGAGCGCTGCGATACCGCCTCCAGCCGGGATGCGATTCGCGATGCGGGCAGCGCCCGCTCGCGAATGCGCACCCCGGCTCCCGTACCTGACTCGCTCCCCGTCAGTCCTGTCCCGGCGCGCGCGGCCCCGCTCCCTAGGGCGCGCGCGCGCCGGGTCTTTGCGATTTAAAGGGCCACTGCGCCGCTGATTGGCGCAGTGGTTCCAATTACTGTTATCACCTGTGCACTTCCCTATATCACCTCACTTCCCCTGCACTTCCTTGCCGGATCTTGTTGCCATCGTGCCAGTGAAAGCGTTTCCTTGTATGTTCCTAGCCTGTGTTCCAGACCTCCTGCCGTTGCCCCTGACTACGATCCTTGCTGCCTGCCCCGACCTTCTGCTACGTCCGACCTTGCTTCTGTCTACTCCCTTGTACCGCGCCTATCTTCAGCAGCCAGAGAGGTTGAGCCGTTGCTAGTGGATACGACCTGGTCACTACCGCCGCAGCAAGACCATCCCGCTTTGCGGCGGGCTCTGGTGAAAACCAGTAGTGACTTAGAACCGATCCACTAGCACGGTCCACGCCAATCCCTCTCTGGCACAGAGGATCCACTACCTGCCAGCCGGCATCGCGACAACTCTATGTGCTTGCAAGATGAAGCCTGACTGCCATTAGGTACTGAAATGAGATCCTCAGACCCCTTGTGAGACCATATGCTGGTGCGGTTGGCCCTGGGTTCCTCCTAATGCAAGACAATGCTAGACCTCATGTGGCTGGAGTGTGTCAGCAGTTCCTGAAAGAGGAAGGCATTGATGCTATGGACTGGCCCGGCCGTCCCCCAGACCTGAATCCGATTGCGCACATCATGTCTCGCTCCATCCACCAATGCCATGTTGCACCACAGACTGTCCAGGAGTTGGCGGATGCTTTAGTCCAGGTCTGGGAGGACATCCCTCAAGAGACCATCTGCCACCTCATCAGGAGCATGCCAAGGTGTTGTAGGGAGGTCATATGGGCACGTGGAGGACACACACACTACTGAGCCTCATTTTGATTTGTTTTAAGGACATTACATCAAAGTTGAATCAGCCTGTAGTGTGGTTTTCCACTTCGATTTTGAGTGTGACTCCATATCCAGACCTCCATGGGTTGATAAATTTGATTTCCATTGATAATTTTTGTGCGATTGTAAAGACAAAAATATTTCATACAATTAGTTCATTCATTCAGATATAGGATGTGTTGTCTTAGTGTTCCCTTTATTTTTTTGAGCAGTGTATGATAGATTTATGAAAGCAAAATGTCAAGAGGCTTAGAAAAAATCCAAAAAAAATTCTCCCAAATGTTTTGCCATAACAATTATGCATCCTTCTTCAAAGCCATAGTCACACAGTGTTCTGGATGTTTCTTCCAGACATATTAAAAGGAAGGCAATATTATAAAATGGGAAAAAAAATATCTGTTTTCCAGCTATTTGTGCATAAAAAAAAAACGTTTTTAATGGTTGGAAATAGTAGGCTGAAAAAATGGCAAATTTAACTAAATAAATTACATGTCACTTAAAGTTTTTATGAAGTGCAGTTTTTATAAAGTGCATAAACTTTTTCATTTCTTGGGCATAATATTTATGGCTGTAAATGTGTGTCCACAGACAGACAAATTTTCTCTGTTTTTTGAGCAGTAAAAATGCAGTTTAAGGGTATGCTCACACACAGAAAAAAATATGACTGTATATATATATATATATATATATATATATATATATATATATTTTTTTATTTTATTTTATTTATTTTTTTTTTTTTTGCATGTATGAATAATATACAGAGATGAAATATAAAACTACTGATAGTAATTACTCCAGGTATGACTCCATGTTTTCAGGGTGTGATTCTCTTATGAATTGTTTTACGAAATAAAGAATAAAATAGATACATTTTTACTACATAAATACAACAAAGGGGCTATTTGTACATTATTCACTTAGCTTGATATGTCTGATTATGGCTACTTTCCCACTGCCGCTATGCTCTATTCTATTAACCAGACCAATTTTATTTTTGAATTTTTGTTTTTTCCTCCTCGCCTTCTAAAAATCATAACTCTCTTATATTTCCATCCACAGACCCATATCAGGACTTGTTTTTTGTGTCACCAATTTAACTTTGTAATGACATCACTTATTTTACCATAAAATGTACGGCGCAACCAAACAAAAATTATTTATGTGGGAAAATTGAAAAGAAAACCCCAATTTAGTAAATTTTGGAAGGTTTTGTATTAATAAAATGTGGCAAAAAAGCAGCAATTTTGGACTTTTTAATTTTTTTTACATTTATGCCGTTCACCGTAGGGGATGATTAACAATATATTTTGATAGTTCAGACTTTTATGCATGCGGCAATACCAAATATGTTTATTCATAAAATGGATGATTTACATTTTCATTGGGGGAGGGGATTTTTCAAATTTTTGTTTTCCTTTTTTATTTGATTTATTTTTTATTTTTTTTAAACACTTTAAAAAAGTCTCCATAAGGGACTATTTATAGCAATAAATTAATTGCTAATACTGTTCAGTGCTATGCATAGAGCATCGCACTGATCAGTGTTATCAGCGATCTTCTGCTCTGGTCTGCTCAATCTCAGACCAGAGCAGAAGATCCCTGATGGATGCAGGTGAGGGGACCTCCGTCCACCATTTTGGATGATCGGATGACCGTAGCAGCACTGAGGGAGATCCGATCATCCATTTAAAGTACCGCACTGCCGCAGATGCTGTGATCTGTATAGATCACGGCATCTGAGGGGTTAATGGCGGACATCCGCGCGATCACAGATGTTTGCCATTACCGGTGGGTCCCTGGCTGCTGACAGCAGCTGAGACCTGCAAACATGACGCGAGCACCGGTCTGGTACTCGCTGTCATGGCGGAGCGTAAATGTACGTCATGGTGCATTAAGTACCATGGCACCAGGACGTACATTTACATAAATTGTCTTTAAAGTGTTAAGGGTTTTTTTGTGGCTCTTTTTCTGCACTTAACAGACCCTGATCGGGTTGGAGCACAACGAGCGCCACCAGGTCCTGACAGCTCTCAATGACTTTGCATGAGGTCTATTGGTTGTCTTTTATTTTGGAGGAGTTGAGTGGAGTAAAAAAACAGACATGCAGTCATTTTTTTCTCTGCTCAACTCCCAACGTTTTGTAATGGGACCCCCTTTAGCGGAGCTCAGCGGTAGTGTGAAAGTAGCCTATGTCTGTTATATTCCTTCGTTATTGTGAAGTGCTGTGGAATATGTTGGTGCTATATAAATCAAGAATATTATCATGGCCTCTATGTGGATCACTCACAAAGAGTGTTTCCAACACTGACAAACCCAATTGATTTAGGGAATATGTATGGCAGTCTGTAGTCATAGGTCCCATGCCAGAAAGCCTCCAAGAAACCAGAACCATGATGATCATCTACAACCTGGGCCAGTGTCAATTCAATCAGGGTTCTCTTTAAGAGGTGACCCCCTAAAAAGGAGCAAGTTTGACACATTAAAAAAAGTTTGTAATGTTTTATTGTGAAAATGTTGCATTACAAAAGACAAAATTCTAACATGTATAAAGATAACATAGGTAGACAATACAGTGAGTATTAAGTTAAATGTCGGCCTACATTCAACATTTAATATGATATACAAATCTGTTTTGACCATTACCCTGTATGTTACCATCTGGAAAACGTAAGGGCAAAGGTTATGTTCCTAATAAAGCCAAACAGTATGATTCATAACAACCTGATTTTGACCTGTAGTCTAGCAGAATCCTGCAGCCTAAAGAACAAAAAGTAAAGTCTGCTCCAGTGATTTACTTGTGTCTTATTTATGACTTTTGTGAATTGCTGAAAATACTTATTCGCTTGAAGTCTGCTGTGGTGGATGTTCACTTTATTTGCTGTTGCAGTTTAATGAACTGTTAGATTTATCAGATAATGAAAAACATGCCTTATAATATGATGAGGTGGGACAATGCTGTTTAGCACCCAAGTTTCCTCGTCTGTATAACAAGAATGAACTATTTCATTTATAGTTACAAAATTGTCTCCAGTATACAATATGGCACGTGAAATAAAAAAGGAAATTTGCTACAGTAAAACAGCATTTTAATAAAGATTATATTTAACAGTATATTACATTACACATTAATGTACTGGAAATAGATAGCTTGTGGATTGAAAGAAGGCATACAACCGTCACATTCATGCTTTACTGCTTACATATCCCTGTTTTTCCAGAGGCAAACTAACATCTTGCTTCAAAGAGTGTAACAAAGAATTTTTGACCCTATGGGCAATTGGACAGATCCCTGGATTGGCCTTTTTTAGTAAAGAAAGTTGGGTAGATAAACAAAAATATGCACACTGAAATGTTGGTGCAGTTTGCACCCAAATAACTGGCACTTGTTATTAAAATTCATTAAAATTTTGTTTTTCATGATGCTGGACAAGGGGGCAGGGCGGTGTGAAAAGTGAACATGGCTTTTGTTAAAAGGGCGTATTTACATGCATCAAAACTCACCACTTTTTGGCACACATTTGTGGCTTAAAAGTAAAACAATTTAAAAGTGGTCTATAAACATAGACGAGACAGTTTCAAAGATGCACAAGATTTTATTAATCTGCTGGGACCGGCCTATCTCCAGAATAGGGAACAGATTCTTCCCTGAGACAGGAAACCAAGTCACTTCTGAAAATGAAGCAGTCTCCCCTGAGAAAGGAGCAGCCCTTCCTTTAGGAGTGTCTTCTGGATGCCATGTTGTGCCACATCGAGATACAGATTTCTCTGGCAAAAACAGCTGATTGTAAGGTTAGCAAAGCCTGATCTGCTAAAACACCTTTAATACTAGCAGTAACCCTTAAAGCTGCATTTGGCTATGATTGTTCCAACAGTTATGAGGTTCGCACAGTGTTTTTTCCCACTCTTAAAATAAAATTATTAAAACAACAGGAAGCTTTAAGGATCAACTTTTTTTTCTTCTTTTTTTTTTTACAGATATACTGGGATATAGTGTGGGTGAAGAGTTTTAAAATGTGCAATTACGTACTCATTTCCAACGCACCTGTACAGAGTTTTGTACGTCTCTCTTTTTATTCATATTGCGCTTCTACGCGCAATGGAGATGGGGAGCCAGCTCACAGAGCTCCCCTGCCTCATTAGTATTTATTCCCCATGCTGCCCATTTTGTATATTCAAAGTCTTCTCTCTCATGTGAAGGCAGTGGTGCCTGCGCTCTGCACATCCTGTGATATCCTAGTGATTTGAGAGTGAAGACTTTGAATTTTCAAGATAGGGGGTATATGAATAAATGAAGAGCTGACAGAACTCTGCACAGGAGCAATGGAAAGTAGTAAAGAACCCAACATTTTAAAGCTATTCACCTCCACTATAACCCAGTGTATTGGGATAAGTGTGGGTGAAACAGCAGTCATTTTCTCTTTAACAGTTTGCATCCATTTTTGTCCATTTAAAAACGATCTGGGTTTTTTTTTGCTTTTTTTTTCCCCCAATACAAAACACAGAATAGTGAATTTACAGGATCCCATAGATTTGCATTGTACAAAAACACAAATCCAACAGGATTCCATTTTTTAACAGGACAGAAAAATGTGGAAGACAAATGAGACAGTCTCTAAAATTGTCTATCCTATTAAAGGGGTACTCTAGCCCAATATATCTTATCCCCTATCCAAAGGATAGGTATAGATGTCTGATCGTGGGGGACCCCCTCAATCTGTCATTCAGCACCCACCTTTGCGAGCCCCCTGCCATAGACTTGCATTGAGGGGGTGGGTCGGGGTGTGACGTCTTGACATCACGATACTCCGGCCCCATGGTCATTACGCTGCACAATCGCAAAGTGGGTGCTGAATGACAGATTGTGGGGGTCCCCAGCGATCAGACATCTTATCCCCTATCCTTTGGATAGGGGATAAGATGTATTCTGGACGGAGTACCCCTTTAAATTAAACTTGTCAATTGGATACAAACAGACACTTGTAAACCTATGGATTCATGGTTTTGTCTGGATATTCAAACAAGATGTAAACGAACCCTTACCCTTGCTCAAATGAATGCACTCTTTCTGCCAGAAAGGATACAAAGATAGCATATCTCCCTACATGATATACTTAAAAAAGTCCCCTAACATGAATGAATTCTGGCATCCTGATAAATCAATGAATCCTAGCCACCGATAAATCAGCCAGAAGCATGAGGCATGAATAGGGAGACAAAAGTGACCATCTCACATAAACAGGCTAGGCTTGTTAAAGAGCCCATGTTTCTCCAACTTAGCAAAACTGGCATGAGAGGTTTTCAAATCTTGGTTTCCTTGCAATAAAATGTATCTTACAGGGCCAGCACTATTCATACACAAACTCTATTGTGTTAAGAGTAGTATCAAGTTTTATTTTATTGCATAAAACCATGAGGGAATAGATACAAATTATAGGATTTTCCTATACTAAACAGTCACAGACCAGCTTTTATATCATAAGGAGCTCTGTTAAAATGAAAGCTGAGCTGTGATTGGTTGTTATGAGTAAATCAGGCAATATTGTTTTTTTCATTTATTGATTTATTTGTGTGCGTTCTATATGTATTCTTCATATTCATTAAAGCAACATTTATATATTTGTTTGTTCTGGGTTGTCTCAGTTTTAAGGGTGTATAACTCCTTTAAATCTTTCAGTGTCACAGGATAGAAAGTTTACATTCAACAGGTGCTTAGGTGTTAGAAATGGCAGATTTCTTTAATGAAGTACATGAGCAGAGCTGCTTTCCTCGCACATTTTTAGAGGGCTGCATTTTAAATTATTTTTATGCAAGTGTCACGGTTTCTTTACTCTTTAAAGACTTTGCTGAAAATTTCTCCTAACAATGTCAGGTTTTGCTGTTGCCATTCTGCCAAAATCCTGCATATGTTTAAGACATTGAACTGATGGTTTTATTATTAGCATGCATAATGTATTGTTAACTGCTGGGTAAACTCTCATTAAGCATAATATGCTGAGGTTTAGTCATTTACAATTAAATACCATTATCAAGTCTATTAACATTTTGAATGACTATGAAGCGAACATAAAGACTATTATTGTCTGTAACGGTTATGCTGGGTTCCAATATTTTTTCTAATAACCTAATCTGCATATTACGTTAGCTACTGAACTATATATATCATTCAGAGTTTAAACAACTGCAAAGGAATTTAAGTAATAAATGTTGCACAGGTTTAGCCATAAAAATATACTGTACAAAATTAAAACAACACTTTAAATATATACATAAAATACCTGCTATATTATCTGATAGAAGGCAATTAAAGGGGTCACCCACCATGAGGTGACTTTAGTACCAACCAGACAGTATTAGACATGCTTAGGAAGGATCCGTGCTTGTCTTTAGGCTTATTGGCTGTGTTGTGAATCCACTATAATGCTTCGGCTTTCAATTTTGTGAAATTAATATTTCATGTTGGAGTTCCCTCCCTCCAACTACAAGTCCCAGGATCCCTTGTGAAACCTGAGACCACATTCATTTTGTATGCTGTTAAAAATGAACACGAGGAGAAAGATCACATAAGAATTGAGAGACCACCACCAAACACAGGTACAGACACTATAATATGAACTACACTAACTTTACAGCCCCTGTTGCACAGAAAAAAAATAATAATCCCGGAATAACCCTTTAAGCATGATTCTAGACAGCAGTATTTTACTTCCTGTAGGCAGGTGACTGTTAGGATACTGGATGCTGCAGCCAGTTTGCCGAGCTGATCATGCTCAATGAGGAACCACCAGGGGGAGCTTTATTAGAGTTTTAACTCTGCCCATTGTGTGTGATGGCAAGGCACTGAGGGATAATACACCATCTTTTTTAGTGTAAGAAAATATATACTGGGAAAATAAAAGGTCACTTAATATTCCACAATTAAATATTCCACAATTTTCATCACAGTATCTTATTACTTTACGATACTACCCAGTAGTATCCATTGTATCAACTACTGTAAATAGTTTACTAATGTGATGACACAGGTAAAAAAAAAAGTTACATCACTTTAGGCACTGTGTCCAAATTCTATGTTTCTATGTTCTGACTGCCAGCACTGTAATGCAAAGCAGCAGGTTAAATCTTTTAGTACAGGTTTTACATTTTATTTAAATAATTCTTTGGCAAAGTCATATGACATATTGCGGAAACAAGCCTTGGCTCTTAGGTTTGTTCTCTGCTAAACAAATGTTCTTTAATAAAATTAATATTTCTAAAACATATATATATATATATATATATATATATATATATATATATATATATTTTACCATTTAAATTGTGTATTTATATTTTGGAAATATAAATATAGTAAAGCATTTAAAGAGACAGTCTAAGTAACAATGTCACATTAAGATGCCTTCCATTACTACTGTACTGTATATGGAAGATAAACATATTTGAATAATAAAGGTGAAGAAATTGCAGCTAGTTTAGTCAATAATTCCTCATTTACAATATGGCAGCCTCTGACATATGTCTGTAGTTATAGTACACGGACTACAAGAAAATGAAATCATATTCTATAACAATGACTACTTTTGGATTTTACTGGTATCCCTTGCTTAGGGGTTCCTTACCAGATTAAGTTGTTAGACATCTTGTCTAACAACTATAAGAATTATTAAAGCTATATAGAAGCTTTAATGGATGCTTTATTAGCCATATATCTAGGCATATGTGTATTATTATCATTATTATTATTTATCTACTGTACATAATATATTTTGCTGAACACACAAAGCTGACAGTCTCTTTCTTCATGGGGTTTACACATAAAAATATCTGTCGAAATTATCCACAATGAACATTTCCTAGGAAGCCAGTTAATCTAACCTTTTTATTTTATTTTATTTTTTAGAAGAGTAATCGGAATCAAAAGCATATCTAGAAGAAATAGATTTCCATTGCAAAGATCTAATTGGGCCTTTCTTAGTGATGGAAGTTGATGCCCCCTCCATGCTCTTTCCATGACTCTTAGGCTAAGGCTGATCGAACCAAAAATCACTATGTTGTGTTACCAGGATAGCGTGGCGAGGTCACGCCCACTTGTGGGTCCCAACGTGATCACTGTAGCACGACAAAGCGATTTTTGATCAGAAATCACTGTATAGTCCTAACCTTAATCTTCACCTCCTTGCTTGTTGGCCATCCCCAGTAGATACATTTAGTAATGCTAACCACCTTATTGATAATGATTACATAGATCTTGTCTTCAGTCAGTTAGGGCAACTCCTACCTCTCTCTATTATCTAGATCTAATAGTGCAAAGGACTTTTCTGACACTAAGGTTTTAAACTACTATTGTTTGGAATAAAAGTTATTTTTTATTATTATTTTTTTACATTGACCTGAATACAGTTTACGTCTTCATTACAGATATACAAAATGTATACTGCAAAATGTAGACAGCATACAAAATTTAGTGAAGGCAAACACTACAAATAGTTAAAATTTTATTAGACAACCAGTTAAAATATAAGTATTTTGAAACAAGGGAATTTTTTATGTTTTTGACTTGAGAAAAGAAGAGAATAAACGCATAAGTACCGTATTTATCGGCGTATAACACACATTTTTTATGCTAAAATTTTTAGCCCAAAATATATCTGCGTGTTATATGCCGATAGACTGTTTTTGACCACGCAGCGGGCGCTTTAAATCATTGAACTGCAACAGCTTCTGCCTGGCCACAGTCCCACTTCCCGATTCCCTCCCTGTCCCCGGTTTTATGGTTATATGTCCCGCTGCCACCACTGCCCGATTCCCTATCCGTCCCTGGTTTTATAGTTACATGTGCCCTGGGGACTGCGGTCCTCCATGCTCCGGCGGTCTCCTGATCTGTCACTGTGCGCTGCGTAATGACGAGTGAAGTCCTCAACACGATGTCACTCGTCAGTCAGTGCGCGGCGCACAGTGACAGATCAGGAGACCGCCGGAACATGAAGGACCGCAGTCCCCAGGGCACATGTAGCATAAAAAATCGGGGAGGGGGAGGGAATAGAGCAGCAGCGGCACTCTAGCCCCACAGAAGCCACTGCACGTCAATGATTTAAAGCACTTGCTTTAAATCATTGAACTACAGCCGCCACCAGAAACAGTTTATCGAGGTACACCTGCACACACACACACACACACTCATTTTTCCAAGGATATTTTAGAAAAAAAACTTTACCAAAATTCCTTTTCCTTGGAAAAATGAGGGTGCGTGTTATAGGCCGGTGCTTGTTATACCCCGATAAATACGGTATATGCATCTGTAAAAGAAATAGTTGTAGATTTTATGTAACATTTCGATCTTCAAATTTCCCTTTAGAGGAAGAAAAAAATGAACATCTTTTACATATTTTATGTTACTGGAAAGTGTAAAAATTACATGATATAAGTGAAGTTTTAAGTTTAAGGGGTAGAAATGGTTGCCTGTAAAATAATACATTTCGTCAACACTCTCTGTTAATATAAATGATTGAACTTTCATGACTAATTGAACCCCTCTGTAGTGAACAATTATATTTACTGATCTCAAACTCTTAAACCTGTAACATTATATTTTACCTTTGGCTTATCATATCCCATCACTGGCCTCTAATAGATAAATCTCCACTACTTCCTGCTGCTGTTTTTATGAAGGGAAATCACAGTAGTATAACATTACTAAATGGAAAATATGGAACACTAGTTCTTTTATGGAGTCTGCTCTGAAATATGGCTTAAAAGGTTAGGGGAAGAGGGAAAGGTGTGAGCAATGCTCCCCTGGGAAATACTTGAGCATTTTGTAAGTTATACCTTTCTCACTACCACACCTCCAGGAAATTGTTGTAGCCAGAATTAAGAGATCTTTCAAAAATCTATTTTTTTGCCAAACACTAGGATATGGCTTTTGTGGAATGACCTAAAACACCTAGAAAAATTATGATCAATTCCAACTTCTATTACTGCTTAAAGGGGTACTCCGCCCCTAGGTATCATACCTATCTTGTGGACAGGGGGTTAAATTGCCTGATAACGGGGGGGGGGGGGGATCAGCTGCTGGGACCCCCTGCAATCTCCTGCATGGTGCCCCGAAGCTGTGGTCGTCATGCCCCCTCTATAAGAGATACAGCTGTGGTAGTCATGCCCTCTCTATAAGAGATACAGAGACACGTGTATTCTGTATCTACGTCTCTTCCATAGACTTGAATAGAGGGGGCATGACGACCACGGCCCTCTAGAAGCTTAGCACTGACAGAATTCTGAACATAAATGTTCAGAACACCAGGGTGCCGGGCTGGAGAGGATAAGATGTCTAGCAACAAAGTACCTCTTTTATCTATGGGACTTACTCATGTCTTATTGACAGTGGCGTATCACAAAGGCAGGATATGCCATTGCTATGGAGCTTGGCAGACAGGGGGGCCCAGTCAGGGACCAAATTGCCTCCAATCCAACCTGTGCGTTATAATATGGGGAGTTTGGGTGGCTATTTCGATTTTTTTTGAAGGGCCCCATGAATTCCATGTATGAATCTCATTATTGGGAGGATTATACTTTAGAAAACCCATTTCAGGTCCTAAAGACCAGACAACTACTACAAAGAGCTTTCCCTTCTTTGGACTTATTGACATATCAATGTATTACTTAGATATCCTATTGATTTAATTGGTTCTGCTGCAGTGGAATTAAATTCAGCACATGTTGTTATCTGCCATCCCCACAGATTTCAGCTGTTTGCTGGGGATAAGATTTTACATTACTGTGACACAGTATTTTGAGGTAGTGATACAAACTAAACTTTTAAAAATGTTTTATCAAAGGCATACAAAAAATATGTACTACAGAGTAATGACCAGCAGCATAGGCCATATTTGAATTCAAAATTCACATATTCACTATTAGTGTGGAGCGAGAATATTCAAAATGCAAATTTGTGGATATATGCAAATATGCAAATATTCGCGAATATTGGCACTTCCAGTCAGAGGACACTGATCCCTCCTTTCTTTTAGGTGGAAGATATAATGTGCACTATGCGAATTTCATTACGAATTTTTGCATGGAAAATAATTATATATATATTTGTCCATATATTCGCGAACTATTGCAAATTCGATTATGGCCCCTGCCTCTCATCACTATTAGTGATGAGAGGCAGGGGCCATATTCGAATTCACGATATAACTTCCAACTAAAAGAAGGGAGGGATCAGTGTCCAGTGGAAGTGCCGATATTTGCATAAATATTCGCATAAATTCACACAAAAAAACACACAATAATATTTGTCATTATGAATATATATCACTATATTCAAAATCTTCGCAAAATCGCGAAGTGCTGATATTCACACTAAAAATTTGCATTTCCAATATTCGCACTCAACACTACTCTTGACCCCCCTCACACACAATACAATTTAATTTATGAGAAGACACCATGGTACACCTGACCTGAACTAGTACACTTTTGTGCCGAGATCCGTTTCTTACTACTACTGGTACACCTGACAACTGACAAAGCAATTGATGTTAGCTTCAAGGGTTGCAGTCAGAAAAAAAAAAAACATTCCAAAAAAGACATAAAAAAATACAAGCAAGCACTCCTCCCTTTAAAGTCTGCACTCCTACATAGTAGAAAGAAGGGTCCCGGCACTCGGAAGCTTTTTGAAATCTCAAAGGTTTTTATTTATGCAACATGCATAGCATACAGGGTAGGTACGCGTTATGGCTCAATAGCCTTTGTCAACCAGTATAGGTAACTGTTAGAATGCACCTTATATAATTACATCCGGTTCACAGGTACCACGTCATTAATTACTATCATTCAAAGCACATGATGTACTGTGAAGATGTATACATATTGAAAACAATATAAAATGAAAAAAGTAAAAAGACAAATCATTAATAGAAAATTTTCATAGTGGAAATTTCCGTAGAGTGCACTCTACGGAAATCTCCGCTATGAAAATTTTCTATTAATGATTTGTCTTTTTACTTTTTTCATTTTATATTGTTTTCAATATGTATACATCTTCACAGTACATCATGTGCTTTGAATGATAGTAATTAATGCTATGCATGTTGCATAAATAAAAACCTTTGAGATTTCAAAAAGCTTCCGAGTGCCGGGACCCTTCTTTCTACTCTTTCTCTCGGGCACCAACTATTGGTTGCAGTGCCGACCTTCTTGGGATTTTGCACTCCTACATAGGACTGAATTACTACACAGGACTACTATACCACTGTCATAACTTCTAAACCAAAGGCAACTATATTACAAAGTTATATGCCTTCTTGATCCCACATCCCTCACCTAGCTGAAGACATACTTCAACACAAGATCAAAAACATCAGAGAAAGCTTAACTTGCAGTCCCCATGACCCATATGCCTGGCATTTGGTTGTCCAGGGTTGCTGGGAGTTTTACAACTGCTGGAGGGACACTAGTTGGAAAACACTACTCTAAGGAGTACCATTTAGTAAACTTAAAGTTGTTGAGTCAAGATTGGCAAGCTTGCAATGAGAACATTTTAATAAATGATATTCATATTGAAAAAAAAAGTTAAGTAAGTATTTCTTTCTGTAATGTGGTATTCAGCCAGTCCAAGAGGTATTTTACTTTTTGGATATAAGGGAAAAAGAAAACAGAATTGAATGTGTGCTGAAGGATACTTTATCTTGCAGCACTGCCCTAAATGAATAGAAAAAGAACTGTAAAGAAAAATCAGCCTTAACTAGATGGTTGTTATTAGAGATGAGCAAATCGAATCTGACATAGTCGAATTTGTTCAGAATTTCATGAAAAATTCGATTCAGACCGAATCCAAACTACGACTCAATTCAAAATAATGAATTTCTCCATTAGCGACACCCCTGCGATCGTCCTGTATGATGTATAGATGAGAGTGGATTTTTCCTGTGCTCGCATCTCTTCAATAGATAGGACAATCGCAGTGGGTGTCAGGAGTGACACTTTCTGGGATCTGTACTCAACTGCAGGTACTACTGCTCCCAACATGGAGCATAGTCTGCTCCATGCTGGGAACTGTAGTGCCTGTTACTTCTAACACCCGATGTGATCGTCCTGTATAATTTATAGATGTGGTCGGGCGGCCACTCTTCTCTGGTCCCACTGTAGTATGAGTATATGCCGTATATATACCTATTATTCATATTTCCCGCAGAGAGCTGTGATTGGCTGGAACCATCTGGCTCTCACTGGCCGGTCAGACTATAGTGCAGAGATGCGAGTGCAGGAGAAAGTGACACCTGCTGTGATCTGTCTATTAGTACAGGTACTACATCTCCCATCATGAGGGGGGCAGAGTAGGGACTCAATTTTAATATAAAGCAAAGCGGTGACTTAGGAAATAGCTCAGCGTGCACTGCAGGCACGCCGGGCATCTCCACTCCAGTATAGCCAATTCGAATAGGCTGGAGTACACTGGCCTGATGCACAGTATACAGATATTAGTTCAAAGGCTAAGCTACCGCCCTGCTTAATTTTTAATCCACGTGAAGTTTTCATTATATGTTTATGCACAATTACTTTAATAAAGCTTGTGGGTTCACCATAAAGATAACATATATATGGGAAATTAGGGATTTTTTGGATTCCTATTTATAGGGATCTATAGGTTGATAAATTAATTTAACCCTCCATATATTGGTCCGATAAGTGAAGACATCTCCCATCATGGAACAGTCTGTTCCATGCTGGGAGTAATAGTACTACCTAAAAAATGTAAAAAAAAAAATAGAGGAAAAAAAAAGTTGAACACATGCACACACACTTTATTAAACACAATATTAAAATACATTACTAATAAAAAAATAAAACATTTATTATAAAAAGTATATTATTTTTACATTTAAATGGCCTCTTTCTACATTGTTATTATTATCGGCTACATTTTTAGGTCTCTGCCCGCCCACATAAATTGATCCCTGTTTAAAAATGTACATAAAAAATGTTTTCTCTTTTTTTTTGGTGGCTTTATAATTTTTTATACACCCAATAATGGAGTCTACATTTTCTTCTATTCTGCCAGAACAGAAAAAATCATTAACGGCAAAGGTCACAGGTTAAATATGTGGTTAACCGACTAACCACAATTAATTTGCATAATAAGTAGGTCAATTGACTGTGCTCTTGTGGTTTTCCACATATTTAACCTGTGACCTTTGTAGCTACTGTTTATTGATAATGATTATTTCAGCTCTGCTTAAAAAAAGTCTGCTATGGGCCTTTCAATAATTTCCTTATGTATCACAAAAATAAAGAAAGAAAAGATGTGTGACCATGCCTGAATTTGTAGGCAACAAAATTTAAACCCTTAAAGACCACAGATTTTTCCGTTTTTGAACTTTTATTTTTTCCTCATCACCTTCTCAAAATCATAACACTTTCAATTTTGCACCTACAGACTCATATGAGGGCTTATTTTTTGCGCCACCAGTTGTACTTTGTAATGACATCAATCATTTCACCACAAAACTTATGGCGAACCCAGAAAAAAAATATTTGTGGGGCAAAATTGGACTTATGCACTTTTTGGTAAAAATGACACCATATATTTATTCTGTAGGTCCATACGGTTACAATGATACCCAATTTATATAGTTTTTCTTTATTTCACTACTTTAAAAGATTATAACTACATGCACCAAAATTTGGATGTTTAAAATTGTCCTCTTCTGACCCCTATAACTTTTTTTTATTTTTCCGTATACAGGGTTATATGAGGGCTCATTTTTGTGCTATGATCTGAAGTTTTCATCAGTACCATTTTTGTTTTGATTGGACTTTTTGATCGGTTTTATACATTTTTTTAGAGTATACAAAGTGACCAAAAATACGCAATTTTGTACTTTGGTATTTTTTTTACGTATACACCATTGACCGTGCGGTTTAAATAACATTATATTTTTTATAGTTTGGACATTTACGCACACGGCAATACCACATATGTTTATTTTTATTATGTTTTTATATTTTTTATAGGGAATTTGGGAAAAGGGGGGAAATTTTAATAAGGAAGGGGTTAATGTGTGTTTTTTTTTTACTTTCATTAACCCCAATGTAACCCCCCACCACCAATGGCAGGAGGGGGGCGGGGGGTTACAGTTCATTTCCCCCCGCTCTACAGTTCATTTCCCCCCGCTCTGCGCACCGATCGAAGTCGGTGCAGAGCGGGGGGAACACGGGCGGCAAGGGGGGGGGGGGGGGACATGGCCCGGCTTACCCGGACCTGCGGCAGCATCCCAGGGCAGCGACGGCAGGAGGAAGAGCGGCGGCCGGAAAGTGCGGCTGAGAAGGCTGCAGTGAAGATCGCGGTAAGTGATCTTCACTGTGGCCTTCTAAAAGCTGCAAAACTACAACTCCCAGCATGCCCACACAGCCAAAGGCTGTCTGGGCATGCTGGGAGTTGTAGTTTTGCAACATCTGGAGGGTCACAGTTTGGAGACCACTGTGTAGTGGGAAAAAAACATGCGAGTGGAAAAAATTAAGATTTTGAATTTTCTCCTTCACTTTGCTGCTATTCCTGTGAAACACCTAAAGGGTTAACAAACTTACTGAATGTCATTTTGAATACTTTGAGGGGTGCAGTTTTTATAATGGGGTCATTTATGGGGTATTTCTAATATGAAGACCCTTCAAATCCACTTCAAACCTGAACTGGCCCCTAAAAAATTCCGATTTTGAAAATGTTGTGAAAAATTGGAAAATTGCTTCTGAACTTTGAAGCCCTCTGATGTTTTCCAAAAGTAAAAACATGTCAACTTTATGATGGAAACATAAAGTAGACATATTGTATATGGGAATCAAAATATTATTTATTTAGAATGTTTATTTTCCTTACAAGCAGAGAGCTTCAAAGTTAGAAAAATGCAAAATTTTAAATTTTCTCATCAAATTTTGGAATTTTTCACCAAGAAATGATGCAAGTATCGACAAAAAATGACCACTAACATAAAGTAGAATATGTCACGAAAAAACAATCTCGGAATCAGAATGAAAATGAAAAGCATCCCAGAGTTATTAATGCTTAAAGTGACAGTGGTCAGAATTGCAAAAAATGCTCCCGTCCTTAGGGTTATAATGGGCTCCGTCCCCAAGGAGTTAACAGGCAAAGCAGCCTGTGAAAATGCATAGAATACTGTAATAACATCCTTAGACTGGTGCTATATATATATATATATATGTATAAATATATATATAAATATAAATATAAATATATATATATATATATAAATATAAATATATATAAATATATATAAATATATATATATATATATATATATATATATATATATATATATATAGCATTCAGTATTTCTAGCTGCGATGTTCTGCAGAAATAGTTTACGCTGCCTTGTGCAGAAGATTGAATCATCCTGTTGTACATTTCTGCTGGGATGGATTTATTTTGCTAACATTTTTAATATGGGGGTATAGTGAGTAAAAGTACCACTATTAAATATACTAGTTTTATATACAAAATTCACCCGCACAGAATAACAAAAGGTGCTCCGGGCGCAATGTTACAAATGTTGTATGGGTGTATTTTGTATATAAACCTAGTATTTTTAATAGTGGTACTTTTAGTCACTATACCCCCTAATTAAAATAGGTTAGCAAAATAAATCCATCCTGATCTGTCCTGAACTGCAGGTACTACTGCTCCCAACATGGAACACACTCTGCTCCATGCTGGGAGCTGTAGTACCTGCATTAATAGACAGATCACAGTAGGTGTTACTTCTGATACCCGATGCGATCGTCATGTATAATGTATAGATGCAGGTGGCCAGCTGCTTTTCTCTGGTCCCACTGTAGTATGGGTTTATGCCTTTTGCATACCTATTATTCATATTTCCCGCAGAGAGCTGTGATTGGCCAGATGGTTCCAGCCACTCACAATTCTCTGCGGGAAATATGAATACTAGGTATGTATACGGCATATACTCATACTACAGTGGAAACAGAAAAGAGCAGCCTGGCGGCCCGCATCTGCTCTTTATACAGGACGATCGCATCGGGTGTGAGAAGTAACACCCGCTGCAATCTGTCTATTAATGCAGGTACTACAGCTCCCAGCATGGAGCAGAGTGTGCTCCATGTTGGGAGCAGTAGTACCTGCAGCTAAGGACAAATTGGGATGGATTTATTTTGCCAATATTTTTTTTTTAATAAGGGGTATAGTGACTAAAAGTACCACTATTAAATACACTAGGTTTAAATACAAAATACACCCATACTGCGTACAGTATGTACCATTGTGCCCAGAGCACCTTTCGTTATGCCGTAAGGGTGTATTTTGTATATATCCCTAGTCTATTTAATAGCGGTACTTTTAGTCCCTATACCCTCTTATTAAAAAATGTTAGCAAAATAAATCCATCCCGGCAGAACTGTACAACAGGCTGATTCAATCTTCTGCACATGGCAGTGTAAACTATTTCTGTAGAACATTGCAGTTAGAAATATTGCATGCCATATGTATAAAGCACCAGCCTAAGAATATTTTGTCAAGACCGACTGGGGCAGACAAGGAGAGAAAGCTCTAAACTTACCCTAAAACATATCTCCCTGTCCACTTGCCCATCCATCCTAAATGATGGATCGACAAGTGGGCGTCGGTCCCTTCCTGTGCTAAAGTGCAGTGAAGTAAAAACACATATACATAGTCGGTCACAGACCAGAAACGGAAAACTACTAGACAACCAGATATACAAGTCAGGGTACAAATACTAACAAACCAGAATATAAACAGGCAAACTGATACAGGAACATAGGACACTGTTTACAGACCGGTACAAATACAAAGGACAAAGATTAGATAAACCAAACAGGATAGAAATATAGGACACTGTTCACACTGGGACACAGAACAAACCACTCCACTAAAGGAGTAGCCATTAATAATAAAGCAATAGCGAATAGAAAGACAAGGATTGCGCTCACCATCCAACGATTTTTATTCCATAATGTCGGGCATGACAGGCTTATGGAGGGGTGGAGGCGGGGGACGTGACCGGTCACGCCTCCACCCCTCCATCAGCCTGTCCTGCCCGACAATATGGAATAAAAACCGTTGGATGGTGAGTGCAATCCTTGTCTTTCTTATTGCTATTGCTCACACACGCTGCTGGTTATGCACCACCACACCTAAAGTCATACACCAGGAACTCCAGAGCTACCCACACTACACCAGTTGCCGTATGCCTTAGTCTAGCAGTGCTGGACACACTCCACCATGTGGACAAAATGCTGACACAGTAGGAAACAGAAATATAATACATGAAACACTAGACTCCAGGATACCAAAAAGGAATAACATACTAGACTAGAACCAGATGAGTCTGAATAGACTCCAACACCAAACAGGAATGTAACATACAGAGCACAGGTAACAAGCAAGACTCAGGCATAGTGTGAACAGATACATAACAGAAAGGATATACAAAACCTAAAACCAACTAAATAAACGCAGATTAAAATCTACTATAAGCATGCTACATAACCATGGCAAAGTGCATGCTAAAGCAAAAATAGTAGATTAAAACTCAAACAAAGAGTGTTTCACCAAGAGCTCCATAGCAGCATGTCAAGCATGAAAGGTTTTCAATCACCAGCTCAGAAGCTAGACTGAGCTGGCCTTATCTAGACACACCCAAAGAGCTATTGAATGAAAGGATAAAAGCTTTAACTATTCCCTGACCAGGGATAATAAAACTGTTCAGACCACCAAAATCAAACGGCAATCTGAACATAAACCAAAACAGACATTACATATTATTTGTCTATTCTAACCTTTCCTGTAATACTATATTACAGTATTCTATTCATTTTCACAGGCTGCTTTGCATGTTAATATCGGCCCGGCTCACAAAAATTGTTCACTGCTTTTTAATAAAATGTTTTTTGTTTTAAAACATTTAAATTGTGTTGCCTACAAATTCATGCATGGCCACAGTATCAGTTTTACATCTTTTATCTCTTTATTTTTTGTGATACATAAGAAAATTATTGAAATCCACATAGCAGGCTTTTTTTTAAGCAGAGCTGAAATAATCATTATCAATAAACAGTAGCTACAAAGGTCACAGGTTAAATATGTGGTAAACCACAAGAGCACAGTCAATTGACCTACTGATTATGCAAATTAATTGCGGTTAACCACATATTTAACCTGTGACCTTTGCAGTAAATGATTTTCTCTGCTCTGGCAGAATAGAATAAAGTGTAGACTCCATTCTTGGGTGTATAAAAAAAATTATAAAGCCACCAAAAAAAGAAAAAAAATGTTGATGTAAATTTTTAAACAGGGATCAATTTATGTGGGCGGGCAGGGACCTAAAAATGTAGCCAATAAAAAAAAAAATGTATTAGTGATGTCTTTTAATATTGTGTTTAATAAAGTAAGTGTGTATGTTTGTTTCACTTTTTTATTACTCTATTTTAAAACATTTTTTAGGTAGTATTACTACTCCCAGTATGGAACAGACTGTTCCATGAGGGGAGCTGTAGTACCTGTACTAAGACAGATCACAGCAGGTGTCACTCCTGACACCCGATGTGATTGTTCTTTCTGTTGCAGAAATGGAGCGGCTTTCTCCTGCGCTCGCATCTCTGCACTATACTCCGGCTGGCCAGTGATGTGAATAGAATTCATAATAGAATTATGACTAGAAATATGAATAATAGGTATATATACGGCATATACTCATACTACAGTGGGACCAGAGAAGAGTGGCCGCCCGACCGCATCTATACATTACACAGGAGGATTGCAGTGGGTGTCAGATGTAACACTTGCTGTGATCTGTCTATTAATGCAGGTACTACAGCTCCCAGCATGGAGAAGTGTGCACTCCATGTTGGGAGCAGTAGTACCTGCAGTTGAGGACAGATCACAGCAAGTGTCACTTCTGACACCAGCTGTGATCATCCTATCAATTGCAGAGATGCGAGTGCATGAGAAAGCTGCTCGCATCTATACATTATACAGGATGATTGCAGCGAGTGTCAGGAGTGACACCCAGGTTGATCTGTCTAATAGCACAGGTACTAGTACTCCCATCATGGAACAGTCTGTTCCATGCTGGCAGTAGTAGTACTACCTAAAAAATGTAAAAACAACATTGAGAAAAAAATGTGAAACACACACACTTTATTAAACACATCATTAAAATACATTACTAATAAAAATTTGCTGAGAATTTATTCGGATCAAATTGATTTTTTTTTATTCTATCAATCTGCCAATCATCTCTAGTGGTTATTAAAGTTAGAAAATGATCAGCTCTTAAATGTGTTTGAAGGATAAATAGTTTTTAACTATATTTAAAGTAACTATGTTTGAGGAATTCCCAAAAGTTATGAAAGATATCTGAATTAAGTTTCATTTATTTGGCACAAAAATATACCATACATATATCAATAAATATAAATAACATTTCTAAAATGTGCTCATTTCTTAGCTTTTCGGTGTTTGTTCAGTCTGTTTACCAGCAAACAGTCATGTGATCTCATAATTACCTACATATGTTTAAGGGCTCCCTAGACTATTGTTTCCTAAAGTGATACATTATATTTGCCATAAACTCAGATTGTTAAGAACAAATTTTCAGCAAGCCAACAAATTTATATTTTGTCTTTACAAGCATATGTGTCAACTCCTTCTAAATGTTTAGCAAATCCCCCAAGAATGCTTGCTGCTGCCTTTAGGTTGTGTTTTTAAAATATGGTTTTCCTTCAGGGAATATGATTTATAATCCTGTGTTACATGTAATGCCAACGCTAATGTTTACTGCAAACTATTACAAAATTCAGTTTAGTAGATGTTAAATATTTTGGCAACAGTTCAAATTTTGTAAGTGATATTTTAAATATGGTGTCATACATAGCTTACACCAAGCAAATATTTATTTAGGCCTGAGTGTGTTAGTCTTACAAGTTAATACAAACAGCTACCCTTTTATTTATACATTTGTATTGTTGCCAGGGTGGGATTCTTGCACATTTTAGATTGTAAAAATAAGAATAAACAATATAAAATAATATGTACAATACATAGAATTAGAAAAAATAATCTTATATATTCGAGCACATGTCAATGTAACATACACAGGTATACCTATTAGAGGGCTTGTCTAAATGAGTTAATTGTACCATGTAACCTATATAGAACATTATGGACATGAGCTGTTGTGAACGTTGTAAGATATATGGCAAAGCTTTGTACATCCGCTTGTAGTGTTGCTTTGTAGATAGTTTGATGGAACGGCTCTGACCATTTTATAATACAATAAATTGTTCCCCATATGAAAGGAGGACTAGACACTATGAACTACATAGTAACATAGTTCATAAAGTTGAAAAAAGACCAGAGTCCATCAAGTTCAACCTATATCCCTAATGAGTCCCTACTGAGTTGGTCCAGAGGAAGGCAAAAAACCCTCATACTAGAGGTAAAAATTCCTTCCCGACTCCAAATATGGCAGTCAGAATAAATCCCTGGATCAACGTTCTGTCCCTATAAATCTAGTATACATAACCGACGATGTTATTACTCTCCAAAAATGCATCCAGACCCTTTTTTAACTCTTTTACAGAGTTCACTGTGACCACCTCCTCAGGCAGAGAATTCCACAGTCTCATTGCTCTTACAGTAAAGAACCCCCTTCTGTGCTGGTGTAGAAACCTTCTTTCCTCTAAACGTCGAGGATGAACTCTTGTTATAGATACAGTCCTTGGTTAAAATAGTTATTAGGTCTCCTCTAAGCCTACTTTTTTATAAATTTAATAACCCTAATTCTGATAATCTTTCTGGGTACTGTAGTCCTCCCATTCCCCGTATTACCTTGGTTGTCAGTCTTTGAACCTTCTCCAGCTCCACTATATCTTTCTTGTACACTGGTGCCCAGTACTGTACACAGTATTCTATGTGTGGTCTGACTAGTGATTTGTACAGCTGTAGAATTATTTCCTTGTCGTGGGCATCTATGCCCCTATTGATGCCCCACATGATTTTATTTGCCTTGGCTGCAGCTGCCCGACCCCGGTCACTACAGCTAAATTTACTGTTAACTAAGACTTCTAAGTCCTTTTCCATGTCAGTCGTCCCAAGTGTTCTCCCATTTAATACATAATCCCAGCCTGGATTTTTCTTCCCCATGTGCATAACCTTACATATATCAGTGTTGAAGCTCATCTACCACTTCCCCGCCCAAACCTCCAACCCATCCAGATCCATTTGTAACAGTTCATTGTCCTCTATTGTGTTTACTGCTTTACAGAGTTTAATATGATCTGCAAAGATTGCAACTTTACTATTCAACCCCTCTTCAAGGTCATTAATGAATATATTAAATAAGACAGGAGCCAAGCTGGACCCCTGTGGTACCCCACTAGTAACAGTCACCCAATCAGAATAAGTACCATTAATAACCACCCTCTGTTTCCTATCACTGAGCCAGTAACTTACCCACTTACACACATTCTGGCACTGTACTTGTTCCTGGGTTAGACAGGTGACCTGTACTGGGGAGTTTACCTTATCTCGCTGTATTTCACCTGGCATTTCATTTTCCTCGGTGAATACAGTGGAGAAGAATTTGTTTAATATATTTGCTTTTTCCTGATCCCCGTTTATAATTTCTTCATCATAATTTTTTAAAGGGCCTACACTTTCATTTTTGACCTTTTTGCTATTTCTATAGCTAAAGAACATTTTGGGGTTAGTTTTACTCTCTTTGGCAATGAGTCTTTCTGTCTCTATTTTTGTGGCTTTTATCAGTTTTTTACATATTTAAAATTTTTCTCTATAGCTTTTTAATGTTTCTTCACTGCCGTCCTGTTTTAGTAGTTTAAATGCTTTATGTTTGTCATTTATTGCCCCCTTAACGTTTTTATTCATTCATATTGGTTTTCTTTTATTTCGGACCCTTTTATTCCCATAAAGGTATATACATCTTACAGTGGGAATTTAAGATATTTTTAAAAGTCTCCCATTCAGCATCAGTATTTTTGTTTTTGAGGACATTATCCCATTTTATATTGTTAAGGGCTTCTCTCAGCTGATCGAACTTTGCCTTCCTAAAGTTCATTGTTTTTGTGGCCCCTCGAGAGATCCCCTTATTGAAGAACACATTATAGTGTATCATATTATGATCACTATTTACTAGGTATCCTTCTACTTGCACATTAGTTACTCTGTCAGGTCTGTTGGTTAACCCCTTAAGGACCGGAGGTTTTTCCGTTTTTGCATTTTCGTTTTTTGCTCCTTGCCTTTAAAAAATCATAACTCTTTCAAATTTACACCTAAAAATCCATATGATGGCTTATTTTTTGCGCCACCAATTCTACTTTGTAATGACGTCAGTAATTTTGCCCAAAAATCTATGGTGAAGCGGGAAAAAAAATCATTGTGCGACAAAATTTAAAAAAAAACGCTGTTTTGTAACTTTTGGGGGCTTCCGTTTCTACGTAGTACATTTTTCGGTAAAAATGACACCTGATATGTATTCTGTAGGTCCATACGATTAAAATGATACCCTACTTATATAGGTTTGATTTTGTCGGACTTCTGGAAAAAATCATAACTACATGCAGGAAAATTAATACGTTTAAAATTGTCATCTTCTGACCCCTATAACTTTTTTATTTTTCCGTGTATGGGGCGGTATGAGGGCTCATTTTTTGCGCCGTGATCTGAAGTTTTTAACGGTACAATTTTTGCATTGATAGGACTTATTGATCGCTTTTTATTCATTTTTTCATGATATAAAAAGTGACCAAAAATGCACTATTTTGGACTTTGGAATTTTTTTGCGCGCACGCCATTGACCGTGCGGTTTAATTAACGATATATTTTTATAATTCGGACATTTCCGCACGCGGCGATACCATTTATGTTTATTTTTATTTTTATTTACACTGTGTTTTTTCTTTTATGGGAAAAGGGGGGTGATTCAAACTTTTAATAGGGAAGGGGTTAAATGATGTTTATTCACTTTTTTTTTCCACTTTTTTTTGCAGTGTTATAGCTCCCATAGGGACCTATAACACTGCACACACTGATCTTTTACATTGATCACTGGTTTCTCATAAGAAACCAGTGATCGATGATTCTGCCGCATGACTGCTCATGCCTGGATCTCAGGCACTGAGCAGTCATTCGGCGATCGGACAGCGAGGAGGCAGGTAGGGGCCCTCCCGCTGTCCTGTCAGCTGTTCGGGATGCCGCGATTTCACCGCGGCTATCCCGAACAGCCCACTGAGCTAGCCGGCATGCTTTCGGTTTCACTTTAGACGCGGCGTTCAACTTTGAACGCCGCGTCTAAAGGGTTAATAGCGCGCGGCACAGCGATCAATGCCGCGCGCTATTAGCCACGGGTCCCGGCCGTTGTTAGAGGCCGGGCCCGACCCGCTATGACGCGGGGCCACGCCGTGGCCCCGCGTTATAGATCGGGAGTGGACACATGACGTTCCAGTACGTCATGTGTCCTTAAGGGGTTAATATTAAGTCTAGTAGGGCACCCCCTCTGGTCAGGCCCTGCACCATTTGGGACATAATTGTCTTTAGCTATAGTCAGAAACCTGTTTCCTTTATGAGATTCCCAGGACTTCCCAGTTTATATCAGGATAGTTAAAGTCCCCCATTATTATCACATCATTTTGATTTGCTGCTTTATTTGCCTCACTAATTAATCTTCTGCCTTTTCCATTATGTTTGGTGGCTTATAGCAAACACCTATCAGAATTTTTTTATTCTAATCTCCATGTATTTCTACCCATAATCACATTATTGTTTCCCTCCCAAATATTCTGGACTTTACATAAAGATTAGACTGGACTTTACATAAAGACAAACTCCTCCCCTTTTCCATTTTGTCCGATCCTTCCTCAATAGACTATAACCCTGTATGTTGACCGTCCAGTCACAGCTATCGTCCAACCAAGTCTCTGTTATACCCACTATGTCATAATCCTCCTCAGACATTTTCAACTCCAGTTGGTCAGTTTTATTGGTCAGACTTCTGGCATTAGTCAACATGCAATTCAATGGTGTATTTTTTTTTTCTATGACGCCTATCCCTATTAACTATACTAATCCCTCCCTCCACTCCACCCCCAGGTACATTAATAAGTCCCCCCTCTCTATCTACACTATCTTCTCCCTCTATGTTGTAGGTTCCCTGCCCCCCAGTCCCTAGTTTAAACACTCCTCCACCATTGAGGTGCAGCCCATCCCTACAGTAGAGCCAATATCTGACAGCAAAGTTGGCCCAGTTCTCCAGGAACCCAAACCCCTCCTTCTTACACCAGCTTCTGAGCCACTTGTTTACCTCCCTAATCTCCCCTGTCTTTCTGGTGTGGCTAGTGGTACAAGTAATATTTCAGAAAATATTACCTTGTAGGTCCTTGCGGCCTAAGTCCTTGAAATAATTTTTAAGGACACTACCTACCTCTTACTTTGTCATTGTTGTCAATATGTACCATGACTGCTGGGTCCTCTCCAGCCCCACCCAGCAACCTGTCAACCCGATCCGCGATGTGCTGATCTCGAGCGCCAGGAGGACAACCCACTGTTCAGCGATCCCGGTCTTTGTGCCCTGTCTGTCCATCTAATAGTTGAGTCCCCCACTACCAGTACCTGCCTGGCCTGTCCTGCACTCCTCCCTCCCTCCTTACTGGAGCAGACACCCCCCTGGCGGTCAGAGGTCAGAGTCCTGTTAAAGTTCTGCTAGCTCTGAAATGGCTTCCCCCTTATCTGCCAACCGGGCAAACTTGTTGGGGTGTGCCAGTTCAGGACTAACCTCCCTGACACTTTTCCCTCTACCTCGTTTTCTAACTGTAGCCCAGCTAACTGCCTGACTGTTCTGCACCTCCGTCCCACTATACTCCCCCACCTCTACCCCAGAGAGTACTTGCTCAGTGGGGAGGAGACACCTCCCCAGGTTTTCAATGCATCTCAGTGTTGCCAGTTGCTCCTCTAGATCCAGGATCTGGGCTTCCAAATGAACAACTCGCACACATCTCACACATCAATATGCACCCCAAACTGCTGTTCAAGGATAACATACATTGTGCTAAATATACACTAGACTGCATTTTCCAACATGGAGGCCATCCTAGATTTGGGTTTTGCAAAAATGAACAGTAAAAAAAATTTAATATTTCAATTAAACTCCCTGAATTTTAGGTCCCTTAATTTTAAGTCCCTCTCACTTTTATACTTACACTCTTGTATACAGACACATAATCACTAGCTCAAACAATCGCTTAGTGTACTTGTTTTTATATTTACCACAAGCAATCTCTCTCCCACTGCCTGGAAGTGAATGCAAATGGCTAGCTGGCTGCAATTTATCCGCTGGTAATTATTTAACTACTCCACCCTCTCTTTACCTGTATTCCTTCCAGACAGAGAAAGAGAAAAAAAAAAACACAGAAATGCACCCAACATTGCTCACAATACTTCTTACATGATTCCCTTAATTTTAAGTCCCTCTCACTTTTATAATTACCTGCAGTTATATATTGAGCAACTAGAGATTAATCCTAGAAATAATGCCATTATTATAAATTAACCACTTAATGACTGGGCCACTTTCATTTTTGTTTCTTTTTGCTTGCCTTCTAAGAGCCATAACTCTTTATTATTCTGTCCACAGAACCATAGTAGGACCATATTTAGAGCATTAGATAGAGCAGAATATACTGCAAAATCAAGAAAAAATATTTGTGGGATGAAACTGAAAAAGAAAACACAAATGTGCTAATTTTGGGGGCTTTTGTTTTTACACAGTGCACTATACAAAAACTGGCATGCTATTTTTATTCTATGGGTCAGTTCAATTACAACAATTCACAATTTTAAATGTACTCTGGATCAGGTTTTTATTATGAACATCTCTGTACTTTGCTCCACCCTGACCAGTTTCCCTTTCCCAGTTTCTGAAAGAATAAGAATATATGAAGCCAGTGTGTGTGTGTGTGTGTGTGTGTGTGTGTGTGTGGATATCAGTGTGTCTATCTAATGTGTATGTGTAAGAATATATGAAGCCAGTGTGTGTGTGTGTGTGTGTGGATATATGTGTATGTGTGTATATCAGTGTGTCTATCTAATGTGTATGTGTTAGAATATATGAAGCCAGTGTGTGTGTGTGTGTATATCAGTGTGTCTATCTAATGTGTAAGAATATATGAAGCCAGTGTGTGTGTGTGTGTGTGTATATATATCAGTGTGTCTATCTAATGTGTATGTGTAAGAATATATGAAGCCAGTGTGTGTGTGTGTGTGTGTGTATGTGTGTATATCAGTGTGTCTATCTAATGTGTATGTGTAAGAATATATGAAGCCAGTGTGTGTGTGTGTGTGTATATCAGTGTGTCTATCTAATGTGTAAGAATATATGAAGCCTGTGTGTGTATATATATCAGTGTGTCTATCTAATGTGTATGTGTAAGAATATATGAAGCCAGTGTGTGTGTGTGTGTGTATGTGTGTATATCAGTGTGTCTATCTAATGTGTATGTGTAAGAATATATGAAGCCAGTGTGTGTGTGTGTGTGGATATATGTGCATGTGTGTATATCAGTGTATCTATCTAATGTGTATGTGTAAGAATATATGAACCCAGTGTGTGTGTGTATATGTGTATGTGTGTATATCAGTGTGTCTATCTAATGTGTATGTGTAAGAATATATGAACCCAGTGTGTGTGTGTATATGTGTATGTGTGTATATCAGTGTGTCTATCTAATGTGTATGTGTAAGAATCTATGAACCCAGTGTGTGTGTGTGTGTGTAATAAAAAGGGGGACTACAATCATATCATCATGCTGTTTCAAAACTAAAACTCCCAGCATGCCTGCACAGCCAAAATATGTGTGGGCATGCTGGGAGTTGTAGTTTTGCAACAGCTGGAGGCACCCTGGTTGGGAAGCACTGGACTGAGGAGAGGGAGGGGGAGTGGTTATCACAGTGAGTACCCGCCCCCCTGCTTCTGGTAGGTAAAATTAAGATATTTCAGAAATAAAGCTAATTCTGAGAGAAATGTATGTCATAGACACATACAAAGTACATGTACATGATCAGGATGAGATACTGAGCAACATATAACAGTTTTGTTTTTTTTGAGTGATCTGACGGGTACGCTTTAAGGGCACAAGTGGATATTATTACTGTTTGAAAGAATGCATAAGGACTTGGTAAATAGGTGGGCATTGTGCTGGAGAAAGTGGTATAAAATATTTGTCTGGATGCTCTGGCAAGTTCTTTGGTGACAAGTCTTGGCCAAGAGAAATTTTCATGATTGCCCAGGCTAGCCAGAATAGGATATATTAAAAGACATCTTCCAGAAGAATGCCGGGGCCCCTGTACAGGAGATCGCGGGGGATCCCAGTGCCTGGACCCCCCGCAATCTATAACTTATCCCCTATCCATTTGGATAGGGAATAAGTTATTTTACACTACAGATGTCCTTTAAGTTATAGCAGAGAACAGTGCAGTAAAATTCAGTGTGTCACAGTGTTTTACTGCACTGCTTTAATCTTATTAGAAAGATTATATCTTGTTATAACTGGAAAATAAAATAAAATTTCCATTGTCATGGTCCAGTGCTGTTATACACTTTTTTTGTTTATAATATGCACTTCCTGCTTCTGCCATGCCCAATTTGGGTCCCTGGGCTGAGAATGCCAACATTACACACTCCTTTCCAAGCCTCCCTGTTACCCCGCCAACACTCAAGAGTGTCAATGCAGTAACCCTGGACTCCGGCTAGAAGCCAATACATGTTCAATGTGGATAAATGTAAAGTTATGCATCTGGGTACTAATAACCTGCATGCATTGTATGTCTTAGGGGGGATTAAACTGGCAGAGTCACTGGTAGAGAAGGATCTGGGTGTACTTGTAGATCACGGACTACAGAATAGCATGCAATGTCAGGCTGCTGCTTCCAAAGCCGGCAGGATATTGTCATGTATCAAAAGAGGCATGGACTCAAGGGACAGGGGCATAATACTCCCCCTTTATAAATCCTTGGTACGGCCTTACCTGGAATATGCTGTTCAGTTTTGGGCACCTGTCCATAAAAGGGACACTGCGGAGTTGGAAAGGGTGCAGAGACGCACGACTAAACTAATATGGGGCATGGAACATCTTAGCTATGAGGAGCGATTAAAGGAGTTACAATTGTTTAGTCTTGAGAAGAGACGTTTAAGGGGGGATATGATAAACGTATGTAAGTATATTAATGGCCCATACAAAAAATATGGAGAAAAACTGTTCCAGGTTAAACCCCCCCAAAGGACGAGAGGGCACTCCCTCCGTCTGGAGAAGAAAAAGTTTAGTCTCAAGGGGCGACACGCCTTCTTTACCGTGAGGACTGTGAATTTATGGAACGGTCTATCTCAGGAACTGGTCACAGCAGGAACAATTAACAGCTTTAAAACAGGATTAGATACATTCCTGGAACAAAATAAGATTAATGCTTATGAAGAAATATAAAATCTCATCCCTTCCCCAATATCGCGCCACACCCCTACCCCTTAATTCCCTGGTTGAACTTGATGGACATATGTCTTTTTTCGACCGTACTAACTATGTAACTATGTAACTATGTACAATCTGCCAAACAGCAGGTGCAGTGTTAAACTCTGGGCGTACATGGTACAATCTCCCTTTGCATGTTCTAGGATTTGACTCAACTCCAGCCCAGACTGTGTTGATGTCATGTTTTGCTGCCCCCCCCCCAATATGAAACCTACATAGCAACCTATGTCTGCATAATAAAGTCCTGTACTTACTAACAGCACTATACATGGGCCCAATAATGTCTTCACACCTTTACCACAAATACTGTATCTGCTGCAAAAATCTATAAAACCAATGTTCCCCTTATACAGTGCCCATATAGTGGTAGATACTTGTATTGTATAGGCTCTGAAACCCATATAAGTGATTATAGTTACATTCGGGGACTCAAAGGTGTAATCTTTTTTTCTTCATCTGACAAACATGGCCATGAAAACTTTCCTCAATTGTGGCTCACCTTGGCAGCGTATGATTCCCCCATTAGAGTATTTTACAGTAATAATGGTCAAAATGGAGAAAGCATTGGCACCACTACCCAAATGACAATATCCACAATAGATGAGAGGCTAACAGCGTAGTAGTCTACCGTAGTAGCTGAACAAAACCAGGTGAAGCAGTCCAGTATTCAATAATAAGTATAAAAAGAACAGAAAACGAGCCCCCACCTTGAGAGGAAGTTGCAGTTTGATGTGGCGACTTTAGTCTTGGTGACCTACACTGTGCTGGGACTTTACTTTAACTCCTTAAGGACATAGCGTTTTTCCATTTTTGCACTTTCGTTTTTTTCCTCCTTACCTTTTAAAAATCATAACCCTTTCAATTTTGCACCTAAAAATCCATATGATGGCTTATTTTTTGCATGACCAATTCTACTTTGTAATGACATCAGTCATTTTACCCCAAAATTTACGGCAAAATGGAAAAAAATATAATTGTGCGACAAAATGGAAGAAAAAACGCCATTTTGTAAATTTTGCTTTTGTTTCTACGCAGTAAATTTTTCATTAAAAATTACCCCTTATCCTTATTCTATAGGTCCATACGATTAAAATGATACCCTACTTATATAGGATTGATTTTTTATTACTTCAGAAAAAAATCATAACTACATGCAGGAAAATTTATATGTTTAAAATTGTCCTCTTCTGACCCTTATAACTTTTTTATTGTTCCATGTATGGGGTGTTATTAGGGCTCATTTTTTGCACCGTGATCTGAAGTTTTTATCGGTACCATTTTTGTTTTGATCGAATTTTCTTAACGCTTTTTATTAATTTTTTTATGTTATAAAAAGTGACCAAAAATACGCTATTTTGTAATTTTTTATTTTGTTGCACGTACGCCATTGACTGTTTAATTAATTATATATTTTTATAGTTCGGGCATTTACGCATGCTGCAATACCACGTATGTTTATTTTTATTTACACAGTTTTTTTTTATGGGAAATGGGGGGGAATTCAAACTTTTATTGGGCAAGGGGTTAAAAGATCTCTATTAACTTATTTGTTCACTTTTTTTTTTTTGCAGCGTTATAGCTCCCATAGGGGCTATAACACTGCACACACTGATCTTTTACACAGATCACTGCAAAGCCATAGCTTTGCCTTGATCAGTGTTATCGGCAGTTGATTGCTCAAGCCTGGATTTCAGGCTTGCAGCAATCAATCACCGTTTGGACATGCAGAAGGCAGGTAAGGCACCCTCCTGTTGCGTCCTAGCTGATCGGGATATCTCAATTTTATCGCAATGTCCCAATCAGCCCGACTGAGCTGCCGGGAGGCTTTTACTTTCACTTTTAGACGCGGCGATCATCTTTGATCGCCGAGTCTAAAGAGTTAATGCCGGACATCTGCCAGAATGGCTATGTCCGGCAATAGCCATGGGTCCTGGCTGCTGATAGCAGCAGGGACCGTGCGGGTATGATGTGAGCTCAGCTCCTGAGCTTGCTTCATAACTCTCCCTTGCCGCAGCGCCGGGTATACCCGGCGTTCTGAGGCAAGGGCTTAATATTAAAGGGGTACTCCCCTGGGAATTTTTTTTTTAAATCAACTTGTGCCAGAAAATTACACAGATTTATAAATTGCTTCTATTAATTTTTTTTAATCCTATCAGTACTTATCAGCTGCTATAAACTAAGCTGCTGAATTTCCTTTCTGTCTGACCACAGGGCCCTCTGTACATTTTAGGAACTGTCCAGAGTAGGAGAAAATCCCCATAGCAAACTTATCCTGCTCCGGACAGTTCTTAAAATGGACAGAGGTGTCATCAGAGAGCACTGTGGTCAGACAGAAAGGAAATGAAAAAAGAAATGAACTTCCTGTGGAGCATTTAGCAGCTAAGAAGTACTGGAAGGATTAAGATTTTTAAATAGAAGTAATTTACAAATCTATTTAACTTTATGGCACTAGTTTATAAAAAAAAATAATTGTTTTCCAGGGTAGTAAGCCTTTAAACAATTGCTGTGTCCTATCAGGGTAAAATTTCAAGAACCCATAGATCAATAGCAGGCCATCTATATTTCTACTGTATTACACAATTGATTATTTTAAGGAATGTACTGTATATGTTCTTCTCACATGATACCATTTATAAATAAGCCAAGAAGAGGGCACATAAAATGATTACCAACACAAAAAAAAATGTTTTAAGTGTATTTGCCATAAGTATAAATTCCTTGAGATCTTTTGAATGGGTACTGTAATAAAATTATATTCAACTGTTTTTACAGCAATGTCATGTGGGATTATAAGCCCACTATACCCACCCAGCAGAGGGACGGGCAGCATGAATCTGATAAACTTGGAGCAGGTCTTCTTCACAGCCTGTTCACATTTTTAATATAGTACCCAGAAGTACTGTACAAGGAACGCATAGGAACACTAAAAGTATTCGAAAGTAACGATTTCTATTAAAATATAAAAAAAAAATAATACAACAATTGATACACAAACTATATTAGTTGAAGCTTACTTAGCTTTATATGCTTAAAGCATCCCTACTGTTTCTAAATATTTTGAGAAGAGAAGAGGAGATGAGGAGAACACACTGAAGCGCTAGTTATAGTTCTATTTATGCAAGTTACAGCTGTCCTGAGCTTTATGTGGGAGGACAGAGATGAGAAGGAAGCCTTGATTTACCTTCTGGGACAATGTCTCTCATCTTGAGCAGGCATACTGATTCAGCTTGCAGGTACACAGCCCAGGCTTTCTCAGGCTCTCTCCCCTTCTACTGCCTATGACACATAGCAAACTCCTAATCCTTTTTCTGTTATTTGTCTATTTGTTTGTTAAGATAAATTCCCCTTGACAAAGGGCAGTGGATAGCATTTTGGAGAGTAGGGAGACACCTAGTGGCCAAGACCTTAGAGCTGTTTTCTGGGCTAAGGATGTAATCTAGTAAAAAACAGCAGAACTTCTCATTGCGTAGTACATCTCAGTAGTGTGGAGTATATGCCCTTCACCTTGGACTGTTTATTTAGATTGTAGATATGAAGATAGTGGTGCAGCCCCTGGGAGAAACCAGAAGTGGATCCTAAATCCAACGATGAAGACAGCATGTAGAGGAGAAAGCAAAAAAAACACAGGTGTCAGGCGTAATCCAACATATAGGAAAGAACTTCTAGCTACAATCCGCTGCGAGAAAAGTTCTCTAGCAGAATATTGTAGCTTGAAGTCCTTTCCTAGATATTGGATTGCACCAGACACCTGGATTTGTTGTCTTTCTCCCCTACAAGCTTTTCTGTGGTAAAGTTATCAAATGGAGGGAAGTTGTTTAAAACAAGAGTGCCCATATGAAGCATACCAGTTGGATGGAGACTAGCTGCTACACATGCAGAAGAGGGGATACTGCTCCCTTATTATACTTATGCAAACCCCAAGGAGCTGCTGGTGCATAGAGGGCATTGTGGAGCAGTACTGAGCAGTGTAACCTGTTAATCAAACACTAGGGTGAGATCTCTTACTCACATCTAACTGCAGTGCCTGTGTACTTTTTGTCCTCTCACTACCCCTTTTCTCCATCTTTTCCCTCCCCTCTTCATAGACATTTATGGGCAGCTGTAACCTGATACTTCAGTGAGCTGTTCTGCAAACAGATATAGATCTTACCAGTTTATGAAAACTGCCTTTGTAGAATTAGCATTTTCATTGGAATCAGAAATTTTTGGCGTCCGAAAGAGTTTCATTCACATTTTAATGTTAGATGCTACAAATGCAAATGCGGTAAGCCTCTAGGGTAGGGGTAGTGTAGTCAGGGTTTTGCTTCAGTATATCAGGGGTTAAGGTTAACCCTATTGTTCGTGATGCCAGGCTGAGGGCTAGTATGCTGAGGTAATTCTCCGGCCTATCGCCGCCCTTCCCAGTAACAATAGGTGCATGCATAAAATGACTGAAGGTCCACAAGGTAGTTGAATTTGAACTTGGATAAACTTTACTTAAAGACTTGCGGTACATCCAATGAACAGTAACACTCACGGTTTTGTAAAGATCAGCCGTCGCCGCAAGGCTCGGGCCTAACTCACTGATGACAGCAGCGCAGATCCTTCTCTGTCAACAGCCCACAAGGAAAGAGAGTGAGCAATGGCCGCCGCTCCCTTATATGGGCAGGGCCGTTTTGGATTGGTCCAAGTCAGCTGTCACTCACCATTACATAGCATGATGGGTAAATACCTGACTTTCTCCAAAGATCCTTGAACTACAAACCATAGAGTCTCTGGAACACATCACGTGACCTGCAGGTCCTGCTACGCTAACTAGGTAAGTACACTTACTATCTAAATATATACATTAAATTTAAATAATTTTATTTACAAAAAGGGTGACAAGAGGCTAACTAAGGATGAGGACCCCACCTACACCTAGGGACTCTGACTTTGGGGACCTCACCACAAGGCAACGGATGCAATCCAGTGCCGGGACACCACACAAAGAAAAGTTTGAAATACAATCTTTGGCCAAAAAAATGAACCCCCTTACATATATCATCATTTCATTCCAACAACATCTTCTTGATGCAAAAAAATGCATCAAGAAGAACTTGTTGGAATTAGATGATGATATATGTAAGTTTTTGCAATACTAAAGTGTAAGGAAATGTTTTTTGGGGAAAACTGTACGATTCAAAGAAAGCTTGTTGGGCCGCCTCAAGCCTGGATACAAGTTGAGATGTTGTTGGGAATTGTGGGAGTTGCTCAGTCTTATCTGTGAATAAAATCATCCTCTCTATTGGGGATCTGTCTGGGCCATCCAACGCATGTTCACCATGTTTGTGTGCCCTTACATAACCACTGCTCCCAACACCTGTTAATAGATTGTTTACAATGGCCTTGATGGCAGTCATTTTCTTAAAAGGACCATAGTGATTCTCTCATTCCAATGATGTACTCCCATTCAAAGTTGGCCAAAAGGCACCATAGAGGTGTGTCTAGCCATGAACAATTTCTCACCAAGAGGTGCACTACCCAAAAGTAGCCTCTGAGAGCCATTTTATAGGGTAGTAGGGGAAGCACTTTTATCCCCTTTTGTGGCAAGATCCAATGTACAGTATAATCAGACCACACCTGTTATCGTTTACAGAAACATAACTGCTTGCCTAATTTTGCCGCAATCTGACATTTCTATGTGGATGCCTATTTTTTTTTAAAAAGTCTTGCTTCCATAACAATATATTAACGCAACAAAAGATACTTGCACACTTTAAAAAAATAATAAAAGTAAAAGGCAGCTGTGACACATGCTGGTTGCAGCTGCATAAAATGAATGGAGTTAGATGCTAATCACTAAAACAGCTTTGAATTCTTACTTTAGGATAACTAATAAAATATACGCAGGAATTCAAAGCAGACACACACTATTTCGGTCGACCTAACCTATGTCAAAGCTAATGTGGCTTTAACAGCTTCATTTGAACACCACATAGTGGTCTTAATTTATCCACTAGTTGCATATTTTCTAATGTACTGATCTCAAAAAGATTTCATATTCTGCTACAGGGAAAAGCTTCAGGCTAATTATAGCTCAGGAATCATCTATAACAGTAAACGACATGGCTTACTATGGGGGACATTTATCAAGGTATTTAGGGGGAGATTTATCAATACAGTATTGTCTTTGAGAAGCCACTTTTTATGACCTTTTTTCTGTGTTGTTTTCGCGTCCTTGTGCAAAATTTATCAAAAAGGCGCACGGACTTGATAAATTTTGCACATTTTTTTATTTTTACCTCAGAACTCACAGGAAGCCGCTAAAACGAGTTTGTCTTGCACAGTGATGTCAGTTTCGACGGAGTAACTGCTTTGTACATAATTTTTGGGATTTATAGATAAATTAATTATTTGCCTTGCATGTAACCAAATTTCACATGTAAATTCCCATCTTGAATACCATTTTTATTTTTAAAATATTTTTTACAACATTAATTTGTATTTCTTCTGTTATAGATGATGTTTTACATGATTATTAAAAATTCAGTAAGGGTAGCTAAAGTCAACCAAATTAATCAATTGACACATATATTCATTTGCTTGTGTATGCAAGCAACAATGTTGTTTAGCTTACCTTTCTATATGTTATTTTGCTCATTTTTATATGCCGGAAAAAAAGTGAATCAGTATCTAATTAAAAAATTTATTTAGTATTTTACAGAGGTTAAAGGCTAGTATTAGCACATTTAAAGAGAAAAATGGGTTAATTAAATTTGCTTATGGAGAATATAAACTCTTTTTTGAATTTTTAACCCCTTAAGGACGCAGCCCTTTTTCACCTTAAGGACTGAGCCCTTTTTCGCAATTCTGACCACCATCACTTTACAAATTAATAACGTGAAAATGCTTTTACCGAATATTCTGATTCTGAGAAAGATTTTTCGTGACATATTCTACTTTATTTTGGTGGTAAATTTTCAGCGTTACTTGCATCCTTTTTTGGTGAAAAATCCACAAATTTCATAAAAATTTTGAAAATTTTGCCTTTTTCTAACTTTGAAGCTCTCTGCTTGTAAGCAAACTGGATATTCCCAATACATTTTATTTTTATTCACAAATACAATATGTCCACTTTATGTTGGCATCATAAAATGGACATATTTTTGCTTTTTGAAAAAATTAGAGGGCTTCAAAGTAGAGCAGCAATTTTCAAAAATGTCATGAAAATTGCTAAATCTGAAGGGACAGATGTTACAGAACTACAACTCCCAGCATGCCTGGTTGCCACAGTAAAGATCACTTTACTTTCACTTTCAATCCCCCCCCCCCACACACTGTCGCTTCCCTACCTGAGCCAGGATCCAACAGTCTCCAGCGAAGATCGGGGGGTCCCCAGGCATCTTCTTAGCAGGTACCCGGCCTCCATCTTCTGTCCATGTTCCCCTCGACATCCAGGGGTGCGCAGAACGGGGGTTGCCATGGCAACCCACTGTCCTGCTCTGCCATTGGTCAGAATCAGTTCTGACCAATGGCAGGGGATAGGAGGAGATCACAGCACTGCATTCTGGTCTGGTCCCCAACTGGCTAGCGGCGGGGACCGGAATTCCCCCGGGCATATACATATGCCCCACATCCTTAAGGACTCGGGATGCAGGGTGTATGCATACGCCTGGCATCCTGAACAGGTGACAACAACCCAGCAAGAGTAAAAAATGGAAAATTCACATTACAGTAAAATAAAAACCGAATGACCATGGATTCAGAAGTTTGTCTGGCGCATAGAGGAACCATCAGGCAGCCAAGTAAAATCAATGGATTTATTAAATGCAACGCGTTTCGCTGCGCATGCGCAGCTTCATCAGGCCTGATGAAGCTGCGCATGCGCAGCGAAACGCGTTGCATTTAATAAATCCATTGATTTTACTTGGCTGCCTGATGGTTCCTCTCTGCACCAGACAAACTCCTGAATCCATGGTCATTCGATTTTGATTTTACCTCTACCCAGGAGGGCTGCAGTGGACCTTCTTCTACATTTCTTCTGCATTTTACCTTGTTGTGTGTGGGCGCACAACCAACTTTGGTAAGCGGCTTGGGAATTACCGTCCCCTACCCCCACCTACAAGATCTGCTGATCCCGCACATGAGGCGCCTTCCTCCCTCTTTCTAGATTTCAATTACAGTAAAATAGGAAATGCAAGAATGGGACAATATTAAATTATATTCATGTTAAAATATGAACAGTCTGGGCTCATTTGTAAGTATATTGTTTAATTTCCAAATTTTTACATGTATATCTGTACATCATAAATTTTGTTAAAAATGTAAATTAGTTTAATGAGAAAAAAATTGAGATAAAACAAATGTATTTTAATCTACAATTAAAAAAAATGTACATTAAAAAACCACACACACAACCTAGGGTAATTACAGTATATCAATGCACTAAACTGTGTACAATGGTTTTGACGACGTTTTGCAAAGGTTGCCTCCATCCAGGTCTAGATCTTCGCATTTTTTGAAGGATATGCACCAAATGATGCACCTAAATTAAAAAGAACATATAGTAAATATCTTCCACAGCCTAAGTCAAAATATAATTCGGCTTCTCACAGCCATTTTTGCTAAAATGACATATATACAAAAAAGGTGCAAAATAAATGCACAAATTACAAAAAATGTGCAACGATGCGCCTTTGTAAAACAAAAATAATGAGGGGAACAGCCTGATAAATCTCCCCCTTAGAGCTTTAAAAAGTTGCACAAAAAGTCATACAGGCGCCAAAGCACTTTTTCGTGTGACTTTTGTGGGTAAGCAAAAAGTTACAAACAGCCTTACTTAAGCAAATTTCAGTTTTCACTTTGCAGTGGTCAAGTATTTATTATGTGCGATAGTCGCACGTAGGCAAAAAAAAAGTCGCAAACCCCTTACAAAAAGTCGCAAGTCTATTCCAGATCTGTCCTGGAGTACAAAACTCCCCTACGTGAGCAAATTTTAAAAGTCACAAAAAAGTCTGCTGGGTCCCGATCAGCTGTACAGACGTGAGGAGGGTCCCTACCTGCCTCTTCCTTGTCCAATCGTTGTTTGATTGATCCATGCCTAAGATCCAGGCTGGAGCAATCAAGCGCTAAAAACTGATCAATGCAATGCTATGGCATAGCATTGATCAGTGTCTGCAATCAATGTAATGCATGTTATATTCTCCTATGGGGGCTATAACATTGCAAAAAAAAAGTGTAAAAAAAAATTGTTATGAAATGTAATTTAACCCATCCCCTAATAAAAGTTTGAATCATCCCCCTTTTCCCATAAAAAATGAAAAATACATATGTGGTAAATAAATATAAACATATGTGGTATTGCCGCATGCGTAAATGTCCAAAATATTAAAATATATAATTAATTAAACTGCACAGTCAATGGCGTACACGTAAAAAAAATCCAAAGTAGCGTATTTTTGGTCACTTTTTATACCATAAAAATGAGTAAAAAGCGATCAAAAAGTCTGATCAAAACGAAAATGGTGGTAAAAAAATGAGCCCTTATACATCTCTGTATGCGGCAAAAAAAAAAAGTTTTAGGGGTCATAAGAGGACATTTTTAAACTTATTAATTTTCGTGCATGTAGTTATGATGTTTTCCAGAAGTAAAACAAAATCAAACCTATAAAAGTCGGGTATCATTTTAACTGTATGGAAAAGAGATGTCATTTTTACCGAAAAATGCACTGCGTAGAAAAAGAAGCCCTCAAAATTTACAAAAAGTGTTTTGTTTTTTTTTCACACAAATATTAATTTTTTTGTTTCGTTGTAGATTTTTTTGGTAAAAAGACTGATGTTATTACAAAGTAGAATTGGTGACGCAAAAACAAGCCATCATATGGGTCTGTAGGTGCAAAACTGAAGGGCTATGATTTTTGAACGGTAAGGAGGAAAAAAACATGCAAAAATGGAAAAAAACGCTCAGTCCTTAAGGGGTTAAAGAAAACGCCCATAAACCAGCGTTTCCTAACAGGGAACCTCCAGCTGTTGCTAAACTACAACCTCATCATTTCCAGACAGCCTTTGGTTGTCTAGGAAAGATATACCATATTTATCGGGGTAAACCACGCACCGGCCTATAACACGCACCCTCATTTTACCAAGGATATTTGGGTAAAAAAAGTTTTTTACCCAAATATCCATGGTAAAATGAGGGTGCGTGTGTGCGCGTGTATACCCCGATATACCCCCAGGAAAGGCAGTGGGAGAGAGGCCGTCGCTGCCCGCTTCTCTCCCCCTGCCTTTCCTGTGGTCTAGAGCACTGCTGCCGGCCCTTCTCCCCCGCTGGCTATCGGCGCCGCTGCCCGTTCTGTCCCCCTGACTATCGGTGCCGGCGCCCCATTGCCGGCGCCCCATTGCCGGCGCCGATAGCCAGGGGGAGGGAAGCGGCGCCGACAGCCAGGGGGAGAGAAGGGGCAGCGGCACCCATTGCCGGCGCCGCTGCCCCGTTGCCTCCCCCCATCCCCGGTGGCATAATTACCTGAGTCGGGTGCGCTGCTGCAGGCCTTCGGGGATGGGGGGAGGCAACGGGGCAGCGGCGCCGGCAATGGGTGCCGCTGCCCCTTCTCTCCCCCTGGCTGTCGGCGCCGCTTCTCTCCCCCTGGCTATCGGCGCCGGCAATGGGGCGCCGGCACCGATAGTCAGGGGGACAGAATGGGCAGCGGCGCCGATAGCCAGCGGGAGAGAAGGGCCGGCAGCAGCGCTCTAGACCCCAGGAAAGGCAGGGGGAGAGAAGCGGGCAGCGACGGCCTCTCTCCCCCTGACTTTCCTGGGGGTGTATTGGTGTATAACACGCACACAGACTTTGGGCTAAAAATTTTAGCCTAAAAAGTGCGTGTTATACGCCAATAAATACGGTAAGTAGAGATGAGCGAACTTACAGTAAATTCGATTCGTCACGAACTTCTCGGCTCGGCGGTTGCTGGCTTTTCCTGCATAAATTAGTTCAGCTTTCAGGTGCTCCCGTGGCTGGAAAAGGTGCATACAGTCCTAGGAGACTCTTTCCTAGGACTGTATCCACCGGATAGGACAGCACCGGAAAGCTGAACTAATTTATGCAGGAAAAGTCAGCAACCGCCGAGCTGAGAAGTTTGTGACGCATCGAATTTACTGTAAGTTCGCTAATCTCTAGATATAAGTTGTAACTTGGCAACAGCTGGAAACTCACTGTTTCTAAACTACAACTCCCGTCATAAGAGTTGTAGTTTAGCAACAGCTGGAGACACCCCATTCCTTAACTACAACTTCCATCATGAAAGTTGCAGTTTAGCAAAAGCTGGAGGCACCTCGTTCCTAAACTACAACTCCCGTCATGGAAGTTGTAGTTTAGCAACAGCTGGAGGCAGCCCAATTCTATAACTCCCATCATGAAAGATATAGTTTAGCAGCAGAGTGATTCCAGCCTGGGCTCCTTTGTACAGCAGTTATTTCATATTTCCCGCAGGAGCCATGGTCTCGGCTACCGGAAATATGAAATCCCCCTCTCCAAAGCAAGTTTTGTAAGCCAGTTCCAGGCTGGCTTACATTTGAGGTGCTTTGGAGGCGGTTACGACTTTTCATGCAAATTTCGCACTTGATAAATCCCTGACCACTGCAAAGTGAAAACTGTCTTTCAGCCAAAAGTCGCACAAAAAATTGCTTAGACGCAGATAAAACTTTTTGTGCGACTTTTGTAAGGAAAAAAAAGAGCTCTAAATCCCTTGATAAATCTCCCCCTTAGGTTGCAGTGGGTTTCACGCTGCGGGAAACCTGCTGCGAGTTACACTGCCATTGATTTGAATGGGTCCACAGACAGTCCGCAATAGTGTCAGATTTATTTAAATCAATAGTAGCGTAACTTGCAGCGGGATTCCCGCAGCAGGAAACTCGCTGCTAGCTACTAGCATGTGAGAGGGTATAGAGAAGCACAAGCAAATTGTCAAATCAGCATTGCCATAATTTCATAATTGTTAAATTATCATTATGTAATTGCTGCCTCTTTATGAGACACCGTCTGTCATCCTGAAATTGCTTTTCTTTTCTGTGTTTTGATTTTTGGTGAAAAAGTGTTCCAATAATAATAAGAGATCACCATTTATGTCCCTTCCAAAAGAGCATAGAGTAGAGAATACTTGTTTTCATATATAAATATATATATATATATATATATATATGTATATATATATATATATATATATATATGTTGTGATTGAAAGTTTACCTTCTCAGATGAGAGGGGGAGGGTTCCTTTATGTGGGGAAGCCCATATTAGATGGAACATTCAGTCTGCATATAACTAACTCTTTTTTCCTTCTATATAGGTTGGCACTGCAAGCTGATTCAATTAAAGAGAGTTGCACCACTTCCTCCAGAGCGTGTAAAACTTTTGAGACCACACTTTTTATACACAACATTTTTGTATGGGGTGACATTATTGACCAACTTTTTACCCTGAGATAGCCTAATGAGTCTCTGCCCATGCAGTATGTCCCCCTTCACACATAGAAATCATCCCCAATCTGTGATGTCCCCCCCTTATCCCCAGTCGGTGCAGTATGTCCCCCTTCACACATAGAAATCATTCCCAGTCTGTGATGTCCCCCCCTTATCCCCAGCCTGTGCAGTATGTCCCCTTCACACATAGAAATCATCTCCAGTCTGTGATGTCCCCCCCTTATCCCCAGTCTGTGCAGTATGTCCCCCTTCACACATAGAAATCATCCCCAGTCTGTGATATCCCCCCCTTATCCCCAGTCTGTGCAGTATGTCCCCCTTCACACATAGAAATCATCCCCAGTTTGGGATGTCCCCTCCTTATCCCCAGTCCGTGCAGTATGTCCCCCTTCACACATAGAAATCATCCCCAATCTGTGATGTCCTCCCCCTTATCCCCAGTCCGTGCAGTATGTCCCCATTCACACATAGAAATCATCCCCAGTTTGTGATGTCCCCCCCTTATCCCCAGTCCGTGCAGTATGTCCCCCTTCACACATAGAAATCATCCCCAGTCGGTGATGTCCCCCCTTATCCCCAGCCTGTGCAGTATGTCCCCCTTCACACATAGAAATGATCCCCAGTCTGTGATGTCCCCCCCCTTATCCCCAGCCTGTGCAGTATGTCCCCCTTCACACATAGAAATCATCACCAGTCTGTGATGTCCCCTCCCCTTATCTCCAGCCCGTGCAGTATGTCCCCCCTTCACACATAGAAATCATCCCCAGTCTGTGATGTCCTCCCCCCCTTATCCCCAGCCCGTGCAGTATGTCCCCCTTCACACATAGAAATCGTCCCCAGTCTGTGATGTCCCCCCTGTGATGTTTACCAGTATATCCCTTGTCGTTAGAGTATGACTTAAATAAATCTATAGATAATAATAATTGGATGCAATTGGGTTACAAAAAATTACAAATATGAACATATTCACATCCTAGTATCCAACCAGGTATCACAGATGTAGTATTTATTCCTCATGTGTATATTAGATATGTCCACAAAACATACCCAAGTAATTACACATATAGCCACGTAGTTATGAAGATAATAAATCTACCATTAGCATGATTTTAAGGTTATGCCAAATAATTAGGCACAAACAAGAAATGCACTAGTTCAAACTATAGATACATATAGGTGTTAGTAAAGAAGCGATACTTAGTCTGTCAGATGGAAAGATAATTCATGTCTTAACGCGTTTTCTTGCTTAAGTCGTCAGGAGACTATTGAAAGCTTGATACAGTGAGCACGCCATAGTTACAAATGATGGTCTGATGGAGGATGCGGCTGACGAGATCAGCTGTGCTGTGGTTTAAATACCAGATGGAACGCACATACCTGATTCCAATTCATCGCCTGTGACCCGCATGAATGCCGGAAGTGGTATGATCTCCGTCACATCCGGCCGCTGTATGCCCAGAGTTAGATTATACGTCACTATTGTTGTTGTTACTCGGCAATAGCTCCGCTGGCTCTGGCCAGTTGCCGGGAGAATTTAACGGAGGAACGGTTATCGGAGGAACTGTTCTGCGCGTCATCGTTGCTAAGCGACGGCGGCTCTAGTTCCGACTCACTACTAGGTAAGTTTAACAACATACCTGGCTATCAGATGTCATATTTGAGACATCATCATTGCTAGTTAAATGTTTTCTAGAGATAGTACTCGTTTGCTGTATGCAAGGGATAATTGGTTTCTCAGAGATGATTTTAATCTACTGCGGATCTACCATATGTAATCCAATAGAAGCTGGTAAAACCCATATATGATATAAATATATAATATAATTTTGGAGAATGTGTAGCATATACACCTGATATTAATTCTCCTGTGGTTTACCCTGGAAAATTATAAAACAAGGGTAGAACGTGGTGCTGTTTTTAGCACACACCAGCAGAGTTTCCCACTAGGTTTGTATATATGCATCGGATCCTAAATGTAGATTGATAGGTAAAGACCAATCAGACTATTAGAGATTTACAGATTCTTAAATAAAACAGCCAAATGATAATGCCTCATTGAGGCCATGCGGTGTAAATGATCGTAATCGATATATCCACCTAAGTTCTCGCTGCAATAACAGTTTATTATAGTCTCCATCCCTTGGTGACATTGTATTTATCATATATGATAAATTTATAATATATAAGTTGTATTATATCTGGTTTTGTGGTATTGGTCACAATTTGAGCACTTTTTTTTGGTGTTGTTAGCCCAGTGTGGGCATGGTTTTAAAGTAATCCAATAAAGGTTATATTTTAGTCTATATTTTTGGCTTTCCCTGATTTGGTGATAGACTAGCAGCATCTAGAATTGAATTTTTGGTCCCCCCCCCCTTATACCCAGCCCATGCAGTATGTCACCCTTCACACATAGAAATCATCCTCAGTCTGCGATGTCCCCCCCTTATCCCCAGCCCGTGCAGTATGTCCCCCTTCACACATAGAAATCATCTCCAGTCTGGGATGTCCCTCCTCCACCTTATACCCAGTCTGTGCAGTATGTCCCCCTTCACACATAGAAATCATCTCCAATCTGTGATGCCCCCCCCCCTATCCCCAGCCCGTGCAGTATGTCCCCCTTCACACATAGAAATCATCCTCAGTCTGGGATGTCCCTCCTCTACCTTATACCCAGTCTGTGATGTCCCCCCCTTATCCCCAGTCTGTGCAGTATGTCCCCCTTCACACAGATAAATCATCCTCAGTCTGTGATGTCCCCCCTATCCCCAGCCCGTGCAGTATGTCCCCCTTCACACATAGAAATCATCCCCAGTCTGTGATGTCCCCCCCTATCCCCAGCCCGTGCAGTATGTCCCCCTTCACACATAGAAATCGACCCCAGTCTGTGATGTCCCCCCTTATTCCCAGCCCTTGCAGTATGTCCCCCTTAACACATAGAAATCGACCCCAGTCTGTGAGGTCCCATTCAGGGAATCAGATGGGCTTGAACTTAATTTAAAAAATGGGAGTGAATATCAGGGTGGGATTTTACAGTTAGGGGGTCTGAATTTTTTACATTGAGGACTGTTTAGGTCTAGCACACATCTCATGGCTGTATAATCCCATCCATTACTTGATATTCACTTCCATTATTAAAATAAGTTTACACTCATCTGACTGATTCACTCAATTGTCAGACAAATTATAAAGCCTCATATCATGGGAGTGGGAGGGAGTATCAGGGAACTGCAAAAAGATATGTGATCAGGGTACTGCTATGTAATGATATTTTTGGACTGTTGGTTACAGGTACTCTTAAAATTTGATCATTATGGTTAGTATTTATTTATTAGATTCCCTATAGAAAGGTAGATACCAGCCACAAAAGCATCTTGAAGAAACCATTGAAGAAAATAATTTCATTCCTTCATCTTCCTTGTTTAAAATGCAGTACTACTGTGATTTTGGTCTCTACTCTGTTATATTTAAAGGGTTGTCTGGTAATTCTTCTTATTTCGCTATTGTGCCCATGCTGCCTAATAACCCACCTTCCTCGCTCCCTTGTAGCCTACTGTATCAGATCGCCCCATGTGTGGGAAGTGACACAGCTTTTACCTGAGCTGCAGATCATTGCGTCCGCAGTTCAGGTAACTGGCAGTGCTCATCCACCAATCTCTGGCTGGAGCGGGACACCACTGAGGCCAGTGATTGGTTGAGCAGTGCAGTGACATTCCATCTGCAGCACCGGCTGGTTTCAGGGAAGCAATGACCATCGGAGACAGGCCACAAATGGGACACTCTGATACTGGAGGCTACGAGGGAGCGAGAAAGATAAGTTAAAGATTTTTTGTTGTTTTAGGCAGTCTTGGCACATTAGTAAAATCTATTTTTTTTACTGGACAATCTTTCTAATGCAATCTATTTTCCCACTCCCCCATTTCCTCACAAGTCCACCATATTTCACCCACATATTAAACTATCCCTTCATGCCCATTGGAACCCTTAGGGTATGTTCACACAAGCCGATCCCCAGCATGCATACGCTGCAGATCAGCTGCAAATCCACCGCTGAAGGACCGCTGTATGCTGCCTTTACAGGTGCCTGCTCAGAGTGGCAATCCGCCGCTACGAGCAGACACACTGCGATGTGCAAGTTGCTGTGTGCATGCGCAGTATACTCGCACATCGCAGCAGCTCTCAACCTAGCTCATAGAGCAGGGGGAGCAGCCACGATGTGTGCGAGTCTTCAGTGTGTCTGCTTGTAGTGGCATATTGCTGCTCCGAGCAGGCCCCTGTAAAGGCAGCATACAGCGGTCCTTCAGCGGCGGATCTGCAGCGTAATACGCGCTGGGGATCTGCTCTTGTAAACCTACCCTAAATCGGCTTTCTGGTTATAGCTGTCCCTCTACATATTCCACTAATACACCAACATCTGATTTGATGTGTATTCATCTTTTAGTATCCTGCTGAATAGTATCATGATAGTCGACTATTGCCTTTACAGTTTATGTATGCATTTACTCTTGATCTGAGAAGTTTTGTTTTCCAATTTGATACTTTCTTTATCTGCATACTGTGTTTCTTATTAACTTGAGAAGCATCCTGTGGTGCCGATTTGTTTGACTCTTTAATTTACTGTGTCACTTTTATCCTATGCTTTTAATGTCCCAATATTATATTACATAATATAATGTGTGTTATACTTTTATTGTCGTGAATATATCTGACCCCCTATTACATAATTATGACTCTTTTTTTCTGGTTATTTCAGCGTTTATAAACCATGCACTATATTTTTTTTATTTTCATTGATTTTTGTTTTATATTTGCCTGCCAAAGCATCGGTTTCATGCCAAAATGTGGTACCAGTTAATACATTTTTTTCCTATTTATCTGGATTGTATTCGTCCTTCAGTAGCACTCAACATTTCCAATTTTTTTCCTTTCTGCTACATTGTATTATTTTAGTATTTTGCTTATTACGGTTCTCTGAAAGCTAACATTGCATCATTGTTTTTCATTTTGTGAACCCCTATTGAGAAAACTCTCTTGCCAATAATGTTTGCATATATGAAGAAAAAGATCCCCTCTAGCACAGTCCAAATCCACAGTCTGTGAATGAAATGCTACTTCTCAAAGGTGATACTTTATCATGTTGATAAACACTCAGTTCAACTTGACAGTAACTTTGTATTTAATCAGTAATAAGTGGAACCACTTCCACCAATACTTACTTGCAGGACAGTTACTGCAGACTAGGGTCCCTTCGCAGCTTCTCAATGGCAAGTTTTACAATCTAATGGGATGCCCAGTGCAAAACACAGTCACTGGTTTCCTTGCAATAGTCTTTCAAATGTTTTAGCCTTTATGGCTCTTTCACAAGCTCAGAGTGACAACCGCTTATGGCATCTTTCTCCAGGAACCATCTAACACATCAATGTACACCATTCTCTCAACTGGTCACTCCTTTGACCTTTTCTCTCTCCCAAAAAGCACAACTCTGCTCCTCAGTGGCAATCAGGACCAGATACCCACCCAGTTTCACTGCAGATACTTACTGTGCCTTAACCCCTTGGGGACAGAGCCCATTATGACCCTAAGGAAGGGAGCTTTTTTTTTGCAAATCTGACCTCTATCACTTTATGCATTAATAACTCTGGGATGCTTTTACTTATAAATTTGGTACCGAGATTGTTTTTCTTGACATATTCTACTTTATGTTAGCGGTAAATTTTCGTCCATACTTGCATAATTTCTTGGTGAAAAATGCAAAATTTTCAGAAAAAATTTGCAGTTTTCTAACTTTGAAGCTCTCTGCTTGTAAGGAAAAGGGACATGTCAAATAAATTACATATTGATTCACATATACAATATGTTAACTTTATGTTGGCATCATAAAGTTGACATGTTTTTACTTTTTGAAGACATCAGAGGGCTTCAAAGTATTGCAGCAATTTTCCAATTTTTTATGAAAATTTAAAAATCTGAATTTTTCAGGGACCAGTTAAGTTTTGAAGTGAATATGAGGTTCTTTATGTTGGAAATCCCCTATAATGGACCCCATTATGAAAACTGCACCCCTAAAAGTATTCAAAATGAGATTTAAAAAGTTTGTTAACCCTTAAGGTGTTTCATAGGAATAGCAGCAAAATGGAGGAGAAAAATCTAAATCTCCATTTTTTTACACTAACATGTTATTATAGACCCCTTTTTTCATTTTTTCAAGGGGTAAAAGGTAAAAAGGACCCCCAAAACTTGCAATTTATTTTCTCTTGAGTAAGCAAATACCTCATATGTGGATGTAAAGTGCTCTGTGGGTGCACTAGAGGGCTCAGAAGGAAAGGAGCGACAATGGTATTTTGGCGAGCAAATTTTGCTGAAATGGTTTTTGGGGGGGCATGTCGCATTTAGGAAGCCCCCATGATGCCAGAAAAGTAAAAAAAAAACACATGGCACACTATTAGTGAAACTAGACCACTCAAGGAACGTAACAAGGGGTAAATTGAGTCTTTCTACTCCACCGGTGATTGACGAACTTTCGTTAAAGTGGGATGTGAAAATGAAAAATTTGATTTTGAACACAAAATGCTGGTGTTAACCCAAACTTTTCATTTTCACAAGGAGTAATAGGAGAAAATGCCCCCCAAACTTTGTAACCCCATTTCTCTTGAGTAAGGAAATACTTCATATGGGGATGTAAAGTGCTCTGTGGGTGCACACAGAACAAGGGGTAAAGTGAGCCTTAACACCCCACAGATGATTGATCAACTTTCGTTAAAGTGGGACATAAATATAAAAAAAAGGTAAAAATTGTACGTAAATTTGTTTTGCCTTAGTCCTAACAGCAGCACAATTGGGGTGTTTCTACCCCTGCAAAGCTGGCAGGATGGTGGAATTTTTAAACGCATTATGAGTGCTCCTGGAGGCTGCAGCGCAGATTTGTTCCAGGGGAACAGCTTTCCTCTCAGAAAAAGAGGAAGCGATTGCCTGGGTAGAATGGGTGGTGACAAAAGAAGGAGAAGTTAACTCCTGGGCTACAAAGACCTTCAAGACTAGAGATGAGCGAACTTTTCAAAAATTCGATTCGGCCGATTCGCCGAATTTTCCCGAAAAGTTTGGTTTCGATCCGAATTTATTCGCGGTGAATCGATGTTAAAAAAGGCTATTTCTAGCCTACATACAGCCTCTATAGGGGTATAGAACACTTTGCTGTGTCGTAAAACGCATATGGAGTGTGCTGGGGTAGTGAAATAATACTGTTATTCAGAATAGCATGCAGATTACCGGCATCGCTCTTAGAATCACTGCCGCACAGCAGCACAATGACAGAGCCTGATGGTGGCATCAGTGTCAGGAGACCATATAGTGACTGAATGACATAGCGTGGCAAGAGGAGACCATTTAGTGGCTGAATGGCACAGCGAGTTGGCTGATGCACTAGTACACTACACACCAGGGCTTCACAATCCCCCCAAAAAAACAACACAATATATTACATTTTTGTCAAAGATTTCTCATTGTTAGCACCTGCTATCCAAAAATTTGAAATTTCCAGAACCAGGCCCCACCCCTGTGGCATCAGTAACCCATATATTGCCTGCATGACACAGCCTGGAGTTGGCTGATGCAAGAGTACACACCAGGGCTTCACAATCCCCCCCCCCCCCCAAAAAAAAAAAAAACAACACAATATATGAAATTTTTGTCAAAGATTTCTCATTGGTAGCACCCGCTATCCAAAAATTTTGAAATTTCCAGAACCAGGCCCCTCTCCTGCGGCATCAGTAACCCATATATTGCCTGCATGACACAGCCTGGAGTTGGCTGATGCAAGAGTACACACCAGGGCTTCACAATCCCCCCTCCAAAATCAACACAATGAAAAATGTTTGTCAAAGATTTCTCATTGGTAGCACCCGCTATCCAAAAATTTGAAATTTCAAGACCCAGGCCCCACCTCTGCGGCATCAGGAACCCATATATTGCCTGAAGGACACAGCCTGGAGTTGGCTGATGCACCAGTACACACCTGGGCTTCACAATCCCCTCCAAAAAAAAACAACATTTTAGAAATTTTTTAAAGAAATACCTTTGTGTAAGAACAAGCACATATCCAACAGTTCACAAGACTCTATAATGCAGGACGGTGGACCACCCAAAGACATTCTTCTCAAAAATAATAAACCACACAATGTTTGAATTTTTTTTACAAAAACTAATTCAATATGTGTGTAAGCGCATCTGTCTCCAAAAGATCAGATCACCAAAGGACTTTTTTCGCCCAAAATGATGAAGCCGAGTTAATCCCTGTCCGTATTTTTTATTTTTTTTTTCATTAAAAAATCACACGCAACAAGCGTTCCGTTGTGTAACGATTAGCATTCTGGAAAATTAAATTTTATTACTGATAAAATTATCAGTAAATAAAAAAAAAAACACTACCCAAGAGTGTTTAATTACCCCATACATTGCACCATGAGCAGTCAAGAGTAGGCCTCAGCAGTACCCAAGAGGCTTTAGTAACCCCCTACCTTTGCACGATCAATTGCGAGATCAAGCAATACCAGGTGTGTTATGCCCTCTGATTTCTGGGGCCGCAGGTGCGCTCCACTGAACGGATTAGCGTGTCTCTATCTTTCATCGACCGGTGCTGGTAACCCGCTAACTCCCGGAAAGGTAAGCTGCCACGAAGCAGGTGTTCTCCCCCGGGCACGTTTGGCTCCAGAATTTCCACTACTGCCAGACCACGCTGACTGCCAACCGTGCTACCGCCTTGCTGACTCAAGGGCAACCTGCAACTCTTTTCTCCCGATGATGAACCCCCTTCTCCTGAGATCGAGCAATAACAGGTGTGTTATGCCCTCAGATGTCCGGGGCCGCACACTGAACGGATTAGGGTGTGTCCATCTTTTTTTGTAGCACCCTCAATCCAAAAATTTCAAATTCCCAGGCCCCACCTCTGCAGCATCAGGAACCCATTTATTGCCTAAAGGACAAAGCCTGGAGTTGGCTGATGCACCAGTACACACAGGGCTTCACAATCCGCCCCCAAATCAACAAAATTGTATAATTTTTTTTTTTAATTTACAACTTTGTGTAAGCACAAGCGCATATCCAACATTTCAGAAGACTCTATAAGGCAGGACGGTGGACCACCCAAAGACTTTCTTCTCAAAAATAATGAACCACATAATTGTTGATTTTTTTTTTTTTTTATTGAAATTCCTAGACCCAGGCCCCACTTCAGCTGCATCAGTAACCCATAGATTGCCTGAAAGTCACAACCTGGAGTTTGCTAATGCACGAGTACACACCCGGGCTTCACAATCCACCCCAAAAAAACGCAAATTTTTTTTAGATTGACTGACAAAATACCTTTTTGTTAAAACAAGCGTATATACAGCAGTTCAGAAGACTCTATAATGCAGGACGGGGGACCACCCAAAGACATTCTTCTATAATATAATAAACCACACAATATGTTTAATTTTTTTTTTTAAATAATTGAAATTCCAAGACCAAGGCCCCACCTCTGCTGCATCAGTAACCCATATATTGCCTAACGGACACAGACTGGAGTTGACTGATGCACGAGTACACACTACACACCCCTCACCCGGGCTTCACAATCCACCCCAAAAAAATGCGAAATTTTATCGAAATTGTCTGACAAAATACCTTTTTTTTTTTTTTTTTAAAAACAAGCGCATATACAGCAGTTCAGAAGATTCTATAATGCAGGACGGTGGACCACCCAAAGACATTCTTCTATAATATAATAAACCACACAATATGTTAAATTTTTTTTAAATAATTGAAATTCCAAGACCAAGGCCCCACCTCTGCTGCATCAGTAACCCATATATTGCCTAACGGACACAGACTGGAGTTGACTGATGCACGAGTACACACTACACACCAGTCGCCCGGGCTTCACAATCCACCCCAAAAAAATGCAAAATTTTATCGAAATTGTCAGACAAAATACCTTTTTTTAAAAAAAAAAACAAGCGCATATACAGCAGTTCAGAAGACTTTATAATGCAGGATGGTGGACCACCCAAAGACATTCTTCACAAAAGTAATAAACCACACAATGTTTGAAATTTGGTTAAAAAAATTATTACATGGGTGTAAGTGCAAAATTCTATTTTATTACTGATAAAATTACCAGTAAATTTAACAATAACACTACCCAAGAGTGTTTAATTACCCCATACATTGCACCAGGAGCAGTCAGGAGTAGGCCTCAGCAGTACCCAAGAGGCTTTAATAACCCCTTACCTTGCCCAATCAATTGCGAGATCGAGCAATAACAGGTGTGTTATGGCCTCAGATGTCCTGGGCCGCACTAGCGCTCCACTGAACGGATTAGCGTCTCTCTATCTTTCAAGGACAGGTGCGTGTTGCACGCTGAAACCAGTTCGTGATAGGGATCTGTGATTGCAATTATTTAATTTTAAAACGAGGAATTACCAGTAAGTGAGGGTCATAAGCTGGCGTTTATTAAGTCCCTGCCCTTTGTACACACCGCTCGTCACTATTTAGCAATTGGATTAGTTAGTGAGTTGGTTAGTGAGGTCCTCGGATCGGCCCAGGCGGGGTAGGAGAAGGCCCCAGCAGAGCGCCGAGAATTTAACCATCATTGTTGAAATTTGTATTAAGCATGTATTTAGCTACTGCTAAACATCCAAAAATTTAAGGCCCAAGGCCATAGGCACCAGAGGGGCAAGTAGTTCCTGAAAGACACAGAATGAGTCTGGAGCATGCATTTGCAGCACCCAAGAGGTTTTCATAACCCCTTACATTTAAAGATCAATGTTTACATTTGCATTAAGCATTTATTTAGCTACTGCTAAACTTCAAAAAATTATAGGCCCAAGGCCTGAGGCACCAGGGAGGCAAGTAGTTTGTGAAAGACACAGAATGAGTCTGGAGCAGTCATTCGCAGTACCCAAGAGGGTTTCATAACCCCTTACATTTAAAGATCAATGTTGACATTTGCATTAAGCATGTATTTAGCTACTGCTAAACTTCAAAAAATGATAGGCCCAAAGCCAGAAGCTTCAGTTTTCCCCATATTAGGAGCATAGTTGTCCCCCAGATTAGGTAGCATAGATGTCCCCCAGATTAGGACCATAGTTGTCCCCCAGATTAGGCAGCATAGATGTCACCCAGATTAGGAGCATACTTGTCCCTCAGATTAGGCAGCATAGTTGTCCCCCAATCAGCACGGGCCGGTTAGAGCCAATCAAAGGGCCGTATGTGTTAAGCGGGCCGTACAATCCCCAGGTCTGCCCCAGAGTGTTTCATAACCAACCACAATAGAGAAAATTTTGTTGTAGGAGCATGGTCAATCTACTCAGACCCATCTGTCATTGGTAGCTGGAAATCCTGGGTGATCCATCCCTGATTCATCTTGACAAACGTCAGTCTCTCCACATTTTTAGTGGACAGACGAGTTCGCCTTGGGGTGACTATGGCCCCGGCCGCATTAAACACCCGCTCTGATGGCACACTACTGGCTGGGCAGGACAGCTTTTCCAGGGCAAACTCCGCTAGTTGCGGCTATAAATCGAGTTTGGCTGCCTAGAAGTCCAGCAGATCTTCAACGGTTGTTGGCAGGGTCATGTCGAGGTAAGCCATCACCTGCTGGTTCAGGTCCTGCTCCATGTCCACCTGCTGCTGATGAGTAGCTTCACTATGCGGCTGAAGGAAGCTACTCATCAGCGACTGTAGACTCAGGCTGCTGCTGATTGAGCCGGTACTGCTCCTGCCAACCCTCCCCTCCCCAGCAGCCGTGGCAGGGGAAGGTGAGCGCAGAGGGCCCCCCCGAGTCAGACCTGCGAGTGGATGGACCATGTGGCCGATAGGCATCGGCCAACCGACTACGTAGAAGCTCCCTGAAGTAGGTCAGCTTGTCCTCCCTCTCAGTGGGTGTAAAAAAGGCCCCCATTCTGGGCCGGTAGCGAGGGTCTAATAAGGTGGAGATCCAGAAGTCATTGCGCTGACGAATTTTGACAATTCGGGGGTCACTACGCAAGCAACTCAGCATGCATCGTGCCATTTGTGACAGTGACTCACTGGGACTACCTGCCTCCATCTCCACTGCATACTGCCACGGTGTGTCTGGGTCCTCTGTCTCGCCTCCCTCGTAATAACCCTCCAGCTCCTCTGGCTGCTCCTGCTCCTCCCCTCCTGTCCAATGACCAGAAACACCGGCCATCTCATCCACCGTAAACTGTGCTCCGCTCTGCCCCTCATCATCCTCCTCCAGTTCATCCCCCACAGGACTCATGTAGCCTTCTGATGTAGGCGCAACATCTCCATTGCCGTGACCAGCCATATTTGCAATCATTTTTTGGAGTAAATGTAGGAGTGGAATTACGTCGTTCATGGCGTAATTTGAGCGACTAACAAAAAATGTGGCTTCCTCAAAGGGCCTCAGCAAACGGCAGGTGTCACATATGAGCTGCCACTCGTTCACATTGAAGTTACACAGGGGAGTACTCCTATCTGCTTGTATCATCAAAAAATCCGTGATGGCTTTTCTTTGTTCGTATAGTCTGTCCAACATATGGAGGGTGGAATGCCAACGTGTGGCAACGTCACAAATGAGACTATGTTGTGGGATACCGTTCTGACGCTGCAGCTCAAGCAAAGTGTGCTTGGCGGTGTACGAGTGGCTGAAGTGCATGCACAGTTTCCTTGCCATTGTCAGGACGTCTTGCAAATGGGGTGAAGACTTGATGAACTTCTTGACAACCAGATTCAACACGTGTGCCATGCAGGGCGAATGGTTCACACTTCCTTGTCGCAGCGCGGCCACAATGTTCTTCCCATTGTTGGTCACCATGGTTCCCATTTCCAGATTTCGTGGAGTAAGCCATACTCGGATTTCTTCCCTAATGAACTTCAGCAGTTCCTCCCCTGTGTGACTCCGTTTGCCAAGGCAAACCATGTGAAGGACGGCTTGACACCGCTGTGCCCTACACACGTGGTACGATGAAGGGCCACCGAGATTTGGATGTGCAGTGGAGGACACGGGGGAGGAGGAGGAGGAGGCACACACTGTAAAAGGACCAACTGCCTGGGAGAGAGATCGTGGAGGAGGAAGTGGTGTGACCTGTCCAAGTTGCTGCTGTGGCTGTGCAGGAACAACATTTACCCAGTGGGCCGTAAAAGACATGTATTGTCCCTGCCCGTAGTTACAGCTCCACACATCGGCGCTGCCGTGCACTTTTGAACACACCGACAGGCTCAAGGACTGGCTCACCTTCTCTTGTACAAACTTATGCAGGGCTCGTATTGCCCTCTTCGCAAAGAAATGACGGCTTGGGACTCTCCACATCGGCTCGGCACAAGCCATCAATTCCCTGAAAGCTGCAGAGTCCACCAGTTGGAAAGGGAGGGACTGCAACACCAGCAACTTGGACAGGAGCACATTCAACTTCTGCGCCATTGGATGAGTGGGCGCATACTGTTGTCTCTTGGACAAGGGGTAAAGTGAACCTTAATACCCCACAGGGGTTTCACGACTATTGCATATGTAAAAAAAAATGCATATGTAAAAAAAATTTACCTAAAATGCTTGGTTTCCCAAAAATTTTACATTTTTAGAAAGGGTAATAGCAGAAAATACCCCCCAAAATTTGAAGCCCAATTTCTCCGGATTCAGAAAACACCCCATATGGGGGTGAAAACTGCTCTGCTGGTGCACTACAGGTCTCAGAAGGGAAGGAGTCACATTTGGCTTTTTTGAAGCAAATTTTGCTCTGGGGGCATGCCGCATATAGGAAGCCCCTATGGTGCCAGGACAGAAAAAAAAACACATGGCATCACATTTTGGAAACTAGACCCCTTGGGGAACGTAACAAGGGGTAAAGTGAACCTTAATACCCCACAGGGGTTTCACGACTTTTGCATATGTAAAAAAAAATTATGATAATTTTCACCTAAAATGCTTGGTTTGCCAAAAATTTTACATTTTCACAAAGGGTTAAAGCAGAAAATACCCCCCAAAATTTGAAGCCCAATTTCTCCCAATTCATAAAACACCCCATATGGGGGTGAAAAGTGCTCTGCTGGCGCACTACAGGTCTCAGAAGAGAAGGAGTCACATTTGGCTTTTTGGAAGCAAATTTTGCTCTGGGGGCATGCTGCATTTAGGAAGCCCCTATGGTGCCAGGACAGAAAAAAAACCACATGGCATACATTTTGGAAACTTAACCCCTTGGGGAACGTAACAAGGGGTAAAGTGAACCTTAATACCCCACAGGGGTTTCACGACTTTTGCATATGTAAAAAAAATTTTTTTTTTACCTAAAATGCTTGGTTTCCCAAAAATTTTACATTTTTAGAAAGGGTTAAAGCAGAAAATACCCCCCAAAATTTGAAGCCCAATTTCTCCCGATTCAGAAAACACCCCATATAGGGGTGAAAAGTGCTGGCGCACTACAGATCTCAGAAGAGAAGGAGTCACATTTCGGCTTTTTGGAAGCAAATTTTGCTCTGGGGGCATGCCGCATTTAGGAAGCCCCTATGGTGCCAGGACAGCAAAAAAAAAAAACACATGGCATCACATTTTGGAAACTAGTCCCCTTGGGGAAAGTAACAAGGGGTAAAGTGAACCTTAATACCCCACAGGGGTTTCACGACTTTTGCATATGTAAAAAAAATAATAATAATTTTTTACCTAAAACGCTTGGTTTCCCAGAAATTTTACTTTTTTATAATGGGTTGAAGCAGAAAATACCCCACAAAATTTGAAGCCCAACTTCTCCCGATTCAGAAAACACCCCATATGGGGGTGAAAAGTGCTCTGCTGGTGCACTACAGGTCTCAGAAGAGAAGGAGTCACATTTTGGCTTTTTGGAAGCAAATTTTGCTCTCGGGGCATGCCACATTTAGGAAGCCCCTATGATGCCAGGACAGCAAAAAAAAAACAAAAAACACATGGCATCACATTTTGGAAACTAGACCCCTTGGGGAACGTAACAAGGGGTAAAGTGAACCTTAATACCCCACAGGGGTTTCACGACTTTTGCAAAGGAAAAAAATGTTTTATTTTTTTTTTTACCTAAAATGCTTTGTTTCCCAAAAATGTTACATTTTTACAAAGGGTAATAGCTGAAAATACCCCCCAAAATTTGAAGCCCAATTTCTCCCGATTCAGAAAACATCCCATATGGGCATGGTAAGTGCTCTTTTGGCGCACTACAGGTCTCAGAAGAGAAGGAGTCACATTTGGCTTTTTGGAAGTGCTCTGGGGGCATGCCACATTTAGGAAGCCCCTATGGTGCCAGGACAGCAAAAAAAAAAAAAACACATGGCATACCCTTTTGGAAACTAGACCCTTTGGGGAACGTAACAAGGGGTAAAGTGAACCTTAATACCCCACAGAGGTTTCACGACTTTTGCATATGTAAAAAAATCACTAAAATGCTTATTTTCCCCCAAATTTTGCATTTTTACAAGGGGTTATAGCTGAAAAATCAGCCCAAAATTTGTAACCCCATTTCCCTTGAGCAAGGAAATAACCCATAAAACGACGTAAAAGGCTTTGCTGGTGAACTACATGTCTCAGAAGGGAAGGAGCAAAATTTGGAGAGAGAATTTTTTGGGGGGCATGTCCGATTTAGGAAGCCCCTATGGTGCCAGAACAGCGGGAACCTGCTAAGGTATTCATCTAGGGGTATAATGGAAATGTTTTAACCCCTTAAGGACTGTTTTTTTTTTTCCGTTTTTGCACTTTCATTTTTTGCTCCTTGCCTTTAAAAAATCATAACTCTTTCAATTTTGCACCTAAAAATCCATATGATTGCTTATTTTTTGGGCCACTAATTCTACTTTGTAATGACGTCAGTCATTTTGCCCAAAAATCTACGGTGAAACGAAAAAATAAATCATTGTGAGACAAAATTGAAAAAAAAAACGCAGTTTTGTAACTTTTGGGGGCTTCCGTTTCTACTTAGTAAATTTTTCGGTAAAAATGACACCTTATCTTTATTCTGTAGGTCCATACGATTAAAATGATACCCTACTTATATAGGATTGATTTTGTCGTACTTCTGGAAAAAATCATAACTTCATGAAGGAAAATTAATACGTTTAAAATTGTCATCTTCTGACCCCTATAACTTTAGTTTTCCGCGTATGGGGCAGTATAAGGGCTAATTTTTTGCGCCGTGATCTGAAGTTTTTAACGGTACCATTTTTGCATTGATAGGACTTATTTATCGCTTTTTATTCATTTTCTCATGATATAAAAAGTGACCAAAAATGCACTATTTTGGACTTTGGAATTTTTTTGCGCGTACGCCATTGACCGTGCAGTTTCATTAACAATATATTTTTATAATTCGGACATTTCCGCAAGCGGCGATACCATATATGTTTATTTTTATTTACACTGTGTTTTTTTTTATGGGAAAAGGGGGGTGATTCAAACTTTTAATAGGGGAGGGGTTAAATGATCTTTATTCACTTTTATTTTTCACTTTTTTTTGCAGTGTTATAGCTCCCATAGGGACCTATAACACTGCACACACTGATCTTTTACATTGATCACTGGTTTCTCATAGGAAACCAGTGATCGATGATTCTGCCGATTGAGTGCTCATGCCTGGATCTCAGGCACTGAGCAGTCATTCGGCGATCGGACAGTGAGGAGGCAGGTAGGGACCCTCCGGCTGTCCTGTAAGCTGTTCGGGATGCCGCGATTTCGCCGCAGCTATCCCGAACAGCCCACTGAGCTAACCGGCACTTTTTACTTTCAGTTTTAGCCACGTGGCTCAGCTTTGACCGCACGGCTAAAGGGTTAATTGCGCGCGGCACAGTGATCAGTGCTGCGCGCTATTAGCGGCGGGTCCCGGCTTCACTATGACGCCGGGCCCACCGTGATATGATGCGGGGTCACCGTGGGACCCCGCGTTATATCACGGGAGCGGGACCAAGGACGTACTCATACGTCCTTGGTCCTTAAGGGGTTAAAGTTTTGTTTAGGGGTTTAGCAAGATGGTGAAAATAAAATTATACCTGCCAAGGTATTCATCTAGGGGTATAATGGATTTTTTTTTGTTTTGTTAGAGGTTTTGCTAAATGTTGAAAATATAAAACTATACCTGCCAAGGTATTCATCTAGGGGTATAATGGGAATTTTTAGTTTTATTAGGGGTTTGCCAATTAGATTTTTGGAAATAGTGTAGTGGAGAAAAAGGGGAAATTATTGAATTGCTCACATGTCATTCCAAGGGTGCGTTGGGTAGAATTATTCAAAGTCATTCTAAAAATAGTTAAAGGGGACACATTTAGATATCACATATTGTGTGATAGATTTTAAAACAGTCTTCAATGCACAGACCGGGTTTGTGGGGACATGTCTCACAGTGGTGTATAGTGTCTATTCTAATGCCACGCTTGGAGCACAAGCGACACCGCTTCTGTTGCCTACTACCCGATTCTCTACGGGGAACGACCCCAGGAAAATGTTGCCCTGGAACTATTCTGTTCTCAGAACCTGTGGCTCTGATTCCCTCCCCTTCCTGATCCCCAAACAGAAAGTCCTTAATAACATTTTCCTGGGATTGCAGGTATGTGCATGTATTTCCTGCATGTTTGTACACCACAAATGAATTGTACATGGTAATTTGGAAGAGGTGCAGTGCCAATTTTTTATACCAGGTCTTAGTTTTGCGTAGGGCAGTGTACGGCTGCAAGGCCTGATTTGACAGATTCACCCCTCCCATGAACTTATTATAGTCCTGGATACACACAGGTTTAGGGGCACTCTCTGTGGTACCACGGACTTGGACAGGGGTGGATCTGTTTGGGTGTAAGGTGGTTAGTACAAGGAAACACGCTTGTCCCGGTACTTGACAAGCATCATGTTGTCCTTGCACACAGCCTTGCTTTCCCCCTTCTTCAACTTCTGCCGTACAAAAATTTTAGGCAAATCCCTTTGGTTTCGCCTGATGGTACCACAGGCCACAGTCCCCTTGGCAAACAGGCATTGTAGTAATGGGACGCTAGTGTAAAAATTATCAAGGAAGATGTTATATCCTTGATCTAGCAGGGGGTGAATTAGATCCCATACTATTTTTCCAGTTGTTGTTAGTACGGGGGGACACTCTGGGGGCTCTATTTTAGAGTCTTTCCCCTCATAAACTCTAAATTTGTGTGTATAGCCTGTTGCACTCTCACACAATTTATAAAGTTTTACCCCATACCTGGCCCGTTTGTTAGGCAGGTATTGCCTAAAGTGCAACCTTCCTTTGAAGTGCACAAGAGATTCGTCCACTGCAATCTCTTTTTCTGGGGTGTACACTTCTGAAAATTTTTGATTTAAATAGTTTACAAGGGGCCAAATTTTATATATGCAATCGAAATTTGGATCACTGGGAGGTGGACAATTTTCATTATTAGCATAATGTAGAAATTTGAGGAGGGCTTCAAACCGAGCCCTTGGCATGACCGACCGGTACAGTGGAGTATGGTAAAGCATATCATTACTCCAATAGGAGCGAATTGTGGGCTTTTTAATTAAGCCCATGTTAAACAAAAGGGCAAATATTTTTTTAAGCTCTAGTGGATTGGTTGGCGTCCATCGGAAAGGCTTAGCATAATATGCCTGTTGATTGGCCGCAATTAATTGCTGAGCATACTGGTTGGTTTCCTCCACTATCAAATGAAGCAACTCTTCTGAAAAGAAGAGCTGGAAAAAATCCACTTCTTTTAACCCCGTGGTGTCAACACGGATGCCTGCAGTGGCCACGAACTCAGGCAAATGGGGTAAAAAGTTTGAAGCTGGAGCCCACTCAGAGAGGGCACTAGGACCTGGCTCAATACTGGTACTAAGACCTGTCCTAGGGCGGTGGCGGGGAGGTTCCTTGTCAGAATCAGAGGAGGAGGAAGAAGAAGAGGGCAAATATAGTAACTCTTCCCCACTATCTGAACCAGAGGAAGATGCCTAGAAGACATATGCCTCCTCAGTGCTGTACATGCGATGCCTTGACATATTGTATGTACAACAGTAAAACTATATATTTTTTGTATTTTTATTTTTTTATAATTTTTTTTTACTTTTTTTTTTTTACGGAAGCAAACAACCAAAATGTAATTGCGCTGCGAACAGCAAAACAGTGGCGAACTGTCACCGCTGTCCTAAATCCCTAGAACTAAGCTCGTGGTGTGGAGAGTATAGATAAAAAAAACTGTAACAGCACCACTAGTACTATAAGATGTCTCTAATAACTAATATATATTTTATATATTTTTTTCTTTTTTACTTTTTTTATAACTACGGAAAAACAAAAAGCGCCACTAGAAGTAACAAAAAAACAGTGGCGAACTGTCACTGCTGTCACAAATCAGTGACGCACTAGGTAAAAATGTAAAAGGGTAGTATGGAGGTGTGCGAGGTGGTGATGGGATGAAAGGGTGACAGTCACTTCAGGGGCACTGACAGTAATTTATATTATTCTTCACTGTCACTGTTATGGTCAGTGACAGACTTCAATTTCTTCACTGTAGCCTGTTCACAGGTTACAGCAGCAGTTGATGAATGAATGAACAAATGAATGAATGAATGAATGAACAAATGAATGAATGAACAAATGAATGAATGAATCAGCAGCAGGGTACGGGGCACTGTAACACTTCTGGGAACTGAAACTTTTTATTACTGTACTGTACTGTAAAATGTAACTATATTCAGTTACAGTTACAAGAATCTTCACTGCAGCCTGTCAGATCACACAGGCTGCAGACTTCAGACAGGGAGGACAGCAGCAGGATAAGGGGCACTGATGGGCACTGATGGGCACTAGACTGTCACTGTTATATACAGTGACAGTCACTAGGATCTCCACTGCAGCCTGTCTGATCGCACAGGCTGCAGACTTAGGAGGCAGCAGGTGGGCACTGATGGGCACTGAGGGGCACTGCTGGGCACTACTGGGGCACAGATTTATACAAGACTGTCACTGTTATATACAGTGACAGCCGCTAGGATCTTCACTGCAGCCTGTCAGATCGGACAGGCTGCAGGCTTCAGACGGCGACCGCAGCAGCAGTGTATGGGGCACTACAGGGAGGCTTCTTAGTACTTTTACTTTAAATTTTAGCTTTAAAAAAAAGCTTTTAACACTCTTCTGTCACTCTGCTACAGTGTAACACTCTAACACCGGCTCCGATTGCTATTCTGACTGAACTGAAAGCTTCGGAGCCGGTGTTAGTGTTAAAAAGACGCAGAGACACTGTGATTGGTCCACCCACAGGGACCAATCACAGGGCTCTAATCCCAGGACCAATCACAGATGGTCCTGGGATGTCAGGCAGAACTTGTCTCCCGCCGCTAGCCGTGGGAATTCTGCCAGTTAACCCGTGCGATGCTGCACAGCGCCGGGTTAACTGTATGCCTTTTATAAACGGCGGTTTGAGCAAATGAACTGCACAACCCGCCGTTTATAAACGGCAGTCTGCGGGAAGGGGTTAATCAGCATAGGTTTTACATAAGATTTTTTTTCTTTTCTGTTTGTGTGTGTAGTCTTTTTACTCATTCCATTGTATTTCATTTTTCCCACGCTATGGATGCACTTCTCGTGTATGTTATAGTGACTATATTGTTATAGATTTGCATTCATTTGTATATATTTCCGCATGTGTGCATGCATGTACTTTATGCACTTCACTCTGAATAAATACAATTCATTACTTTTTGTATTTTTATAAAATTTTTTATATTTGTCCATATATGTTTTTGATATATGTTTTTGACATGTTCCTCCTGTATTTGTTAAATCACATTACTTACTCCAAATATCCCCTCTCCCTTCCTTGTACTGACCACTCCTATAAAATACCCATTCCCTGTTATGCCTGATGAAGTTGTTTCCTCTGTCTTTATTTGTACACAGGATTGTCAGGATGCGGTAGCCCTTCTGGGTGTCCCTCCTGGCTGTCTAGGGGAGGTGTGTGTGGCCATTAGGTTCCTCACTTCCCTGCAACCCCTGGGCATCTTGGCTTTGGTCAAGATGCCACCAGTATACGGCTCCTCGGCTGATACCTTAGTTAACGCCTAGGTTGAAGCCAGGAGCATTTTCGGCTCCTTAGTAGCTTCAGCGAAAAGGAGCATTGAACCTGGATCCTTGCAGGTGCCTTCTGGCCCGGAGGTGAAGGGTAGGTTTGTTGGGGGGCCTCTCTCCTGTTGGAGAAGGGCTTAGTGATAGACCACATCCTTTGTGCACGTTTTCTTTGTGTGACATGTTTGCACTTTTTCTTACACTTTTGGTGATAGAGAGCACTTGCCTCGGCTCTTAAAAAAAAAAAAAACTTGGGAAATAAATTCTCTCGATTTTGTATGATCTCTATTCCTTTTGTATCCTGTGCCACGTGGAGCCGCCGTTCTCCTTGAAGCCAGACTGATTGAATACCTTGCCTAGCCAGAGGGCTGCGGATACACTACCTCTTGATGCACTTACCATTGTTGTGTATAATGCTACACAACCACATCTGGTGAGCTGCTGTCTTATTTCACTTTTATACTGATTATCTCTCTTTTATCACAACAATAAGCTCTCTCCTTTTTCTCCCCTTTCACAATAATTAGGCCCTTAAAATTTTAACAGGAACAAAATCGTACACCACCTATGTACGCACAGGTTGCACTTAATTGAGGACAATACGCTCCACCACGCAACCTGTATTCGACACGAATATCTGGTGATTATGGCTTTTCTGCTTACCCTAACTGGCTGGCTACTATTAGTTTTTCAATTGTTGTACACACCAGTGCTGCAGCACACAGTCGCTGTGTACTACACCCAAAATTGCACTTTCAATCTCTCTCCCTTCCCTATCAGTGCTTCTAGGCTGGATTTGGCCTTGAGGTGAATCGCTGCTGTTATAATGATTTTCTGTATAAAACACACTGCTCCCTGTCCCTCTCTCTCTGCAATAGAACACTGATGTGACTGGCTGCAAGATGCCTGATGATTATATAGGGCTGTGACATCACAGGGGTTGCTGGCTGCTTATAGGTTGCATGCTGCATGTGATTCAGGGTCCGCCCCCCTACCCGTGTTCCCACCTTCCCAGAGTTCCTTGCCCCATGTCCTGAGATGTGGAGCCGCCATTTTAGATGCCCTGGACCGCACTAAATGAAGTTTAATGAAGCGATTTGTGCAATTGAATCGCAGTGATATTTGGATTAGTTGCGAAGCAAATTTTTCATGAAATTCGTAGCGAATTTCGTTTAGTCAGATCTGATTCGCTCATCCCTAATATCTATACTAAGATGAAAATCCAAAGTGCAGACTAAAAGAATCAGATGGTCCTATATTGATGTCAATTGTCTATGTTTATATGCAGGATGGCAGTTCATAATGTTTATTGTGTCCTCACCTAACATGACATTGAAACGATGGTTAACTTGGTTCACCAGATTCTATTGAACACACCAGGGAGTACCTGGTCTCTGTAGGTAAAATTACATTAACATTATTTTATAATCTTTTGCATTTAACATCAGCCCAAAGACGCAGAAACACATTTCTCTATAGTGCATTACAACACAATATAACATTGTCAATGAATTCAATTAATATGGATGTCAATAAAGGGGCTTGTAGGAAGAGGTGTAGCTTGTAGCTTCTGGGCCTCAATGCAAAATCTGCAACAGGGCCCCATGTGCCAATTATAATACTGGTCTCTTATGGGGCAGATGTGCTTTGGGGCCCCCTTAGGCACCAGGGCCCTGGTGCGACTGCTACCTCTATAGCTATGCCCCTGCTTGTAGTTCAGCAGCCATCCACCACCTTTTAAGGCATTTAGTAGGAATGGTGGAGAGAGAGCTTGGTTCACAGGGAATGCCCACTGAACTCAGAGATTGTAGCTTCACATACATGTAGGTAAAAAAAATGGTTTTACAAAACAGTAAAGCATAGGTACATATCTAAAATATGTTTCCCATGAAAAAGCTACGCATACACACATACTTCAGGCTCTGTTGAAAAACATCTGTACATCAAGTCAGTATCTGGAATAAAGTTGTCAGGTATAATCCAAACAAGTAAAAACTTGGCTGGGGATAATTAAACATACACAGGCACCATAATCCTAATGCTTCAAGTCTATTATGACATTTTCAAATTTCCAGTGTTTTATACAATTAAACAGATGAGAATTTTTTGAACTTTCCTTTTTCATCATTTTCTAGGCCAACATATTACTTGGAATATTACTGGTATTATTGAGACACAAATTTTCTTTCCAAGCCTAAGGCCCTTTCAATCTACCATGACTGTAGCTGGCAAAATATTTAGTGACCTTTTCTACAATATTTCAGCCAGTCGCTAAAGGCCTAGAAAGTGCTCACTTGTATTTACAATTATTTCTTAGTGAACAGAAAGCCCAGACAATTTTTATTTCCAAATTGCATGCTGTCAGACTTTTTATTTTTTCTTACGCTCTCAATCATATAGTAGAATAAAGATAGATTTCAGTACAAAACAAATAAAACTCAACTTCTTTCTCTGTGTTAAAATAGTAAGTAAAAATGTTACTGGTGTTTAGATACTGTAAGCACCTTCAGACCTTACAGATGTAGCGAGTCTAAGTTTGTCATTTAAGATTTTAAGGGTTGACAGATTTGTGGACTGTGATAATTCTCTAAAATAGTGTAGCAGCTTGATGTGAATCCAAAACCTGACAAATTATCATGAACGGGGGGCAGGGAGCCCTAAGCTATCCCTAGAAACCACTCTCCCTGCCTACTTGCCCAGACACCCTAGTGGCGAATGACAACTTGGAGCTGATCCCTTCCTTGTGCTAAAGTGCATGGGCATTGAAGTCAACAAAACAAATGGAACTGTACAAAGCCGGGGAACAAGTCGGTAACATAACAGGAATACAATAACCAACAAACAGATATCTAAATACAAACAAGGCAGGAAATAGCATAATAACATACAGTTCAGAAACCGGAATCAAGATTAACGGCAGATATGATAATATAAACAAGACTAGATATGGGGATAAGTTTACAGCAGAGAAAACCAGAGGATGCAGGGGATAAACATGTTAACTGAATGTCAGTGAAGCATAGGTGTAACTGTTAAGGATGTTACTAATCCAGATGTGTAAGGAAAATATGTAAGATTTTAGTCAGAATTCAGGAAACAACATATTTGCCAAGTGATACTTTATTATGAACATACAAAACTAATGTACAAAATGTGGTAGATCAAACTATACATAAAAGGTGTATAATATGAATATAACAGTCAACTATTGTACATATACAGGGTGGACCATCAACCTTGGTGCATAGGCTCAGAGGACTTGTAGAAGAAAGAGGACCCTAATTTTGCCCTCGCTAGATATAGAGCCTGCCTAGTAGCTGCAGGTCCCCTGTCCTTGTGACAGGAAGCCTGCACTGGAACCTCTTGTCTGTACCCTGGTGCTGCGGGAAGCAGGGCAATGGCTATAACGATTTGTAATAAGTTACACCAAAAGTCACCACACAATAAGATTGTAAACCAGTTTGCATGCAGTATGCCATAGAGTTTATCTATGGCTATGAAAGAGTATCCCAGAAAGAGTATTACTTTAACCAACGCATTTCACTGTGCTGTGTCATATCAGTCAGCTCATCAGGGATATTTTAGGAGGTACGCAGAGGGTATCAATAACCCATGCATACAGATGGAATGTATAATATATAATCATGTGGACGGATAGCAAGGACCCGAGGACCCAATAAAAAGGATATAGGTAGTGCTTGAATGATGGTATAGTCAGTCCAATTAGAGGAAGACCTAGGGAGCAAATAAAAGGTAAGTATGGTAATTCGTTTTGTTAGGGAGGTAAAAATGTGTATATAGGTGTAAATGCGATATGCGAAAGTGTGGGGATTACCTGAATCCGCACTACTAAGTGCGTATAGTGTGCATGTACGTAATCCCCAAGGTACTAGAAGGATATCGTATACATTATAAACGGATACACCTAGAAGCCACAATAATAGGGGTTGGATGAGCCTTGTGTGCCACAGGGAATTTTAGAGTGATAGACTATGGTTCTCTTGTATGTGGGGAGAGGGTTACCTGTGTGGGTACTGTTAGGTAAATGAGAACATAGCCTGGTCTTCTTGGTACTGGATAAATTGTATTGCACGGGAAGGTACATCTGAAACAAATACCATGAGGTTATGTGGATAACCTCATGGCTCACCCAGCCATTATCAAGTCATTATCAATCTGGCTTGATAATAGCTGGGTGAGCCAGCCGAAACGTCACTCGTTGGAGTGAATAAAGACACCACTTTCTTAACCTATCTGGAGTGCCACTATTTCTACTTCTTGTATCCAGTTTGGATCTCTGACCCAGATCAACAATGGAAGGCACCCGTACATACCTACACCCTACAATGCTTTCCTCTTTTGCGTATATATATATATATATATATATATATATGTGTGTGTGTGTGTGTGTGTGTGTGTGTGGCTGTGAGATACAAGCACACTGTGTTTATTAGGGATCCCATGTAATTACCTGCTGCAGGGATGGACCAAGTATAGGGAAGATGCCTGTGGATAGGTCCTGTGATGTGCCCCAGCAGTTGCGCTGTGGTCCGTGGAGTAGGTCCCTATATTCATGACAGACCTTTTAAGTGCATATGCTCAGGTTTCCAAGGGGCACATCCAATATATCTATCAGGTAGCATTTCATAAGCAGAAGTATACAGTCAGTCTACTAATAAATAGCAAGGGGACAACTCACAAAGTGCGTGTGTTAAGGTCTCCAGGAGGCGCAGCCTATATAGCTATCCGGTGACAACATTAGGCATAAGTATAAGGTAATTCTATTGATGAATAGCAAGGGGACAACTCACCAGGTTCGGTAGTATTGTGAAGCTCCCGTCAGCGTCTTCTCTGTAACGCTCAGTAACCTGCGTCTTAAGACGTAAGGCACCCGGAAGTATATCACACTCAGGGTAGGGATGCGTTCCAGTGTGTAGCACAGTGTCCATGGAAGCTTTTGCTCTCCAGTGTGAAACGGAAAAGCTGCACATGCGCAGTGCGGTGTTATAGCTGCAAGCGTGTGATATGTACTCGCAGCGTTCCCCAGAGTAGTGGTCGCTGCCTAGCCTGCAATTGATAGGGGGTGGCATATTTTAATAACTGAGATTAATGACAGGGTATGGATTGCTGTCTAAGTAGGAAATGTGGTTACAAATAATGGTATGGGCTGAACCAGGGGAGTTGGAGGGAGAGGTAGGGGAGGATTTTTAGGTCTTTGGGTTGATTTTCCACCCTGTATATGTACAATAGTTTACTGTTATATTCATATTATACACCTTGTATGTAGAGTTTGATCTACCACATTTTGTACATTCGTTTTGTGTGTTCATAATAAATTATCACTTGGCAAATATGTTGTTTCTTGAATTCTAACTGAATGTCAGAACACTAAATGGGTCAGGAAATATAGAACACTGTTCACCCTGGACTTAGAACAAGGAACTCACTAGACACCCCACTCCAAACATGGGGGGACATCAATACCAAAGCCAAATAGGCTCCTAGCCCACTTGGAGGAAACAAAAATCCTAAAAACAAGCCCACATGGGTAAAGGCACAAGACTCATTCACTCCTAGATAGACAGATTAGGCCAAGGTTTATAACAGGATTCTATCCTCACACTTGCAGGATCAAAAAAAGTCAAGACAGGACTGTGAAAACACACAATGTGAATAGAGACTAAGGCAACACAAAGCAAATGCAGAGCGAACATTCAAAAATACTAAAACCTGACAAATATACTAAAACAAAGCAGGCTAAAATCTATATATCAAAAGGACAGATAACCATGGTTAAAACTCAGGATATGTGCTCAGACAAACATAACTAAGGTGCATAATAAATAAGACATAGTCAAAGTACAGGTCTAATTACCATCCACAAGCTCCAGCAGAGCCAGGGTCTAAATAACCCCACCCGCGATCTTATAGGCTGGAAACATGAACTCTTCCCTAACCAGGGAGAATTAACACAGAAACTGTTCAGACACAAACCTAATGCCGGACCCAAAGCAGAAAAATGCAAAAACACAGAAACGGACATTACTCAAATCAATTCTACCATCTCTAGATTACACAAAAGGGTATGAATGTATTATTGCTTTTTGCCAGCTGATCGGCGTACAATTGCTACAAATATTTGCACAGTTTAAAATTCTCGACAATTTGCAACATTTACCAAATTTTACACTAGTAGAGCCTCTTTTGAAATGGGACTAAGGGTGCATTTACACCATGATTCGCTTATAGGGTAACCAGAATGATAGTGACTCATTTTTGCCCCATATCTGGTTTTGTGACTGGACTCAAAACCATAGTATACCGGTTTTCACATGACCTAGCAGGATCTGGTGACCGTATTAACTGTGATTTTAGCACAAATTTTTAGCACAAAATTATTTTAGCACAATTTTTGACCCAGGCTTACTCCAGTCCTGGCCACACTTATAAAGGTATTTCAACACAATTTATGGTAAATAGCAAATCAGCTTGTTAGTATCCATCATTGTATTGTGCTAAATTTATCACACACCTAGTTGTTACGTTAGACACATGATACACTGCACTTAAGAGAAGAGGCATGTCCAAGGCAAGCACTGAGCCTGCCTTCACTTATATGGCTGACATGACATATAGGTGAAGTTCAGAAGTACAGTAGGTGTTTATAAATTTGACTTATAGTTTTGTAAAGGGACTCCAGAGAATGGAAACTGTTTACATAAAGTATGTAAACATAAAATGTCATTCAATCATAGTGTTACCACTGCAGAGACCAGCACAATCTTGGTGTCAGCATTATAACCCTATAGATGCCATGGTTAGTTCAGTGGGGTCCGGATGGTTGCCATGGCAACAGAAAGCATGTATCAAAAGGTAAAGTGTCGTAAAAATGGTACCATTAAAAAGCACAGCTCATCCTGTCAAAAAAAAAGCCTTCACAACATAAAAAAGGTATGGCTGTTAGAACATAGCAACACACACACACAAAAAAAAAAAAAGGAAAAGGGAAAAGAACATAAAAAAGCTAGATAACTTGGGTATAACCATAATTTTTTACATTTTTAACATTTATACTGCATAGTGCTCTCCAAAAAAAATCATTAAAAAAAAGTCCAGAAATTATCCAATTTTTTTTACAATATTTTGGAGTTTTTTTTTTACCTAACTCAGTGTTTCACGACCGGTGTGCCTCCAGCTGTTGCAAACTACAACTCCCAGCAGTCACCTTACACCATGCACCGTACATGCTGGGAGTTGTAGTTTTGCAACAGCTGGAGGCACACTGGTTTTGAAACACTGAGTAAGGTCACAAACTCAGTGATACATAACCAGTGTGCCTACAGCTGTTGCAAAACTAAAACTCTCAGCATGTACAGTCTGTCAGCGCATGCTGGGAGTTGTAGTTTTGCAACAGCTGGATGTCCCCCCCAATGTGAATGTACAGGGTACACTCACATGGGCGGAGGCTTACACTAAGTATCGGGCTGCAAGTTTGAGCTGCAGCAAATTTTCTGCAACAGCTCAAACTGCCAGCGAGAAACTACTGTGAACCCTAAAAACACTACACTACACTACGACAAAAAATAAAATGAAAAGTAAAAAACACTACATATACACATACCCCTACACAGCCCCCTCCCCTCCCCAATAAAAATGAAAAACGTCTGGTACGCCACGGTTTCCAAAACGGAGCCTCCAGCTGTTGCAAAACAACAACTCCCAGTATTGTCGGACAGCCGTTGACTGTCCAGGCATGCTGGGAGTTTTACAACAGCTGGAGGCAACCTGTTTGGGAATCACTGGCGTAGAATACCCCTATGTCCACCCCTATGCAATCCCTAATTTAGGCCTCAAATGCGCATGGCGCTCTCACTTTGGAGCCCTGTCGTATTTCAAGGCAACAGTTAAGGGTCACATATGGGGTATCGCCGTACTCGGGAGAAATTGTGTTACAAATTTTGGGGGGTATTTTCTGCTTTTACCCTTTTTAAAAATGTAAAGTTTTTGGGAAAGAAGCATTTTAGGTAAATTATTATTTTTTTTTACATATGCAATAGTCGTGAAACGCCTGTGGGGTATTAAGGTTCACTTAACCCCTTGTTACATTCCCCGAGGGCTCTAGTTTCCAAAATGGTATGCCATGTGTTTTTTTTTGCTGTCCTGGCACCATAGGGGCTTCCTAAATGCGGCATGCCCCCAGAGCAAAATTTGCTTTCAAAAAGCCAAATGTGACTCCTTCTCTTCTGAGACCTGTAGTGCGCCAACAGAACACTTTTCACCCCTATATGGGGTGTTTTCTGAATCGGGAGAAATTGGGCTTCAAATTTTGGGGGATATTTTCTGCTATTACCCTTTTTAAAAATGTAAAACTTTAGGGAAACCAAGCATTTTAGGTAAAAATTTTTTTTTTTTTACATATGCAAAAGTCGTGAATCACCTGTGGGGTATTAAGGTTCACATTACCCCTTGTTACATTCCCTGAGGGGTCTAGTTTCCAAAATGGTATGCCATGTGTTTTTTTTTTTGCTGTTCTGGCACCATAGGGGCTTCCTAAAGGTAACATGCCCCCCCAAAAAACCATTTGACGCTCCTTCCCTTCTGAGCCCTCTACTGCGCCCGCCGAACAATTAACATAGACATATGAGGTATGTGCTTACTCGAGAGAAATTGGGTTTTAAATACAAGTAAAAATTTTCTCCTTTTTACCCCTTGCAAAAATTCAAAAATTGGGTCTACAAGAACATGCGAGTGTAAAAAAGGAAGATTGTGAATTTTCTCCTTCACTTTGCTGCTATTCCTGTGAAACCCGTAAAGGGTTAAAACGCTTACTGAATGTCGTTTTGAATACTTTGGGGGTGCAGTTTTTATAATGGGGTCATTTATGGGGTATTTCTAATATGAAGACCCTTCAAATCCACTTCAAACCTGAACTGGTCCCTGAAAAAAAGCGAGTTTCAAAATGTTGTGAAAAATTGGAAAATTGCTGCGGAACTTTGAAGCCCTCTGGTGTCTTCCAAAAGTAAAAACTCATCAATTTTATGATGCAAACATAAAGTAGACATATTGTATATGTGAATTAAAAAAATTTTTGGGGAATATCCATTTTCCTTACAAGCAGAGAGCTTCAAAGTTAGAAAAATGCTAAATTTTCAAATTTTTCATAAAATTTTGGGATTTTTCACCAAGAAAGGATGCAAGTTACCAAAAATTTTACCACTAGGTTAAAGTAGAATATGTCATGAAAAAACAATCTTGGAATCAGAATGATAACTAAAAGCATTCCAGAGTTATTAATGTTTAAAGTGTCAGTGGTCAGATGTGCAAAAAATGGCCGAGTCCTTAAGGTGAAAAAGGGCTCAGTCCTTAAGGGGTTAAACACCTTGTCAACATGTTTTCTACAGGGAACAACAAAAATACTAAGAATGTCATACAAGTAAAACTGAAGTACTGCGTGTCTAAGGCTCCTTTCACACTATGTGTTGCTCCATTTTAAAGATTCGTTATAATGTCCCATTAAGAAAACCCTTAAAAATGGCCATTAAATGGCCGTTACATGATCCCATTCAAGTCTATGGGATTTTTTCATGTGCGTTATCACCCGTTATAGCCCGTTATGACGCTATTTGTTACGGGAGAAAAAACATTACTTGTACTTATTTTTCTCCCGTCACAAATGACATACTTTATTCATAATGGGCTATAACGGGTGAAGACGAATAATCAAAAATCCCATAGACTTGAATGGGATTTTATAACGGCCGTTAAATGGTCGTGTTTAAGGGTTTTCTTAACGGGACATTGAAACGGGTCTTTAAACGGAGCAACATATAGTGTGAAAGGAGCCTTAATTATAAAACCTTTAGAATATCGAAGAGGCAAAATGTTCACATTATAAATATATTTCACACACAGTTTAAATTTAATAGGCAATTAAACGTTTTTAAATTTTTTTTTTAAATGTACGATAACAATGACGAACAAAGTATCATGTATATAGTAAAAAAGTTCAACGTATTCTAAAATATAGTGCACTATGTGCAGTACTTTATAATAGGTCCTCTTGTTTACCCTTTAATATCCAATTCACACAGAATTATCTTCAGCTTTAAAGGGGTAATCCGCCCCTAGACATCTTATCCCCTATCCAAAGGATAGGGGGTAAGATGTCAGACTGCCGCGGTCCCGCTACTGGGGACCCCCGGGATATCTGCTGCGGCACCGTGCTAACATTACTGCAATGATGGGCGATGCAGGGGACAGAGCAGCATGACGTCATGGCTCTGCCCCTCGTGAAATCACGGCCCGCCCCCTTAATGCAAGGCTATGGCAGGGGCGTGACAACGCCCCCTCCCATAGACTCCTATTGAGGAAGCGGGCCGTGACATCACGAGGGGCAGAGCCATGACGTAAGGATGCTCCGGCCCCTGTATTGCCCGTCATTACGTGCAGAGCGAACTCGCTCTGTGCAGTAATGACAGCGGGGTGCTGCAGCAGCGATCCCGGGGGTCACCAGCAGCGGGACCGCGGCGCTCTGACATCTTATCCCCTATCCTTTGGATAGGGGATAAGATGTTTAGGGGCGGAGTACCCCTTTAAAGTAAAGATTTGTGTATTTTAATTTCAATTCCTAGATCATAAATTTTTTTCTGCTATATCCTATGTATCTATGTTGGTGCTAAAAGTCTATTTATGTTCCTGACATTTGCATTGACATCAGTGGAATAAATGTAGCAATTACATAAGATTTTTGTCTAATGATAATTCTTCATGGATAAGAGCCAACAGATTCACAATGTAATGGCTGCTTGATGAATAAAAATAATCTAACTCTTATTTAATGGAGTGCAGAACTCCTAGGGAATAACATTGTTCAGTTTCCTATAGTTCCACTGGTCCCCGAGGAAACATTAATCTGCTCACAATTTGATTTCACTATTTTAGAATCTGTTCTCAGAAAGCCTAAAAGAGAAAATGAAAAATAATAAATAAACAGCTGCATCTGTAGCCTTGGTAAAGTGCACTTGATCTTATAAAGTAGCTGTCAAGTCTGTTTGTTTTCCTTTCTTTGCTCTCAGCTGCTCATTCACTATTTTTTTAGGTTAACCTTAGAATGGACTCTTTAAAAGACACATAAAAGAGGCTCAAAGCAATATCCGTCTGATTCAGAAATACTTCCAAAATAATACAAAGCTATTAGCTTTCAGTCCAGTGATTACCATTTTAACGCCATGTCTGATGAAGGGAGTGAAGTGGTCACAAAAAGCTCACTATTTGTCATCATCTTTTCATTTAGCCATTAAAAAGGTATCAGCTCTTAGGGACTTTTATTTTTACAACGTTCAGAAAGATTGCTTATAAGCAATGTATAATATGCGTTTAAGAAGATGTTTACAGTTGACAGTTTTGACCTTGTTTTACCACACATTACACTTGAATACTGAGTATACATGAAACCTCATAAACACTAATGCAAAAAACACAAAGCATTGCGTTTATAAACTAATACGATGACTTCCTTTATTTTACACCTTGCACTAGTAACATCAGACTCATTTGAAACATCCGAAGACATGATCCTAGAAATCAACTTTTCGTCTATATAGAATCCGTAAACTTTTAAGCCTATCTTAATCTGGTTTATATTACTGCACACACAGGACATATAACAACAAGGACATTTGCATAGTTTGTGAATTATACAAATAAAAAAGACCCTAGTGGTGAGTGATTGGTTCAGAGAACAACTTGTAAAGGGATTTGTTTTGAGATGGACCATTGGGGTTCATTATTGTTTCAGCCCAGCTCACCGGAGAGTCCTCTGCTTCTCTAGTAGGCCAGTTAGACCTTATGCAATAGAAAAATGTGACAAACAATGGACGTGTATCAGCTAAAGTATTACATTTAATTGCCCGCTCCAAAAGGCATTGTCTAAGTAGTGCACTGGTTTTCACCCTTTAGCCCTTTCTCCAGATTGCTACTTCTGGGTGTTGCCCTGGTGTAGCATGGCCCAGAAGGCCAGGACATGTCAGTACAAGGCGCCAGTACAGGTAGAGAACAGTCCCGGTACTGGGGGTGTCGTCCACTTTGTGCCGTGGTGGACACACTTCATTTTTTGGCCGGGGTGCCAAAAAGGAGATTTCATGAGGGGGGGGGAGGGGGTTTCTGCCACTTATCCCTTGATCAGACCCTTTTCCCTGTGGTAGCAGTGTGGAGAAATTGAATACTTATTGCTAAGTTTCCCTACAAATAAAAGAAGAAACTACACTCATAGTCTACACTTGAAATCTGATTATAGTCTTAGTATGAATCCAATGCAGAGAGCTTATTTAGTGAGAAATGATCTCTAACTCAGAATTCTTTAGTAAGGCATTCCAAAATGTGTTTTTTTTAATTTATTTTTTTAAACAGACTACCTACGAAAAATCAGCAAGTTGGCTTCAGGGTTAACAAATCGCATTCATATTTATGCTAATAACACACAAAAAGGCTTTTAGTTTCATATCCCACTGCGTATTACTCTCCTAATATAATTTTATGCCTGTGAAGAAGTGGGGTATTAGATTATTTTTTAATGATGATGAAGATGATAAGTACTGTGCTGTCTCTTCACCAAATTTGGGAGAAATGATTTATTGGACCACACATACAGTGGATTGCTATCCTATCTAATAGCTATTTGAATCATACTAGTTTATGTCAACATTTTGCATTCTCTGGAGTCCCTTTACACAACTATAAGACAAATTTATAAACACCTAATATACTTTTGAACTTCAGCTATATTTCGTGTACATGTCTGATTGTACAGATTTTCTTTGTAATAATAGTTCAGTTCCTCTTGATAAAGAAATTACAAGCATGAAACTATTTTATTAGACATCTTCTTCTGAAAATGGATTTGAAATGACTAGTTTTATTTCAGATAATACGAATCGCTAAGGTGAATTTCCATCTTTAAACATCATGTCGTTTTTATCCTTAATATATCCATAATGGTCTTCTAGCTCTACTAAGAAGCTAAATTGACAATGCTATAGGCAAAGGATTTCAGACTTAGATATTAAGGCTATTATTGTACTGTATGTGACCTGTGCAGAGGTTTTGGATTATTTTAAAATATAAATAGCTAAATAGAAAATTAGAAACAAACATCACCTACATTTCTCACACAATATTAACTTGGTAAGAACCAAGGGCGTATCTGTACGCCCTTGGCATTTTTGGTTACCGCCGCTCGCCGGGCGGTGATCGGAATGGAATGACTGCTGATATCTATCAGCAGCCATCTCGGAGAGTCCTGAGACCCCCCCCCCCCCAATTCTGACCGGCGAATCACGTTTTTTCCGGGCTAATCGGGTGATCGGTGCTGTCAGCAATTACCCTGAAGGATAGGAGTGAAATAGCAGGGGTGCCACCTCCTCCAATCCCCTGCCATTGGTATTCAGGATTGAACAACCAATGGCAGATGGGGGCAGGGGTGATAAAGTTCATTATCCCCGCTCTGCCCTTCCATGAAAGCACAGGCAGAGCGAGGGAATGCTAAGAGAAGCAGGGCTACTTACCCTCAGTCGCGCAATCCTCCTGGCAGCAGAGGTGTGATCCTATGGGCGGCGATCAGGTCAGTGTTTGCCTAGCAACAGCTGAAGGGCCACAGTTTGGAGACCACTGTGCAGAGGTCTCTAAAATGTGACCCTACAGATCTTGCAAAACCAGAACTCCCAGCATGCCTAGACAGCCGTTTGCTGTCTGGGCATGCTGGGATTTGTTGTATTGCAAGATAATGAGAGCCACAGTTTGGAAATCACTGTGCAGTGATCTCTAAACTGTGGCCCTCCAGAGCTTGCAAAACTTCTGTTCTGGCACCATGGGGGCTTCCTAAGTGTCACATGCCCCCCAAAAACCATTTCAGTAAAATTTGCTCTCCAAAATCCTATTGTCGCTCATTCCCTTCTGGGCACAGTAGTGCGCTCGAAGAGCACTTTACATCCACATATGAGGTATTTCCTTACGTGAGAGAAATTAGGTTACACATTTTGGTGGCTTTTTCTCCTTTTACCCCTTGTAAAAATGAAAAAAAAAATGGGTCTACAAGAACATGTTAGTGTAATAAATGAAGATTTTGAATTTTCTCCTCCACTTTGCTGCTATTCCTGTGAAACACCTTAAGGGTTAACATACTTTTTTGAATGCCATTTTGAATACTTTGAGGGGTGTAGTTTTCATAATGGGGTCCATTATGGGGCATTTCTAAAAAAAAAAAACTCAAATTCACTTCAAAACTGAACTGGTCCCTGAAAAATTCAGATTTAGAAATTTTCGTGAAATATTGGAAAATTGCTGCTGAACTTTGAAGCCCTCTGATGTCTTCCAAAAGTAAAAACATGTCAACTTTATGATGCAAATATAAAGTAGGCATATTGTATATGTGAATCAATATTCAATTTATTTGGCATGTCCATTTTCCTCACAAGCAGAGAGCTTCTAAGTTAGAAAAATGCAAAATTTTTCACGAAGAAATTATTCAATTGTCGATGAAAATTTCCCACTAACATAAAGTAGCATATGTCAGGAAAAAACAATCTCGGAATCATATTCATAGATAAAAGCATCCCAGAGTTATGAATGCTTAAAGTGACAGTAGTCCTTAAGGTCAAAATGGGTTTGGTCCTTAAAGGGGTACTCCTGTGGAAAACTTTTTTTTTTTTTAATCAACTAGTGCCAGAAAGTTAAACAGATTTGTAAATTACTTATTTTAAAAAATCTTAATCTTTCCAGGATTTTTAGGGTCTCTATACTACAGAGGAAATGGTTTTCTTTTTGGATCACAGTGCTCTCTTCTGACATCATGACCACAGTGCTCTCTGCTGACATCTTTGTCCATTTTAGGAACTGTCCAGAGCAGCATATGTTTGCTATGGGAATTTTCTCCTACTCTGGACAGTTCTTAAAATGGACAGAGATGTCAGCATAGAGCACTGTGGTCATGATGTCAGCAGAGAGCTCTGTGTGCCAAAAAGAAAACCATTTCCTCTGTAGTATTGAGTACTGAAAGGATGAAGACTTTTTATAGAAGTAATTTACAAATCTGTTTAACTTTCTGGCACCAGTAGATAAAAAAAAAAAGTTTTCCACATGAGTACCCCTTTAAGGACCAAGCAAATCTGTTTAACTTTCTGGCACCAGTTGATAAAAAAAATAATAAAAATGTTTTCCACGGGAGAACCCCTTTAAGGGGTTAACATAAAAGCTTGAATTAAACAATAGGCCATTTTCTCATGACACGTTCCTTTAAGTCAGATTCATAAACTTGCTGCAGCTCCTCCTGTTAGTACGAAGTGAGCTACAAACACTAATATGGTTAATCTTACTAAGACAATTAAAGGGGTACTCCCCAGAAAACATTTTTTTTAATCAACTGGTGCTAGAAAGTTAAATAGATTTGTAAATCACTTCTATTTAAAAATCTTAAACCTTTCAGTACTTATCAGCTGCTGTATTATCCACAGGAAGTTTTTCTCATTTTTAAATTTCCTTTCTGTCTGACCACAGTGCTCTCTGCTGACACCTCTGTCCAGAGCAGGCGAGGTTTGTTATGGGCATTTTGCTTCTACTCCGGACAGTTCCTAAAATGGACAGAGGTGTCAGCAGAGAGCGCTAAGATCAGACAGAATGGAAATTTAAAAAGAAAAGAGCTTGCTGTGGAGTGTATAACAGCTGATAAGTACTGGAAGAATTAAGATTTTTAAATTGAAGTAATTTACAAATCTGTTTAACTTTCTGGCACCAGTTGATTTAGAAAAAAAATGTTCCCCTTTAATCTCCCTAACTTTTACAGTTGATACTCAAACAGTCTTACAATCTTATTAGAGATATTTAGGCTGTCTTATAGTAAGATTCTCTTAGTTGCCCATAGCAACCAATCACAACTCATATTTCATGTCTCACATTTACATGGTAAAATGAAAGCTGAGCTGTAATTGGTTGCTATGGGCAACAAAGAGAATCTACCCCTATGTCTTTATATAAACTATTGGCTGATTTCAGAGATGCAGAAAGAAATAACAAGTAATTGTATGTTCACACATTGGTTTTTGAAGTGTTTTTAGTTTGAAGAAATGACAGTAAATATGTTACTGTTATTGTAATGGAAAAATGTAATGACACTTTTCGTATGAAATCTAGAGAGAGGGAGGAAGGCGCCTCATGTGCGGGATCAGTAGATCTTGTAGGTGGGGGTAGGGGACGGTAATTCCCAAGCCGCTTACCAAAGTTGGTTGTGCGCCCACACACAACAAGGTAAAGAGCAGAAGAGATATAGAAGAAGGTCCACTGCAGCCCTCCTGGGTAAGAGTAAAATCAAAACCGAATGACCAGGGAGTCAGGAGTTTGTCTGGCGCAGAGAGGAACCATCAGGCAGCCAAGTAAAATCAATGGATTTATTAGATGCAACGCGTTTCGCTGCGCATGCGCAGCTTCATCAGGCATTCATAATGCCTGATGAAGCTGCGCATGCGCAGCGAAACGCGTTGCATCTAATAAATCCATTGATTTTACTTGGCTGCCTGATGGTTCCTCTCTGCGCCAGACAAACTCCTGACTCCCTGGTCATTCGGTTTTGATTTTACTTTTCGTATGAAGGAAAAAGTCCAATAATTGAGACTTGAAATGGTAACACCCAACTATACAGAGCAAATCGCAGGAAATTGAACAAAAAATACAGAAAGGAGGCCATGCCTACTGGTTACTGATACAAGTAACTTGGTACCCAATTGAAACTCACACAAACAAAGGGAGAGCATACAGAATCTAAAAGGATGTTGCCATTGTCCAACTTTGAACCGAGGATCTTAATGCTGCAAGGCAACAATGCTAACTACTTTGCTAATATGGTACTAATGTGTGTGAGGAAGAGTCTGTGAGTCTTGAAAAGCATAAACATTGTTCAGCATGTTGCCTGTTTTACATGGATCTTTAAATGTCAAGCTTTAAATGGGAACTCCGGTGGAAGTAAGTAGAAAACAAATGTTTTCAAATCATCTGGTGCCTGAAAGTTAAACAGATTTGTAAATTATTTCGATTAAAAAAATCTTAATCCTTCCAGTACTTATTAGCTGCTGTATAAAACAGAGACATTTTTTTATTTATTTTCTGTCTGACAACAGTGCTCTCTGTTGACACCTCTGTCCATGTCAGGAACTGTCCAGATTAGAATCTTATCCCCATAGAAAACCTTCCCTGCTCAGGACAGTTCCTGACATGGACAGAGGTGTCAGCAGAGAGCACTGTTGCCAGGCTGGAAAGAACTTCACAAATTTCTCCGTAGCATACAGCAGCTGATAAGTACTAGAAGGGTTAAGCTATTTGAAAACATTTTTTTCACCAGAGTTCCCCTTTAACTCCTGTGGCTTTGGTCCCTTTCAGATGGAGTTTAGGGTTGGCATGTGGCTTGTAATTGTCTATGCTTTCAATTTGTTTCTATACACCAATTTTCATGGTGAAAAATCTTTTTGAAAAGACTAACTTATGTTTTCTTAGGGTCTATTCACACATAAAGTATTGTGAAGGATTTCAAGTGGTGTTCAGTCATTTAGTTTACATTGAAATCTGCAGCAGAAAATCCTGCGCATCAAATCTGCGTACGTGTGAGCGTACCCTTACAGTAACTCTTATAATAGTGGTACAATACCTCTTTAAACATGTATATTGTGCTTGTGTGATTATTCTAACTTTCATAGTATACCTTACATAAGTTGTTATATACACTTCTTGATGTTAAGAAGGTTTGTTGTTGTAAGTCACAAGAAGAGAACAGACTGTATATGATGTATTTACTTACATTTAAAGTGTGTTATGATGATTTATAATGTAGTAAATAAAAAAAAGAATTAACCTGGAACCAGACTGAAAGGAAGTTATTGACTTTAATGACAGCCATTGCCATACTATTGTTATGTAGTTGATGATGCTAATCTAATTATCAATACAAGAACTTATTAGGTGGTTAATCTTTCCTAGGAAGACATGATGACTTCCTGGAGCTATAATATCTCTGACATTTTTCTGTATTTTTTTTAAATAATTTATTTATTATACTTTTCTAAGTATAGCCTTTTATAAGTTATTAAAATTAAATACACATAAGAAAAACATACTGTACATGCAGATGTGTCCCCACTGATAGTTATTAAAGTTCAGAGCCCATCTGTTCAACTCTTAAGGTCCTTGATGTTAACCAATTACATAATTAAAATAACTAATATACTCTTTCCAGAAAAAAGAATTAACCTTAAAACACGACAACACATGGGAGAATACTATGACCTGTCCGTAAAAGGAAATGCAGTGAGTTGCCAGTGTCAACAATAACTGGATCTATCAAATCTCTTGTTTCAGCTAATATAATAAAGAACTGTAGTCCAAATCAAACAAGTCCTCAAGGGATGTTTGAAGTTCACAAATAGGGAGGATGTTTTTTGAGAGGCAATGATGGGTTGTGGAATCCAAATATTCAGCTATAGAAAGATTTGAGATGAATTCAATTATAAATTATTCTCTATAGACTAAATATGCAACAAATAAACAAATGTGGCATTTTCCAATAAAATGGTTAGAGATGAGCACATTTTTTGAAAAATTCGATTCAGCCGATTCGCCAAATATTCTGAAAAAAATTGGTTCGATACGAATTTATTTGCGACGAATTGCTATTAATGCAGTCTATTTCTGGCCTACAGAGAGCCTCAATGGGGGTGTAGAACACTTTACCTTGCTGTAACACTCATAGGGTGTGTGCTGGGTTAGTGAAATAATACCATTATTCAGTATGACATGCAGATATGAGGCGTTGCTATTAGAATCACTGTCGCGGAGCGGCACAATGACAGAGCCTGGAGGTTGCATCAGTACGAGGAGACCATATAGTGGCTGAATAACACAGCATGGAGGTGGCGGCAACATGAGGAGAACATATAGTGGCTGAATGACATGTTTTGGAGTTGGCGGCAGCATGAGGAGACCACATAGTGGCTGAATGACACAACCTGAAGCTTGCGGCAGCATGAGGAGAACATATAGTGGCTGAATGACACAACCTGAAGCTTGCGGCAGCATGAGGAGAACATATAGTGGCTGAATGACACAGCCTGGAGGTGGTGGAAGCAAGAGGAGACCGTATAGTGGCTGAATGAGACAGCGTAGAGGTGGCAGCAGCATGAGGAGACCATATAGAGGCTGATTGACACAGCCTGTAGTTGGCGGCAGCATATAGTGGCTGAATGACACAGCTTGGAGTTGGCGGCAGCATATAGTGGCTGAATGACACAGCCTGGAGTTGGCAGCAGCATAAAGTGGATGAATGACACAGCCTGGAGTTTGGGGCAGCATGAGGAGAACATATAGTGGCTGAATGACACAACCTGAAGTTTGCGGCAGCATGAGGAGAACATATAGTGGCTGAATGACACAGCCTGGAGGTGGTGGCAGCATGAGGAGACCATATAGTGGCTGAATGACACAGCCTGAAATTTGGGGCAGCATGAAGAGACCATATAGTGGCTGAATGACACAGCCTGGAGTTGGCGGCAGCATATAGTGGCTGAATGACAAAGTCTGAAGTTGGCGGCAGCATATAATGGCTTAATGACACAGCCTGGAGTTGTTGGCAGCATGAGAAGAACATATAGTGGCCAAATGACACAGGCTTGAGTAGGAAGCAGCATGAGGAGAACATAAGGATGCAGAATGAGACAGCCTGAAGGTGGCATCAGCATGAGGAGAACATATGGCGGCAGAATGAGACAGCCTGGAGGTGGCAGCAGCATCAGGAGTCCTGAAAGTGACCCGGTGACAGAGTTGTGCGGTGGGTGGAAATACCAGTACCCAGTGATGAAAGTGGGGAAAAAGGGAGAACTTGGCATGAGATGTGTGGCATCAGGTGGGTGGCAGGATAAGAAAAGTAGCTGAGGCAGAAAGGCAGAAGAAAATGGTCTCTTTTGTAAAAGTGTTAGTGTGCATGAGTATTGAGGATAGACATTACGTAAAACTAAACTTTTAATAATGTGCTTAGGATAAAATATAATATATGGACCCCAAATTATTTTTTAATCAAACAAACGGAAAGGTTTGCAAAAAACATGATGTGCCACCTACACCACCAATTATTGATGTGATGCAAAGACCTCTAAAAGGTGGAAGGGAACAATGTATGGTCCATTGTAACCAGTAGGGGTAAAAACTTCCCCTGTAAATCCCTACTCTTGCATTATTAATCCCCTTCTTGGCAAGTGTTACTCACCCTAAAAAAAGCAACCCCACACAGGAACCTCTACCTATTGCCACCTACAAACACTGCCATTTCATAGGGTTTTTGGTGGAATAGGGATTGGTTCCTGTGTGAGACCGCCCTTTTTAAGATGAGTAACACTTTCCTCGAAAAGGTGGAAGGGAACAATGTATTGTCCATTGTTGCAGGTGGGGGTAAAAACTTCCCCTGTAAGGCCCTGCTCTTGCCCTATTAATTCTGTTCTTGGCAATTGTTTCTCACCCTAAAAAGGGCGACACCACACAGGAAACTCTCCCTATTTCCACCTAAAACCTTGGGAAATGGCAGTGTTTGTAGGGGGAAGTAGGGAGAGGTTCCTGTGTGGGGCCGTCCTTTTTTGGGCGAGTAACACTTGCCAAGAAGGGAACTAATAAGGCGAGAGTAGGGCCTTACAGAGGAAGTTTTTACCCAAACCAGTTACAATGGCCCATACGTTGTTCCCTTCCACCTTTTAGAGGTCTTTGCTAGTGTTGAGCGGCATAGGCCATATTCGAATTCGCGAATATTCGCGAATATATGGACGAATATTCGTCATATATTCGCGAATATTCGCATATTCGTTATATTTTCGTTTTATTTTCGCATATGCGAAATTTCGCGTATGCGAAAATTATCATATGTGAAAATTAACATATAGGAAATTCGCATACTCGAAAATTCGCATATGTGAAAATTAGCATACACTAATTTTCGCATATGCGAATTTTCGCACGCCAGTCTCACACAGTAGTATTAGAGCCTTCTTTACACCACACAAGCTGGAAGCAGAGAGGGGTGATCACTGTGATGTGTACTGTGAAGAAAAAAAAAAAAAAAAAAATGAAAATTCGTAATTACGAATATATAGCGCTATATTCGCGAAATTCGCGAATTCGCGAATATGCGATATTCGCGAATAATATTCGAATTGCGAATATTCGCGAGCAACACTAGTCTTTGCATCACATTAATACTTGGCGGTGTAGGAAGCACATGGTGTTTTTTGCACACCTTTCCTTTTGCTTGATTAAAAAAAAATTTGGGTACATATATTTTATCCTTAGAAAAGTTAGGTTTTAGCTAATGCAAATCCTCAATACTTACTTGTGTTCTGATTCGGAGGAATGTCTGTAACTGGGGAGCAGCACCTTAAATATGTTTAGCTCTATCCATATTTGCGAAGTCTTGGTGTGGTTCCATGGTCAATCTACTCTGATGCATCAGGTACTGGTGGGTGGAAATTCTGGCTGATCCATGTCTGATTCATCTTCACAAATGTCAGTCTCTCCACATTTTTCGTGGACAGACGAGTTCTCCTTGGGGTGACTATGGCCTCCGCCACACTAAACAACTGCTCTGATGGCACACTACTGGCCGGGCAGGACAGCTTTTCCAGGGCAAACTCTGCTAGTTGCAGCCACAAATCAAGTTTGGCTGCCCAGAAGTCCAATGGATCTTCAAGGTGTGTTGGCATGGTCATGTCAAGGTATGCCCCCACCTGCTGGTTCAGGTCCTGGCGACTGACTAATAATGTGGCTTCCTCAAAGGGCCTGAGGAAACGTCAGGCGTCAAGTATGAGCTGCCACTGGTTGACATTAAAGTTACACAGGGGAGTCCCCCTATCCGCTTGGATCATCAAGAAATTGGTGATGGTTTTTCTCTGTTCGTATAGTCGGTCCAACATATGGAGGGTGGAATTCCAATGAGTGGAAACATTGCAAATAAGACTATGTTGGGGGATGCCGTTCTGATGCTGCAGCTCAAGGAGGGTGTGCTTTGCGGTGTACGAGTGGCTGAAGTGCATGCAAAGTTTCTCTGAAAGGTGCAGAGTTCACCACTTGAAAAGGGAGGGACTGCAGCACCAGCAACTTGGACAGGAGAACATTCAGCTTCTGCGGTGTTGGATGAGTGGGCGCATACTGTTGTATCTTTGACATGGCTTCAGCAATGGATTGCTGGCAGAAGTAGGAGGAGCAGGAGCATCTGGAGCGACAGCAGATAGGTATGACACACAGCTCCCTTCGGATGAGTTGGTGGAGCCTTGGCTGACTGAAAGAGGAAGCAGCCTGCCACTGGGTGATGCTGCATATGTTGATGCAGGGCCGTGGTGCCAACATTGGGACCCTGGCCATGCTTCACCTTCTGCCGACACATCTTACATGTGCCCAGGTTAACATCCTTGGGATGCTTGATGAAAAACTGCCACACCGCCGAGTAGCCGGTTTTCCCATCAACAGTCTGCACTGATTGACTGCTACTGCCACCAGGAACCCTTATTCCACTACCTCCCAGGAAATTAGGCTGCCGCGAAGCAGATGGTCTACCCTGGGCACGTTTGGCTCCAGACTTTCCACTTCTGCCACCATGCTGACTGCCAACCATGCTACCACCTTGCTGGCTCAGCTGCTGCCTTATGGGCAACCTGCAACCCTCTTCTCCTGATGAAGCCCCTTCTGCACCTGGCTCCCAAGTGCGATCAGCTTTATCATCATCGAGTTGTGTCTGCACGTCACTGATGTCCTCCTCAGGTCCCTCAACATTGTCTGCTTGAGGAGCCTGAACGCTCGCAACACCACCTCCCACGCAACTCTCCTCATCACTACTTGCCTGCCTAGCGGAGGAAGAGGAGGACGTCTCCTCCACTTCTTGGCTGGGCAGTAGCTGCTGAATGTCCTCTAGATCCTCCTCACTAAATAGTGGAGCTGAACCCACAGCATACAATACTTCTGTGGGGGAGGGAACAGCATAGGACAGAGGTAATGGGAGGACATGTACTGCTCTTGGGCTATGCCAACTGAGGGTTGTGCCTGAGTAACCCACCGACTGTTGACTGGGGGTGTCAGATGTCACTTGTGATGAAGTGGATGACCATATTAACCAATCGATGATGGCAGATGGGTTGCTGATTGAGACAAGACCGCTAGCTGATACTGGGAGCTCAAGCCTCTCGCTGCGACTCCTGCTGCCACTCGCCACTAGTCTGCTGCGACCTCTGTCTGATGAATTTAGGCCTCTGTCACTCCTCTGTGCATGTCCTGGCACTTCTCTGCCTGACATACTTAGTGCGTATACGCTCCACTACGCTCCAGAAGGGTGTGTACTTTTGACTGGCCTTTCACAATATCGAGGCCTTTAAGACTTTAACAGGAACAAAATAGTACACCACTTAGATATACGTATGTGGTATGCACTTATGAGGGGTATGCTTAAAAGATTATTTTTGTACAACACCAGCAGTACACAACAGTGCTGCAGCACACAGTCGCTGTGTACTACACCCAAAATTGAACTCTCTCTCTCAATCCTACTCCCTTCCCTATCAGTGCTTCTAGGCTGGATTTGGGCTTGAGGTGAATTTCTGCTGTGAAAAAGCTTTTCTGTGCAACACACTGCTCTCTGTCCCTCTCTGCAATAGAATGCTGATGTGACTGGAAAGTGAATCGCTGCTGTAAAAATGCTTTTCTGTGCAACACACACTGTTCTCTGTCCCTCTCTGCAATAGAACGCTGTAGACAGTGACTGGGAGGTGAATCACTGCTGGAAAAATGCTTTTCTGTGCAACACACAGCGCTGTCTATCCCTCTCTCTCTCTCTCTCTCTCTCTCTCCCTCCCTCTCTGCAATAAAAGGCTGAAGTGACTAGCTGCAAGATAACTGCCGATTATGTAGGGCTGTGACATCACAGGGGTGGCTTATTGCTGATAGGCTGCATGCGGCATGCGATTCAGGATCCCGCCTACCCCTCCCAGGATTCCTTGCCCCATGTCCTCACATGTTGATCCGCCATTTTAGATGCCCTGGAGCCTGGACCGCACAAAATGGAGTTTATTGAAGCAATTTGCGTGATCGAATTACGCCGATATTCACATTCGTTGCTGACCGAATATTTCTTGAAATTCGTAACAAATTCGGATTTGGCAGATTCGATTCGCTCATTCCTAAACATGGTCATTTCACTGAACTTTTGCATTGCTTTCTATACATAGACATTATATTTTAAAATTGGCAGTGGCATTTGTGTTGTTGTATTAATTTTATACAAAACTATGGTATAGGTAAAGAAAACTTGACCTACCCACTATTCACCTTAAGGCCACAAAGCTGCTGATTCTCTTACATTGGCATGATACAGATCCTGCTTCTGAGTCAGAGTGGGTGAACAAAGTTTAACAAATCACAAGATTAGAGTGCAAACATTGTTCATTCCATAATGTAACATCAGAATCTGTACTCATTTGTTCAACCTTCTATGCTTTCAGCATCAACACTGTGGTTCTTCCTGTTGAGCTTAGGTTACTTGGCAGTATTGATGGTGTTCATGGGTATGATGTCTCATACCCATGATCCCACTGCAGCCAGTCACTGGCATCAGTAGTCTCATCCTGAATGTGAACTATGTTAGCTGTTTATTGTTAGCTGTTTAGTATTTTACCTGGACTTTTTCTGACCCTGGCTCTGCATCGCTGCCTGTCCTGACCTGTTTTTCAGTTCTCGTACCTCATTGTGGAAATACCACCAGCAAATCACCAGGGCACATCAACTGAAGATTAGATTATACCTCTAAACATCTTCAGTCAAACATGTTTTGTAGTGAAATACTAAACATACCACTATTTTTATGAGAATTGATACCAAGGTGTGTGACACATTCTAATCATTTGCTTTTCTTCTATCACTGTAAAATATATACATATATATATATATATATATATATATATTTATATATATATAAATATATCTATTGTCTAATGTTTTAATATTACTGCTCAATTACTGGCCTTATCTGGATCCTTGGTACAGGGATATTAAAGGGGTTCTCCCTTGTTTATACTGTTTTTTGTTATTATGTTTGTGTTATGTGTGTATAAGTATGTGGTTTTTTATGTGTGTTGTGATTATGTATATATGTATTTTCTTACCCTTTGTGAAGATCCGGAAGCTGGCCCCTTTTTCTTGTAGTGGGTTGCTGTGCACCTCGGCCTCCGCCATGTTGTGTTCGGTAAGTGGGATGTCGTGGGGGGTGTTCTTGCTTCTAATTTTCCTATCTTCTGACGTCCGAGGCAAATCTTTTCTTCCTGTTTCTTCCGTGGCTCAGCGACGAATCTGCGGCCTCTTCCGGCGCATGCGCAGGTAGTTTTCTTTTTTTTTTAACCAATAAAGTTTTTTTTGTCTAATTGACAAACTGTCTGCGGATGCGCGAGTACGCAAGTGCTACGCTAACAGCGTAGCGTACATTAGGTCTACGCTAATAGCGTAGCTTCGCGCAAGCGCAGACAGTTTGTCAATTAGCCAAAAAAAAGAAGAGGCCGCAGATTCGTCGCTGAGCCACGGAAGAAACAGGAAGAAAAGATTCGCCTCGGACATCAGAAGATCCCACTTACCAAACACAACATGGCGGAGGCCGAGGTGCACAGCAACCCACTGGAAGAAAAAGGGGCCAGCTTCCGGATCTTCACAAAAGGTAAGAAAATACATATATACATAATCACAACACACATAAAAAACACATACTTATATACACATAACACACAAACATAATAAAAAAGAACAGCATAAGCAAGGGAGAACCCCTTTAATATTTCCCATAGGTACCTGCAGTATGTGGATACCAGGTTTCTGGAAGCACATATCTTTATCCAGAAAAAGCTGTGTAAGATATAGGAAATCCAAAAATTGGTAAATCACTAGGGAGACTTAGCTTGCTAGGAACTATGGTAAGTCCTATTGACTGGATTTCTATTGGATAAAAGGCAGGTTTGGTATTGGGGTCTTTCATCCTCTTCCTTGGCCGTTCCAGCTTTTCAGTCTAGCCCAGATCAGCACAGGTGCTGAAGACAGTTTGTCACTGGGCTTTAAAATTAGGTGAGAGTCAGTCTGAAAGTGCAAACCTGTACCACTGATCAAAGTTTGAATTTGGAGATTTGTAGCTTCAAAAAAGTGACTTTGTGACCTGTGTCAGTAACACATTTGTTGTCTACTTTGTTGGGTGGCTGGTAGTAAGTTAACTGTATAGAAAGCAAGGAGATCTGTATTGTAAGCATTCATTCATAGCTGGAGGTCTATTACATACTTATATGTTGATTCTAAAGTAATGTGACATTTTCACTAGAGATGAGCAAATCGAATCTGACAAAGTCGAATTTGTTTCGAATTTCATGAAAAATTTGATTCGGACCGAATCCGAAATTCTACTCGATTCTAAATAACTAATTTCTTAATTAGTGACATCCCTGTGATTGTCCTGTATAATGTATATATGCGAGTGGCTTTCTCCTAAGCTTGCATCTCTGCAATAGATAGGACAAATGCAGTGGGTGTCAGGAGTGACACTTGCTGTGTTCTGTCCTCAACTGCAGGTACTACTGCTCCTAACATGGAGCACACTCTGCTCCATGCTGGGAGCTGTAGTACCTGCACTAATAGACAGGACGCGAGTGTCTCTTCTGACGCCCGATGCGATTGTTCTGTATAATGTATAGATGCGGGCGGCCACTCTTCTCTGGTCCCACTGTAGTATGAGTATATGCCGCATATGTACAAATAGGGTGACTGGTTCTCAAGGTCTGAATTATGACTGTATATGGGAATGTGGCTCAGTAAATGGTGAGTAAATCAAATATAATGAAATAAAATTGGGAAGTACTGTAATTACCACTACAAATGGATGTATATTAAATGAGCAATAAACTATATATAAAAAAAATGTATAAAATAAAAATATCTAAGTGTGATTTGATTGTGTATAGGTGGTAGGAGATCAGAGGAAGGAGAGACAAAAGAGGAAAAACAAAAAAAAAATGGTGAATTAAAGCACTTGATTGAAGAGAGGAAGAAAGAGATACTGAATCAGAGACAAGTAGGTGATCCCCAAATGTGCACAAAAAATAGGATTAAATAATGCGTTATAACAATAAAATACACTTTATTTATGATAAAAATGAAACAAGTGCAAATCATGGAGAGCGCTGGGCCCTAGCGCTATAAATCTCCGAGATAGGAGTAGTCATATATGTTATAAATACAATAATGCAATCAATGGTTAAAAAACTAAATATCACACATGACTGTGGGTCACTATATGGATGCAACAATACCTTAAAAATAAAGTAATCTGTGCTTGTTCAATAATCATATATCAGTTACTAATGTTGCAACAATTATATCCGTGCGATGCTATCGCTGTAAGAAAATGTTAGTGGCAACAGTTCCCAATGTTGCAACAGTTGTATCCGTGCGATTATATCTTTGTAAAAAATATGTTAGTGGCACGTTTGCCACAAACGCCGGCTGTGCGAACCTGCAAAGGAATACTGAAAATGATGGTACTGCAGCCGTTGCAAGGCAGTCCCGGGTATAATCCAAAAGGTAGTTGAAGGTATATACCATGCATCTACGGCACGGCCCTGCAGAGCAAAGTGAAAGTAACGGCACTGCGGCCATTGCAAAACAGTCTCGGGTGTATAAAGTTACTATGTACCACTCACCCATACTCCTGTGTAGTCTTACTGTTGTCCGCTCCAGCTGCAGTCGGGGTCTCCGCTGGACTGTATTCCTGGCAGGACAGTTGGTGGTGAATGGATTCTGATGTCTGTAAAATGATGAAGGGTGCGTCATCATGGTGGGGAGCGCACAGTGATGATGGTGTTATGCAGTAAAAGCGGCAATAGCTCTGTAGCCTGGTTTTAGTAATGCTTAATATAGTGACTGATGGCACAGCCAGTGGCTGTCCAACAGACCAGATGCCTTTAGACCCCTCTAGGTCCTTCCTCAGTAGGCTTGCTGTTATAAGAGCAAAAACTCCAGGGAAAAAAGGAAAACAAGGGTGGAAGAATCCAGGATTGGGATATAATGGTGTCATGACCGACTGGGGTACAAGGAGAGTGAGCCCTAACTGACCCTAAAAAGACTCTCATCTGCCTACTTGCCCATCCATCCTAAACGATGAATTAACAACTGGGCACCGGTCCCTTCCTGCGCTAAAGTGCAGTGGCATAAAAACACATAATATACATAGTCGGTCACAGGCCAGAAACGCAAAACAACTAGACAACCAGATATACCAGACAGAATGCAAATACTAACAAGCAGAATATAGTGAATTAACAAACAGTTCATAAACCGGATATCAGATAAACGGCAGACATGATAAAATACAAGGAAAATGCTCAAGCAGACATAGTCAGAATATAGCACAAACCGACATAGTAGTATGTCTCACTCAGAGCATTCACTCAGAGCATTAACTATTCCCTATACATGGTGGAATAGCAAACTTCTCTGAACAAACAAGTGTGTGAATACACACCTAAACAGAAAAATACAAAAACAAATAAACAAACAATACAGATGGATTCCAAGAGCAGATTGCAGATAGGAAAACAAAGAGGACAAAAATTCAGAGTTAAATAAAATAAAAAACAAAGATGGAAACTGAAAAATCAGCAATATGATGTACATTGTATGTGTAGACCATTAAAATGGACACTATAAAAATGGACAATATAAAGATGGATAATATATAATATTATAATAATATATATTACCGTATTTATCGGCGTATAACACGCACTTTTTAGGCTAAAATTTTTAGCCTAAAGTCTGTGTGCGTGTTATACGCCGATACACCCCCAGGAAAGGCAGGGGGAGAGAGGCCGTCGCTGCCCGCTTCTCTCCCCCTGCCTTTCCTGGGGTCTAGAGCGCTGCTGTCGGCCCTTCTCACCCCCTGGTTATCGGCGCCGCTGCCCGTTCTGTCCCCCTGACTATCGGTGCCGGCGCCGATAGCCAGGGGGAGAGAAGCGGCGCCGACAGCCAGGGGGAGAGAAGGGGCAGCGGCACCCATTGCCGTCGCCGCTGCCCCGTTGCCTCCCCCCATCCCCGGTGGCATAATTACCTGAGTCCGGTCCGCGCTGCTCCGCTGCACCAGGCCTCCGTCGTGCGTCCCCGGCGTCATTGCTATGCGCTGAACAGCGCGGCGCATGACGTCAGTGCGCCGCGCCGCGCATAGCAACGACGCTGGAGACGCACGACGGAGGCCTGGAGCAGCGGAGCAGCGCGGACCGAACTCAGGTAATTATGCCACCGGGGATGGGGGGAGGCAACGGGGCAGCGGCGCCGGCAATGGGTGCCGCTGCCCCTTCTCTCCCCCTGGCTGTCGGCGCCGCTTCTCTCCCCCTGGCTATCGGCGCCGGCACCGATAGTCAGGGGGACAGAACGGGCAGCGGCGCCGATAACCAGGGGGTGAGAAGGGCCGACAGCAGCGCTCTAGACCCCAGGAAAGGCAGGGGGAGAGAAGCGGGCAGCGACGGCCTCTCTCCCCCTGCCTTTCCTGGGGGTATATCGGGGTATACACACGCACACACGCACCCTCATTTTTTCATGGATATTTGGGTAAAAAACTTTTTTTACCCAAATATCCGTGGTAAAATGAGGGTGCGTGTTATAGGCGGGTGCGTGGTATACCCCGATAAATACGGTAAATCTCTAAAAAATAAATATGCATGTAAAAATATTTTATATTATGAAATAAAACCGAATATTTCATATCTGAATTTAAACCACAAGGTGCCAAGGTTTGGAGATCATATATCATCTTACTTTCTCGACATCCTATTAATATGGTTGCTTCCTCTTCAGTCTTTTTTAATTTTCTTGATAGCTGCAAACATTGGTCCTGATGGATCTTTATTATGTTGTTTCCCGGAAATGTGCGGATAAAGAGTGATTCTTGAAACCTGTCTTAATATTGTAAATGTGTTCATGAATCTTTTTCTTTAGGCTTCTTTTTGTGTGTCCTACGTATTGCTTCCCACAGGGACATGTAATAACGTATATAACAGATGCACTATCGCAGGTGAGGAGTTCCGCGATTTTGTTCTTAGCCGTTTGATTTTGAGTTTCCGTTTTTCTTGGAGAATTTGTGTTTCTGCAGTTTAAACACTTCCCACATAAATAAACCTTTGAGAGCCAACCAAGTCTTGATGGGGTTTGTATTTTCTTCAAATATAGGTTGTTTCGTTGTTGTTGCTATTTTAATCCCAGGTTAGGCTCTTTAGTGTAAATTATTTTTGGTTTCTCTGTTAGAATTGAGGTTAAGATCTTATCTTGTTTCAGTAATGCACAATGACGTTTTATGATGTTCTCAATCTGTCTATGTTGGCTATTAAAAGGTAAAATGATTTTGAGACTCTGTTCTTATGTATTTATTTTTATTTTTTGTTCGAAGTAATCTTTCCGTTCTCAGGATAATCTTTTTTTTTTTAAACTCTTCTGTTAGTTGTTTGGCGTCTTACTCAAAATCCTCCTCATTAGTGCAATTCCTCTTCAAGCGTCTGTATTGGCCTTGGGGTACATTGAGAAGCCACTGTGGGAGATGGCAACTGTTAAAAGGAATGTAAGAATTCCTAGCAGTTGGTTTTTTATATGTTTGGTATTTTAGTTTTCCACTTTTGACTGTAATTAATAAATCTAAAAAATCCACCTGTTCAGTACTGATTTGAGGAGTAAAAAGTAGATACAAATTGTTAATATTTAAGGAATCTAAAAATGTATCTTATTGAGATCTCAAACCTATCCAAACCATGGTATATGGTATATTGATGTCATCAATATACCTCCGCCACAGGACCAGATTTGCGTTTAATATGGGAGTTGCGTAGAGTTGTTCCCAGTAGCCCAACACAGGCAATCTGTCAATTAGTACTGGTACTACTACTCCCATCATGGAACAGTGTGTTCCATGGTGGGAGTAGTAGTACTACCTAAAAAAATAATAAAAAAATAAAGGAAAAACACACACACACATTTTTATTATTATCAGCTACGTTTTTAGTGCCCTGCCTGCCCACATAAATTCATCCCTGTTTAAAAAATAATAAAAATTTCCTTATAATAAAGATACATTTCGTTAAATACAATTATTTCTATCACTGCTGTATCTTTTCAATATATTTTTTTAATGGTACCCTATGAAATTTTATTTTTTTTGATTGCTAAAGGATGTAATCTCTGTTATTGCCTCCTAAAAGGACCATTCTAATAACGAATACAAACTGATGCAAAGGGATGTCATCGTCCAGTTTTTCATCCGTTGGTATAAGCTGTCGGCAGACTCCCGCCGGGACTACTACTACTTTCGATGATGGGATTAACAGTCCCCTGGCTGCGGGAGTCTGCCGGAGGCTGGAGAGGCTACATTAGTATTTGTACTACTACCCCCATCATTGAACAGAGTCTGTTCCATGTTGGGGGTAGTAGTGCAGGGGATAGGGATTGTGTTATGATTCGGCTAGCTGGATGTGGATCCACTGTGTCAGCGAGGGATTGGCGTGGACCGTGTCGGTGGACCAGTTCTAGGGTTGCTACTGGTTTTCACCAGAGCCCGCCGCAAAGCGGGATGGTCTTGCTGCGGCGGTAGCAACCAGGTCGTATCCACCGGCAACGGCTCAACCTCGCTGACTGCTGAGAAGATGTGGGACAAAAGGACTAGACAGAGGCAAGGTCAGACATAGCAGAAGGCCGGGGCAGGCGGCAAGGTTCGTAGTCAATGTGGATAGCAGAAGATCTGGAACACAGGCTTTGGACAACACTAACGCTTTCTCTGGCACAAGGCAACAAGATCCGGCAAGGAAGTGCAGGGGAAGTGAGGTAATATACACAGGGAGCAGGTGGAAGCTAATTAGACTGATTGGGCCAGGCACCAATCACTGGTGCACTGGCCCTTTAAATCTTAGAGCGCTGGCACGCGCGCGCCCTGGAGAGCGGAGCCGCGTGCGCCAGAACATGACAGCCGGGGACCGGGACTGGTAAGTGGCTTGGGATGCGATTCGCGAGCGGGCGCGTCCCGCTATGCGAATCGCATCCACATCGCGAATGTCAGTGCAGCGCTCTCGGTCAGCGGGTCTGACCAGGGCGCTGCAGAAGGGAGAACGCCGCGAGCGCTCCGGGGAGGAGCAGGGACCCGGAGCGCTCGGCGTAACAGTACCCCCCCCCCCTTAGGTCTCCCCCTCTCTTTGTCTCCTTGTCCCTTTAACTGAGAAGAGAACATAGGGGGCGTCTCTTGAGTTTCCTTCCGGAACAAAAAACAGTCCTGGGTAGCTACATCAGTGGCCGGTAATCCGGAAGAAGTGGGAATGGGGAGGGGGGGCAGAGGGTGAAGCTTGTCACGGGGCAGAGTGTCACCAGGACGGGGGCTATGAGGAGGCACTACACAGTCCTGATAGGCCTTGGGGAGACCATGCACAGTAGGAGACACTGAGGCCCAACAGACAGGACTGGAAGCAGACGTGAGGCATTTCTTGCGGCAAGCAGGGCCCCAATTCTTGATCTCCCCGGTGGTCCAGTCAAGGGTGGGAGAATGATGCTGGAGCCATGGCAGACCGAGGAGGACTTCAGAGGTGCAGTTGGGAAGGACGAAAAATTCAATTTACTTGTGATCCAGTCCAATGCTCATAAGCAAGGGCTCTGTGCGGTAAAGCACAGTGCAGTCCAACTTCACTCCGTTGACCGAAGAAATGTAGAGCGGCTTGACGAGACGGGTCACCGGGATGCAGAACCTATTCACCAAAGAGGCCAGAATAAAATTTCCAGAAGCACCAGAGTCCAAGCAGGCCACGGCTGAGAAGGAGCAGTTGGCAGAAGGAGAAATCCGCACGGGCACAGTGAGACGTGGAGAAGCAGACTTTGTACCAAGAGACGCCACACCCACGTGAGCTGGGTGCGTGCGTTTCCCAGACGTGGAGGACGAATAGGGCAATCCACCAAGAAATGTTCGGTACTGGCGCAGTACAGACATTTATCCCTACGGCGAGTGCTCCCTTCTTGGGTCAGACGAGACCGATCCACTTGCATAGCCTCCTCGACGGGAGGCACAGGGGTAGTTTGCAAAGGATACTGTGAGAGAGGTGCCCAGAGATCAAGGTCTTTTTCCTGGCGGAGCTCCTGGTGTCTTTCAGAAAAACGCATGTCAATGGATAAGTTCTTGCAGGTTGGCAGGAATCTCTCGTGCGGCCAGCACATCCTTGATGTTACTGGATAGGCCTTTTTTAAAGGTCGCGCAGAGAGCCTCGTTATTCCAAGATAATTTTGAGGCGAGAGTACAAAATTGGATGGCGTACTCGCCTACAGAAGAATTACCCTGGACCAGGTTCAGCAGGGCAGTCTCGGCAGAAGAAGCTCAGGCTGGTTCCTCGAAGACACTACGGACTTCAGCGAAGAAGGACTGGACTGTGGCTGTGGCAGGATCATTGCGGTCCCAGAGCGGTGTGGCCCAAGACAAGGCCTTTCCAGACAGAAGACTCACTGCGAACGCCACCTTAGACCGTTCTGTAGGAAATTGGTCCGACAACATCTCCATATGTAGGGAACATTGAGACAAGAAGCCACGGCAGAGTCCCCATCATATTTGTCCGGCAGGGACAAGCGGAGGCTAGGAGCGGCCACTCGCTGCGGAGGAGGTGCAGGAGCTGGCGGAGGAGATGGTTGCTGCTGTAGCAGTGGCAGAAGTTGCTGTAACGTGGTGGTCAACTGCGACAGCTGCTGTCCTTGTTGGGCAATTTGCTGCGATTGCTGGGCGACCACCGTGGATAGGTCAGCGAGACTTGGCAGCGGCACCTCAGCGGGATCCATGGCCGGATCTACTATTATGATTCGGCTAGCTGGATGTGGATCGACTGTGTCAGCGAGGGATTGGCGTGGACCGTGTCGGTGGACCGGTTCTAGGGTTGCTACTGGTTTTCACCAGAGCCCGCCGCAAAGCGGGATGGTCTTGCTGTGGCGGTAGCAACCAGGTCGTATCCACCGGCAACGGCTCAACCTCGCTGAGAAGACGTGGGACAGAAGGACTAGACAGAGGCAAGGTCAGACGTAGCAGAAGGTCGGGGCAGGCGGCAAGGTTCGTAGTTAATGTGGATAGCAGAAGATCTGGAACACAGGCTTTGGACAACACTAACGCTTTCTCTGGCACAAGGCAACAAGATCCGACAAGGAAGTGCAGGGGAAGTGAGGTAATATACACAGGGAGCAGGTGGAAGTTAATTAGACTGATTGGGCCAGGCACCAATCACTGGTGCACTGGCCCTTTAAATCTCAGCGAGAGCGGAGCCGCGCGCGCCAGAACATGACAGCCGGGGACCGGGACGGGTAAGTGGCTTGGGATGCGATTCGCGAGCGGGCGCGTCCCGCTATGCGAATCGCATCCCCATCGCGAATGTCAGTGCAGCACTCCCGGTCAGCGGGTTTGACCGGGGCGCTGCAGAAGGGAGAACGCCGCGAGCGCTCCGGGGAGGAGCAGGGACCCGGAGCGCTCGGCGTAACAGATTGATTGCACCCAGTCTCACTTCTGAGACCTGATGCGATCAGCAGTTATAGCAGTTATAGGAGAGAGTGGCATGCTCCGCTCTCCTGCGATGTATATACTACTGTGTAAACTTTCCTTTTTAAATCCCCCGCCAGGAGCCCTGATTGGCCGGCACTGAGGAGCTATTCAGGGCTTTTAAACTACTACTTTGTCCCCCAAATTTATGTCCCCATGCATGTTTATAATAATTCATTGGCCCCAGTGTGTTTAAAATTATTCATTAGCCCAAGTGTGCTTATAATAATTTATTGGCCCCAGTGTGCTTATAATAATACATTGGCCCCAGTGTGCTTATTCCCCCTCCTGTGTCCTTCTCCTCTTCTTCTTGGAGCAGGGCAGCAGCGGATGTAGGCTTCATTCATTCATTCGCCGCCGACATGTCCCAGCTTCTGCCCTGCTCCTAGCGCAATCATTGCACTGCCGGGACATGTCTATTCTCTGCTGCTCAATTCTGAACCTGACGGTAATGAGCAGCAGAGAATAGACATGTACCGGGGGTGCGCTGATAGCTCTAGGAGCAGGGTAGCAGCTGGGATGTGTCGGGTGGCGGTGGCGAATGAATGAAGCCTACATGCGGGACATGTCGGCTTCATTCATTCATTCACTGCCACCAGTCCCGCTGCTGCCCTGTTTCAAGAAACTGAGAGCAGGGATTTGCTGCCACCATCCGGCCAATCCCCACACTATGAATGAGTGATGTGAATTTAATTTCACATCACTGGCCAGCCCGGAGTATAGTGCCGAGATGCGAGCACTGTATAGAGCTGCTCCGCATCTCTGCTATATTATGGATGATCGCATCAGATGTCAGGAGTGATACCCGGGGCGATCTGTCTATTAATACAGGAACTACTACTCCCATCATGGAACAGTGTGTTCCATGCTGGAAGTAGTAGTACTTCCTAAAAAATATTAAAAAATTAAGAAAAAAAAGTGAAAAACACACACACACTACATTTTTATAATTGTCGGCTACATTTTTAGGTCCCTACCCACCCACATAAATTAATCCCTGATTAAAAATTAACATAAACTTTTTTTTTTTGCATTTCATAATTTTTTTTCTAGTTTTCATTCTGAATCAAATTTTTTTTTATTTTCACTTTACTTTTTTAGCCCCATTTTTAATATTTTGCACTGAATTTTCTGGTCCCTGACCACTCCCGAAAATTAAAAGACAAAATAAAAAATGTTAATGATAATTTTTAAACAGGGATCAATAGGCAGGGACCTAAAAATTTAGCCGACAATAATAAAAATGTAGAAAGGGGCCATTTAAATGTAAAAATAATATATTTTTTATAATTATTTTTTTTTATTAGTAATGTATTTTGATATTGTGTTTAATAAAGTGTTTGTATGTGTGTTTCACTTTTTTTTCTCTTTTTTTTTTATTTATTAGGTAGTACTGCTACTCCCAGCATGGAGCAGACTGTTCCATGATGGGAGCTGACTTTAACGAAAAGTCGTCAAACACCTGTGGGGTATTAAGGCTCACTGGACCCCTTGTTACGTGCCTTGAGGGGTATAGTTTCCAAAATGGTATGCCATGTGGGGGGTTTTCTGCTGTTCTGGCACCATAGGGGCTTCCTAAATGTGACATGTCCCGCAAAAACCATTTCAGAAAAACTCACTCTCCAAAATCCCATTGTCGCTTCTTCCTTTCTGAGCCCTCTACTGCGCCCGCCGAACACTTATGAGGTATTTCCTCACTTGAGAGAAATTGGGTTACAAATTTTGAGAGGATTTTTCTCCTTTTACCCCTACAAGAACATGCGAGAGTAAAAAATGAAGATTTAGAATTTTCTCCTTCACTTTGCTGCTATTCCTGTGAAACACCTAAAGGGTTAACACACTTACTGAATGAAATTTTGAATAGTTTGAGGGTGCAGTTTTTATATTGGGGTCATTTGTGGGGTATTTCTAATAAAAAAAAAGCCCTTCAAATCCACTGCAAACCTGAACTGGTCCATGAAAAATTCCGATTTAGAAAATGTTGTGAAAAATTGGAAAATTGCTACTGATCTTTGAAGCCCTCTGATGTCTTCCAAAAGTAAAAATATGTCAACTGTATGATGCAAACATAAAGTAGACATATTATATATGTGAATCAAAATATAATTTATTTGGAATGTCTGTTTTCCTTACAAGCAGAGAGAATTTTTCACCAAAAAATGATGCAAGTATCGACAAAATTTTACCACTAACATAAAGTACAATATGTCAAGAAAAAACAATCTCTGAATCACAATGATAGGTAAAAGCATCCCAGAGCTATTAATGCTTAAAATGAAAGTGGTCAGATGTGCAAAAAAACGCTCTGGCCCTACAGTGAAAAATGGCCTTGTCCTTAAATGGGTTAATCTTGCATTTTTATCTAAAGTACATTTTACTTAAGTTTAAAACAACTGATCATGACAGATCAGATGAAGAATCTCATTATTTGTATTGGACATACTGCTGCTTAATCTGTGTTATTGAAGCAGAACAGTGAAAAAAACTGGCTAACATGGCACACACAAACAATGCCCACAAAGCCCATCGACTTTAATAGGGTATGTCAGGTTTCTTTCATTTTATCAGAAAACATATTTCTGTATGCTGTCCTATTTTGTCTGACATTATTGGCATAATTGATTATTGACTTTACTCTGACACAAGCATACACCCCAAGAAATAGTGTTGAGCGGCATAGGCCATATTCGAATTCGCGAATATTCGCGAATATATGGACGAATATTCGTCATATATTCGCGAATATTCGCATATTCGTTATATTCCAGTTTTATTTTCGCATATGCGAACATTCGCGTATGCGAAAACTATCATATGTGCATATTAGCATATACAAAATTAACATACGCGAAAATTCGCATATGTGAAAATTCGCATGTGCTAATTTTCGCATATGCGAATTTTCGCGCGCCAGTCTTACACAGTAGTATTAGAGCCTTCTTTACACCACACAAGCTGGAAGCAGAGAGGGATGATCACTGTGATGTGTACTGTGAAAAAAAAAAAATACAAAAAAAAACGAATATTCGTAATTACGAATATATAGCGCTATATTCGCGAAATTCGCGAATTCGCGAATATGCGATATTCGCGAATAATATTCGAATTGCGAATATTCGTGAGCAACACTACCAAGAAATAAAGACATACTGGTGTGACGTGCTATACATACTGTCTATTACTTTAATCTGGGATTATCAAATGGATTATCAAGGGATTACAGAAAAGTACATTGGTGGAATTTTAAATTTTTTGTATCAAGTTTTTTTATCCCCTTTTCCCTGGGCATATGTCATGTTTACTTTCCCCCATGGGTGGTGCATATTCTTCACAAATAGCAAAATAGCACAAAAAAAATCCAGCAGGGCTAATGGAAGGTGTCTCCAAATCACTGTGGGGAGAGGGGGATGGCTCTATTTTGGGGGCTTCCATTTCTATGCAGTATATTTTGCGTATAAATGATACTTTCACTTTATTCTGTAGGTCCATACGATTAAAATGATACCCTACTTTAAAAAAATAAAAAATAAAAATAGCTTAGATGTAGACAAATTTCTAGGTGTAATCCAAGATGATGTGATTTAGTGCAACAATGTAAGTGTTTACTCAAAAATTTGACACAATTAAAAAAAAATTACAGTTAATAAATCCCCAACCTCTGCAAAAACTGACCATGCCACACTACATACAAGTTGTTTCCTTGAATGACTCTAAATGCATTGTGCAAACAGTAGCATCTTATTACCACCAGAAAAACAGGGTAAAAGCAATACATTCCCCCTCAAAGTACTGTAAGGGTACAGAACCTTTCAGAAAGAAAGCCCAAAATACAATATTAAAATTTGTTATGACTATTTTTTAGTACCCTGACTTATTAGACTTAGGTTATTGGAAGCTGGATTAAAAGAAAATGATTGTATATGTATAATGACTGTACGAATACACATAAAGGTTCAGTAAATTACAATCTAGAACAGTACCCTAAGGAAAATTTCCGTGCAGACATTGCCAGAACAGTGGAGCACCGACATAACATGCAGGTGCTAGGACTTCTCGGAAATGCGCCGTCTCACAGACGGCAAAGCATTTCCATTCAGAGTCCGCTAAAAGAATAGACATGTCTATTCCATTGTGTGAATATAGTCTCACATTACAAGCATATTACATACAGAAAAATCAGCTACAAGAACAGAGATGAATATATGTGTTTTTATGCCATTCCAAAAACTTTTGAAATGTCACAGAAATATGTAAAAAGTTTTGACCAGTTGGGGGTCTAAGTGCTGAGACCCCCTACTGATCCGGAGCAGTGGGGAAAAATGCACAATAGCGCACTTTACACCCCGGCTCTCGTTGAGCTACCTTGAGTCAGTATGATGGAGTTTGCTGCAAACTGGGGTGTGAAACTTACTTCTCCCCTTCATTCTTCTGCTTGGTGGGAGTCTCAGCCCCAAGACCCTGACCAATCAAAACTTTTGACAACACTGTGATATTTTCACACTGTGAAGTTTTAATTCATAAGATAAATGAGAACTTATGCTGTGGTCACTATTACCAAGATGACCCCCTAGCTTTGCTTCATTGTCTGGCCAGTTGGTTGGTATAAGGTCCAGAAATGTACCCCCTACTCACCCAACCACTGGGTCCTTCTCTAGTTGGGAAAGGTAATAAAAAGTCCTTTATAATAAAAAAAAAAAAAAAAAACTGTTTTCTTTGCTATAGGTTTCAGCTTCCCAGTGTATACCAGGGTAGTTGAAGTCCCCATTATAAAACCCGTCTTTGCTGGCCCATTTATTTGTCTTATTAGTAGGTTGTCTGCTGCTTCCATTATACGTGGCATAAAGGGTAAGCACAAAAGTTGACTTTTGAAGGGCTATTATTCAAATACATAAAAGTATACAGAAGTATATTCATGGCAGATTTTTTACAGTATTGCAATTTAAATTCCCTTGCAAAGAATTCATCCAAGATTATGACATCTGATCTTTGTACAGCATCAACATATTGCTGACATGCTATTTTTCTACTTTGATGTGCCAGATCCTTACAGCATTAAGAAAAAAGAAAAAAAAGAAAACAATAGCTGGGAAAATTCTCATGCTTTTACTCCCCTACCTATTACCTAATAACATGACTGTCAAGCAACTCTGAATGACCTGCAAGTTAAATTTGGCAGGTGAAGCATTTTACGAAATGAAGTGAGTAATTGTAACCCTTGTCTGGTATATTTCACTCAAACTTTCCCGAAAAGTATGTCTCTGGTGAAAAGGAAATAAAATGTTTCTAAAATGAAAATTAATAATGTGCAGTCCACTCATTCATACACAATGGCAGAATATTTTCTATTTTCACACCTACTTGAGTTTTAAAGTTTTAAGATGAAAAAAATATTTACTCCGATATCTGTAATCGAACTAGAATTTTAGAAATGTTTGGAATTTTTTTTTAAATGAAAAACTAAAATTTTGCATGGACTTATGTATTTAGACCCTTTTCTCTGACACTTGAAACTAAGCTCTTGTCGGGGCCTTTTATTTCTCTACATCATTATTGAGATGTTTTAGCACCTTGTTCAGAGTCACCTGTGGTAAATTCAGTCAGATGTGATTTGAAAGACACACGCCTGTCTATATAATGTCTTACAACTAATAATGCATATCAGAGCAAAAACCAAGCCATGAGAAGGAAAGAACTGCCTGTAGAGCTCAGAGCAAGAACTATGTGGAGGCACTAAAATGGAGAAGGGTAAAATCTCTACTGCACTATAGTTCCCAAGAATATAGGGGCCTCTGTAATTCTTGAGGAAAATGTTTGGAACAACCAGTACTCTTCCTAGAGCTGGCTGCCCCTCTAAACTAATTAATATGGAGAGAAGGGTCTAGCTAAGAGAGGGGACCAACATCCTAATGGTCACTCAGGCAGAGCTCCTGATTCAGATCCATCTTGTGTGCAAATAGGAGGAACTTCCATCACTGCAGCACTCCCCTAATCTGGAATGTATGGTAGGGTGACCAGAAAGAAGCTACTCCTCAGTATTAGACACATGAAGACCCACCTGATCATCCTTGAGTGGTCAAGCCAGAGCCCCGACTCAGTTAAACATCTCTGGTCCCTACAGAGCTTTAGCTCTAGAAAATCCATAAATCCAGGTTTGGCATCATACTCAAGAAGACTGGAGATTTTTCTTGCTGCCAAAGGTGTTTCAACTAAGTACTAAGTTAAGGGCCTGAATACTCATGCTATGTTTTAGTAATAAACAAGCAGTAATACATTTTAATAAATTTGTAAAGATTTCTAAAATTCTATATAATCTCGAAGACAAACAGGCACAGCCAGCACCGCCGCTGTGTATATCCGACAGTCAAACTCAGCTCGGGATACCGGGTCCAGGTATGTAAATCTGGCAATAGCAAGGTGGCGCTACAAGACAGGAAAATCACAGAGCTCAATACAACTTTACACAGAGAAAGAAAAGTAGCGGAGCGCTCACCGTTCTAGTTGCAGGCAGACCGATCGGATACAATAATCCATTTACCTTACCGGTCCTAGAAGGGAGGCGGTAGTTGGATCCGGGGGGAGCTCAGACGTCGGGCCACGGACCGTATCATGCCCCTCGGCGCCTCGTCAGGCCGCTGAGCCTTTCAAGTCCCCCCCCCCTATTCAACCCCCCCTCCCTGCTTCTGCCTTTGCCCGTTTGCATTAAAAATCCCCGCTCCCCACCCTCACCTGTGCACTGTTGTGTACGCGGGCTGCCGGGAAGCATCCCACATTGTCGCTGCAGTGATGTGGGTGTTTAGAACAGTCAGCAGCGGCGGCACAGAGCCGCTGCTCACATGTGTGTTGTGTGAGGTGGCCCGCTGCCCCTTCAAAGGATGGCAGGCCCCCTCACACGCTGGGCCCCCATGCAGCAGAACTGGTTGCACAGGTGTATGTCTGCCCCTGACTGGCACCCTGTATATGCCTTATCTGTGTGCAACAATAATACTAAGCAACTACCCCATTCATGAATAGTTGGCATGTGAGAGGTTGTTTATCAGTATTTCACACCTGTGCGACATCCCCTTATATAGCATCGTGGCTGATCTGCATCATAATGGAAATAGGTGCCTAACCTGCCCTTGTAACAGTAACAAGGTAGTGTGGCCCTTTTCTGTGATGTTTTGATTGATTTTTGTCCCGTTTTTTGTGATTTTTTTTTTCATTAATGTTAGTGTAGGGACTCACAAGAGACTGAGGACCCTTAATGTGGGTTGCAAGCTTGCATATTTTTGTAAAAATATCAACTAATACCTCATGTTTATCTTATGGAGTGTATATTTTTTATGATGTGTCAGGGTGTCAGTGCGTTGTGGGGTGCACATACAACTAATAGGTTGTGAAACAGCATGGCTATCATGTAACTGGCACCCTGTGTAAGCCTTATCTGTGTGCAACTATAATACTAAGCAGCTACCCCCCCTCATGAATAGTAGGCGTAAGAGGTTGTTTATCAGTATTTTGCACCACTGCGGCCTTCCCTTATATAGAATTGTGGCTGATCTGCATTATAGTGGGAATAGGTGCCTAACCTGCCCTTGTACCAGTAACTGGTAAGTGTGGCCTATTTTTCTGTGACTTTTTTAAAGTGATTTTGTCAGATTTTTCTGTGATTGTTTCAATTACATTTATGGGTGTTCCACACCAACTCTATACTGACTATAAAAGTTTGCAACAGTCCTGGTTGCCTTCTGCCTGTTATAGTTTTATGTTCCTTGACTTTCAATTTTGCCAATTATTTTATACTACAGATCAAATACTATCAGATCTTCACTTTTATCTATATCCCTATATGTATATATGCTGACATTATCATTTTCATAGGGCTATGGGGCTTCAGAAGGGAATACAAAAAATTTAGACCTTGAAATGTTATGTTAAAATTGAAATAGAGAAGTTGTTACTGACTAGGACACTCTTAACCAATTAAGTTATTTGTATTCCTTAAGCTGAATGCCTCTGATTTTCTATCACTAATTAAAAGTAACAAAGCCCATATTTCCTCTAGTTTTAGTCATTAGAAAAACACTCCTGCTTAATAGAATGCCCACAACTCTTTTCTCTAGTGATATCAGATTGGAATATTTTTAGAACATTTTATATAGAACAGCTGGCATACATTCAACACCTTTGAGTTGTCTGTTGAAATTTGTATTGGTTTTTGTTGGCAAGAGTCCAGTACGAACCAGAATTTAAAGCATACAAGGTCATGTCAGATTGTACTGAGAGATTACGCATGAATAATTGTATGGATCAAAGTGGTAACATTGACTGTGTTTGAAGAGACACAAGCTGTAAGTGGTATAGAAGAAAACAATAACATTTGGCCTAAGCAATTGGTTAAAGTCAAGAGGTGTAATTTTTTATTTTTTTTTGCTTCCTTAGTTTCTTGGATATTTTGTACATTTCCCACATTTGCATTATGTTCAGTCACTTACCTATTGACCACATTAGACAGCCCATCAACGACAAAATTGAGTCAGTGGCACAGTGTTGCACTTTTATTAACATTTTTCACATTATCTTGCCAAGAGGTTTATAATCTCAGAAAAACCGAACATTTTTTTGAACAAAAAGTCCTTGGCAAAAACCATGTTACTGCTGCATAGAAAGAGGGGGGTACTGTAAATCTGCCTCTGCCCTTCAGTCCTAGGATGAAATAATGTAGCAGTTAAAAAAGTAACAGAAATAATTCTAATTGTCATGTATTCTCTTGGACTGTCATCAGTATAACCTTGTACACTATTTATGCAGTTTTTTACCAGTCCGTGGAACTTGAGCTGTTGAAAAACTACAGCCTTCTTGGCTTTTCCAGTAAACCCACCTAGACTGGAATGGAGATGTGGGAATATGCCACCATCTATCTATTCAATTGAGCCCTGGGCAGAGTTCAATGGCCACCTTACCAGGCAGACCAGTGATCAGCGCACACCTGCTTACCAATAGGTGAGGATTCACTCATCCATAATGTATAGTAAATCTTACAGCTATGTCATAAATGTTTAATGGACAGTAACTTTCTCTAATCTGACATCTTATTTAGCAATCAGAAACCATTCAATGAGTAAGATAGGCAATCTTGAGACTTTTTCACTATCACTATGAATATAAAAAGTATCCCATAAAATAATTTTAGTTCATTCCAATTTTCCATATGCTATTCTCCAAAAGATGCCATAGAAAAGTATATAAATATAATAATTTCAGTAATGCATTAGTGAATATTTTTTTCAAGATTTTGTGTATTTATGGTGTGTATTCTGATAAATATTCAATATACATTTTTGGTTTCTAGAAATAACTTCAGGTAAATGTGAAACTACTGCATGTATTTATATTACACATATTTAGCCATGGTTTTCATTTCAAATGTCAAGTGCATTTTCTCTCAGACATATAAGGAAGTTAAACTTGGCTTTTTAGAGATTCTTGTAAAACATTTTTTTTGTCATTTGTGAGGCAAATCATTTATCAATGTCATGAACTTGGTTTCATATACTCTATGACAGAATAGCTATTCTGTATGGGGTGAATAGTCTGGCTGGTCAGTCTTGGGAAGGAGTAAAATCAGGGTTGCACCTATGAGCAATGAACAATATTATTAAAGGGGGGCTGCAGCTTCCTCATTGTTAAAGAGTAACTCTCATGATCTTGTTAAATTTCATAATCCTCCCAGTACACAGCTCCCATCATGATAAACCACCCACATGCTTTAATTTTTATTTGTTTGTTTTCTGCCTTGATATTGCTCTGTATTTTCTGCTCAGTCTCAGTCAGATTCAGAGACTGGAAAGGGGCGTTCCCCAGCAGGTGTGACATCATATGAAGCCATACAGGGGAGAACTTCCTCCCTCACTCTGCTACACACAGCCCAGAGCAGTTCAGTGTGAGATGAGCTATCATTGACTAAGGCTGCACTGCCCCCCCCCCCCCCTCAGCACACAAGACTGCATTTCCTGCTTTTGGACTTCTGCCCGAACAGCAGGAGTCCAAATTCTGTGCAAGAGATGGAGGGGGGGTGGGGATGTGCTCTGGACAAATAGGGAGACACCTAGTGGCAGCTTTTTTAAGCACAAATAAAACATAGAAAACTTTTTTTTTAAGCAAAGTACATTAGAAAGATTTTTCATTTACCATAAGGAGTACAATAGCAAAAATGAGTTCTTAATAGCGGCTGTGCATGATACTGGTGTATGGGACTGAAGTGTAGTTCCAGGCTCAGTCACTATAGAATGTAAGGCGCTGTATCTGGCAATAAAGAAGCTAAGTGTCATGACCTCTCAATGATCTAATATTCTTTGGATAGTCCATCAGAATTAATATCCCAGAAAGCCTTTTTAATCCATCAAGTTGAGATTATTACATCTTTACTATGGTGTGTGGTTCTTATCTTAGAGAGAAGGTGGGCACTGGTGTAATGAGTAATTTTACATCTTGATTCCATGACTATATATGAGGATATTGTGTCCAATGCAGATACTAAAGCATGTACGGTACGTTTTAAGATTCCAGTTAGACATACCATTTATTTACTATAAGAATTACACATGCTCAGGGTCTTGGTCTCAGGGTGCACCATAAACTTACTTTATTTGTTTATCATGTCTTAGCTTCCTTTTCATTTAGTTATCTTTAAGACTGTGTTTCCACTTGGCAGTTTTATGGAGAACAGCCACTACAGTTTTTGAGCCAAAGTCAGAAGTGTATTCAAAATATAAAGGAAGGACTTCCTCTTTTTGCTGGATCCACTTCTGGCTTTGGCTCAAAAATTGCCAAGTGGAAATGTGCTGGATTTACCTAAACACAAGATAGACCTAAACCTAGAGGTAACTTTGGGGAAAGGGCGTGCGCTAAAATGAGAATTTATAAATTAAGCTGCTGAACCATTTGCATTTATGTGTATATTATTCATTTAAATGTGGTATTCACTATGAGGAGGATATTCAGTGGTGACAGATGAAAGGTAGCCACGAGTTCTAGTTGTTATGAGAAGTGTACCAAAATGTTATGCAGCACACATTTTTAAAGCCTCTAAAAAACATTTGTCCTAGGTAGCATGGTTGGCAGTCAGTATGGTGGCAGAAGTGGAAAGTCTGGAGTCAAACGTTCCCGGGGTAGAATACCTGCTTCTCAGCAGCCTACCTTCCCGGGAGGCAATGGAACAGGGATTCCTGGAGATGGCGGCAGTAGCAGTCAATCAGTGCGGACTGTTGGTGGGAAAATCAGCTACTCTACGGTGTGGAAGATTTTCATTAAGCATCCGGAGAAGGTTAGCATGGCCAGATGTAAGATGTGTCATCCCTGCGTTACCATATGCAGCATCACCATTAGGCAGCCTGGGAGAAGCGTGGCTCTGATGTGGTGATCCAGCCTGCTGCATCACCCAGTGGCAAGCCGCTCCCTGTTTCAGCCAGCAACGGCTCCACCACCTCAGCTGAAGGGAGCTGTGTGTCATACCCATCTTCTCTCGCTCCAGATGCTCCTGCTCCTCCTACTTCGAGTCATTCCGCCAGCAATCCATCGGCGAAGCCATGTCCAAGAGGCAACAGTATGCGCCCACTCATCCCATGGCACAGAAGCGGAATGTGCTCCTGTCCAAATTGCTGGTGCTGCAGTCCCTCCCTTTTCAAGTGGTGGACTCTGCACCTTTCAGAGAACTGTTGGCTTGTGCCGAGCCGAGGTGGAGAGTCCCAAGCCGACATTTCTTTGCGAAGAAGGCAGCACCAGCCCTGCACAATTTTGTGGAATAGAAGGTGGACCAGTCCTTGAGCCTGTCGATGTGTACCAAAGTGCAAGGCAGCGCCGACGTGTGGAGCTATAACTACGGTCAGGGACAATAAAACCACTGGGTGAATGTGCTTCCTGCACAGCCACAACAGCAACTTGGACAGGTCACGCCGCTTCCGCCTCCGCGCTCTCAGGCCGTTGGTTCTGTGACAGTGTGCGACTTCGCCTCCTCATCCTCCACCGTGTCCTCAGCCTCCACTGTACGTACAAGTCTCAGTGCCCCTCCAGCATACCATCCTGTTTTTCACATGGTTTGCCTTGGCAAATTGTGTCACACAGGGGAGGAACTGCTCAAAGTAATTTATCAAAAAATCAAATCATGGCTTGGTTCACGAAAATTGGAAATGAGAACCATGGTGACCAACAACGGGAAGAACATTGTGTCTGCGCTTTGACAAGGAAGCCTGAGACATGCGCCCTGCATGGTACATGTGTTCAATCTGGTTGTCAAGTGGTTCCTGAAGTGTTCCCCCCATCTGCAAGACATCCTAACAATGGGAAGGAAACTTTACATGCACTTCAGCCTCTCATACACCACAAAGCACACCCTCCTTGAGCTGCAGCTTCAGAACGGCATCCCCCAACATAGTCTGATTTGAGACATTTTCATATGTTGGAATTCCACCCTCCATATGTCGGACCGACTGTACAAACAGAGAAAAGCCATCACCGATCTTTTGATGATCCAGCAGATAGGGGGTCTCCCCTGTGTAACTTCAATGTCAACCAGTAGCAGCTCATACGTGACACCTGCCGTTTGATCAGGCCCTTTGAGGAAGCCACATTATTAGTCAGTCGCCATGATTATGGGATGAACAACGTAATTCCACTGCTTCATCTACTGCAACACGTGTTGGGACCTATGGCTGCTCAGGGCACTGGAGACATAGCCCCTACATTTCACTGCCACATGAGCCCTGTGGGGGCTGAACTGGAGGAGGCACAGTGGAGCACAGTTTAGGTTTGGCAAGAGGGGCAGTTTTTCTAATCATCTGACAGGAGAGGAGAAGCAGGTGCAGCTAGAGGAGCAAGAGGGTTATAAGGAAGGCGAGACAGAGGACCCAGACACACTGTGGCAATATGCAGTGGAGATGGAGGCAGGGAGTCTCTCCGAGTCACTTGCACAAATGGCACGATGCATGCTCGCTTGCTTAAGTAGTGATTGCTGAATTATCACCATTCAGCAGCGGGATGACTTATGGCTCTCACCCTTATTGGACCATCGCTACTGGCACAAAATGGCACAAAAATTAAACCCACTGAGAGGGAGGACAAACTGACCTATTACAGAGGCATACTACATAGTCAGTTGGCCGATGACTCGGAGCAGTACGAGCTCCATCAGCTTCAGCCTGAGTCTACAGTCTCTGATGAGTAGCTTTCTTCACCCGCATGGTGAAGCAACTCATCAGCAGCAGGTAGACCTGGAGCAGGACCTGAACCACCAGGTGGTGGCATACCTTGACATAACCATGCCAACACATGCTGAAGATCCGCTGGACTTATGGACAGCCAAATTTGATTTGTGGCTGCAACTACCAAATTTTTACCCTGGAAAAGCTATCCTGCCTGGCTAGTAGTGTGCCATCAGAGCGGGTGTTTAGTGCAGTGGGGGCCATAGTAATCCCAAGGAGAACTCGTCAGTCCATGAAAAATGTGGAGAGACTGACATTTGTGAAGATGAATCAGGCATGGATAAGCAAGGATTTCCACCCACCAATGCCTGATGCATCAGAGTAGATTGACCATGGTGCCACACCAACACTTCACAAATGTGGATTGTGCCAAACATATTTAAGGCACTGCTCCCCAGTTAGAGACATTCTTCCGCATCAAACCACAAGTAAGTGTTGAGGATATGCATTATGTAAAACTTAACTTTTAATAATATGCTTAGGATAAAATATATGGACCCCAAATGTTTTTTTTTAAATCACACAAAAGGAAAGGTGTGCAAAAAACACCATGTGCCACCTACACCACCAAGTATTGATGTGATGCAAAGATCTCTAAAAGGTGTAAGGGAAAAACATATGGTTCATTGTAACTCGTGGGGAAAAAACTTCCCCTGTAAGGCCCTTCTCTCGCATTATTAATTCCCTTCTTGGCAAGTGTTACTCACCCTAAAAAGGGTGGCCCCACATGGGAACCTCTACCTATTTCCCCCTACAAACTGTTACGCCGAGCGCTCCGGGTCCCCGTTCCTCCCCGGAGCGCTCGCCTCATCCTTGTTGCTGCAGCGCCCCGGTCAGATCCACTGACCGGGTGCGCTGCGGTTCCGCCTCCAGCCGGGATGCGATTCGCGATGCGGGTAGCGCCCGCTCGCGATGCGCACCCCGGCTCCCCTACCTGACTCGCTCTCCGTCTGTTCTGTCCCGGCGCGCGCGGCCCCGCTCCCTAGGGCGCGCGCGCGCCGGGTCTCTGCGGTTTAAAGGGCCACTGCGCCGCTGATTGGCGCAGTGGTTCCAATTAGTGTGTTCACCTGTGCACTTCCCTATATCACCTCACTTCCCCTGCACTCCCTTGCCGGATCTTGTTGCCTTAGTGCCTAGTGAAAGCGTTCCCTTGTCTGTTCCTAGCCCGTGTTCCTGACCTCCTGCCGTTGCCCCTGACTACGATCCTTGCTGCCTGCCTCGACCTTCTGCTACGTCCGACCTTGCTTCTGCTTACTCCCTTGTACCTCGCCTATCTTCAGTTTCTTCAGCAGCCAGAGAGGTGGGCCGTTGCTAGTGGATACGACCTGGTCACTACCGCCGCAGCAAGACCATCCCGCTTTGCGGCGGGCTCTGGTGAAAACCTGTAGTGGCTTAGAACCGGTCCACTAGCGCGGTCCTCGCCATCCCTCTCTGGCACAGAGGATCCACTACCTGCCAGCCGGCACCGTGACAGTAGATCCGGCCATGGATCCCGCTGAAGTTCCTCTGCCAGTTGTCGCTGACCTCACCACGGTGGCCGCCCAGCAAGCCCGACAGATCGCCCTTCTAACCCGTCAGCTGTCGGAAATGTCCACCATTTCGCACCAACTTCAGTCGCAACTTCTCCAGCAATCTTCTCCTCCGCCAGCTCCTGCACCTCCTCCGCAGCGAGTGGCCACTCCTAGCCTCCGCCTGTCCTTGCCGGACAAATTTAATGGGGACTCTAAGTATTGCCGTGGCTTTCTTTCGCAATGTTCCCAGCACTTGGAGATGATGTCGGACCAGTTTCCTACTGAAAGGTCTAAGGTGGCTTTCGTGTTCTGCCTTCTGTCTGGAAAGGCCCTGTCATGGGCCGCACCGCTCTGGGACCACAATGACCCCGTCACTGCCTCTGTACACTCCTTCTTCTCGGAAATTCGAAGTGTCTTTGAGGAACCTGCCCGAGCTTCTTCAGCCGAGATTGCCCTGCTGAACCTGGCCCAGGGTGTTTCTTCCGTTGGCGAGTACGCCATTCAGTTCCGTGCTCTTGCTTACGAGTTGTCCTGGAATAGTGAGGTTCTCTGCGCGACCTTTAAAAAAGGCCTATCCAGCAACATTAAAGATGTTCTGGCCGCACGAGAGACTCCTGCTGACCTACATGAACTCATTCATCTTGCCACTCGCATTGACATGCGTTCTTCCGGATGGCGTCTGGAGCTCCGCCTGGATATGGACTTTGTTCGCACGAAGCGTTTTTTCTCCCCGGCTCCTCTCTCCTCTGGTCCTCTGCAATCTGTTCCTGTGCTTCCCGCCGCGGAGGCTATGCAAGATGACCGGTCTCGCTTGACACCTCAAGAGAGGACACGACGCCGCATGGAGAATCTTTGCCTGTACTATGCCGGTACCGAACACTTCCTGAAGGATTGTCCTATCCGTCCTCCCCGCCTGGAAAGACGTACGCTGACTCCGCACAAAGGTGACACAGTTCTTGATGTCAACTCTGCTTCTCCACGCCTTACTGTGCCTGTGCGGATATCTGCCTCTACCTTCTCCTTCTCTACTATGCTCTTCTTGGATTCCGGATCTGCAGGAAAATTTTTTTTGGCCTCTCTTATCAACAGGTTCTACGTTCCTGTGACCAGTCTCGCCAGACCCCTCTACATCTATTGTTTTTACAATAAAAGATTGGACTGTCTCGTGCGTTTTCACACAGAACCCCTCCTAATGTGCATCGGACCTCATCACGGAAAAATTGAGTTTTTTTTCCTCCGGTTCTTTGGCCCCAAGAAGAGGGGGAGACCCAAGGGGGGGGTACTGTTACGCCGAGCGCTCCGGGTCCCCGTTCCTCCCCGGAGCGCTCGCCTCATCCTTGTTGCTGCAGCGCCCCGGTCAGATCCACTGACCGGGTGCGCTGCGGTTCCGCCTCCAGCCGGGATGCGATTCGCGATGCGGGTAGCGCCCGCTCGCGATGCGCACCCCGGCTCCCCTACCTGACTCGCTCTCCGTCTGTTCTGTCCCGGCGCGCGCGGCCCCGCTCCCTAGGGCGCGCGCGCGCCGGGTCTCTGCGGTTTAAAGGGCCACTGCGCCGCTGATTGGCGCAGTGGTTCCAATTAGTGTGTTCACCTGTGCACTTCCCTATATCACCTCACTTCCCCTGCACTCCCTTGCCGGATCTTGTTGCCTTAGTGCCTAGTGAAAGCGTTCCCTTGTCTGTTCCTAGCCCGTGTTCCTGACCTCCTGCCGTTGCCCCTGACTACGATCCTTGCTGCCTGCCTCGACCTTCTGCTACGTCCGACCTTGCTTCTGCCTACTCCCTTGTACCTCGCCTATCTTCAGTTTCTTCAGCAGCCAGAGAGGTGGGCCGTTGCTAGTGGATACGACCTGGTCACTACCGCCGCAGCAAGACCATCCCGCTTTGCGGCGGGCTCTGGTGAAAACCTGTAGTGGCTTAGAACCGGTCCACTAGCGCGGTCCTCGCCATCCCTCTCTGGCACAGAGGATCCACTACCTGCCAGCCGGCACCGTGACACAAACACTGCCATTTCCCAGAGTTTTTAAGGTGAAAATAGAGAGTTTCCTGTGTGGGGCTGCCCTTTTTAGGGTGAGTAACAATTGCCAAGAAGGGAATTAATAGAGCGAGAGTAGGACCTTACAGGGGAAGTTTTTACCCCACCTGCTACAATGGACAATACGTTGTTCCCTTCCACCATTTCAAGGAAAGTGTTACTTGTCTTAAAAAGTGCGGCCCCACACAGGAACCAATTCCTATTTCCACCTAAAAACCCTGGGAAATGGCAGTGTTTGTAGGTGGAAATAGGGAGAGGTTTCTATGTGGGGCTGCCCTTTTTAGGGTGAGTAACAATTGCCAAGAACAGAATTAATAGGGCGAGAGTACAGCCTTACAGGGGAAGTTTTTACCCCCACCTGCTACAACGGACAATACGTTGTTCCCTTCCACCTTTTAGAGGAAAGTGTTACTCGTCTTAAAAAATGCGGCCCCACTCAGGAACTAATCCCGCTTTCCACCTAAAAACCCTGGGAAATGGCAGTTTATAGGTGGAAATAAGAAGAGGTTCCAGTGTTTTTTGCACACCTTCCCTTTCCTTTTCCTTTTTGTTTGATTAAAAAAAAAAAAAATTGGTCTATATATTTTATCCTAAGAGACCATTTTCTTCTCCCTACCTGTGTCAACTACTATTCTGATCCTGCCACACATCTGATGCCACACATCTGATGCCAAGTTCTCCTTTTTTCACCCACCTTCGTCACCGGGTACTGGTATTGCCACCCACCGCACCACTCTGTCACCAGGTTACTTTCAGGACTCCTGATGCTGCTGCTGCCACCTCCAGGCTGTCTCATTCTGCCACCATATGTTCTCCTCATGCTGCTGCCACCTCCAGCTGTGTCATTCAGCCACTATATGGTCTCCTCATGCTGCCGCCAGCTCCAGGCTGTGTCATTCAGCCACTATATGGTCTCCTCATGCTGCCGCCAACTCCAGGCTGTGCCATTCAGCCACTACATGGTCTCCTCATGCTGTCGCCAACTCCAGGCTGTGTCATTAAGCCACTATATGGTCTCCTCATGCTGCCGCCAACTCCAGGCTGTGTCATTCAGCCAGTATATGGTCTCCTCATGCTGCCGCCACCTCAACGCTGTGTCATTCAGCCACTATATGTTCTCCTCATGCTGCCGCCAACTCCAGGCTGTGTCATTCAGCCTCTATATGGTCTCCAAATGCTGCCGTCAACTCCAGGCTGTGTCATTCAGCCATTATGTGGTCTCCTCATGCTGCCGCCACCTCCATGCTGTGTCATTCAGGCACTATATGGTCTCCTCATATATGCCTCTGATCTGCATGTCATACTGAATAACAGTATTATTTCACTAACCCAGCACACACCCTATGCGTGTTACAGCAAGGCAAGGTGTTCTACACCCCTATTGAGGCTCTTTTTAGGACAGAAATATACATTTTTAATAGAGATCCGCCATTGAAAATTTGGAGAATAGGCAGATTCGAATTTTTCAAAAATAGAAGCCCTAATGACACAGGATTTCCTTCTGGTGAGTGCCTGCAAATGGTCTGGGCAAAGTCAGGCATGTGAAATGAAGGTGCCACCTGTCTCTGAAACTGTGGAAGTTACTTGTGTTTGTCGGCAAATCAAAGAATCCTTTTTACTTTTGGTCTGCCCCATTTTTCATTGTTTGCACAAATCTCATACAGGGTTTTCCCCAACCCTTTGCCCTATAGTGACAGGAATAGGGTCGGTTTGTGAAAGACTGTCCATGTGGCTGGATAGCCTACTGCAGCTATTGGTGGTCCATATCACAGGATATGTCTGATACACTAAGGACCTCCTCACATCATTTAAAATTTTGCAGTGGACAAATTTTGGATTCCTGGATCTCTTGTGATGTTGCATCTTTGTAGGGTGATCCCACATGGTTGAGCACTTGTAGCTACAGTTATATACAATTGCATTTACAGTATTACATTGTAGATGTAACCAGATTTTTGTTGGCCAACAATTACTTTAGTTTAAATGGATCTTTCCTCCTTCAGGTTTTTGGTTGTCCAATGGGGAATAAATTCTCACAGTTATTGGCCAATCTCCACATGGCCTGGTAGGCGGACAGATAATGCATTTGTCTGCCAAATTGCCTGGTACGGTTGTTATATAGATCATGGGGGTGATTTATCAAAACCTGTCCAGAGGAAAAGTTGCCTAAAGCAACCAATCAGATTGCTTTTTTCATTTTTAACAAGGCCTCTGCAAAATGAAAGAAGCAATCTGATTGATTGCTATGGGTAACTCAGCAACTTTTCCTTTGCACAGTTTTTGATAAATCTCCCCAGATGTCCTGGTGATGTGACTGGGAGTCAGTGACAGTCACATTGTGGACTCATTCTTGAATTATCTAAAAAAAAAAAAAAAAATCCTGACAGTCTTACTTTTACATTCAATTCTCATAATATTGAAATGGTCTTTTTGGATGTTAAGTTTGTTTCAGATCCTATACAAGGCAGTATAGGGATAGAGTTGTACAGAAAGACCATCTCAGGTAATTCCGTATTACATTCAAGCAGTGGGCATGAGAATCACACAACTAAAAACCTTCCAACAGGAAAGTTCATTAGAGCAACGAGATCCTGTTCAACAAAGGAATTCATGATGAGGAATGTATGAACATTAGGCTGAGATTTTCCAATAAAGGTTATACTAATAGTCTAATATCCAGAGCGAAGAATATAGTCAGAAACTATCTGAGATAAGAATTTCTATATATTGGACAAAGGATAGCAAATCCCATGTTTTTTTTTTTATTTTATTTTTTTAATTATCTTTTCTAAACAATTTTCTCAAATCAAACACATAATTATAAAGAGTTTACCTATTTTGCAACAAGATCCGATCCTAGATAATATTCTGCAATTTGGCTGCAGATATGTAGCCAAGAAGAACTGCACTATTGGCAACAATGTTTCCCTACTCTCTTTGATCGATATTATGTGAACCAAAAAAAAATAAAAAACAACAAAAGAAAACTGGTAGTGTCCAATGCGGCAGAGCCAGATGTTTATTATGTTGTTTTATTAAGTTGGAAACAAATAAACAAAGATGTACTATTAAATCTTATGTCTCCTGTAAATCAGATCATTTTGTATATTATATCAACTGTATTTAGTTCAAGTTACAATATGAATTTTTAACTATCCTTAAAGGGGTTCTCCAGTGCTTACACATCTTTTCCCCTATCCAAAGGATAGGGGATAAGATGGCTGATCGCGGGAGTCCCGCTGCTGGGGACCCCCGTGATCTTGCACGCTGCACCCCATTTGTAATCAGTCCCCGGAGCGTGTTCACTCCGGGTCTGATTACCGGCGACCACAGGGCCGATGGCGTGTGATGTCACGCCTCCGCCCCCGTGTGACGTCACGCTCCGCCCCTCAATGCAAGCCTACGGGAGGGGGCGTTATATTATGTTCTTTTATTGATCTTATGAAGGTAGAGTAGCTTTTTTTCATGTGGTATTAGTTTACAATATGGATTGTTTTATTAGAATAGCTTTATGGTACGCATAAAGGTCGGGCATCCCAGCACCCCCATTTTCTGGTTTCTTACTCATCAAATTGGTGGGGATTCTGGGCTTGCTTCCGCGCCAGATGAACGTGGACATCTGTTTTTGGAACTTTTTTAATAGATAATCTGGTATTGTTATAGGGATAGTCCTCATAAGGTACAAAATTTAAGGTAGTATAAACATTTTGTACAAATTAATCCTGCCAAACCAGCTCCATGAAAATTTGTCATAGGAAGTTAGATCTTGCTGAATTCTTGCACACAATTTAGGGTAATTTTAATTTGTCAAATGGTTAATGTTTGCCGTCAAGTTGATACCTAAAAACGATATTGAGTTTGTTACCCATTTGTATGGAAATTTTTGTTTCAGATTTGTGGTTTCTGTTTTTTTTAAGAGTATTGGTAATATAAAGGATTTGTATTTACTCTGTGGTAGGAAATTAAACTAAATTGTCTGAGTTCTGTGGCCAATTCCTGTAAAGACTTTTGTGGATTGGAGAGTATCAATAGAATGTCGTCAGCAAATAAACTTATTTTATTATGTACTCCTGGAGTATATATGCCTGTCAAATTCTCGTTTTTCCTGATCAGGTGGGATTTACACCTGGTAGACAAGCTGGAGACGGAACTAGGAGAATCATAAATCTAATAAATTGGGCAAAAAAACGTGGTACGCCTTCCCTATTATTATCACTTGATGCAGAGAAGGCTTTTGATAGGGTTAATTGGGCATATATGAAAGCAACATTAATAAAAATAGGACTCCCGACGTCACTTGTGACAGCGATATTCACCTTATACACAAATCCTACAGCTAAAATATTTATTAACAGCCATTTCTCAAAGACATTCCCCATTACAAACGGTACACGTCAGGGATGCCCACTTTCCCCCCTACTATTCGTCTTAGCAATAGAACCCCTGGCCATCAACAATGTGGACAATATGAATGCACAGAAAATGCTTTTATATTATAGAGGTTTATTATGCAGCACTGGTTTACAATAATAATATGAATGTACAGGAAATGCTTCTATAGTTTGCAATATGAATAACATGTTTACACAGAATATGCATCTACATAATAGCGGTATAATTTTGTTGCATCAGTTTATAACAAATAGGAATGTACAGAAACCACTTCTATAGTGCTAGTATTATATTTATGATAATACTATTTAGATTTTAGAATAGGAGCAGACTCCGTTTAGATCAGTTTGATTTTTCCGTAAACACAATGGCCCTCATTTAATATTGCAAACCCGACATGTTTTGTCGGGTTGTGCACCAGATTCTGTCGTATTGCGCCAGAAATCCTGTCTGCACCAAATTTGCGCCAGATTTTCTGCCAGAATTGAAAAAACCCAGACTAACTCTCCATTTTGCTAAGAAAACCCAAAAGGGGGCATGGCTGCTGGGAAAAGGGGGCGTTGTCTCCGAAAAGGGGCATGTTACCGACATTTTCACAAAAACCCAACATATTTACTAAGGTTTCCACAGAAAATGTGGTGGATTTGAGCTGAGGAAAACCAGACAGATCAGAGTATGAGTAAAAAAAGCAAAGTGTAGGGAAAAGTGGAAAATGTAGGGAAACCTTAGTAAATACCGTGGAAATAAATTGTAGGGAATTAAAACCCACAAAGAAACCTACACTCCACTCTTAGTAAATAAGGACCAATCTGTATATGGCTGTTGTATAATCAGTGGGTTAATTATGTTTTAAAACTAGAGCCAGGAAAAGGTTAATTTGGCTGAAGTTTGGAGTGCTGGAATTTTGCTCCCTGTAAAGTTCCTACATTCACTGTTGTTCCTGCATCTGGCTGCAATGCCCTGTGCACTTGGCCAGTCTTAGATTTAACATGAGGAGGGATGAGCGGACACAAAAAAAATTTTCTTAGGCTGTTGAGAGCCTTTTACCATGTGTGTGTGTGATCCCTCATGTAACCACTGCTCCCAACACCTGGTAAAAGCTTAGTTAGAACGGCCTAGATGACGGGCAATTCACCTTAAAAATCATTCTGCTTCTCTCAGTCCAATGATGTGCCCCCCTTTAAAGTCTGTGAACTGGAGGACAAAATATCTCCGAGTGCACCAGGGAGGCATATCTAGCAGCCAATGGTTTCTCACTAAGAGGCACACTACACAAAAGAAGTCTCTGAGAGCATTTTTATAGGGTAGAGGGGGGCTTGCCTGAAGAAGAAATCGATCCGGTTTCGCAAAGTGTATCATGTTTTAATAAAATATGTTTTATTATCACTTCTGGATCACCTCATTGGGAGCGCCTATTATCCTCCGTGGAGTTTGGAGTGGTATTGAAATCAAATGTGAGAGAAAATCTCTTTGCAGACCTTCTTTTAGACATTAATTTGCCTCAAAATTAAAACTAAAACAAATAAAGTTAAACACACAGACAAACAAGCTCCCCAAAGGCAGGGCAGATATGATCTGAAAGCAGCGGAAGAAAATGATCTGGATGTGGTTGTGCTGATCTGCGTGAAATTTATCATGGTTACTGCGACAATATGATAAATTTGGCGCAGCACCACCAAAAAAAATGCATCCAAACAAACAACAAAAATTATCTAGCCAAGACCATTACTGATTAATAACCCCCATAATTTTTTGTCAGTGAGTATATGTTGTTTATCATGGGCATGGTGGAAATGAAAATAAAAACAACCAAAACATTTATCAACATTGATATAAATATACAGGTAGCATGTGCTATTAATATCCACTATAAGATATAAGTTAAAAAAAATGGCTACCGCGCATTAAAACAGAAGTGAACTCCCTTAAATAGAGTCTCCTTATATAGGTTCATGGCCCAATAACATTAATATAAACATGACGAAACAATGGAAGAATTATCAAAATAGCAAAGAGGTAGAGAAATCAAATATAATAAGGAACACTCAACAAACATTTTCCATTTGTGTGCGATATGGATTTCATCAATATCTATGCCAAATATGTTGATAGCTGTCTATTGTTAACATGTGTGTGCCCGGGGCTCTTTTGGTGTCAGGCCTAAAATAAAGATTTCACTAACAGACACTTTAGTATGAATATCAGGTTACAGGGTAAAACTCTGAGTGAACTGTAAAGAGTTTGTTTTTTACTTACAAAATTTAAAGAAAAAAGGGATTTTAGGTTGATGACATTCTTCCCATAATTGCAAAGACACAAGAAAACTTTTTGCATAACTAAAATGCCAAGTAAAGGTCCATTTTAATCAAGAGATATTTTTTTGAGAAGGATGGATGTTTAAAAAAATGTACCCCAAAGGCCTGGTTAACATGTGGTTAAAATTTGAAGATATTTCAGATATAATGACAAGTAAGAGATCACTAAGGAAAGTTAATCTTTTCATCAGAATAGTAGACTTATTGTACAATTTAACCACTGGGAAAACATTGCTAGAATGTTTCACAGCCCATGATAAATATAGGTCACAGAACAGAGGCTGGCAAACCTCCACTTTTATGTTATAGATGTTGGGTTGATATATTAATGTTTATTTAAATTTTAGATCTTTAACAAAACTTGAATTAACTTTAGATCCAAAAAGTAAACATCACCTCTTGTAGCTTCAAGGCTGTCAAACACCACTTATTCATTTACAACTCATTAAAAGTCGTTTCACAACCATTTTTTTTTATTGCTCTAATACATCTAAGGTGATAACTGAAGTAACGTTTTCTTTTGTGTCTTAAGCCTCTTTGTGTCCCCATAGTAACAGAGTACAAATAAACCATGTCATACTCCCTTCCATCTGTGCCCTAATTCCTTTGTATCTACCATTTGTGTTATATAGTTAGAAAAATGGAACAATTAATGAATGTATGGATGGTACCGAAAAGTGCTGGTACCGAAAAGAAGGTTTTTGTTGAAGAATGTATTTTGTTATAAACAGTGACTCAGATTTACTATTAACCGTTTAAAGATGCAGGGCGTATATTTATGTCCTGTGCTAGCTCCCGTTCTAGGAAGCATGCTCTGGAGCTGAGCCCTCTTCATACCAGGTTGGTCCTGGCTGTTAACAGTAGCTGGGACCTGTGGCTAATGCCAGACATCGCTAATTGTCCCAATACCCGGCATTAACCATTTAGAAGCCACAATCAGAGTTAATTACAGCATCTAAAAGTCCCCAAAACACTTTCTGGCAGCTCAGAGTAGTTGATCGGGACAGCTGTGGTGAAATCACAAGGTCCCGATCAGCTGATAGGACAGAGTAAAAAGTCTTACGTGCTTTCCTCCCATCCAATTGGTGCTCCAATCCTGCAGGAAACCTCATCAGCCTGTAGCAATGGAGCACTGATAACACTGATCGATGCTGTGCTATGAAACATGAGTATTCAATATATGCAATCTGCAAATTGCATGTAATAGTCCCCTATGGAGACTAAAAAATAGTGAAAAAAGTGTTAAAAAGTTAATAAATGCCTCTTCCCTTATAAAAGTTTAATCCCCCTTTCCCATTTTGTAAATTAAATAATGTAAACAAAAGTGAACATAAAGTATGTGGTATCGCTAAATGTGTAAATATCCATATTATTAAAATATCATGTATATTAAACCGCACAGTCAATTGCCTTAACATAAAAATATCAGTGCAGAATTACATATTTTATATAATAATAAAAAATAATAAAAAACAATAAAAATGTCCCAACAAAACAAAAACCATATCAATAAAAATTAAAGATCACATTGCAAAAATTGAGCCCTCATATAGCCCTGTTTACATAAATATAAAAAAGTTGGGGTCAGAAGGGAACAATTGTAAGCATATTATTTAAAATAAAGCAAAACCTTTGTAAGTTGGGCATCTTTGTAATCTTATGGACCTACAGAATTAAGATAATGTGTCATTTTTACGAAAAAGTGCACGGCATAGAAATGGATGCTCCGATAAAAATTTTTAAATAGCAGGGATTTTTCCCACCCCATAAATAATCTATTATTTTTTACCGTCATTTTGTGGGAAAATTAGTGAACTCTTTACAAAGTACAAATGATGGAGCAAAAACAAGCCCTACTATCAAAGGTGAGAAGGAAACAAAGTGCAAAAATGAAAAATCCCCGCATCCTTAACCCCTTATGGACCACGGGTTTTTCAGTATTTGCACTTTCGTTTTTTCCTCCTCACCTTTAACCCCTTAAGGACCCAGCCAATTTTCACTGTAGGACTCGGCCATTTTTTGAACATCTGACCACTTTCACTTTAACCCATTGAGGACCTAGCCTAAATATACCTTAAGGACCCGGCCATTTTTTGAACATCTGACCACTGTCACTTTAAGTATTAATAACTCTAGGATGCTTTTACCTTTCATTCTGATTCCGAGAAAATTTTTTCGTGACATATTCTAGTTTATGTTAGTGGTAAAATTTTGTCAATACTTGCATCATTTCTTGGTAAAAAATTCCAAAATTTGATGAAAAAATTGAAAATGTTGCATTTTTTTTAACTTTGAAGCTCTCTTTTTATAAGGAAAATGGATATTCCAAATAAATTATATATTGATTCACATATACAATATGTCTACTTTATGTTTCCATCATAAAGTTGACATGTTTTTACTTTTGGAAGACACCAGAGGGCTTCAAAATATAGCAGCAAATTTCTAATTTTTCAAAAAAAATTCTAAATCGGAATTTTTCAGGGACCACTTTAGTTTTGAAATGGATTTCAAGGGCTTTCTTATTAAAAATAACACATAAATGACCCCATTATAAAAACTGCCCCCCTGAAAGTATTCAAAATGACATTCAGAAAGTTTTTTTTAACCCTTTAGGTGTTTCACAGGAATAGCAGCAAAGTGAAGGAGAAAATTCAAAATCTTCATTTTTTTTACACTCACATGTTCTTGTAGACCCAGTTTTTGAATTTTTACAAGGGGTAATAGATGAAAAATCCCCCCAAAATTTGTAACCCAATTTCTCTCGAGTAAGGAAATACCTCATATGTGGATGTCAAGTGTTCGGCGGGCGCAGTAGAGGGCTCAGAAGGGAAGGAGCGACAATAGGATTTTGGAGAGTGAATTTTGCTGAAATGGTTTTTGGGGGCATGTCACATTCAGGAAGCCCCTATGATGCCAGAACAGCAGAAAACCCCCATATGGCATACCATTTTGGAAACTACACCCCTCAAGGCACGTAACAAGGGGTCCAGTGAGCCTTAACACCCCACAGGTGTTTGACGACTTTTCGTTAAAGTCGGATGTGTAAATGAAAAAAAAAATTTCACTAAAGTGCAGTTTTTCCCCCAAATTTATCATTTTTACAAAGGGTAATGGAAGGAAATGCCTCCCAAAATTTGTAATACCATCTCTTCTGAGTATATAAATACTGCATGTTAGGACGTAAAATGCTCTGCGAGCGAACTACAATGCTCAGAAGAGAAGAAGTCACATTTAGCTTTTGGAGAGCAAATTTATCTGAAATGGTGTTTGGGGGGCATTTCGCATTTAGGAAACACCTAGGGTGCCAGAACAGCACAAAAAAAATACACATGGCATACCATTTTGGAAACTACACCCCTCAAGGAATGTAACAAGGGGTACAGTGAGCCTTAACACCTCACAGGTATTTCACGACTTTTTGTGAAAGTTGGATGTGTAAATGAAAAAATATTATTTTTTCACTAAAATGCTGGTTTTTCCCCAAATTTTACATTTTTACAAGAGGTAATAGGAGAAAATGACCACTAAAATTTGTAACCCCATTTCTTCTG